>NC_134270.1:33343183-34030242 GCF_031893055.1 Leptodactylus fuscus | reverse complement strand
GAGCCGAGGGTGCGCTTGAACCCTTGTGCACACTCTGCTTCATCAAGCTAATAGAATGCATTGGCCAGCGCTGATTGGCCAATGTATTCTATTAGCCTGATGAAGTAGAGCTGAATGTGTGTGCTAAGCACACACATTCAGCTCTACTTCATCGGGCTAATAGAATGCATTGGCCAGCGCTGATTGGCCAGAGTACGGAACTCGACCAATCAGCGCTGGCTCTGCTGGAGGAGGCGGAGTCTAAGATCGCTCCACACCAGTCTCCATTCAGGTCCGACCTTAGACTCCGCCTCCTCCGGCAGAGCAAGCGCTGATTGGCCGAAGGCTGGCCAATGCATTCCTATGCGAATGCAGAGACTTAGCAGTGCTGAGTCAGTTTTGCTCAACTACACATCTGATGCACACTCGGCACTGCTACATCAGATGTAGCAATCTGATGTAGCAGAGCCGAGGGTGCACTAGAACCCCTGTGCAAACTCAGTTCACGCTAATAGAATGCATTGGCCAGCGCTGATTGGCCAATGCATTCTATTAGCCCGATGAAGTAGAGCTGAATGTGTGTGCTAAGCACACACATTCAGCACTGCTTCATCACGCCAATACAATGCATTAGCCAGTGCTGATTGGCCGTATTCCGTACTCTGGCCAATCAGCGCTGGCTCTGCTGGAGGAGGCGGAGTCTAAGGTCGGACCTGAATGGAGACTGGTGTGGAGCGATCTTAGACTCCGCCTCCTCCAGCAGAGCCAGCGCTGATTGGCCGAATTCCGTACTCTGGCCAATCAGCGCTGGCCAATGCATTCTATTAGCCCGATGAAGTAGAGCTGAATGTGTGTGCTAAGCACACACATTCAGCACTGCTTCATCACGCCAATACAATGCATTAGCCAGTGCTGATTGGCCAGAGTACGGAATTCGGCCAATCAGCGTTGGCTCTGCTGGAGGAGGCGGAGTCTAAGGTCGGACCTGAATGGAGACTGGTGTGGAGCGATCTTAGACTCCGCCTCCTCCAGCAGAGCCAGCGCTGATTGGCCGAATTCCGTACTCTGGCCAATCAGCACTGGCTAATGCATTGTATTGGCGTGATGAAGCAGTGCTGAATGTGTGTGCTTAGCACACACATTCAGCTCTACTTCATCGGGCTAATAGAATGCATTGGCCAGCGCTGATTGGCCGAATTCCGTACTCTGGCCAATCAGCACTGGCTAATGCATTGTATTGGCGTGATGAAGCAGTGCTGAATGTGTGTGCTTAGCACACACATTCAGCTCTACTTCATCGGGCTAATAGAATGCATTGGCCAGCGCTGATCGGCCGAATTCCGTACTCTGGCCAATCAGCACTGGCTAATGCATTGTATTGGCGTGATGAAGCAGTGCTGAATGAGTGTGCTTAGCACACACATTCAGCTCTACTTCATCGGGCTAATAGAATGCATTGGCCAATCAGCGCTGGCCAATGCATTCTATTAGCGTGAACTGAGTTTGCACAGGGGTTCTAGTGCACCCTCGACTCTGCTACATCAGATTGCTACATCTGATGTAGCAGTGCCGAGTGTGCATCAGATGTGTAGTTGAGCAAAACTGACTCAGCACTGCTAAGTCTCTGCATTCGCATAGGAATGCATTGGCCAGCCTTCGGCCAATCAGCGCTGGCTCTGCCGGAGGAGGCGGAGTCTAAGGTCGGACCTGAATGGAGACTGGTGTGGAGCGATCTTAGACTCCGCCTCCTCCAGCAGAGCCAGCGCTGATTGGTCGAGTTCCGTACTCTGGCCAATCAGCACTGGCCAATGCATTTCTATGGGGAAAAGTTAGCTTGCGAAAAATCGCAAACTGACAGGGATTTCCATGAAATAAAGTGACTTTTATGCCCCCAGACATGCTTCCCCTGCTGTCCCAGTGTCATTCCAGGGTGTTGGTATCATTTCCTGGGGTGTCATAGTGGACTTGGTGACCCTCCAGACACGAATTTGGGTTTCCCCCTTAACGAGTTTATGTTCCCCATAGACTATAATGGGGTTCGAAACCCATTCGAACACTCGAACAGTGAGCGGCTGTTCGAATCGAATTTCGAACCTCGAACATTTTAGTGTTCGCTCATCTCTAGTATTTATTTTATGTCAGACATGACCTGTAAGGCAATTGTCTAATCCATATTTATGCACAGAAATACCTTAAAGGTATTATCCAGTTTTTAATATCAATGGCCTATCTTATGTGTGTCTATGGATGGCTTCCCAGTGGTTGTGTTGTGAGTGGAAGCCTTTCAAAGGTTTTGCAAGCATGTCTAGCGATATGTATTGTCTATATTGGATTGGATTATTTATATAACTATAATAACATTTTTTATGGACATTTACTCTCTATGTTAGCAGATCTGACAAAAAAAAATGTCTGTGTTCATAAAAATTGTAATTAATATCGGTAAAATGTAAAACTGGACCACTATGTCCCATATATTTATTACATATTCCCTTCCAATTTTCTTCACTATTAAAAGTTTTTATTACTGGTGTACAGAATCCCCGCAAAAATCAAATAAATTATAATAAATGTTCTAGAATTGCCAATTTTTTTGTCTGCCTCTCACTTAAAAAATGTTTTAAAAAAATTATCAAAAAGTGTCATGTTTCCCAAAACAACATCAATATCTACCCAGAGAAATAAAGCCCCCATGTCCCTTAAAGTTATGAGACTTAGATAGTGGCAATGCAAAACAAAAAAAAATTGTAGAGGAAATAATTTTATTGAGCGAAAATAGTAAAAAATGTTTTAAAAAACTATACAAATTTCTATCAACCAAGAGAATAATTTTATCAACCAAGTTGAAGCTGCACTGTGAATGGCGCAAAATTTATAGTGTAAAATGACGTGGTGGAATTGCTGTCTTTTTTCATTCCCTCCCAGAAAGACTTAAGTTAGTCAATTAAATATGTGCACCCCAAGATGGTGCCATTGAACACTACAACTTGTACAGAAGAAGCCCTCATAGAATTACATTGATAGGGAGGCAACTCGGAGGCTCAGTGGTTAGCACTGAACCCTTGCAGTGCTGGAGTCCTGGGTTCAAATCCTGCTAGGAATAACATCTGTAAGGAGTTTGTATGTTCCCCCTGTGTTTGCGTGGATTTCCGACCATACTACAAAGACATACTGATAGGAAAAAAATGTGCATTGTGATCCTTATATGGGGCTCACAATCTACATTAAAAGAAGGAAGAAAGGGGGTAGATAGTAAAGACACACAAATAATTGCAGCTGTTACATTCTGTAGTTCTTGCCTTTTTAACAATGCTAGGTTGTAGATAAGAGGCTGCTAATAGACAGAACGAGGCAATAAATCAATTAAGCAGCCAACACAAATCCTATTTAACCCCTGCTTGCTCCATAGAGCTCTATGTATGAGACTGAATATGAGACAGAATCTTATGTAAACAATTAGTCAGATTGAAGATAAGGAGCAGGGGTAGAGCTTAATAAGTGCTAAAGGAAACAGAGCTCTTAATAAGAACCATTACAAAGTTTTTTTTTTATACTTATTATTCATTTAGGTAAAGTTGTTTATAAGCAGAGTTTTGCTTTAAAGCCTATTTTTTGTCCTATTAATATTACAATCAATCTTATTTCTCAAACTCAATAAAAAGCATGTTCTGCTACAGTAAACCTGGTAAGTGAATCCTGTTCTTTGTCTCTTTGCTGAACCTTAGGTGAGCTCGATGGCTTCACAGGCAATATAGGTGCGTCTCTTGAGACTCAATGAAAGGAGAATATCTCATTACTTATAAAACTACATGACATTTTAGATATTGAGGTAGTCAGGCTTGAAAAAGCCATGTAAAATCCTATAGAGTCTTACCTAATAAAGTATCTCTGTGAAGGTCTATCTGAAAGCAGAATGTACAGTAGAAATGTTACAGATTGCAGATTGTCTCAGTGTGTGTTATCAATCTTACGCAAAGATAATGCAAAGTGTGAGACTTATAGAAGTCACTTTTTCATTCATTGGGGCAAAGATTCACATTTCAGACATATCTAAATATCTAGCATATCCTATTGGTCCTTTCAATCTACCTCCTAGAATCTAATGATCATTCCCTGCCAACATCCCTAGCTATACACCAGGTATGTGTGTGTGTTAGTGTTTGGACTTTGTATGTACCTTAAAAGAAAGTTGGGATTTGAGATCCCCACCTGTGGCTAACATGAATATGTCTAAGTGTATATGAGTAGAGATGAGCGAACACTAAAATGTTCGGGGTTCGAAATCTGATTCGAACAGCCGTACACTGTTCGAGTGTTCGAATGGGTTTCGAACCACATTATAGTCTATGGGGGAAATGCTCGTTTCAGGGGTACGCAACATTTGATCAAATTCTACTTACCAAGTCCATGAGTGAGGGTCGGGCTGGATTCTTCTCCCTGTGCAGTGTCCCCGCGTCCTCTTCCGGCCTTAAATTCACTCTGCTAGGCATCGGGCCTGGGCAGAGCCGACTGCGCATGCCCGCACTACAAGCAGACATGCGCAGTCGGCTCTGCCCAGGCTCGATGCCTGGCAGAGTGAATTCAGAGCCGGAAGAGGATGCGGGGACACTGCACAGGGAGAAGACTTCTAAAGGTAAGAGAAGAACCAGCGTTGATTGGCAATGTATAGCATTCGGCCAATCAACAGTGGTTCTGCATCGAATCTTAACTTCGAACAGCTAGCAGTACTCGGTCGAGTACGAGTATTTCGAATACCTACTCGATCTAGTACTACTCGCTCATCTCTATCTATGAGGACTGACTAATGTCATGGAGAAATGAGCGCACACATCTGACCAAGTATCATCTGACATCAAAGACAACATAAGGGTAAGTTCACATCCTGACCAAAAAGACGTCTCCCATTGAAATCAATGGGAGCCGGTCAGTTCTTTTTAGCGGGAGCCGTTTGTTCCGGCTCCCAGAAAAAAGAAGTGACATGCTCATTCTTTCAGGCGGATTCGGCTCGTGACATCTGCCTGATGACACGCCCTCCTGACTAGGCCCATTCATTTGGGCCTAATTCAGAGCAGAGTGCGCAACAGGATACCTGTGCACTGAACCAGCATCCAGTCGCAGCTACCCGTATTTTTGTCTAGAATCTGAGGCGGCCTCCGCCTCAGTTTCCGTTCCAAAAGACCCCCTGTGAACCTACCCTAAGCTCAAATTGTAGAGATCTAGCTGTTTACTGCAATTACTTCGCCACTCTCCATTCAGAACACAAGCAAGCTTAGCCCAATCCAGTGTACATGCGAGTGGGGGAATCAGAAGAACTAGTTGTCAGCTGAAAGAGCATTTGGAAATCTGATGGTCCATTACAATGGACCTCTCAAAATATTGTTCATATGAATAGCTCCCATTTATAGACAGTTAAATTAATTAATAAAGTGGCCATCATATTTCACTGTCATGTGAATTTTGGGTTAAAGAAAGAATTGCAAATCACTTTCCATTTCATTCCCACTGCATTGTCCTATTCCTGTACCTTTTTTGTTTGTATTAGCTAAAGATTGATATGAACCCTTCTTTTTTTTTTTTTTAAATAATATTTTTATTGAAATTTTTCAGGTTAACAGGACAATGAGAGATTAAGCTTAGAAAAATTTAAAATAAGCATATGAAACATGAGAACATTGTGTTAAACATAGCATCATGGGAACAAATCAAATGATATGTTAAACATCTGAAACAATAATGAGGTTATAGAGACAACTTTAAAGGTATAACATCAAAGAATTACTTGAAATGTTAATGGCTAACCAGCGTATTGGAGGGGAGGGGGGGGGAGAGGTGATGGAGTGCAAGCTTCAGAGGGAGGAGAGGGAAAAACGCTGTGTAGCCAGGGAGTGAGGAATAAGTCTCGTGGAAAACGGCTCGTAAAGAAGGCCCTACAGGGAGGAACAAAACGCCTGTAGGGGTTAAAAAGAGGGGGAGTAAATCTTTCTACGGTGGACTTTGCCAACTATACCATTATCCTGAGGGAAAGGGAGTGGGGAAGAGGGGGTAAAGGGGGAAGGAGGGGGAGAAGAGGAAGAAGGGGAGAAAAGGCGGGGGGGGGGCAAAGATAGAAACTGTAAGAGAAAAGAAGAAATGGGGGGAGGGGGAAAGGGGAGGGTAAGACAAGAGAGCGACAAAGAGGGTAGGGTAGGTCGCGACCTATGGCCAAAGCAGGCGCCAGGGGGACCACAGCTTCTCAAATTTATGGTGGGATCTATTTTTCCAGGATGTCAATTCTTCAAATCTAGAGATCTGATTGACTTTTTCTAGCCCGTCAGATGAGGTGGGGGGAACACGGGACAGCCAGTTCAACGGAATAAGAGAGTTCGCCGCCAAGATCAGGAATGAAAGGAGGTTTGATCTGGAAGGTTTGTATGTTGAGGATGGAAGAGCTAAAAGAACCATAGTATCAGTCATTTCAAAGGAGGGTGAGGTAAGTTTGCATACTACATCTTGAATCTCTATCTAGTAGGTTCGTATCTTAGGGCACGACCACCAAATGTGGAGGAGGGTGCCATCCTGGGATCCGCATCTCCAGCAAGTTGAGTTATTCGCTAGGTTATGTCTGAGAAGCCAATCAGGTGTCCGGTACCACCTAGTTAACAACATATAATGGGATTCTTGGAGGTGAACACAAGGAGAAAAGCCATGGGAATGTGACAGGATTTGTTGTACCTGCACATCTGAGAGAGTAATGTGGAGTTCCGACTCCCAGGCTTGTAAGAAGGCGGGTTTTTGAATCTCAAGCGGGTCTACATGAGCTGAGAGAACAAATGACGTTTTGTTGAGAAGTTTCTGTTTTGCCATGACTGAACGCTCGAAAGTAGTTAGAGAAGTCCTAAGGCAGTCTAAGCTAGAGGCTTGTTTGACAATACCCTCAATATGTAGCGTATGCAAGAAAGAGGGACTAGGGGAATCAGCTAGAAGAGAATAAAAGATCTCGGGGTCGAACTTTCGGTCGGGTCCTATGACATCAAAGAGCGTTTTAGTTAATAGACGGGACCAGAGAGGGATGTTGGTTGTACTTGATTTACCAAGGAATTCTGGAAGTACTCCTAGGGAAAGAAGAGGGGAGGGAGATGGGGCTAGGGTATCCCTCATGTCTCGCCACGTTTCACAGGCTCCCAGTAGAAGGGGGTGGATGTTTCTAGTTTTGTGGCCCGAGCTGCCATAGAGCCACAAATCTGAGAGAGAGCTATGGCCAAACGTAGAGCGTGATAAGTCTGCTATCAAGGAGTTAGGGGAGTTGTACGTGAGGTCCAGCCAACGTTTTAGTTGAACTGCCCTGTAATAGTTTGAGACGTTTGGAAGGCCAATCCCTCCCGCTTGTTTCTTTTTCAGTAAAAGGGCCATGGAAAGTCTCGGGCACTTCTCTCTCCAAAGAAAGGAAGAGAAGAGAGATCTCAGGGTTTTGAAAAATTGGGGGGGGGGAAGTGGGTTGGGAGCATAAGAAGCCTGTAGAGGATTTTTGGGAGGGCGTAAGTTTGGAGGAGGTTGCGTCTGCCAAACCAGGAGAATGGCATGCCTTGATAGGATATTAACATTTTCTTTATATCTGAGAGAAGGGGGAGGAAATTCGCCTCGTATCTGTCTTTAGAGTCTGCAGTAAGATAGATGCCCAGGTATTTGATTTTGCTAGACGTCCATTTTAGGGGAGAGGCAGCGGCTAGTGAAGTTAATCGGTGTCGAGGGATAGTAATGTTTAGTACTTCCGATTTATCCAGATTAGCTTTGTAGCCAGACACAGTACTGTAGGAGTTAATTAGATCCGAAATTGTCGGGAGGGCAAGTTCTGGGTTTGAGGTCAGGATGAGGACGTCGTCCGCGAAGGCTGCCGTGTGAAGGGTGTGTTTACCTATTCTATATCCTTGTATATCAGGGTTAGATCTGATCTTCTGCAGGAAGGGCTCTAAGGATAAAATAAATAGCGAGGGAGATAAGGGGCATGCCTGCCTCGTGCCGTTAGTGATGTGGAAAGGGGTGGACAGGGTGCCGTTTATCTTTAGCTTCGCATAGGGAGTGTCGTATAAGGAGAAAACAGTTCTGATGAATTCTAGGGGAAAACCAAATTTTGCAAGGGTAGCTTTCATGTATAGACAGTCTACTCGGTCGAAAGCCTTTTCGGCTTCCAACCCCAGTAGGATCAGGTCTGAGTGAGTTTTTTTCGCATGGGAAATGGCATGGAGAAGGCGATGCGAGTTGTCTTTCTCCTCTCTCCCCAGAACAAAACCTGCCTGATCTGGATGGAGGAGTTTGGAGATAAGGGATCTAATTCTGTATGCCAGAATTTTTGCCCACAATTTTAGGTCAACATTTAACAGTGAGATAGGTCGGTAGCTACCGCAGGCGGTGGGGTCTTTACCTTCTTTGGGGAGAATAGTGATATGAGCCTCTTGGGCATGTTTTGGGAGTGCCTTGCCTGAGAGTAGGGCGTTGCAGGAGAGAGCGAAATGTGGCATAAGTGTGGGGAGGAAGGTTTTATAATATTGAAGAGGAAATCCATCTGGGCCTGGACTTTTACCTTTGGGGAGAACCCTTCTGTTAATGTCACAGCTGGTTCTTACTTGAAATGTTCACATAAGTGCATGTGAACTTTGCATAATCGGAATGGATCATATTTAAGTATATGTAATATCTTAAAAACAGAAAAATGTATTTTAGCAAATAGCAAGTAAATGTCATGGGAAGCGTGGGAGTAATTTCAAATCTTCTACAGGTGGCCATGCATATCAGATTTAGGTTAGCTGAGCTTGCTGATTTTGGCGGAGCCAACCAACTATCCTATATGTATTGAAAGTGTAAATTTGGGCATGTGAATCTCCAAATATATCTGGTCACACATAGACACATACAGTATACTTAGTACTTTGTGATTATTTATTGCAAATAATTGTAACTTTTAGGAAAGTTGCTTAAGTTGTGGTGCACATATCTGGACATGACTAGCCAAGAGGCCCAGTAAGGAGGAATATATCTATAAGCCACACATCCAGTGAATACATACACCCCAGATACAGACTGACACCAGTTAATGAATAAAATCACAACCACATTCTCCAGTAGTTAAATGATTTAACACTTTATGAAATGCTATGGATACATTTAGAGCATACAAGGACCCGATGTAACATCTCTGCCTGTTCTGGTCTCTGCGCCACCCTCTGCTCGCATGCTGCGGCACAGGAGGCGTGTGCAGTTTGATAACTTGCTTAGAGTTTTTGGTTGCATTGTCTGAACATTGTCCTATTCCTTCACCTTGTTAATTGATTTTCCACCACATCCGTCTCCTTCACCTTCATTTCCCTCTGCTCCTCTAAGAGTTAAGTTTAGTTTTGCCCTGTGATTGACAGCCTGCCTTCCTATCAGGTTCAGGGCGGGTTCTTCCTCCCTATTTATTCTTGGTTCACATTCACATTAGTGCTTGCTGTTGCCTTGTGCATGCTGGCTTTTTCTCTTGCTGTTTATTTGTGTATTCTGATTCTTGACCCCTGGCTTTCCCTACTGACTATTCTTTTGGATATTTTTCGATTTTGACACTGCATTGCTCGACTGTTACCAAACCCTGGCTAGCTGACCTCCCTTTGTTGTTGTTTGTCTTGTCTGTGTTTTTTGTGTCATGTATATAAGAAGGAATTGTCTCCAAGTTGTCGCCTATCACTTAGGATAGGACCGGCAAGCAGGAAGGGACAATGGGGGGTTTCAGACCAGGGCTCACTGTCTCTTGTGCCCCTTACGCCAGTGTTCAGCAGCTACTGGGGAATTGTTGTCCTAACAATTCCCTAACACCCGACTTATACAGTTGTCAGCTTTACTAAAAGCCTAAAATAAAAACTGTGAAAAGTGCAAAAAATATACAAACTAAGATGACTTACAAGCAAGCTAACATCTGTAAAACAAAATAGAGAGAAAAGAAAAAGAACTAACATTAACATCTGTTCAGCTTTTCTGCTTTCTTGAGGATAAGATGAACAAAGGACCTATACTCCGATAGATCGGACACCGACTATGTCAACCAAACCATTTATTGTACCATCTATATTTGATAAAATTAGATGAACAAACCAGATTGGCATTAGTGCATTGGCATTAGTCGCAAGATGCTATGAAGTGCAGAGATGTCCGATTTTGAGAAAGGGGTAATTGTGGGGTACCACAGAAATGGTCGATCCTTAAAGGGCATAGCAAGTGAACTGAATTACCCAAAATCGACAGTGGCCTATGTGATTACGAAGTGGAAGGTTAATGGTAATTGTCGGAATGTGCCCCAAGTTGGCAGAACCTCGGAACTGGGAGATAGAGACTGATGCGTGCTGGACAGAGAAACCGCACCCAACCGATGGCTCACATACACCAGGAGTGTCACCAGGCATCCGGGAGTATTGTGTCGCTCAATACCATCTGTAAGGAAGCGTCTGCTGGGTTCTACCAACTATTGTATAGGAAGAAATGTTGTTTTTCTATTCTACCACCGGTATCCAAATACTTATTGGTATAGAGTGTAGTTAGACCATCTTGTGTATTCTATAAACATGCCTTTTTTCGAATAAACCGCATCTCTTTATCAAACAAATCATAAAAGTGTCTAACACGTTTCTATAACACTTGATAATTGCAGTACACAGCATAGAATTCTGGTGCATTTAGCTTGAGTTTTCGTTAAGTCTATCTTTACTGCAATACAGATGAAAATCCATTGTAATTAGGGTTTGCAATGTGACTAGTGATAAGAGCCTCAGTATATTCCATCACAGTACTAGAGTATAGTTTCTAGAATTCGTAGACATGAATAATGTACTGACAATGACCAAATCTTCAGAGTACATCTTTAAGATGTAAGAACTTTAATGGTAGGTATAAATCTTGTACTGCATCTCAAAAGGCTTGATATGCATACTTGCAGTCTATGATAAGTAAGACAATAAAAATGATGTCTCTAAAGACTTTGCCATTGATCTCAGATTACTCTTTTTGTCACCCTTTGGTATACATGGAGTATATATCATATGAGTAACGTACTCACCCAGACTTTCTATCTCACTGCCTTAGAAATGACAGGTCTGTATAATTACCATGCCTCGTCTAGCCCGGCTAAGCTCTGAAGAGCGCCGCCTGATATTGATCCATATAATCTTGCAACAACACATTAAAAGTTAAAGGGAAACAAAGTTGAAAACATGGACAAGAGGATGGTAAAACAATCATTACGGCATTTATTGCTTTGTTTAGCCTATTATTGAAGAACCGGCTGCTCATTGTCTTTGTAGGAAGGTGGAAATTAAAAGGAAGGTTATTTGTTTCGAAGCTAGAATGGAGGTGTAGAAAAATAGAGGCAATCCTGATTGGAAAGAAAGCAGGGATGTAACTGATAGCTCCTGTGTCTCATTACAAAATCTCTAAACTGCCATGTGCCTGTATTAATAATGGAGTCTTCTTACAGTACGTGGTTATGGGTTTTTTTAGTGATCAAAGGCACCATGACCTAGGTATTAGGGTTGAGCGATCAGAATCGGAAAAGATCGGATCCCGAGTAAATGTCACGATTGCGACACTTACCTGCAACTTAACTCAACTGTAACTTACCTGTGTAGAAACGCTGCTGCTCCCCGGAGCTCCAGGCCATTGTTCTCGGTTCTCTCCTCTCTCATTCACATGCCAGCAGAGTGCTGTGCGTGCCCCCGCCTCCCTAGGCTAGTGTTACTGATGCTGGGAGTAGGCGGGGCTTGTTGTGGCTTAGGAGAGTGTGGGCGGGGAGACGTGAGTGATTCACTAGGGAGGCAGGGGCGCGTACGGTGCTTTGCCGGTGTCTGAATGAGAGAGGAGAGAAACGGACAGAGAATAACAAGCCGGAGCTCCGGGGAGCAGCATACACACTGGGAGGGGAGGCGGCAGCGGTTCTGTACAGGTAAGAGGACAGCAGAGGGGACTAAGTAGGTGGGGGATTGTTTAATCACTACATAGCATGGAGTCCGAAAATTGAAGCCTTCAATTCTTGGACTCCACGCCGCGTAGTGAATAGGATCTTTTTAAAATCCGATTTTCGATCATTAAAAAATCCCATTGACTTGCATTAGGATCAGAATTGGGAACGGGATCACGTTCTGATGGAAAACGATTGGAAATTGGATTTTAAAAACAATCCTGAAATCTCAAGATTGGCTCAATCCTACTGAGTATGGTTGCTACAAATGTGTACTTTTTTCCTTTTTCTCTTGGCTTGACGTATTCTGAGATGAGTGGCACAAGATGGCTGCTTTAATGGTAAACTTTTAGGCAATCTTGGGACAGTAAATCCCAGGCGTCTTGTTATGTATTGGTGGTTTTGTCCTCTAAATATGCCTATTGTACGCCTGTCCTCCATGGAGTATTTATACACCCGACCTACAGTTCTGTTGGCGTTATTAAAGTAACGTATTAAGTATGAGTCATGAGAAATAGCATTGTGAGAATATATTTGATAACTGTAGGCCTCGTATTGCAATCATCATATGAGTCATAAGAAGATGCAATATATCTCCACATCCCTCTGTGCATGCCCAATTACAGTTCAGGTCAACTCAACATAATACAGTCATTATCCCTAATACTATAAAATATTGTAAAAAAATATAGATATCTACAGCAGCCTAGTGCTTAGTAAAATCGTACAAAGGGTTATCTATCACAAAATGCTAAAAACATATTTCCAAATGTGTTGCTTAATGCTAGAGCTACACGGCGACTCATTAAAATCACAAATTTTATTCCGTAAGTCATATCTGTGTTCATTCAGAAATCCAGGAAAAGTTGGATGAATGGGTCACGGTCAGGCAACTTGGAGGTCGCAATGCGACTACGTTCATTTTTATCACTTGCAATATTGTAACAAAGCAGTATGTCACATGATTACAATTTGCTTTATAGCCCAAACTGATAAGTTGATTAAAAAACTAATTAATTTAATTATTAATTTAACTATAATTTTAATTACAGTTCTCAAAATAAAATACAATGAAATCTCTCCAAAAAATACCTCTTTGCGACAACCATCCCCTTACCCAGATTTTCTGTGGCAGATTTTCAGTATATTCTTTAAGAACATACATGAGAAAATCACTTTCTAATAGAGATGAGCGAGTAGTGTTCGATGGAATAGGTGTTCGATCGAAAACTATGGTATTCAAAATACTCGTACTCGATCGAGTACTACTAGCTGTTCGAAGTTAAGATTCGATGCAGAACCAGCGTTGATTGGCAGAATGCTATACATTGCCAATCAACGCTGGCTCTTCTCTTACCTTTAGAAGTCTTCTCCCTGCGCAGCGTTCCTGCATCCTCTTCCGGCTCTGCATTCACTCTGCTTAGGAATCGGGCCTGGGCAGAGCCGACTGCGCATGTCCACGCGGGCACAGGCATGCACAGTTGGCTCTGCCTAGGCCCGATGCCTAGCAGAGTGAAGAGGATGCGGGGAGAAGAATCCAGGCCGACCCTCACTCATGGACTTGGTAAGTAGAATTTGATCGAATGTTGCCTACCCCTGAAACGAGCATTTCCCCCCATAGACTATAATGGGGTTCGAAACCCGTTCGAACAGTCGAACAGTGAGCGGCTGTTCGAATCGGATTTCGAACCTCGAACATTTTAGTGTTCGCTCAGCTCTACTTTCTAATTTTTGGATGGTTGTCTCAAAGAAGTTTCACTGTACATGGCCTTCCTTCTTCTAGTTTACGGCATAATCTCGCTTTACTGCAGGACAATGACAGTTTGCGCTAAGTACTCTGCCTGCAATGTGTACAGGGCAATATTTGACGTATCATACAGATGTTTTTGCTGTTGTAAAAGTCGCAGCTGGATCCCAGCAAGTCCTTAAGAGAATGTCTTTGAAATGGTATAAAGCAATGATTAAAACTGTTGATTTTCTTATTCCGCTTGTCACGCTTGCTTGGGTTTTAGTGCTGTCAGTTCTTTTTATTTAATGTGTTGTGCAATATGTATTCATTAGGGAACATCCCCATCTGTTTAAGTTTAATAAATCACAATAAGATTTTTTTTTTCTTTAAACCATTTTATAGTCTTTTAGATTTTTAGAAATAAATAAAAACATAATTTATATAAATAATTGCTTTACCTTATCATTACGTTTGTGTGAAGTTCTATAAATTCACTTCTCATGAGCGACCGTTCTTCATTTATAGTATTGTAATAATTTTTGAGTCTTTGTAACGGTAAGATGTTAGACTTTGCCCAAGGCAGGAATGATTATTACTTCTATTTGCTTGAAACAGAGAGCTTGGAACATTGTTCATAGTTATTATAGTTGGTTGCATTCAAAATATTTTCCCATATCCTCCATGAAGATGGTTACATTCACCTTTCATATATACTGTATATATTTTTTTGGAAATTTCTTCAATCCATGTAAAATGAAAATCTTAGCAAAAAGTATTGTTTTTTTTTTTTCTTCTAAGTGGTAGGGCTTCCATGGTTGGACTATCCAAAAAAAAAATCTTTCAGGGTTAGGAGAAATTCCAACATTTTGGAAAATAACTCATTGTGTGTTTTTTAAAATTTTTACCTTAATGGCATTCAAAATATAAAAACTGTCAATTCCTTAATTTTTTATTATATTGTACGTTCTGTCACAATGAAACAGTGAGAAAGATCTAAAAAAAAAATCTATCCATAGACAGCCATAGACAAGGTTCTGAAGAGACCTCAAAATATAATAATTAGAGATGAGCGAACAGTAAAATGTTCGAGGTTCGATATTCGTTTCGAGTAGCCCCTCAATATTCGACTACTCAAATCGAATATCGAACCCTATTATAGTCTATGGGGGGAAAATGCTGGTTTCAGGGGTAGGCAACGTTCCATCAAATTATACTTACCAAGTCCACGAGTGAGGGTCGGGCTGGATCCTCCGAGAAGTCTTCTCCTTGCAGGGTCCCCGCGGCGTCTTCCGGCTCTGAATTCACTCTGCCAGGCATCGGGCCTGGGCAGAGCCGACTGCGCATGCCTGCACTACAAGCGGACATGCGCAGTCACCTCTGCCCAGGCCCGATGCCTGGCCGAATGAATGAAGAGCCGGAAGACGCCGCGGGGAAGCTGCACGGAGAAGACTTCTAAAGGTAGGAGAAGAACCAGCGTTGATTGGCCGACTGTATAGCATTCAATGCTGGTTCTGCATCAAACTTTTCCATTCGAATAGCGAGTGGTATTCGATCGAGTATTTCAAATACCGTATTATTCGATCGAATACCTACTCGATCGAAAACTACTCGCTCATCTCTAATAATAATAGCACTTCTGGTTCAACCAAAACTGGAAAATTATGTGAATATTCGCAAACTGAATGTGGTGATGTTCAACCTCTCTACCCCAGAGTATAATGCTTGGAAGGTGGAGGGTGAGTTAAACCTCCGCTAAAAAAAAAATCTTTTTCAGCTATCCTTTGCTTCGCCACTGCACCCAGTCTTCTGAAGCCTGGTTTACATCTGCGTTCAGGTTTCTATTCAGGAAGGCCGGCTTGGGACCCCCCCCCCCCCCCGAACAGAGGCCTATATGCATTAAAAAGTGGTTTCCTAATAGAAACCCATGGACCCCATAGACTATAATGGGGTCCATGTGGTTTCCGCTCGGTTTCCGCATGAAACATGTAGAGAGAAAAGTACCTTTTTGCAGCACTTTTCTCTTCTGCAGACACTGAGCGGAAACCACATGAACCTCATTATAGTCTATGGGGTCCATGGGTTTCCCACTTTTTAATGCATATAGGTTTCCTTTCAGGGGGTCCCCAAGTGGACTCCCCAAATGGAAAACCAAACGCAGATATGAACCGGGCCTTACCTGCAAGTCGCCGGGCTCTCACAGTCTCTTCTGTGATGTCAACAGTTCAGGGTCGCTCTAGATGCCTATGATAGGGCATTAGCTGTTGTGGACTGTTGACATCATGAGGCTTTGACAACATGAAACTAATTTCATGAGATTTGCTTTTCAAGTTGAAACTTAACTGTAACACAAATCTTTTGAATGCAGTACATGGTAGCCAATAGGTAACTCCTGACTGCAGACTTGAAGTTCTAAGAATGTTCCGATCTAAAGATAAAATAGTATAGTATGGCGCTTGAAGAGTACTTGGTGGAAAATACAAGAAACCGACCCCCACATTAGCATCCCCCATGATAATATCTGTCTAAGCAGTGGCTTGGTAGAACATCATGGCTTATTAGAACCTAAATCTTCATACTTCTAATTACCATTCTCTGTAATATTTTGGATATATTATATCCATAAATTGGATTTCCTGTGAATATTTTATCATTAAAATTGCTACAAGCTGATTTCAAAATTGCCTCATTACAATAAATAAATGATGACTTGGGATGTCGGGTTATAAATTCTTGAAGTATTTGCTGTGAATGTAATTTTGATTAGCGGTGTCTCTTTAGTTTTATTGTCAGAGGATACATATATTTTGCTGACATATGTTAAGAGACCTTGAAACAAATAACAAGCAGGATCCGGAGCGAGTACGATAGCAATTAGATGATAAACATGTTTCTTACAAGAGCTCTTTCTGCATAACTGACCATTCAGTCTAAAGTCTCATTTTTGCTAATGAAATTTTGGTCAGTTGCCTAGACATAGGTGTTTACGAACAATGTTGGCGTCGCTCACCGTCCGAGACACTTTGGGAAATATTTGGCACATTAGATCAGACCGCAGTTTTAACCGATTACTGCAAAGAATATATCACGTAATGTACATTAATATCAATTATATTGCTATGTAGAATGTAATTATTCATATTCCATCAAGCTATAGCATTACACTGGAGAGGATGAGCAAGATTATAAATGACTCGACTCTGATTTATGAATATTTCACGTCAGTCCTACACTGTTAGTTCCGGTGATTAGACTAATTATGAAAATGTCTTCAAAAGCATAACATGTTTGTACATTAGAAATAAGAATGACAAGAATAGAGGTTAGCAGTGAAAGTGGCATCGGAATGGATGAAAATGGTACAAGACATATTAACAATATATATCGTAAGATGACTAGCTTTTCAAAAGAACCCACAAGAGGTCGTCATTAGCAGTGATCTCCACCATTAATGAGAATAGATGTTGCAACTAGTTGGGTTGGGAGTTTCTAGAGTATGATCTCATGACATGTGTCATTCCCATGTGAGAATGTGCAATGTTTAAATATTGCTTTAACCACTTCAATACTGGGCCAATTTGTGGTCCAGGACCAGACACATTTTAGGTTTATTTTGTATGTGCGGTTTTGAGGGCTGTAACATTTTTCTCGTATGTCTCAGTCAACTAATTTTTGCATCTTTTTTCGGGGACACAGAGGGATTTATTTTTATGTTGTTTATATTTTCAAATGTGTTTTAATTTTTTATATATCCGGGAAATTATAAACAAAATAGGAGGGAAATTGTGTCTGGTTTTCAATTTATTATTATTTTTTTTAATTTAATAACACAAAGTGTCACTGAAAAACTTTATAATATAGTTTTACCTCTCTGTTACGGTAATTTTTATTTTGTATGGTGTCGTTGGGGGTCGGGCCATAACCTTTAATAACAGCGTTTTATTAGCGTATTTTTTTTATTATTTTATTTACATTTTTTTAAAAAAACTTTTTTATTATATTTTTATTTTATTTTATTTTTTTTCAGATTGTGTTCCCATAAGGTGATAAGAGACCTTTGGGGACATCTGATCACTTTTTTTTGTACTGGAGGCTGATTTCTCCTATAACTGGGGCTGGTACATTTAGCCTCAGTCACAGGAGGAATACAGCCTCCTGCACGCTGTATGCACAGTATACAGAGATGATCTGGGTCCTGTAGGACCCAGCAGCTCTTGCAAGACACTGCTCCTGTGACCGCTGGGTCAAAGGGCGGCCGAATCATGGCAGTGCCCATAGCTGTATATACAACGATCGAGCAGGCAGGGGAGGTAATAAATCTTTCCTGCCATCTCTCTGGGAGCTCCGGCTGAAGTTACAGCCGGCTCCCAGCTTCAGTAGCTGCACGATCTCCGTGCAGCTACTGTGTTCTGACTGGACGTACAGGTACGTCCTGTCAGAACTAGGCAACCACTTCCCGGACGTATATAGTCTATGGGCGCTCCGGAAGTGGTTAAATTACTTGTTTCAGTACATTTGTTTTGTTTGTTTTAAAAGGGACCCAAGAGATGTATTAGAAATTGAGTGAAATCTTGGCTTATATATAGAGCATAACAGTGGTCCAGTCTTACCGCTATGTATTTAGTTCTTGCGATGTTCCTCAGGTGGACTTTTAATAATGGACAAAACTGTATATCTACACCCAAATTGTATACATATTTTCAAGAAGTTGTACTTTCCGGGGACAAATCAGTAGTAGATGTGCAAGTTGCCATTAGAGATGATTATAAGTTTCTTACAAGTATTCCAAAAATTCTGATGTGAGGTAAAACCAATATTTTTGGAGTTTGGTACCTACAAATTGATATATTATATTATGGGTCCTCGGTATAATATTTGGTGGCCCCGGTAAGGTGACTATAAATATTAAACAGTTCATATGTGATTGAGTCTTATTAGTCTTGTGGGGTGTGTTGGCATCATAACACTCTGACACGAGCATCATGATGTTGATGGGCTCTACTTGACCACTAAAGGTCCAAATACAGGCCTCAACAGTAACCCTCAGCAGAAAAAGATGGCTATGGGGGATATCGGATAACGATATACAAATATATGAAGGGACAGTACAAAACCATTTTTAATGGTGTTTTTACACCTTGGCCAGTGACAGTGACAAGGGGACATCCTCTATGCCTAGATGAAAGAACATTTCTCCAGCATCATAGATGGAGAGTAGTGAGGCTGTGGAACTCACTGCCATAGGATGTGGTGGTGAATTAATTGTGCAAAATCAAAGAGGAACTGGATGCCTTTCTTGAATGGAAAAAAGTTGATCCAGGGTTGTATGATGACTGGTGGATTTGGAATTTTTTTCCCCTGACATGGCACTTGGCATTGGGCTTCTTCCCTTCCTCTGGATCAACATAGTAGTGTTATAGGTTGAACTTGATGGACTGGTGTCCATCCAACCTCATTACTATTTTACTATGTGGCAAAATTTGCCATTTTGCTATTTCGGCATTAATTTCCAACCCAGAGAAATTTAGCTCAGTTAGTTCAGTGTAGCCAGAAGATGTATCATATAATTCAGTTAGCAGTAGTACATTATTTTCTACAAGTCTTTGTGACTTTTTCCTTGAAAATGGGGATATATTCACATATTTCATATAAAGCCTCTTGTATAGATTCCTTGTCTTCAGATTGGGTAACTCTTCCCACACGCTACATTTCAGCTCGCCAGCTTTCATGTATCTTACAAGAGAATTGCATAGTCAAGGTCAGGTCAAGCAGTTTACAAAATTGTGAGACAAGATTTTGTTAGAATTCAATAGAAAACGGAAGACCCCCCCCATCCCCCAGTCAATGACATTTTCATTATTTCATCACCATTTAGTTTTCCTGTAGAACGTTAAGTGTCGTGGCGATTAGACTAATGCATCATAAGCAAGACCCATATTATGGACCACCAAGTGATTTCAGGGACTTTCACTACATTGTATCCTACCATAATAGCTCTACCGGTTACTGCATTATCCACATAATACGATTTACACCAACTGTCCCCAAGAAAGCCTTACGGGAATTGAAAATCTTCTTTGTGTGTACTTCGAATGTGACTTGTGTAATAGTGATTGATCTTTGTATCTTGTAAGACAGAGGAATCTGTCCGGGAGCATTTGTTATGTGAAATTACATTCACCATAGCAACATAAGCTCTCAGTTTTTACATTGCTTTATTTAATCTCCTTGTACTGATGTGTTTTATTGTCTGTATAACAAAGTTGAGGATGTGGAAGAATTGTATGGAGTTTATATGTCATTCCTGACACTGATATCACATGCGAGTGACAATAAAGATCAATCACAGTTACATTTCTCAGATTCCGATGCAGCAAAAATATTATTTTTCTATTCTAGTTTAACCTTTAAATGGATTCATCCTTGTGTAATGCTTATATGGCTTCATGGTTATTATAACAACTGTAAGCTGATGGCTGGTTAGGTAATGGAGGGGGTGTAAATCTCACCCAGACTACTAAGGTGGGCGAGATGGAGAAAACTCCAGAAGGAATGTTTGTTCTCAGAAGACAACTTTCTTCTGCTGAGCATTTTGGTAAATGCTCAGTATTGGGCTGGATTTTTAGGAATGGCAGGTAGGTTGGTAGTGGGACCTGTCATTCCACACCCCTCCAGTCCACACTTTGGGGATGTTCCGGCAGCGACTCAGCTGCAGAGAGTCTACTCACCAAGGAGGCTTAAGAAGCCAGCTCCAGCAGCAGCAGACTGGGGCAGAGCTTGGCTGGAGAGCCAACAGAGAGGTCATATTTTTGGAGTTGTGTCCTGAATGATTCTACTGGCTTTTGGATTTCTGTTATTCTAGGTGAGGTAACCTATTCTATGTTTAGTTAGAGCCTAGCCGGGCAGGTATTTATTTTTGTATTGTTTCCTTTTGTTGCTGCACTACCTTTTTGAGTGAAAATAAACTCTACCTTTGTTTTGGACTAAAGAAACTGGACTATTGTGTCTATGCCACCCCACCTAGCAACCCCAGACCCTGACACAACATTAAATTCATAATTCTCTGCTTATTAAAAGGACAATCTATCACCTATCTGATAACCATATACAGAGCAGTGATACAAGCTTACTCTCCTTATAGATAGATACTGTATATGTTCTCGGAACCGTTGATTCACCGTAATACACAATACATTTTCATTAGTATAATATGACTTTCCTCTTTTAATCCACCAATGATAGTAGTTTTTCCTTTATTATTTTCCAAATGTACCTGCCTACAGACATCCCTTGGAAAAAGCCAGCTGGATACACAACTACATTAATCAATGTCTATTCTATTCATTTGCTGGGCATCACCATTTCCCTCCCCGTTGATGGAGGAGGCAGGCACTCATTCACATTGATAGACAGATTTGGATATCACTACTTGCATATTGGTGGTCCTAAATATTATGCCAGCAATGTACCCAAAGCCATGTTCACAAATACTTCATCTGTTTTTCTATAGGTGACCATAAACATTAGACGGATGTCAGCTGCAGCAGCCATTTTTGACGTATCAGCTGACAGTGTACAGATAAAGTCTAGTTTAACATGAATTTTAACCTATGAAGCAAACATATGCAAATCACTTTAAAGCGAGAACCCAGTAAACCAATCTTGCTCCAGATTTTGGGTCACCTGGGGGGCATGTTTACCTCTTGTGAATTGGTGGCTCCACTTCCAAGATAGTACCATTTTTGCCATCTGCATATGAGCTCTTTGGAGCAGCGAGGGTGTTGTCTTTGCTCCAAAGATGTTACTTCAATGAGCTAATTTGCCTTCTTACAAATATGGTAATATCTTGACAAAGGAGGCGCAATTAAACACGGGGAAAACACTGTTTGAATTAGGTGCCCGTAACTTTCTGCGGGGCTGGGTTGATATGCTGGGTTCTTGCAACAGATTCACAGTGCATTGAGTTATCAGATTCAAGATGGAGATTAAAGATGAGCGAATCAAAGCTGAGAAAGTGAAATTCGATCCGAATTTCAGGAAATATTTGATTTGCATCGAATCTGGATTTCCTCACACTTCGTGGTAACGAATCGCACAGCTCCAATTTTACCCCTTGGAACTCGCAGTTAGACATGACATCATTACGCCCAATGCACTCCACTTGACCACTGGGGTCCAATCACAGGCCCCAGCAGTGAGGCCTGTGGTGCAGGGCCTCTGTCACCACTAGAAGAGTTCTGGAGTGGATGTTGAGCCCAGGACAGGTGAGTATCAATATTTTTTAATTTTTTTCACTATGGTACCCTCTGAAAACATTGCGGGGTGTGTGTGTGATTGGGATCTTAATATATAATAAAACGTCTGAGATGCTATGGTCATGTTCGACTGTGCCATCTCAGGGGTCCACACCCACAATCGGAGCTCAACTCCGACCACAGTTACTGTGTGCGCACCATGCTTCTGCATGGTTTATGGGAAGTCCTTCCAGGCAGCGCCATACTATTAGGGTGGATGCCAGAAAGGAGTCAATGCAATTCGCCACAAGTTAATTTGGATAGAATCGAATAGTATTGAAAATTTTGGTGATGCTGCCGAATCAAATTTTTGCAAAAATTTGTTTATCTCTATTGAAGTTGGCTATATCTGTACTGTGCATGGTGATGTTCTATTTGAAAATGTATATATAGGTTGTCGGTTCAATAGGCAATCATCTAGGGAACTACTGGGGGTGGGGGCAATTTAGGCACTTTAAAGAAAAGCCAATGGCAAATTAAGGATCAAAGTTGGGTATAGAGCAATGAAAGAGCTAACAGACCCTACTCCAAGTCCTTAACAAGCTTTACCAACTGACTGCATACATATGTACATGAAAATGTCCATTTGCATTCTAGATATGAATACTAGAGACCAATAAGGACTAAATGAATGATATCCTATCCAAGAACCATAATTCTAAGCAATAGGGATTCAGAGAGGAGAGGGCATTCCGAATCCCCTACACTGACTACATATATATATATATATATATATATATATATATAGTTACATTAATGGTTCTGATCTCTCTTTCACATCCACAGATGCGGTCTTTCATGCGGACCAGCATACATTATAATTGGTACAACCTGAATATAGTCTTTATATTTCCTTTGCATTTGCATAAATAAAGCCTTTTGCGTGTTATTTAATGATGTCTGTGAGGATGAACCCTAATGAACGCCATGTATGGAACTGATGCTAAACAGCGCCGCATGATGCATATCCTTAATGTACTATGAGCACCAGGCGCTCCTCATTACCCGCACAACTCTTAGTGGCATTTTGTTTGAGTTCACACAACATGTATATAATGAGAATATACTGGTGAGGATGTATTCCTAGTACATATAATGCAATCTATTGTTAATGCAAATACAATCTTTTTAAGGAGATTGAGCCTCTGTGATCCCCCTAACGGTTTTTGCTTGCTTTACCACCTCCAGGATGCAGGCGCAATTTTAATGCTGATTGTTGGGGGCACATCGGGGAAGCAACAGATGAAATGAAAAACTACAGCCTCCCTCTGAGGAGAGAAATCAGAGGATCCTCTGACCTCCACCATTTAACCCTTAGAGCATTGTATTTAAGGATGATCAAAATGAGATACTGGAGGGGCACGCCCATTCGATTATGTCATAGGGAATCCATGTGACACAATCAAGGACCATACTTAGCATGGACAGACAGCTCAGATTCCATTAAAGGACTGTATTTTCTAATGACATATATAATCCCGTATAGAATATCGTATTTTAATGCTAACATGTAGGAACAGCCTTTAGAAAGGTTATTGTTCTCCTATCTTTAGAAGTCTTCTCCGTGCCACATTCGGTAGATATTCTTGTTTTTTTCAGAATGCAAATGAGTTTTATCACAGCACTGGGGGCAGTTCCCTGCACTCAAACAGCACTGGAGGCTTCTTCTGTTCTGCTTGAAAACTCTCCAGGGCCACCTCATCTTCTTCTGGCACACCTCTCAGCCGAGTTCTCTGCGGTGTCTTCTTCCGGCGTTGGTCTTCTAAATCCCAGACATTCGCTGTCAGCTCCGCCATTGGGCTTCGGGCAGAGCCCACTGCGCATGTCTGCGGCCATTTTCTTGTAGCATGCACAGAACGCTCGTGTAAGCGGTTACAAGAAAATGGCCACAGACATGCGCAGATGGCTCTGCTTGAAGCCAATGGCAGAGTAAACTGCGCATGCGCTGTATTAAGATGCAGAAGACAGAATTAACTGAAGAAGACATCGCTGAGTATGCAGCAGAGAGGTGTGCCAGAAGAAGATGAGGTGGCACTGGAGATTTCTCTTGCAGCATTGGGAATGCCCCCAGTGCTGTTTGAGTGCAGGGGACCGCCCCCAGTGCTGAGAGAAAACTCATTTGCATACCGAAGAAAATCCAGAGTATCTACCAAATGGCGGTGCAGAAAAGATTTCTAAGGCTGCATTCACACGGAGTAAACGCTGGCGTTTTTTGTGTGTTTTTTGCACATAGCGCCGCGTTTACGCCGCGTAGCGTCGCGTTAACGCCGCGTATACGCCGCGTTAACGCCGGGCAACGCCACCGCTAAATAGCGCGGCGTTAACGCGGCGTATACGCGGCGTTAACGCGACGCTACGCGGCGTAAACGCGGCGCTATGTGCAAAAAACACACAAAAAACGCCAGCGTTTACTCCGTGTGAATGCAGCCTAAGAGTCCTATACACATAACAGATTGCCAGAAAGTTCAGCCATGGTGAACGTTATCATGTCCGATTGTTCCTTTGGCTGTGTGTGGCAGCCACTTACTTTCCTCTCTCGACAGAAAATACATATATGCTCAGTGTCGCCTCTGATATTGACACTGTAGCAAGTCCAAGGGAACCCTGGAGAAAACGTGTTACAGAAATTTGTGTAGGGGCGATAAGATTCTGTTTATGGAAACCAGAATTGATCTTACAGGAATAGATTTTAAATTAGGAGATGAAGCAAAGCGCAAAAGGACATTCGGTGTCACCATTAAACAGACTGCAGTAAGGGAGAGCATCTACCTCCAATTTGTATTTCTGTTAATGGGACATTTCAGTCTCAAAGGCTTCCCGTTCGCAATGCATTTCAACCAGATATTAAAATAAAGTAAATTATGCAGAGAAAATTGAGGAGAAAGGATTCATTTTGTCTTTGCATAATGCATATAAAATAGTCCACCATGGACTTGGATTTTGTATTGTGAATCTAATGGACTAAAGCAGGAGCTTCCCTTCCTCTTTTGACTTGTATTGTATCTGATTGATGCTTATTCTCGGTTGTCAAATATATTGAGGGTTTTTTTTTTAAAGAGGAAAAGTAACACTAAGCCCATTGTATCACAAAAAACCTATATTGGAAGGAGAAGGTTACCTGCAGTGTTAGAGACTCTTGATGCTGAGTTGACTGGTCGTCCATCTTCTCAGGTCAGGGGACTATTTGAACATTATGGGAGCAATAAAAGTCTTACATACTTCTCCTTCAGCTATAGTGTTTGTGAATGGTTCCCTTTAAGAAAAAAAATTCCAAGAATGTCCCATACTTTGGTCCTGTCCAAGCTTATCAAACCTGTGGATTTCAGTATTTGTCCTCCAGACCCAAATTATTGAGTCCCCTGTACCGCCATCTTCCTCTTTTGTCCTACTATATTTATGTATCTAGCTTCTAACCTAACATTCGAGAATAATAATAGTCCAAATCATGCGAGCTGCAAAGAGAAATATTACCAGGCATTGGAAAACTAACTATAAAAAAGTCACTTCCACAGTCAAAACTATCTACTCTTAAGAAAACTCGAGACCATTAATTCTCTGATTTATAGATTGTTGGAATGCCTGGACGATCCTCAAGAAATCTTGGCAGATGGCGCAACACGGAGGCTCAGTGGTTAGCACTGCAGCCTTGCAGCACTGGAGTCCTGGGTTCAAATCCTGCCGGGAACGACATCTGCAAGGAGTTTGTATGTTCTCCCCATGTTTGCATGGATTTCCTCCCATACTCCAAAGACATACTGATATGATATAATAAAATGTACATTGTGATCCCTATATGGGGCTTACGATCTCCATAAAACAAGTCTTGTGAGACGTCCACTGATCAGCTATTTATCCTTTGTCTCATGGATAGCAGATAAATACTCTTCATGGCAATCCCCCTTTAATGATTTGTGTTGCACAGATCCATACTACTGCTTTGATAGCTTCCTATGAGCCCATGCTGGATATCATTGACTTTTTAATTTTTCTTTCAATGGCTGCTTTATGAGCTCATGAAGAGAAAAATAGCATAATAAAAAATTCATTATCAAATTCACCAAAAGCCATCTATATTTGCTTGACTAAAAACCTAAAAAAGCAGCAAAAATGGTGGTTATGTGTAACCTTGTCTAAACATGTGGTGCATAGGTGTAAATATTATAAGTGACAAACTTTGCAATTGTTATGTGGATAAAAAATGAAGGCTCACTGTCACTGAGATCTTAGGTTCAGTTAGTGATGACGAAGGTAGTGGGTTTAGAAAATTATTGGTGGTCCTATTTTATTTATTTTTGCTTAGGATAGGTTCACACTAGCGTTCGGATTTCTGTTTTTGGGTCCGCTTGGGGACCCAAAAAATGGAAACTCAATTTGCTTTAAAAAGCGGTTACCCATGGAAACCCACAGACCACATAGACTATAATGAGGTATGCCAGGTTTCTACTGGAAAAAAATGCAGAGAGAAAAGTTTTGCTTGCAGGACCTTTTTCCAGGCATTTTTCAAACCAAATGAAGGAGGCAATCCCTGAACAAGGCAATCCCTCATATTGTGTCATCATATTCCACAGTGCTTTACATATATTGTCAACACTGTTCCAAGTATGGTGCATAATGTAAGTTCCCTATCAGGAGTGTGGGAGAAAACCCACTGTAATGTCTGTCTGTTCAGGTCTCTGCGCTGCTCTCCACTTGCACGCTGCGGCACAGGAGGTGTGTTCATTTTGATTCTTTGCTTAGAGTCTTTCGTTGATTTGTCTGAAAACAACTCTATTACCTTCCTCTGTAATTGAATTTCCACCACACCCATCTCCTGCAACTTGTTTCCCTCTGTTAATCAAATAGTTAATCTTAGCCTTGCCTGTGTGATTGACAACCTGTATACCAATCAAGTCTGGGGCAGGTCCTGCACTTCCTATATACAGGTCATCAGCCCACACAGGTTTGCTGGCTATTGTGACTCTGTCCTGTGCTTTGTCCTCACTAGCTTCCTACTTGCTCTTTCTATTGTAATACTGACCTCTAACCTTTGGCTTCCCTTATGACTACTCTTTTGGATTACGATTGTGTACTGCTTTGTCTCTCTGGTTTTGACCCTTGCTGATTTCACTTCTGTGCTGTCTTGTCTTGTTCTGTCTGAAATTTATTTCAGAGAAGGAATTGCTGCCCAGTTGCTCCTATCATTAGGACAGTTGTGGCAATTAGGTAGCAACAGGGGCTGAGTAGAGTTTAGGGCTCACTATTAGAGATGAGCGAAGAGTAAAATGTTCGAGATTCGATATTCGTTTCGAGTAGTCCCTCAATATTCAACTGCTCGAATTGAATATCGAACCCCATTATAGTCTATGGGGGAAAATGCTCGTTTCAGGGGTAGGTAATGTTCGATCAAATTATACTTACCAAGTCCATGAATGAGGGTTGGGCTGGATCCTCCGAGAAGTATTCTCCATGCGGCGTCCCCGTGGCGTCTGCCGGCTCTGAATTCACTCTGCCAGGTATCGGGCCTCGGCAGAGCCGACTGCGCATGCCCGCACTACAAGCGGGCATGCGCAGTCGGCTCTGCCCAGGCTCGATGCCTGGCAGAGTGAATTCAGAGCCGGAAGACGCTGCAGGGAAGCTGCACGGAGAAGACTTCTAAAGGTAGGAGAAGAACCAGCGTTGATTGGCCGACTGTATAGCATTCAGCCAATCAATGCTGGTTCTGCATCGAACGTTTCCATTCGAATAGCGAGTGGTACTTGATCGAGTACGAGTATTTCGAATACCGTAGTATTCGATCGAATACCTACTCGATCGAGTACTACTCGCTCATCTCTACTCACTGTCTGTCTTCCACTTCTTGCACTGTTCCAGAAGCAGTGCTAGGCAATTGCACAACTAGCAATTCCCTTACACCTACACAAAACTCATTGCAGATGTTGCCCTTGGCTTGATTTGATCCCAGGACACTGTGTACCTTATTCCTTCTATTTGGCATCACATTATATATGATATTAGGTTGACACTGTGGTATGCATTATTCCTATACATTAAAGAGATCAAAATAATCATTAGTTTTTCACATTCTGAACTTGCCGCCGATGGTGGTCATGGTGAAGTCGTTCTGAATTGTGAGGACTAACTTCATTACCTGTAACATGAGGGTGGTTGTATTCATGTGGGCAGGAGTTAATGATAAGTGGGAGACTGAAAGAATAAGGATCATACTGGAGCAATAAATAGAACAATGATGAGGCAATGAGGGGTAAATGGGATCTTAGCAAGTGCTGATATGCAGTCAAGATAGAGGAATTTACTGCAAACAATACCTGCAATAATACATAAAGAACGCAAGGCAAAAGCAAAGGAAAAAAAGATCCTTGAGCTGTTTTGGAACAAAAGATACAAAAGATATGCAAAATACAAAATGAAAAACTTCTCTAATGCCGGGAAACATTTTCATTGTAAATCCCATGTAGCTGCCATTTCGGATTATCTTGAAGAAACATGTGCTAGCCTGTTCATAAAATGGTTCTTGTAGCTGAGGCTTAAATGATACATTTCATGTTAATGTAACCTTTTATAGAATAATTACTCGTACCAGTGGAGTTGTAGCACTTCATAACGAGAAATTCCTTCCTTATTTGATCTAAGTAGGACGAGTTTTACAGACTACGTGTCATGTGCAGAAGTTGTAAATTATTTTCTTCTTAGATGCTTTGATGTTAATAAATTATTGAAGTTGAACGATACGAGTTTTTATTATATACAGTCCTATGAAAAAGTTTGGGCACCCCTATTAATCTTAATCATTTTTTGTTCTAAATATTTTGGGGTTTGCAACAGCCATTTCAGTTTGATATATCTAATAACTGATGGACACAGTAATATTTCAGGATTGAAATGAGGTTTATTGTACTAACAGAAAATGTGCAATATGCATTAAACCAAAATTTGACCGGTGCAAAAGTATGGGCACCCTTATCATTTTATTGATTTGAATTCCCCTAACTACTTTTTACTGACTTACTGAAGCACAAAATTGGTTTTGTAACCTCAGTGAGCTTTGAACTTCATAGCCAGATGTATCCAATCATAAGAAAAGGTATTTAAGGTGGCCAATTGCAAGTTGATCTCCTATTTGAATCTCCTCTGAAGAGTGGCATCATGGGCTACTCAAAACAACTCTCAAATGATCTGAAAACAAAGATTGTTCAACATAGTTGTTCAGGGGAAGGACACAAAAAGTTGTCTCAGAGATTTAACCTGTCAGTTTCCACTGTGAGGAACATAGTAAGGAAATGGAAGACCACAGGGACAGTTCTTGTTAAGCCCAGAAGTGGCAGGCCAAGAAAAATATCAGAAAGGCAGAGAAGAAGAATGGTGAGAACAGTCAAGGACAATCCACAGACCACCTCCAAAGAGCTGCAGCATCATCTTGCTGCAGATGGTGTCACTGTGCATCGGTCAACTATACAGCGCACTTTGCACAAGGAGAAGCTGTATGGGAGAGTGATGAGAAAGAAGCCGTTTCTGCACGTACGCCACAAATAGAGTTGCCTGAGGTATGAAAAAGCACATTTGGACAAGGCAGCTTCATTTTGGAAACAAAAATTGAGTTGTTTGGTTATAAAAAAGGCGTTATGCATGGCGTCCAAAAAGAAACAGCATTCCAAGAAAAACACATGCTACCCACTGTAAAATTTGGTGGAGGTTCCATCATGCTTTGGGGCTGTGTGGCCAATGCCGGCATCGGGAATCTTGTTAAAGTTGAGAGTCGCATGGATTCCACTCAGTATCAGCAGATTCTTGAGAATAATGTTCAAGAATCAGTGACGAAGTTGAAGTTACGCCGGGGATGGATATTTCAGCAAGACAATGATCCAAAACACCGCTCCAAATCCTCAGGCATTCATGCAGAGGAACAATTACAATGTTCTGGAATGGCCATCCCAGTCCCCAGACCTGAATATCATTGAACATCTGTGGGATGATTTGAAGCGGGCTGTCCATGCTCGGCGACCATCTAACTTAACTGAACTTGAATTGTTTGTCCAAAATACCTTTATCCAGGATCCAGGAACTGATTAAAAGCTACAGGAAGCGACTAGAGGCTGTTATCTTTGCAAAAGGAGGATGTACTAAATATTAATGTCACTTTTCTGTTGAGGTGCCCATACTTTTGCACCGGTCAAATTTTGGTTTAATGCATATTGCGCATTTTCTGTTAGTACAATAAACCTCATTTCAATCCTGAAATATTACTGTGTCCATCAGTTATTAGATATATCAAACTGAAATGGCTGTTATAAACACCAAAATATTTAGAACTAAAAATGGTTAAGATTAATAGGGGTGCCCAAACTTTTTCATAGGACTGTATATAGGTCTGCTCTGTTTAGATACATTTCAGCCATAAAATATATGGCTACAAAGTCTACAACTCCTTTAATACAATCGCTATATCCAGGGAATTATTAGGTGTTTTCAGAATTAATAATCCCCGGAATAAATTAGAGCAAATTTAACTTTTATTAAAATCATAAATAAATTAAATCCAAGCAAGAACAAAGGTATTGGAAGCGACTAGACTAGTGAAGCCATCTCAAGCAGTGTCCTTAATGACTTCCACATTCAATACTCACCATAACCTTGTCAGAGAGAAGAAGGAAGATTTATTTTGTCACCCTCCTATAATTGTTATAGAGTTTGTGTTGGTCAGACAGACTAATTTCATGTCATGTCTTATTTTTTTAGCGCCTCTGTCAGGGAAATTGCATATTCAACTTTAATAGACAATTTGTTCCATCAATTTTGATTACACATGGCCACGACTTGACCTTTTTAGTATTCTCTTCTTTTATTTGCTACTTTCAACAATGCCCAAGAGTCTGAAAAACATTATCAATTAATGGTGTGCATGTGTATAGATGTGGCGGAGGTAAGCAGGGAAATGTTACGGACTGATGACTAATATTAAGGTGGCCGCAGCAGACACACAATATCCCACTCCATTTCTACATACGTTATGCGCATATCTTATCATATCTTGTCAGGAGAGATGAGCGAGTAGTACTCGATCGAGTAGGTGTTCGATCGAATACTACAGTATTCAATCAAATACTACTAGCTGTTTGAAGTTAAAATTCGATGCAGAACCAGAATGCTATACATTGCCAATGAACGCTGGTTCTTCTCCTACCTTTAGAAGTCTTCTCCGTGCAGCGTCCCCGCCTCTCGCACATATAGTATAGTAAGAAAGTAGTACAGTATACATCTCGTATCGGTAGACAGTAGAGCAGTACATATAGTAGATTTAAAGAGAAGTTCAGTATACCTGGTATTAGTAGAAAGCAGAATAGTACATAAAGTATATTTACAGAGAAGTATAGTACATCTAGTATTTGTAGAGAGTAGATCAGTACGTATGACACTATTATAGAGCAGCACAGTACACTATAGACCAGCACAGCAGATAATAAAGCCATAGAGTACACTGCAGGGATACTGTAACACCACTATACATACACACCAGCGCTTCATTTTCAGCAATACATCCTCAAACGTGACAGATTCATCCACTAGGATTTTCTTTTTATTACATTTTGTTACCAATATCACAATGTTATAAATCCACAATATGTATAAAACATCATATAAAAAAAATCTAAATGTACACTCTCCCACTCCAGTTTGGATCCTCCATTTGACATGTGCAGTAGTTAAGCGCTGCTTGTGGCATTTCTGCTTTAATGTGGTTTTGAGTTATGATGACCCAGGAAAGACCATTGCGTGTTGCGAGTATTGTAACCCGAGGCCATTGTTACATGAGGGAGCAGCGAGAATGTATATAGTATCCTTATATAATAATTAGAGATGAGCGAACACCGTTCAATCGAATAGGTATTCGATGGAATATCAGGCTGTTCGTTGTATCCGTTCCCAATTGAATAACACGCGGCATACGCAGTAAAAATTGGTATCCCATCCCATCTTCCCTGGCGCATTTTTGGACCAATAACAGGGGAGGTGGGACGGGAACTACAATGTTATTTTCAGGTTCACTGTTAAAACAGATCTCCTTAAGTGTTAAACCGTTCTTAGATATTTGCTGTTATTTTCTATGATTCAGTATCCAGTTGCAGTCCGGGTTCTACTTAAAAGGACACTAGAAGTATAAGGACAGCACTTTCATCCTGCTGTTTTTCCTTATAATTGAACACTAGTGGCTGTTGTTATAGCTATAGAAGCAGAAGAGGTTGTCTATCTTCTTGTGAGACCCAAACAGTCTTTACGTCTCACATATGATTTTGTTTGGTTCTAGTTTTTGCATTGGGCTCAGGAACATTAGGTTGCACGTCTCAGTTAAGATAGGCTTTGGAGATAAGCGCTTCTTGGTATTTAGTCCTCGAAAACTTTCAGTAAATTTAGTGGAGATCCTGAAACTGAAGAATCAAGGTGCTGCATTATGGGATATACAAACAATATGTGCTTTTCTATTATGCAGTTGTCAAGCATGGTGTCCTGGTATTTTGATCATTGTGAAACGATGGAATGACTAAAGTTTACCTTTAAAGGGTTGTCGATTGAAGCCAATGGGAGCTGAACTGCAAGAGGAGCAGAGGAGCCAACTGCTTCCAACAATGTATAATATGGGTGCAACTGATCCATGTGGGTGCAAGCAATTAGATATCAATGGCCTTTCCTAACGATAGGATATATATGAAACAAAAATCCAGGACAACCCCTTTAAGTCTTGAGTACAGGTGTGGCAAAGTCTTAGGGGGCATTCACACGATGTAACGCAGTGCTGATTCTGCCACGATAACTCAGGGTAGAATCAGGGCTGATAAAAAGACTTCCATTGACTTCAATTGGTTCCGTTTAACGCGCGTAACACATTGAAATCGATGGGTTAAAAAGTCTCCAATTGATTTCAATGTGTTACGCTTTTAAGCATACAGGGTCTCCATATTTCAAGTCCTCATGCAGACTCGAATGTCGAAGACCCCAACGCTAGTGTAAACCTAATGCAAATGTGTTATGAACAGCGTAGCATAGAGTGTTAACGCAATTCTTTGTTGAATTCTCTGATAAGATAGCATACTTTACCAAGTTACCACATTGCAAAAAGTCACGTTAACTCTGCTACATCTGTAGGTGATTTCTAGTAGTCTGCTTATGCAACCAAAGGCGATACAGATGAATTGCCATTTTTGAACTTTATTGCACTCCATGTCAGACCCCCTATAGCATCCATGATTACTAAATGCAGGGCACCAAATATAATGCAATCATGACTTACCCACCGAGTATAATTAAATTCCTAGGAAGCGGTAATGATTATGAGCCATTGTAGCTGCATGATCACACTGCCAGTAATAATCCATGTAGCCTAGGCTTGTGCAGCTTTGTATCAGATGTATATTTCACATGTTGTGATTGATGAGTATATATTTTGGAAATCATCTATTGGAATTGTGGCAGAGCTATACATGGACATCGACATACACAATCCAGTCATATTAATGTGACCGCCGCCTTCTTTTAACGTCACGTTAAATAACCAATGGCAGAAGCCACGTGTCATCAGCCATCTGGGTGCACTCATCATTGTGGAAGGCACGATGGATCAACACAAGTATGCATCTATCCTTGTGGACCATGTTCATCCCTACATGCGGATTGTTTTTCCTCAGGATGATGGCATCTACCAGCAGGACAATGCGACATGTCATAAAGCTCGCAGTTTACGTGCATGGTTCAAGGAGCACTAGCATGAGTTTACTGTACTCCCTTGGCCAGGAAATTCCCTGGAATTGAACCCAATTGAGAATCTGTGGAACCACCTGGATCGGGTTGTTGGCACCATGTATGCTCAACCGCGTAACCTAGTGCAGCTGGCCACAGCAATGGAGTCGGCATGGCTCAACATCCCAGTGACATCATCACAACATCCCCTCTCTTCCTGCACGTCTCGCAGCGTTTATTCTGGATTTTGACAGGTGGTCACATTAATGTACATGGTACAATGTAATAATTGTGTGGCTTATATTGGCAGATATTGTCCATATACTAGATGGAAACTGCTGTACATCCCCTCGAAACCAGGACTTATTGGCACTTCCATTGCTTCATGTTGAACTGGATCTGTCTACTTAATATTCTGTCCTTACATAGGATGTCAGTACTCCTTATAGCCAAAATAGAACAACAAAATGTGTTATTTTTTGGTTAGAGAATAAACCATCACACATTGCGTACACCAGAGGCTAGTGTAACTATAAGAGAATATATCTCCTCCTCTTTCCCCATCAATCTGGACAGCCTGCAGTGTATGCTCAGTAACTAGAGACAAAATGGTCCGAAAACCAAACAGGCAGAACAATTGTTAAACAGGAAAAATCTGGATAGAAAACTGCAATGTCTATTACCCAAGTAGGTGTTTTATTTATATAAAATACAATCAAATATATAGCAAATTAGAAAACAATAAACTAACAAGATAAAAATATATAGAGAGTGCTTCTTTTTTCTGTTTTAGAATAGTCAGTGACTACAGAGGGGGTTGGGAGAAGTGGGGAAAGGTCCTTGTTAATTGACTGGACTTGTAAACCATATGTCTGTATTCAATGGCATAACTAAAGTCTTGCAGGTCCCGGTGCAATCTTTTGTCCGGGGCCCCCTACCCGATCCCTACAGTGAATTCTTGATAGTGATGGATATAGGTACTAAGGGGTTTAATCCCCCTAGCGTGGTTCGGGTAAGCTGTGGGTCTCCTTGGCTTATGGGCCAGATGGAAGCTGCAATCTCAATACTGATGCAGGTGCTTATGGTCTCCCTATGGGTCCTGAGCCCTGGTGCACCCAATGCACTCCCTTAAGTTACCCCCCCCCCCCCCCCGTCTGTATTCTTTCTGCACCCCTAGTAAGCACGCAGCACAGCATTTTGAGCTTTTTTGACTACTACTACTAGATATCACATCTGAATAAAGAAGGATTTGGCGTTTATTCCATTTATTGATGTACTGTTGACCTGGTGAAGTTACAGAAACTCTCCAAGATATGAATATAAGAAGTACTTTAATATAATGATATTGTAATGAATTGTTAAGCTGCATCCACACGTCCCCTTAGCAGATTTTCGTCACTGCCATGTCTTTGTCTTTTTTAAAGTATAAATTTATTTTACATCTGCATTAAATATCTAGTCTTATACCGAGTTATACCAGACGTATAAGGCTTTATTAAAATTATCTACATAAAATCAGGTGTCGCTTCGCTTACGGTGCGCTCATACATCATAGTGTCAGCATGGACTCTATTAAAAGTTAATGCAACTGCTGTTGTGCCATGCCAATGACACTTACTGCCTGGGCACTGTCTCCTTTGGAATCCTAATAAGCTCATACAGCCTTCTGAGCCAAGATGTGCAGAGTATAAATATTGTCTGTGGATTCCTATTAATGCTGTCAGATTAAACTGCTCTCACGTAAGAGTCCTCCGAGAATTATCAGAATGAACTGTATGATAAGAATACACAATACAACTAATGAATTACTGTACTCGGAAGCTGTGTTTTCCGCCATAACCATCTCACTTCATTCAAAGCAGGTATATACTTTGCCAAAGGGGACCAGAGAATCTCAGCTAACCAGGAAAATTGTAAATGAGACATTTCATTCCGCATCATTTACTTTCAATTGCAATATGTTGAATTTACATCCAACCACTTCTACATAGGATTAGGTTCTAAATATGCAAAGTGTAGATCCAGGATACATTACAGCACCCAACACCTGGCTAATGTCTTCTGAGACTAGGCAAAGGTTAAATGTTTAAAGAGACAATAGTGACATGCCCAACTGAATAAATGAAGACTTCACTTCCCCAGTCATGGTAACTAGAGATGAGCGAGTAGTACTCGAATACTACGGTATTCGAAATACTCGTACTCGATCGAGTACCACTCGCTATTTGAATGTAAAAGTTCGATGCAGAACCAGCATTGATTGGCCGAATGCTATACAGTCTGGTTCTTCTCCTACCTTTAGAAGTCTTCTCCATGCAGTTTCCCCGCGGCGTCTTCCGGCTCTGAATTCACTCTGCCAGGCATGGGGCCTGGGCAGAGCTGACTGCGCATGTCTGCTTGTAGTGCGGGCATGCGCAGTCGGCTCTTCCCAGGCCCAATGCCTGGCAGAGTGAATTCAGAGCCGGAAGACGCCGCGGGGAAGCTGCACGGAGAAGACTGCTCGGAGGATCCAGCCCAACCCTCACTCGTGGACTTGAAGTGTAATTTGATCGAATGTTGCCTACCCCTGAAATGAGCATTTTCCCCCCATAGACTATAATAGGGTTCGATATTTGATTCGAGTAGTCGAATATTGAGGGGCTGCTCGAAACGAATATCGAACCTCGAACATTTTACTGTTCGCTCATCTCTAATGGTGACATCTCCTGTGGTCAGATGTTAATTAGAAATGAGTGAATTTTTTCAAAAATTCGATTCGACAGCTTCGAGAAATTTTCCAATACTATTCGATTCGATCTGAATTTGTTTACCTTGAGTCGTGTTAACCCTTTGCCCAAAATCTGCCCTAATAGTAAGGTGATGTCGAGATGGACTTCGCTCAAAGCATGTGGAAGCATAGTGCACACATAGAATCTGTGTGCATACGCTGCTGTGCGGGTGTCAGCTGTATGTAACAGCTGAAATTCTCCTCTAACACCCCCGGTCAAAGCTGAGCTCCGATCGCAGATGTTAACTCCTGAGATGGCATGCTCAAACATGACCGCGGCATCTCAGTGGTTTCATTATATATCAGGGTCCTGATCAGCCCCCTTGTGATATTTTTGGGGAGTGCCGTAATGATTAATAAAAAGCTGCCATCAGCAGCAGCAGCCTCCATGCTCTCTCACACAAACATAGCAGACAGTGTTCACTGAGACTTCCGATCCTCGTTGCTGACTCCTTAGCATATGAATAAAACTGGGCCCATTCAAAAACTACTGAGGGGATTAACATACAAAAGGTATGTGTGGAATAGCCTTTCTAAAAGCTATATAAGTATGTGCTTAGTTAAAATGAGTTTTCCCAATGACAGAGCCCCTTTAAATAAAGGGTATGGAAGATTATGCCAAGTGGTTTTTAAACTCCCACCCCCTCTCTATCCATTGCTGCCCCTCTGTAATATTTCTGTTGCAGCAAAGTGAAGTTTTAAGTGTTTGAAAGCTTAAAAAGTAATATGTAAATTAACCCAATTGATCGCGGTGGTCAGGGAGCCGCTATAGCCAAGCCACACTGTCCACTTGCTAATGGCACATTTTGGGCAGGATTGACATCTCCCACACAGTCCCCTTATACCTTGGCATCCATTTTTAAATGTACCCTCGAGAATTATAATTCACCTCATTATTTTGAGTATTTTTGATTTAATTCTTATCCTTATCATAATTAATATTGATTTAAAAATTCTGGAAATCAGATTTGTTATTCCTGATTTTGGGTGAGATTGGCAGTATACTTACTGGCTTATCCTTAAATATAAAAAATAGCCCTCTTCTGGAAGAAAAAGTCTGGTGTCTGGTAATATCAGTTTATATTATATCTTCTAGAAGAGTCTAGATTGAGTATTTCTCTATAGAGCAATGCCTGTTAAAAAAAAGTCTCCAAACATCTGCTGGACTTGTACATTGGGAACCAGAACTGGCCTTAAGAAAAGGATTGGACAAAAGTACTGTAGATTGAAAAGGATCTGACCATTGGACTTTAGATATTATGGCATATTATCGACCACATATTCTACACTATACACTTGTCTTTACTAAGTCTTCCTATAAAAGTCATGATGCAGAAATTTAGGGTAAAGTAGATACTACAATAACTACTCTAGACAAGAACCACCTACAGTAAATATCTGTTGGATGGATGTTCATAAGTAGAAATGCCAGGTTATAAAATTATGTCAAAAATTTGAGGTTTATCGAAACCCAAATTTTTGGGGTTTTCCACCCACAAATCACTAGTTTACTTTGGGGTAAGTTTAAACCCCATGGTGTTATAAGCAGAGATCCCTGGGAGGCGTTGAAGTATAATAAACACTGATATTCACCTTCAACCCCATCTCATGGGCTCATTTGTCAAATCTGGTGCTCTATCGTGGTCATCTTCTAACCTCTTCTGGTCCACAGGGCCTGTGTGATATTACAAGCCCTGAAGGCCTGCGGAAACCGATTATTGGGCATGGGTGGTCACATAGGTTGTCCTACCTTATGATGCTTTGATTGCGCAATCTACTTTATTTATTTAAATTTTTTAAATATAAAGAGTACAAAATTTTAGCACAATATCCTAAATTGTGAGAAAATATGGCTTCTGCTAAGTTGATACTTTCTAGAGAACGTTTCATTATAGTACAATGTAGCAAAATATGATTTAATTTTCCAATAAAATATTCTTTCTCATCTTGTTCTACAAGATCTAATATTCCGCCCGTATGAACTTTTTGCTTTTTTACCATTTCTTTTGTGCAGCTGTCACTGACACGTAACTCGCTTTTGTCTGCGTGGCTTTAGAAAACGATGGCGTTGAAGCGTTTAATTAATCAAGCTTTCCTTTGACTGATTTATTGTCTTTTATCTTGACTGAGCTCATTTTAAAGTGCAAACATTTACAAATGGCAATTTCTGAATGTAATTAGCCCTTAATCTAATTGTATCTTCAATTCTACATCCTATTTTCAGTTTGGATATGAAATGTTTTGGCAAAATCACGGTTTAGCAGAAAAATGCTTACAATATTTTTTATATTTCCTGTCTTAAAACTCAGCTTTTCACAATCTCTCTTGGAGTGAGCCCCAAAAATAGGCTAATGAAAAACGATCATGCTACTGGAACACCAAGTGATCAACTAAAAATATATGGAAGAATCTAGCCATTAGTTTGTCATACCCTTAGGGTGCATTCACATGAAGGAAAATGGTGCTAAATTTGGTGTAGAATCCGAGTCAGATTCAGCGTTGAAAAAAAAGACTCCCATTGACTTCAATGAGTTCCTTTTTTTGCTAGAATCCATTGAAGTCAATGGGAGGCTTTTGTTTCAGTGCTGAATCAGACGCGGATTCCACACCAAATTCAGCACCATTTTCCTTCGTGTGAAAGTACCCTTACAGTAACACCAAAGGAGGAGTAAGGAACTTTATTATTTAAAGTTTAAGGCCTAGTTCACATCTGCATTCAGGGATTCCATTCCCCTCTTTGCATGAAAAATGCGGAAAGAAAAGCGCTGCAATGTTGGATCCTTTCTGTGAAATCCTGAACTTCTTTATTCTTGCACTTGTTTCCTTGCGAGCTGTACCCCTATTCTTACTGTTTACAGTGTACAGGCTTGTATGTCAAATGTACGGAAAGCAAAGGTGGAGGAAGGCCACGTTAAACAGTTATAGCCCTAGAATTATAAAATATACATTCAATTATAAAACTTGCTGCTGGCATCATATGATGAAGGAAATGCATAGGAAGCTACAAATGGAAAGCCTCAGGGACCCTTTTATGAGTGGTATAACTTTGGAGAGTTGTTATATAGGTGAAATGGTTGCAACATATGTTATGAGATACTATGGCCCATAGGACAACAACCTTAAAGAGGTTGTCCCCTCTCAAGGATCCTATCTGTACTGGTAGCTTATGTAAATTGAAGACCTTTCCTAAATATATTACTTTAGAAATTCTGCTTTGTTTGCCTGCTATGTGAACTTATTCCTTCCATTGTTTACACTGCGTTGCTATAACCACAGACCTGAGAGATAGGACGTCACTTACTCAGTACCGGCAGGGCAATCCATTCAGTTAATTGCAGTTTACTGATAAAGCCAAGTCTGTTAGCTCTCTATGTAAACACTCAGATAACACAAAGTCCTTTCTGTACAAGAATCTGCACATTATCTAATCTGCAGAAGTGTTGCTTGTCCCATTCAGCAGGAGGAAGGGGAGGAAGAGGAGTACAGGAAGTGAGAGGCAGACACATGACTCTGTCACAGCGGAACCGGAAACCATTGATGTTCTAGAGAAGATACATCCTGAAATGTTGCTGTAGCAGTTGAAGAGTTGAGCTCCGGGGAGTCTGTGAAGACTGTAGAAGACTTCAGTCATATGAGGATCCATTATAAAATGGCGCAGGTTATGTAATAACTTCAGAGACACTTGGCTCCCCATCTGATGGAGCTAAACCTAGACTTTTAAGCCCCAGTCATTGCTAAGTTGCCTTGACAGCCAGATTCATCTTAACCTTTTTGAGGGGAGGCCACTTGTCTTTGACCTTTTCTTTCTCGGAGAGTTTGGGAATAGATCGCTGGCTTTTCTCCCATTGGCGTATCACCCTGCACATTTTTGTGCCATTATCATTGGTAGAAAAAAAACAAAACCTAGAAAGTTTTTTCTCCCAATGATAATGAACTATTTTATTAAATTCTTTAAATCTGTATCTGAAGCCATTCCCAGCTGATTAACTATGAAGAACTGTCTGCACACATACCAAATTCTCCATCCAAAGCAGATTAGATTACATCTCTTGCTTGCAGCAACCTGTGGTGATATAAACAAGCTGCATGCTCTGTTCGGTGTCTGTCTGCATTAAGAACCAAGGTAAAAAAAAATGAGAAAATGTTTCTTTGTTTAGCATAAAAAAACCTCCTCCCCCTCTCGCAAGCTCGGCTTTGAGTCATTCGTTCCTAACATTTAATTAAATTGTGACACCTTGACAGCTAGCAAGCAAAAATACATAGAATAATCAACTAAACTTCACAGGCCTGTCAAGGTTCCTTTCAATTAGCTGTTATTAGGGCTCATAAGTAATGAATTTCAATGTCCCCTTATGATACAAATATTCATCGCAGAGAAGAGGAGGCAGCGAAGAGGTATGGCTTATATGAATTTTTATATATACAATTCAGCCCTATTTTTTTGTATATTTTTCTGGACTTGTTGCCTCTATAGATACAATGTCACAGTTTCAAGTCCCTTTGTCACGCGGGCAAAGGTTAATTATGAGAAAGCTGGTTTTCGTTACAATTCATGGTACACTATGGCAACCTTTGTAACACAATTGGCTTACATTGTTACAATGGAGAAAGCATATTGCTTCCCTTTGTATGAGTCATTTTAATGAATTTTTCTAAAGATTTCTATAGTGTTATTTTCATGGCCAATGCAGATTTTTTTTTTATTTGAATCACTTTGTTTTTATGATTTAGGGCACAGGTTGTCTTTTGGGGATTTTTAATATTTTTTTTTTTTTTTTTGTTACATTTATTATTTATTTTTATGATCCAAAAGACCAAAGAATGACAATTCAAATTTATGGATTTCGTAGAGACAGAAGCAGTGAAGATTATTTTGATCCTTTTTGCAGGGTCCCCTGTAACCTTTCACTTCTGAACATCTGATTTTGCTCTGGTGAAAAACAATAAAATTTGAATTGTAAATTCAATTCTGTACAATTTGAATCAGGATGATTAATAGGAGTAATGGTGACACTTAGTGTTAGTCCTATAAGTGAGGGTCAATGTCTTGTAAATGGCAGAACTGGTTAGTCAGGCTTGAGATTCGCAGCAAATTAGAGATAAAGGTTTGAGAATTTATGGAGAGAGGAATCCACTCTTCTAAGCTTAAGAGCGTTATGGTATAAATAACTAAGGATTAGAGATGAGTGAGTAGTACTAGATCGAGTAGGTATTCGATCGAATACTACGGTATTCGAAATACTTGTACTCGATCGAGTACCACTCGCTATTCGAATGCAAAAGTTTGATGCAGAACCAGCATTGATTGGCCGAATGCTATACAGTCGTCCAATCAATGCTGGTTCTTCTCCTACCTTTAGAAGTCTTCTCCGTGCAGCTTCCCCGCGGCGTCTTCCGGCTCTGAATTCACTCTGCCAGGCATCGGGCCTGGGCAGAGCCGATTGCGCATGCCCGCACTACAAGCGGACATGCGCAGTCGGCTCTGCCCAGGCCCGATGCCTAGCAGAGTGAATTCAGAGCCGGAAGATGCCGCGGGGACGCTGCATGGAGAAGACTGCTCGGAGGATCCAGCCCGATCCTCACTCGTGGACTTGGTAAGTATAATTTGATCGAATGTTGCCTACCCCTGAAATGAGCATTTTCCCCCCCATAGACTATAATAGGGTTCGATATTTGATTAGAGTAGTTGAATATTGAGGGGCTACTCGAAATGAATATCGAACCTCAAACATTTTACTGTTTGCTCATCTCTACTAAGGATGTCAAACATTTATGATCAAACATTATGGATAATTCTTTTTTGCAATGTTGCAGTGCTGTGTTACAGTGCTTAAAATTAGTGTGACAAATGTAGACCTACGGTATTAGTCAAAAAGGCTAACCTGCCTTATACGAGTAAGCTCTATATACTGTAACAGCCATTGGCTGCCCATTGGAACATGGGATAAGACTTTCATAGTGGACTAGTTTGTACTGAAAAATTACAGTTTTTTCATCAAGTAATGGTACAGGTAAGATAAGCCCAGATACCAGATGCTTTCCCCCAAGCCAGATGGACTTTACTGAATTTGGGGACTCAAGTTATCACCAACAGAAATTATACAGAAAATAAACACTCCACTATCTGAAAACAAAACCAGAACCACCATTAACTTCAAGGGCAGATCTGAAACAGCAGAAAAAATGTCCATGCAAATGGTCAATACCAGGAGATGTTATCAGAGGAAGAATTAGGAGACAAAATTGATATCTAATACAAAGCCAAGGTTCAGTTCCCAGTGGGTAAAATCGAAGGCAGAATCTGAACACAAACAATTAACCCAAAAAGAAGTTGAGGTTCAGAAAAACAGCCCAATACGCACAATCCAGGATCAGATCCAAATTAGAGTACTATATTAGCAGGCACCGTGGCTCAGAAGGGGAGGGTTTTTATATACATCCTCAGCTAATAATTGACTAGCCCAAGGAGCTTCTAAAACTGCAAACGGTTCTTAGGTTAACACAGTAACCTCAAAGGAATAGCAGCTGAATTTAGAATTTTGACAGTTTTCTTCTCCACTTATTAGGCTGCTCTCATCCTCCATATATGCTCTCACATTGTTTATCTGTATAGAGACTGTCTTAGTAGTAAGCTCACACACAGAGGTCTATGGAGAGTGGAATAGAGGAGACTGCTAATTGATTTTCGCATTCTGTGGAGTGGTAGAGTCTTATCTTCAAGATAAAAAAAGTGTCTGAAGAGCCCTCAGTCACAGTTTAGCAGAGTGTAGCAGAAGCAGTTATTGGGGTGTTTTTTCAGCAGTTTCCTTCTCTCGATCGCCTTTCTATAGACTTCTATGTAAAAAGTAACTCAACCAAATAAATGAAGAAGTAAGAATATTTATTTAATAAGATATATTACAAAGTTTTTATATTCATCTGCACTATTCATTTATGAAAAGTTGTTTGATAATTGGAGGCATGCTTTATGAAAGAAAAATGGCAAAAGTGCAAACTTTGGCTATGTAAGGTTAAATGAATCTAAATTTGAGGTCTAAATTTGTCAGATTTCATATCCTTAATGTTACCTTCTGCTGGCCTTATATACTAGATTCATGTTGGCCAAATCTGCCAATTTCAAAAGGACCAGTCAACCATCTTAGTATTGGGGTTGACTTTTTGACTACAATTTTCACAGGGTGCCCAGTGGTTCAGAGCTCAGTGGGCTCTGCAGAATATTTATTATTTAGTTTTTTGTTTTAATATATCCTGCCAATCATAACATAGGCACTGTATAATCTCACAGTGTTTATACTAGGTGGGGCCTCGGCCTTCGTGGTAACGTCTTGGGATTCTTTTCAGGCTTGCACACATAAGCAGTTTTCTGGTAGCTTTATTTTATTTATCTTTAGCCAGACAGAAATGGATGCAAAAAGAAGTATTGAGAAGAGTCAGTCATGTTTTCTCGCTTTTGCATTCACACATCTTTGACCCCAAAGAAAAAAAGGTGAAACAGTAAAAGGGATTAGTAACACTGATGCCACCCAAGAGCAAATGTACAGTACAGGCCACTGAAAAGCTCTGAGAGATGAAAAGCAAATAGTAAAATGTAGCAAAAAAATCCATTAGTCATCATCTTACTTTTTTATACCATAGCATTAACCAAACAGATAATAAAGACATAAAAGAAAAAACTGTAAACTGCAGAGTAGAAAATACAATAGAAAATAACACAATAGCAAATGAAAATCAGCCCACATAGAAAGTTATTCTTCTTCCCACATCTGACACTCTTTATTACAATGTTGTCAGTCAACAAATAAGTATAGAGAGGAGAAAAGATGTTATCTGCAGGCTGTGATCTTAGTCAAGGACTGTAAACCACTTGTATAGGAGTCTAATGTGTAACATTATTTTCCATGGGATTTTGAACACACTTCACTTACTTATCAATATGCATACATTTACTATGAATCCATATCGTCATAAATATGTAATGCATTCTCCAGAAATGCAGATAGATAACCAGTTCTGTGAAAGTCTAATTTAACATCTTCACCATTCCACTCTGGGCTGTATATATACGTATATGGCAAGTCATTCCTTACATATATCTCATGGGTAGAGATGAGCAAACTTTTCAAAAATTCAATTTGGCAGCTTTGCTGAATTTTCCGATACAGTTTGATTTGATCCGAATTAATTTGCAGAAAATTTCATTATAAAACAGCTATTTCCGGCTGCAGAGAGCCTGTATAGTGTATTGTAGTCTATAGAGGAAGTCAGCCTATGCAGCCTTCCTCACTTGTCGGCAGGATCAATCAGGTACTGGGAGCTACTAGCAGCCCGGGGTCACTGGCCAGACCGTGGCTGCAGAAGATGCATATTGGCACCTTCGATCTCACCATGGGGGGTGCTGAGGGGGACATGTAGCATGGCAAAACCCCTTGGATGCCACGGTCATGTTCAGATGGGTTTTTTTTTGGATCGGAACCTGAGGCGGAGACAGCCTCAAGTTCCGATCCAAAAGCCGGTTAGCCACGACTGAAAGCCAATGCACTGATCGGCATCCAGCCGCGCACTCTACTCCGTATTAGGCCCAATGAATGGGCCTAGTCTGGAGGAGGGAGTGTCTTCAAGATAAATTGCGAGGCGAAACAGCCTGAAGAATGAGCACCTTGCTCCTTTTTCCGGGAGACGGCATAATGGTCAGGATTTTGAGGTGAATAAGTCAAAATCCTGACCAAAAAACCCAGTGTGAACTTACCCTAATCCGTTTATCTGCAGGACTGGGTATAAGCTGGGTTCTGGTGACAGACTCCCTTTAAGGCAAAATCTTATGGTATTGATATATTATAGTTTAACACAAATTAATTATTGTTTGAAGATACAAAGATATGGGACAAAAACAAAACCACACACAAAATCCACTATTATCAAATAATTTCCTGTATGAAGAAATTATGTTTTAATAATTTGATCTCTCTTTTTTTTTAGAATTTTTTAAAAATATTCAGACAATATTTCATCCCACGACTTGTATGCCTTGAGCTGCCCTTGGTATTTGAACACCTTTGCCTGTTTGAGCCTCTGCGCCACCCTTCGCTCATATGCTGCGGTGCCGGAGGCATGCTCAGTTCTGATCCTTTGCATCTGTTGCTTTGTGTTAGTCCAGCCAGTGCTTTTTTTCCTTTGTCTGCTAACTTAGTGTTTTTGATTGACATTCCTCCTGGCCAACAAAGTCTAGAGAAGATTCCTTTAAATACCTTTCCAGCCCACTCTCTAATGTTTGCTATTGTCTTTCTGTTCATGCCGGCTCTAAACTGTTACTGTTTATATTACATTTCTGACCTTTGGCTTTTATTGTGAATACTCTCTTGGATATTGATTCTGTACTGTGCTGCTCAGATGGGCCTGACCCCTTGGCTAGCTAACCTCCCATTTGTTGTTGTTTGTCTTTGTCTGCATTCTGTGTTATCACCTATATCATAAGAAGGGACTGTCACCCAGTTGTCCTCTGCTGCCTAGGGAAGTGAGGCAAGTAGACAGAGACAAGTTCAGCTTAGGACTCACTGTCTTGTTGTTCCCTTCCTTCCAAGTTTCACAAGCAGCTACTGGGGAATTACAAGCAATCAGGATTTTTTTCCTTATCTTACAATGAAGTTCATTCTACAAGGGCAAAATATATTTGGAGGTCTAGTGGCCACGCCAGCCAGTACATCAAAGAAATTATTAGCTTAAAAATAATTTCCATCATATTTACTCTCCTTTCACTATTACATATTAGTTGTTGCTTTCTCTTATGTCTTTGCTCAGATCCCAAAATGACCAATAAATCTAGGTCTTGGGAGGGAATGACAGTCTTGAATAGCAAATATTCATGAATTTGTTTGCATCATCGAAAGACTAGCTACATTTATGTTCAATTACATTCCTTATGGGATCTCAATAGAATTTTAAGTATCTTGGAAGAAGAGAATAACGCCAGAATTTATATGTTCCATTTTCTCTGCATATATTTGTATAAACTTTTATGTAAATCAGGACACAATATATGAACCCAATCAAATCTTTGTAGCGTAAAAACATTGTAATGTCCAAAGTCTTTATTAGATTGGCAATATGTAACCATTACGCAATACTACACATTGAGGCAATGGTCATAACAGCGTGTCATGACTTTTCCTTAAAGTTGGTGCACAAAATACACCACACTGAGCACTGACATGCAAGTGCGGTCAAGGAGAAATTAAGTAGCAAAGCTGTTATCTTCCATACAGTCATACACTCCATTATATCCGAGAAATGAAAGCGGAGACACAGAGATTTGGAGTCTGCTTAAATTTCCTGCCTGTTTTGTTGATTAAAAATTCATGAAAATCAAGAGCAAAGAGTCTCTCAGCATGAAATTACAGTTATAAAAGACAGCTTGCATGTTCACTCGCTGGAAATCCAAGACAACCACATAGGCAGTCAGAACTGAAGGGCTTTATAAACCATTTAACCTTCCCCACTGATTCAAGACGCGGAGAAAGAATTCTGACCGACACTTCTCTGCGATTCGTGTTTTACCCAAAACAGTAACACGTAAATATAGGGTGGCTGTGCTTAAATAAATAGCAGTGTAAAAAATTATAGATATTGTTGAGTTTATATATAACCTATCGAGCTTCAAAGTCAATGAAAAAGTTGTGGATATGAGAAATGAGAATACATAACTATTAGAGATGAGCGAACAGTAAAATGTTCGAGGTTCGATATTCGTTTCGAGTAGCCCCTCAATATTTGACTACTCGAATCGAATATCGAACCCTATTATAGTCTATGGAGGGAAAATGCTTGTTTCAGGGGTAGGCAACGTTCGATCAAATTATACTTACCAAGTCCACGAGTGAGGGTCGGGCTGGATCCTCCGAGAAGTCTTCTCCATGCAGCGTCCCCGCGGCATCTTCCGGCTCTGAATTCACTCTGCCAGGCATCGGGCCTGGGCAGAGCTGACTGCGCATGCCCGCACTACAAGCGGACATGTGCAGTCGGCTCTGCCCAGGCCCGATGCCTGGCAGAGTGAATTCAAAGCCGGAAGACGTCGCGGGGAAGCTGCACGGAGAAGACTTCTAAAGGTAGGAGAAGAACCAGCGTTAATTGGCCGACTGTATAGCATTCGGCCAATCAATGCTGGTTCTACATCGAACTTTTACATTCGAACAGCGAGTGGTATTCGATCGAGTACGAGTATTTCGAATACCGTAGTATTCGATCGAATACCGTAGTATTCGATCGAACACCTACTCAATCGAGTACTTCTCGCTCATCTCTAATAACTATATTTAAAATGGCCCCTTCATCAAATTCTCATCTTCAAAGCTTTCCAACACAAAACAGATAGGACCAACCTTGGCTGGATGATTTTGGGCTGCCTCTTTAGAATATACAGATGTATCCACCTCTATCTAAGGTTAGGCTCACACCTTTGCCGGATTCCATTTGGGGATTCCGTTACCCATTCCGCTTGAAAACTGGCAGAAACTGGGCACACCCCATTATTGTTTATGGTATTCATAGGTTTCTGCGGGTAACTGCTTTTTAAGTAGATTGAATTCCCATTTTTCGTGTCCCCAATGAACGAAAACCCGAACACAGGTATGAACCTAGCGTTACTGTCATTTAAAACATACCTCCAGTTATAAACAATTCATAAATGGATAGAGCAGGTGAAAATAAGAAACTTTATAATATGTCTTATTAAAGAATATATTTTCTTCTCCACTTTTCAGGCAGTTACTTTCTCCATAACAGTTTATGAAGACAGCATAGGGATTAGAAAAGATACTAAAATAATTGCTGCTGTTACTCCCTGCTATTCCTTGCTTTTTTAACCCTGCTAAATTGTAGATAAGAAACTGATAATACACAGAATTAGGCAATAAATCAATTAAACAACCCAGGACAACTCTGCTCCGCCCCTACCAGGTCCATAGAGTTATAGATATACAGATATAATATAAATCAAGCAGTTAGATTGGAAAAAAGGAGAAGGAGAATACCTAATAAATGCTAAAGGAAACAGATCTTTTTAATAATATATATTACAATGTTTCTTATAGTTAAATGCAATATTCATTTAGGAAAAGTTGTTTATAACTGGAGGTATGCTTTAGGGCTAGTTGACACGGGCATTAAGGGGGTGGATTATGGCGCGTAATCCACGTCACAATCCGCCCCCTCACAATGGTGGTCTACTGCCAGGCTACTGCCGATCACGGAAAAAAGAAGTGGGCTGCCCATTCTTCAGGTGTATTCCGTTGCTCATTGAGCCGCGGCGTCCGTGCTTGCAGGGAGGTCACACACACTACAGGCATGTGGAGGCAGCACACACCACTGAGCCTCATTTTGTCATGTTTTAAGGACATTATATCAAAGTTGGATCTGCCCGTAGTGTGTTTTTACACTTTAATTTGGGGGGTGACTCCAAATCCAGGCCTCCATTGGTTAATAAATTTGATTTCCATTGATGATTTTTGTGTGATTTTGTTGTCATTACATTGAACTTTGTACAGAACAAAGTATTCAATGAGAATATTTCATTCATTCAGATCGAGGATATTTTATTTAAGTGTTCCCTTTATTTTTTGAGCAGTGTATATTTCTCTGTAGGCTCATGGAAGGCATACAAAGCACTGGAATCACTATAGGAAAGACTTGTTTTTTGCAGGATAAATTAACTTTCATGAACTTTTTCTGGAAAGGTGAATAAACAAATTTTATTTAAGCAGGGTATCAGTTAGGGGGAGTTCACACTGTCTGCCCTCTGGGCTTCCATCCTAATTCTCGGAAAAACTGCATAGGGGACCGCTTGCTGGCGGTCAGTTGAATGGGTTTTTAAAGCAAATGGCCGGTGTCGGTATGCAGCTGAAACTATTTTTTTTTTTTTGCATGGACAGAAAGTCAGACATGCAGGACTTTGTGTCCGTGCAAAAAAACCGTTTCACTGCAGTGAGGCTACATACAGACATCGACTGTTTGCTTTTAATCTATAGCAAAATCAATATTTGACGTATTTTTTTTCAAAATGTCAGCATAACAGGGACAAAAAAAAAAAAAATCCAGGTGCTATAGCGGAACTATTTTAAAAAGGATTATGAGAACGGTGATATTTAGAGAGGGCTTACAGAAACAGGTGTTCTCCTAATATTAGCAGATGGTGACTACGCAGATGTACCATTACATTTTTTGCATTGGATAATACTTATATGCAGACCTTCAGTAGTTAAACGAGAGTACCGGTGGTAAAGTTCCATTACATTTTGTGACTACATTTATCTGAAGGTCAATAGTTGGATGTTTGGCTAACTAAAATTTTAGTTTTATGTCAGTTGGAAATTTATTATGTGTCTTGACAGTGTTCAAAAAGATCTTGTAAGGAGAGTAGACAAAGTGTTGAGTAACTGGACTTTGCTGGGGTATTACTATGTACACTTGAATTTGTGTAACTGTCCTCAAACAACCTTTAGACCATAGGATGTAATACAATCTCCGCAGTCTTAAAATAGTCTCCGGCTACAGTCTCCTTCTTCACAATGTCCCCAGCATTGATCGGCTTTCATTACTTCAATTTATATCATTTATATCAGTCAGTTTTAATTATTCTGAAATATTACAGAAAAATTCCAACAATTTGTCTTTGTGTGCAACACTTTTAAATAATCTAATTTAATACATTGAATTTATCTATCAAGAAAAAAAAATACAGAGGGTTCAATGTTATCATATAAGTTCAACCACAAAATATATTATTTGAAGAGGATGTATTATCTCCTTTTGTTACAAATTTTCCAAAAATCTCAGGTTTGAAAGAACTTGAGATTTTTGAGATTTGCTATCCACAATTTATTATTACCCCGTGGGTTTTCTTCAGACTCCATCGTATAATAAGTAGAGGTTCGGGGGGTATAGGAAAATCATACTCATTGATTCTCACTTTCCTTTACCTTTCCTGGCTCCCTCTTGGTATCCAACATTCCATCACCAAAGTCACCTTCAGTAATCTTTTGGCCTTCCTGGTGTGGATGGGACCTCAGTGGAGGCCACGGTCGCAAACGTTATGATGCTTGGGTCACAGTATCATGATATCAGCAATGTGAGTGGTGAGACTCATGATAGAGCATGGGATGTTGAGTGGGAGCCCAGGAGAGGGAAGGGATGGTGAATATTAGTGTTCATTAGAGATGAGCGAGTAGTATTGGATCGAGTAGGTATTCGATCGAATATTACGGTATTCGAAATACTCATACTCGATCGAGTACCACTCGCTATTCGAATGGAAAAGTTCGATGCAGAACCAGCATTGATTGGCCGAATGCTATACAGTTGGCCAATCAACGCTGGTTCTTCTCCTACCTTTAGAAGTCTTCTCCGTGCAGCTTCCCTGCGGCGTCTTCCGGCTTTGAATTCACTCTGCCAGGCATCGGGTCTAGGCAGAGCCGACTGCGCATGCCCGCACTACATTTTCTTGGGTGAGCGAACATTTGCAGTGCATGCCCGCACTACATTTTCTTGTAGTGCGGGCATGCGCAGTCGGCTCTGTCCAGGCCCGATGCCTGGCAGAGTGAATTCAGAGCTGGAAGATGCCGCGGGGACGCTGCACAGAGAAGACTTCTCGGAGGATCCAGCCCGACCCTCACTCGTGGACTTGGTAAGTATAATTTGATCGAATGTTGCCTACCCCTGAAAAGAGCATTTTCCCCCCATAGACTATAATAGGATTTGATATTCGATTTGAGTAGTCGAATATTGAGCGGCTACTCGAAAAGAATATCGAATATCGAACATTTTACTGTTCGCTCATCTCTAGTGTTCATTTTTTCTGCACCTCCCCTGTGTCGCCACTTTTTATACTCTGGGGTGTTAAGGTATAGCACTAATGTTTGGGGAAAAAAACTGTTGGGCAAACCTCATCAACATTTGTGAAACAAGTCTTACTAGGTTTATCGGACTGTATTCAAGGTTTTTTTTTAGAACTGTATGTACCATGTACCACAACTGGGAGTTACACATCTGACATTATACAGTCACTGCCTATAGTGTTGATATGAGTAGGGACACAGCCCTTGGAAATGGAAAATGTACATTTGGTGAAAGCTTCGTCTGGTTTGTGTTTTAAGAATATGCTGTGTGCTAAAGAAGTACAGTAGTTCCTGCTAGAATTGGTCCTACACAGATCACAATGTGGAAGTACAAATAAGGCTGGATGTAGATGGCCACGTACAATGCTGGAACCTTGAGCCATGTGACAAGTTGATTTCCCAAAGCAACCAAGGCTAGGCTGACCAAACTTACTGCATCAATCCATTCTTTTTTGAGTTTGAGGCCAACAACAGATTTCATATTGTGTACTTGTGGCATCATTTGGGAGTACGGTACAGTAGACTCCTAGTCAAGCTAGAACTCACAGTATCATAGATCACTATGTCGCAGTGAGCTTGGCCCAATTAAAGCATGGTGACTTCTGCCAATGTGGCAATCAAATGGACTGTGCTTTCCTGATCACACACAGCTGTCTGAATATGGCCTAAGGGTAATTTACTTTGAAAACAATATGTGTGAACTGAGCTTTAGCAGCATTCCGACTTCTAATCTCCGTGACACTAATGTCAATGTTGTCTAGCTCTATAGAAACCTAATTACAATACATTTAGATAGAATTTATTAGGTGAGGACAGTGATGGACAGTGATATCAAAAGGCCAGGTGGCGCACACCTCAGATGCAAGTACACAGGTATAGAGTAGAAGGCTCATTTATTGATTTTGACAACGTGTTTCGGGGTTTAGCGATCAAACACGTACACCTTCGTCAGGTCAGACACTCTGGAGGCTCTGGCTCTGAACTTACAGTGCTACAGAACTAAATGGAGAGAAGCATGGACTGAACCACAGCGTCTGACCTGACAAAGGTGTACGTGTTTGATCGCTAAACCCCGAAACGCGACATCAAAATCAATAAATGAACCTTCTACTATATACTTGTGTACTTGCATCTGAGGAGTGCGCCACCTGGCCTTTTCGTATCACTGTCCATCAGTATACACAACTACTTCATTCACAGACAATAAACGGCTTCTGTTTGCCAGTCGGTTAACTGGGTGTTTCTCTATGACTCTCTCTCACATAACCATTGGATTGTTCAACTTTCCAGGACTTTGGAAGGCAGTCTACTCCAGCTGAACTTGGAGGGTTTAATGGGTTAACCGCACACATACCATATACACTCACCGGCCACTTTATTAGGTACACCATGCTAGTAACGGGTTGGACCCCCTTTTGCCTTCAGAACTGCCTCAATTCTTCGTGGCATAATTACAACAAGGTGCTGGAAGCATTCCTCAGAGATTTTGGTCCATATTGACATGATGGCATCACACAGTTGCCGCAGATTTGTCGGCTGCACATCCATGATGCGAATCTCCCGTTCCACCACATCCCAAAGATGCTCTATTGGATTGAGATCTGGTGACTGTGGAGGCCATTGGAGTACAGTGAACTCATTGTCATGTTCAAGAAACCAGTCTGAGATGATTCCAGCTTTATGACATGGCATTGCATTATCCTGCTGAAAGTAGCCATCAGATGTTGGGTACATTGTGGTCATAAAGGGATGGACATGGTCAGCAACAATACTCAGGTAGGCTTTGGCGTTGCAACGATGCTCAATTGGTACCAAGGGGCCCAAAGAGTGCCAAGAAAATATTCCCCACACCATGACACCACCACCACCAGCCTGAACCGTTACCGATACAAGGCAGGATGGATCCATGCTTTCATGTTGTTGACGCCAAATTCTGACCCTACCATCCGAATGTCGCAGCAGAAATTGAGACTCATCAGACCAGGCAACGTTTTTCCAATCTTCAATTGTCCAATTTCGATGAGCTTGTGCAAATTGTAGCCTCAGTTTCCTGTTCTTAGCTGAAAGGAGTGGCACCCGGTGTGGTCTTCTGCTGCTGTAGCCCATCTGCCTCAAAGTTCGAGGTGTAGTGTAATTCAGAGATGCTCTTCTGGCTACCTTGGTTGTAACGGGTGGCTATTTGAGTCACTGTTGCCTTTCTATCAGCTCGAACCAGTCTGGCCATTCTCCTCTGACCTCTGGCATCAACAACGCATTTCCGCCCACAGAACTGCCGCTCACTGGATGTTTTTTCTTTTTCGGACCATTCTCTGTAAACCCTAGAGATGGTTGTGCGTGAAAATCCCAGTAGATCAGCAGTTTCTGAAATACTCAGACCAGCCCTTCTGGCACCAACAACCATGCCACGTTCAAAGGCACTCAAATCACCTTTCTTCCCCATACTGATGCTCGGTTTGAACTGCAGGAGATTGTCTTGACCATGTCTACATGCCGAAATGTACTGAGTTGCCGCCATGTGATTGGCTGATTAGAAATTAAGTGTTAACGAGCAGTTGGACAGGTGTACCTAATAAAGTGGCCGGTGAGTGTAGACTGCCTAGTCCCAATAAGAGCGCATTCCTCGCTGTGTTTTTTAAACACTCCAACCACACCATAGATAGAATTAATATTGCAAAATGGGTTATCAAAATTTTATTTTAAGTCCATTTTCCCTCATAATAATGTAGAAAAAACTATATTGTATAAAGTAGGTCAAAGTCTTAGGCTTAATTCATATTGTGTTAGAGTTTCCAATCATGCCGCTGGTGCAGAGTCCTGCAAATATCCCGAATGCAAAAGTCAGGCAAACCTGATTTTTTCATCCTGTAGGTTATTTACCAGAATACTTGACACTGAGGCCATCGCTACATTGTAACATTTAGGAGTAGTATGTATTGAGCTAAAGGTGCAATCCATATGAATGTGTCGGTCTGTATGAAATCCTGAAGACTGCGGGTGTCACTCAATAGCTAAAATCACTCAGTAGCAATACAAAAAGTCACATTGTAACCCTAGTCCAGTAATTCTACTAGAGAATCATTACTGTACTAGAAAACCTTATTACATTAAGGGCGCACGCTAGAACCTAAAGGTTGCTCGTAGCAAAATGTCAGTAGCTTGCATGCTAGAAGGAAGCCTGGATCAATATATGGCAGGATATAAAGTAATATAAGTACAGTAATAAGGGAAATCAAGAGTGGAGCGATTTATCTGTAGGAACTTTATGGCAAAGAGCAAGGACAAAAAGAAAGAAATGTCAAGTGCGAACCATCTAATTATCGCAACATTTTTTTTCTGAATTGATCATTCTATTAAAACACTACATGAAAGGGTTTTCTCAGAAAATAAGAAAATCATTTTTCCTTTTTTTTTCAATTTGCAGGAATCAGGCAAACAATGGCGAAACTTGAATTTCCTCAGTAGCAAGGTCAGTAGGACACTATTGAAATACGATTTTTACATATAACAAATTCTAATTTGTATTTCATGTTTTTTTTATCTATATTTTAAATTGTCTAAAAAAAAAGAAATATTCACCAATCCCATAATCCCATGTTTCCTCACCACTACCTGGTTCCTCTCCATACACCTAGATAATAAGTAGAGATGAGCGAGTAGTATTCGATCGAGTAGGTATTCGATCGAATACTACGGTATTCGAAATACTCGTACTCGATCGAGTACCATTCGCTATTCGAATGGAAAAGTTTGATGCAGAACCAGCATTGATTGGCCAAATGCTATACAGTCGGCCAATCAACGCTGGTTCTTCTCCTACCTTTAGAAGTCTTCTCCGTGCAGCTTCCCCGCGGCGTCTTCCGCTCTTAATTCACTCTTCCAGGCATCGGGCCTGGGCAGAGCCGACTGCGCATGCCCGCGCTACAAGAAAATGGCCGCTTTGACTGTAAGCAGCCATTTTCTTGTAGTGCGGGCATGTGCAGTCGGCTCTGCCCAGGCCCGATGCCTGGCAGAGTGAATGAAGAGCCGGAAGACGCCACGGGGACACTGAAAGGAGAAGACTTCTCGGAGGATCCAGCCCGACCCTCACTCGTGGACTTGGTAAGTGTAATTTGATCGAATGTTGCCTACCCCTGAAACGAGCATTTTCCCCCATAGACTATAATAGGATTCGATATTCGATTTGAGTAGTTGAATATTGAGCGGCTACTCGAAACGAATATTGGATATCGAACATTTTACTGTTCGCTCATCTCTAATAATAAGTATGTGTGTGTGGAAGGGGGAAGGGGCTAAAAACAAGGCTAGCACACTGATAAAGTGCCATGTCTGTCTGCATAGAGCCATAGAATATTTTTTATGGTCTAAACATTTTTAATCTACTTTATGGTATAAATCACTCAAGGCTAAGACCCCACGTAGTGGGATGCAGCAAAAAAGCGCTGCAGGAAAAAACACGGCGGCAAGTCGTCAGAGGTTTCCTATTCGGACTGTCTGCTTCCTTTATACCTTTAGGGAAACCACCAGCAATTCTTTAGGTATTTCCAACGGTCTTGGAAATCACGGCGTGTCCGTTGTGTGTATTTTTTGACAAGGTGTGGATGGGATTTGCTAGAGTCCTATCCACCTTGCAGTGATTGTAAATTGCTGTGTTTTTTTTTCAGCAGCATTTCCATAACTTAAGGTGGGGCCCTGGAGAATTTGCCCTGGAGAACCAAGACAAGTAAAAAACTGTTGTAACCGATAAGGGCGGGTTCACATCTGTGCCCAGTCTTCGCTTTGTGGGTTTTCATCTTCGGCCAGAGAAACTGGATGGGAGACGGAAACCCGGCAGTCAGTGTTGCCTGTGAGCGCCCATGAGTGTCTTCTGGTTTCCACTGTGAAACTGTTTTTTTTTTTTTTTTTTTTTTTACCGAACACAAAGTCCTGCATGTCCGACTTTGTGTCTGGTTAGAAAAAATAGTTTTGCCGCGGAGAGGCAGAAGACGCTTACGGGTGGACACTTTGCAAACCCATTCAAATGAAAGGGTATGAAAACTAACTGCCGGTTTCCATCTCCTGTCCAGTTTCTCGGGCAGAAAACGGAAACCTACAAAGCGGAGACAGGGCGCAGGTGTGAACCTGCCCTGAATGGCATAAGCAATAAAAACTTGTGCTTCAGGTTGTGAAATAAATTCTTGGTAATGTGATAATACAATGAAAGAATGAAATCACAATACACTGTATTTCTGTAGTGCAACCAGTGTCTAATTCTTTTAGGGAATCCCGATTTTATTATGACTGGGAAATACGCCTTTAGGTTACGTAATTGAACGGAAAGTCCTTCGGTGTCAACGTGTCGGTTTTAGATTTGTTTGGTGACTCATAGATGGAGAGCTGCCTAGTACACAATAAAAGCCATGTTGTTGATGTAAATCATTGTGACTGCTGATGTTCCTAACAGCTGCTGCTAGATGCATTCAGGTAAAGGATACAATGTCAGCATTGTACATGATAAAACAAAGCGATCCCCGAAGCCCTTGAGTATATACTTTTGGCCTATTGGATGCACAGTCAGAGGAAAAATGCGCTGATATCAGGATCCATCCCAGTGGAATTGCATTACTTTGCAGACTCTTGAGCTTCTGTCTTGCTTTACCTAAATGTATGTTGGGACTATATGTAGTTTGTGAAGGTATCATCTCCAGGGAAGGGTTCACAAAGTTCAACGTTTTGCCGTCCATTTATACAGGAAGTTTTAAGGTTCTTATTGGAATTATTTCACACGAGCGAGTCATTTTTCTCAGTTTGTAATTCACGTTAGAATGAAAGTATATTTTATGATCCTGACGTGCGTTAAAGTGGGAATTGATCATTATAAATTATAAATAGGGTTGAGCGATTGGGATGGTAAAAGATCGGATTCCGATTGGCGATCGAGTAAATTTCACGATCGTGATCGGAATTCCGATCCCGATCGCTTTAGGCAGGATCGAGGTTGGAGGTTATTTCCCACAATGCTTTGCAAGCATTGTGGGAAAAGCAAACAATGTTAAGAATGAATGGATGCCGCCGGCACACAGCCTGTGCGCTGGCTGCGTCCATTCATTCCTGTGGCATAGCAGGGAGGCAACAAGTTTCAAAGCCTGCACTGAAAGAAGACACAGGAAGAGGATGTTCTTGAAGAAGATGTACGCGGCACTGGAGAGTTCTCTCGCAGCATTGGGGATGCCCCCAGTGCTGTTTGAGTGCTGGGGCCTGCCCCCAGTGCTGCAAGAGAACTCATTTGCATACCAGCAAAAACCGGGATTTCTAAGGAACGACGGCACAGAGAAGACATCTACATGTAGGAGACGAATAGCCTGTCTTAAGGCTATTCCGAAGTGTTAGGGATGAAAAATTGCTTCTGAATCATAGGATCCCTCTAAGTATTATTATTATTATTATTATTATTATTATTATTTATTTATATAGCACCATTAATTCCATGGTGCTTTACATTTGGGGGTTACATACAATACACAGAATATACAGGTAGATATAATGCTAACAATGACCGACTGGCGCAGTGGGGTAGAGGGCCCTGCCCGCGAGGGCTTACAATCTATGAGGGAAGGGGGGTAGAGACAGAAGGAGAGGGGGAGATTATATTACAAGTATATTACAAAAATCTTCATTCAACCCCTATCACATTAGCAAAAATAAATAAATTAAATTGGAGTTACACTTTAACTTTATGTTGATGTCGCAAACAATTTTGTGTATCCAATGACAAAGATTAGATTTAGTCATTTATCTCCAAATGCTGAATACACCAATTCTATAAGATCCACAAAGATTTCTTAGTTTAATATAGTGGAGACTTCTTTGGCCACAATGCTCAATCATCATCACATAAACACTAGCTAGACCTTCACATGTTTCCCTATGAGAGCTTTCAATTAAACTTTTGCTATTGCACCGTTACTTAACACACATTCTACTCTCATTACCAACCCTCTAAAGAAACCTGATAATAAATTTGTACAATAGTATGATCCTTCTATTAGGTGAGAATCATGAACAATAACTAGCGATCGCACTAAGCCCAGCTTGGCTGATCATTTAATCCTCTAATTGTAAACTGGTTATGGAATTATAAATACATTGTATACAATTAACTTTGACTCTAGATATGTTCTAATCCCTTGCAGTATTTTCAATACATTACTGTGCAAAAGATTTGGGCAGGTGTAAAAAAAAAAAAAAATACTGTAAAGAAAGAAGGCGGGGCCCCGCGTGGCATAAACGCTGCAGAGTTTTACAGTATCTGCAAAGTAGATGGGATTCTAGCTAATCCCATCCACACATTGAAGAAAAATATCCTCAGCAGATATGCAGCAATTTTGAAAGCCATCACATTTCACAGTTTCAAAAAATAAAACCCTTCCCTCCTGAACCAGGGTGCCTGCTAATTCAGTACTCTAATTTGGCTCTGAACTGGATTCTGTATATTGGATTACTTTCTGCCCTCGGCTTACTTTTGTTTATTCATTTATCTGCTGATTCTGACTTTGAATTTCCCCACTGGGAACTGAACCTTGGCTTTGTATTGGATATTGGTTCTGTCTCCTGATTCTTCCTCTGACGGCATCCCTTGGTATTGACCATTTGCATGGACATGTATGTTCCCGTTTCAGATATGCCTTGTAAGTTAATGGTGGTTCTGGTTTTGTTTTCAGATTGCGGAATGTTTATTTCATGTAAAGTTTCTGGTGGTGATAACTTGAACCCTAAAATTCAGCAAAATTCATCTGGCCTTGCAACTGGCACTAGTAAAGACTAGAGATGAGCAAGTAGTACTCGATCGAGTAGGTATTTGATCGAATACTACAGTATTCGAAATACACGTACTTGATCGAGTACCACTTGCTGTTCGAATGTAAAAGTTCGATGCAGAACCAGCATTGATTGGCCGAATGCTATACAGTCAGCCAATCAACGCTGGTTCTTCTCCTACCTTTAGAGAGCCTGGGCAGAGCCCTTGTAGTGCGGGCATGCGCAGTCAGCTGTGCCCATGCCCGATGCCTGGCAGAGTGAATGAAGATCTGGAAGATGCCGCGGGGACGCTGCAAGGAGAAGACTTCTTGGAGGATCCAGCCCGACCCTCACTCGTGGACTTGGTAAGTATAATTTGATTGAACGTTGCCTACCCCTGAAACGAGCATTTTCCCCCATAGACTATAATAGGGTTCGATATTCGATTCGAGTAGTCGAATATTGATGGGCTACTCGAAACGAATATCGAACCTTGAACATTTTACTGTTCGCTCATCTTTAGTAAAGACATCTTAGGGGCCTGGCCCTATCTCACATGTGAAAAAAAAACTCTAATTGTAGGTCATTTGATTCTGAATCCAGATTGTGTATACTGGATCGCTTTTCTAATCCTCAGCTTTTTTTTATGGTTATTCGTCTGTCTGCTGATTCTGCTTTGATTCTAACTGCTCACATCTGAATGTTGGCTTTGTAATAGATATCACTTTTATCTCTTGATTCTTCCTCTGATGATATTGACCATACCTTGGTATTGATCATTTGTAGTTTTACAACAGCTGGAGTGCAGAAGGTTGCCAACCCCTGGTTTAGACCATAACACAGATATCATGGCTGATAACCTACCATTGTACATCGGTAAGCAATAGATGTGACAAACACTGCCCATTACCAAGAGAAAGAAAGACCTGTGGGAAAGAACAGAAATGGATCCTGTGCAATTCATGATCAGAGTAGCACTAATACACAAAAAATAGGAACAAAGTGCTAAACATGTGAACACAAAGTGACTGACGCCATGAAGTGAGAAGTGACAATGTGAACTGTGACAAAAGGTGTTTATAACAAAATGTTGACAATGACGAATGAATATCATATAACATGACTTCCAGTACTCCTCTTCCAAAGGCCAATCACACAAAATATTGGTGTTTCTTTAGATTTATCTTATATACATTTTCTTAGTATTTTTTTTTTATTGAAAAATATAAGTATATGTCAAGAGTAAGGTTGGGGCAGGATGAAAAGAAATTACAATCCCTTTATAAACCTTTCATAAGATATCCAACTGAATGGAAACACTGGATTGTATAATTTCAAGTGGAAAACTGTTCTACATTGTCATTGAATATTTTTTTAAATTAAAAAATACTGAAGTGTATGGAAACTGTCATACTGATTCAGAATTTCTAGGTGAATACTGGTTCTTGCTGAAGAGATACAGCTGGTGCATCAAGCCTTACTTTTAGTAATGTACAAACAAATTGTTTTTTGTTTTTTTTCGGGTTTGGGAGTTTTGGCACCAAGATTTACTTCATGTTAAATAAATTTATTGTGAATTATAGATTAACTTGGCTTAAAACAGTGTAGAACACTATCAGGGCTCCTAAGACTCTATCTATAAAACATAGTGTAGAATGCTGTCAGGACTCCTAGGAATCTATCTATAAAACATAGTGTAGGACACTGTCAGGGCTCCTAGGAACCTATCTATAATACATAGTGTAGAACACAGTCAGGGCTCCTAGAAACCTATCTATAAAACATAGTGTAGAATACTGTCAGGGCTCCTAGGAACCTATCTATAAAACATAGTGTAGAACACTGTCAGGGCTTCTAGGAACCTATCTATAAAACAGTGTATAACACTGTCAGGACTCCTAGGAACCTATCTATAAAACATAGTGTAGAACACTGTCAGGGCTCCTAGGAACCTATCTATAAAACAGTGTATAACACTGTCAGGACTCCTAGGAACCTATCTATAAAACAGTGTATAACACTGTCAGGACTCCTAGGAACCTATCTATAATACATAGTGTAGAACACTGTCAGGGCTCCTAGGAACCTATCTATAAAACATAGTGTAGAATACTGTCAGGGCTCCTAGGAACCTATCTATAAAACATAGTGTAGAACACTGTCAGGGCTTCTAGGAACCTATCTATAAAACAGTGTATAACACTGTCAGGGCTCCTAGGAACCTATCTATAAAACATAGTGTAGGACACTGTCAGGGTTCCTAAGAACCTATCTATAATACATAGTGTAGAACACTCTTATGGCTTCTAGGAACCTACCTATAAAACAGTGTCGAACACTGTCAGGGCTCCTAGGAACCTATCTATAAAACATAGTGTAGAATACTGTCAGGGCTCCTAGGATTTGTTGTATAAAATATAGTATAGAATACATTCGGGCTGGTGGCCATTGTATAAGGAATTACAAAAGTTTTGATTTAATTGGATACCAAAAATTTTGTAAAATTCAGGTTAAATCTGATTGGCACAAGCATCGCTACTTAAACAACATTGAATTTTATTTTTTAAAAATGTGTTTAAGGTGATCATATACAAGAGACAAAAGTTAACCGAGCCTGCCTTTTTTGGGTCCCTAATGTGTACTAGATATTTGACGTTCCTTAAAAAAAGATTGGACATGTTCAGTTTCCTTCATTCTCAAGAGATAGAAACTGCTATTAAGGGTGTCTAGCTTCCTTCCTTCTCTTGATTCAGATCATATGCTGTACATGCTTAGGAAAGGTGTGAGTGCATGGGGGGAGAGTCTTAATGAGGAATAGCTGTTGACTGAACAAGCACTCGGTTGACAGCTATTGAATGCTTATGTCCAACTTTAGCTTTTTTTTGCACTCTTTTGGCATAGTCAACAATGTTGTCTAGTATGGAGAGTACAAGAATAAGAAGATTCAATCAGGAAGGATAGAGCAAATCGTTCACCTCCAAATGCTGAATAGACCAATTCAGTAAGATCCATTGAGACTCTTAAGGATTTGTTAGTTTAATATAGTGGAGACTTTTTTGGCCACGATGTTTAATTATCATCACATGAACATTTTGTAGACCGCAAGGTGATTCCCCGCGGGAGCTTTCAATTACGATTGTGCTACGGCACCATTGTTTAACACACGTCCTTCCCTTATTACCAACACTCTAAAGAAGCCTAATAAACTTGGCTTATACAATAGAATGATCCTTCCTAATAGGTTATAATCATCATGAACAATAACTGGCGGTCAGCCTAAGCCCAGGTTGGCTGATCACTTAATCCTCTAATTGTAAAAAGGTTAATAAATTAAATTTAGATTGTTCATTATTGCAATACATTTTTACCTTGGTTATGCATTAACCCCTTGCTGCATTTTTACATGCTTATACATGAAAGAAAGGTTCCTCTCCTCTATTCGGATGTACATGTACTGTACATGAGGATGGTTGAACATGTTCAGATGCAATTCTTCATGAAATATTCATGGGCCCCAACATCGAATGACAGCTGGGATTACTCTGAAATGGCCAGGATCAGAGAAACCTCTGATCCATGTCATCCAAGAACATATGTGCCTCAATCAATAGCAACCAAAACATCTAAGCACCAAGACAGAGGAAGGAAGACACTTCCTCTGTCAACTTATCACCCACTACCCTTCTTCTGAACAATGCAAGTCAAAAGTGCTAATGGGCTTCCATGGCAGCCAGATTTTGAAGGACCCCAGGTATGACACATCTATGCTCTTGTTAGAACCTACCTAAGATAAAAACTGATCTTATACTCTGTCTTATATACAGATGTAGCCATCTTCAACTTGAATCTGATAACTCGCTGCACTGTGATAACTCACAACCAAATGCCAATAAACACAATTGAAAAAGTCAAATCAAAGTGATTAGCAACTGTTTACGTAACACGTTAAAAGTCATGTTAAACCTGGCTACAAAATGGTGCCAATAAATAATGCCGTCATTAAAAAAATATTATAAAATATTAAAAATATAAAATAAAATTGACACAATAGCTACACAGCCAATGGTGTAAATATATAATGCAAACAGTAGAATGATCATGAAAGAATGGCTGATTTTTATATTTTTCCACCCAACATGCAAACAATCCTGCAATCCTTAATGCCAAAATAGACAACAGCAGTGGTTGACAAACAACAGAACATCACTATTTTTGGTATGGAAAGAACTGGTGGGGGAGCAAGTAGGGATTTTTAAAGGTTGTTATTTATTTTTTTTAATTTACACATTTTGCTGTCTTCTCTGATTTTTGTTGTATTATAGACAACCCCTTTAAGTTGGGCATTTCTATCTGAAGTTGACTACATGCACTTTAGATAGCTGTTAGCAAAATGCTTGTTGGGCTTGTTGTCAGCCACTTACAGTTTGATCCTTCTTTGCTCCAATGGCTACCACTGCGTGACATTGAGGACTTCCACATGGTTATGGTTGGTAGGCTTCTTTAAAAAAACTAAAATAAACAAAAGCCTGCGGAGCCCACTGGGCTCTAAACTGCAGGGCACCCTGGTGTGAACAAGGCCCAACAGTTAAGTTCACTGCCGGGCTTTACCACCAACTGAATGCTCCTCTTATCAGACTGACCACACCTATCGGCTGCAAGGGGATTAACCTCATGCATGCTGGACCGAACAGAACCGGTGGAACAGGCTGTGACCCTGATACCAAGGCCGCACCTGTCGCACAGTCCTAACACACATACTGTAAGGTGGTCAGACAGTTCTACTGGAATAACTAGATACTGTAAAAGGTTGTTCCAACCCACTAATTCCGATAAACATATTGAAAGTTTAAGTTTTACAAACATATAATCCTTCGATTACTTACTTCAATATGTGCAGAAAGTGAAATGCTCCTTTAAACTACAATGTAGATTCTTTGTTCTGTTTCAATAGGATTATGTGTGTCATTCCTTCCCTTCCTGTAAGGATTTAACCTTTATTGTAAACTCATTTCCAGTGTATTCACCTTGCTGTCGGCTCCTGGGAAATCAATCCAGGAGCAGTAATCGGTATTAGAGATGAGCGAACAGTGTTCTATCGAACACATGTTCGATCGGATATCAGGGTGTTCGCCATGTTCGAATCGAATCGAACACCACGTGGTAAAGTGCGCCAAAATTCGATTCCCCTCCCACCTTCCCTGGCGCCTTTTTTGCACCAATAACAGCGCAGGGGAGGTGGGACAGGAACTACGACACTGGGGGCATTGAAAAAAATTGGAAAAAGTCATTGGCTGCCGAAATCAGGTGACCTCCATTTTAGACGAATAGTGGATTTCAAATCCGGGTCATATGAGAATGTGAACTTTGTGACTATGAGACAGGGATAGCTGTACAGGCAGGGATAGCTAGGGATAACCTTTATTTAGGGGGGAATGTTATTAAAAATAACTTTTTGGGGCTCTATCGGGTGTGTAATTGTGATTTTTGTGAGATAAACTTTTTCCCATAGGGATGCATTGGCCAGCGCTGATTGGCCGAATTCCGTACTCTGGCCAATCAGTGCTGGCCAATGCATTCTATTAGCTTGATGAAGCAGAGTGTGCACAAGGGTTCAAGCGCACCCTCGGCTCTGATGTAGCAGAGCCGAGGCTGCACAAGGGTTCAAGCGCACCCTCGGCTCTGATGTAGGAGAGCCGAGGGTGCACTTGAACCCTTGTGCACCCTCAGCTCTGCTACATCAGAGCCGAGGGTGCGCTTGAACCCTTGTGCACACTCTGCTTCATCAAGCTAATAGAATGCATTGGCCAGCGCTGATTGGCCAATGTATTCTATTAGCCTGATGAAGTAGAGCTGAATGTGTGTGCTAAGCACACACATTCAGCTCTACTTCATCGGGCTAATAGAATGCATTGGCCAGCGCTGATTGGCCAGAGTACGGAACTCGACCAATCAGCGCTGGCTCTGCTGGAGGAGGCGGAGTCTAAGATCGCTCCACACCAGTCTCCATTCAGGTCCGACCTTAGACTCCGCCTCCTCCGGCAGAGCCAGCGCTGATTGGCCGAAGGCTGGCCAATGCATTCCTATGCGAATGCAGAGACTTAGCAGTGCTGAGTCAGTTTTGCTCAACTACACATCTGATGCACACTCGGCACTGCTACATCAGATGTAGCAATCTGATGTAGCAGAGCCGAGGGTGCACTAGAACCCCTGTGCAAACTCAGTTCACGCTAATAGAATGCATTGGCCAGCGCTGATTGGCCAATGCATTCTATTAGCCCGATGAAGTAGAGCTGAATGTGTGTGCTAAGCACACACATTCAGCACTGCTTCATCACGCCAATACAATGCATTAGCCAGTGCTGATTGGCCAGAGTACGGAATTCGGCCAATCAGCGCTGGCTCTGCTGGAGGAGGCGGAGTCTAAGGTCGGACCTGAATGGAGACTGGTGTGGAGCGATCTTAGACTCCGCCTCCTCCAGCAGAGCCAGCGCTGATTGGTCGAGTTCCGTACTCTGGCCAATCAGCGCTGGCCAATGCATTCTATTAGCCCGATGAAGTAGAGCTGAATGTGTGTGCTTAGCACACACATTCAGCTCTACTTCATCAGGCTAATAGAATACATTGGCCAATCAGCGCTGGCCAATGCATTCTATTAGCTTGATGAAGCAGAGTGTGCACAAGGGTTCAAGCGCACCCTCGGCTCTGATGTAGCAGAGCCGAGGCTGCACAAGGGTTCAAGTGCACCCTCGGCTCTCCTACATCAGAGCCGAGGGTGCGCTTGAACCCTTGTGCAGCCTCGGCTCTGCTACATCAGAGCCGAGGGTGCGCTTGAACCCTTGCGCACACTCTGCTTCATCAAGCTAATAGAATGCATTGGCCAGCGCTGATTGGCCAATGTATTCTATTAGCCTGATGAAGTAGAGCTGAATGTGTGTGCTAAGCACACACATTCAGCTCTACTTCATCGGGCTAATAGAATGCATTGGCCAGCACTGATTGGCCAGAGTACGGAATTCGGCCAATCAGCGCTGGCCAATGCATTCTATTAGCCCGATGAAGTAGAGCTCAATGTGTGTGCTAAGCACACACATTCAGCACTGCTTCATCACGCCAATACAATGCATTAGCCAGTGCTGATTGGCCAGAGTACGGAATTCGGCCAATCAGCGCTGGCTCTGCTGGAGGAGGCGGAGTCTAAGATCGCTCCACACCAGTCTCCATTCAGGTCCGACCTTAGACTCCGCCTCCTCCAGCAGAGCCAGCGCTGATTGGCCGAATTCCGTACTCTGGCCAATCAGCACTGGCTAATGCATTGTATTGGCTTGATGAAGCAGTGCTGAATGTGTGTGCTTAGCACACACATTCAGCTCTACTTCATCGGGCTAATAGAATGCATTGGCCAGTGCTGATTGGCCGAATTCCGTACTCTGGCCAATCAGCACTGGCTAATGCATTGTATTGGCTTGATGAAGCAGTGCTGAATGTGTGTGCTTAGCACACACATTCAGCTCTACTTCATCGGGCTAATAGAATGCATTGGCCAGCGCTGATTGGCCGAATTCCGTACTCTGGCCAATCAGCACTGGCTAATGCATTGTATTGGCTTGATGAAGCAGTGCTGAATGTGTGTGCTTAGCACACACATTCAGCTCTACTTCATCGGGCTAATAGAATGCATTGGCCAATCAGCGCTGGCCAATGCATTCTATTAGCGTGAACTGAGTTTGCACAGGGGTTCTAGTGCACCCTCGGCTCTGCTACATCAGATTGCTACATCTGATGTAGCAGTGCCGAGTGTGCATCAGATGTGTAGTTGAGCAAAACTGACTCAGCACTGCTAAGTCTGCATTCGCATAGGAATGCATTGGCCAGCCTTCGGCCAATCAGCGCTGGCTCTGCCGGAGGAGGCGGAGTCTAAGGTCGGACCTGAATGGAGACTGGTGTGGAGCGATCTTAGACTCCGCCTCCTCCAGCAGAGCCAGCGCTGATTGGCCGAATTCCGTACTCTGGCCAATCAGCACTGGCTAATGCATTGTATTGGCTTGATGAAGCAGTGCTGAATGTGTGTGCTTAGCACACACATTCAGCTCTACTTCATCGGGCTAATAGAATGCATTGGCCAGCGCTGATTGGCCGAATTCCGTACTCTGGCCAATCAGCACTGGCTAATGCATTGTATTGGCTTGATGAAGCAGTGCTGAATGTGTGTGCTTAGCACACACATTCAGCTCTACTTCATCGGGCTAATAGAATGCATTGGCCAATCAGCGCTGGCCAATGCATTCTATTAGCGTGAACTGAGTTTGCACAGGGGTTCTAGTGCACCCTCGGCTCTGCTACATCAGATTGCTACATCTGATGTAGCAGTGCCGAGTGTGCATCAGATGTGTAGTTGAGCAAAACTGACTCAGCACTGCTAAGTCTGCATTCGCATAGGAATGCATTGGCCAGCCTTCGGCCAATCAGCGCTGGCTCTGCCGGAGGAGGCGGAGTCTAAGGTCGGACCTGAATGGAGACTGGTGTGGAGCTATCTTAGACTCCGCCTCCTCCAGCAGAGCCAGCGCTGATTGGCCAGAGTACGGAACTCGACCAATCAGCACTGGCCAATGCATTTCTATGGGGAAAAGTTAGCTTGCGAAAATCGCAAACTGACAGGGATTTCCATGAAATAAAGTGACTTTTATGCCCCCAGACATGCTTCCCCTGCTGTCCCAGTGTCATTCCAGGGTGTTGGTATCATTTCCTGGGGTGTCATAGTGGACTTGGTGACCCTCCAGACACGAATTTGGGTTTCCCCCTTAACGAGTTTATGTTCCCCATAGACTATAATGGGGTTCGAAACCCATTCGAACACTCGAACAGTGAGCGGCTGTTCGAATCGAATTTCGAACCTCGAACATTTTAGTGTTCGCTCATCTCTAATCGGTATTTTAATATATCCACAAGGTTTACTTTACACTGTATGATGACTCAAGTGTTAAACTGGAATAGTCCCATAACTTCAGGTTAAGTAAGTGAACACCTTAGAAAGGTCAACCTGTGTACTTATCTACGATACATGGATTATATGTGTAGTAAGCTTTACAATGCATCCATTATTGTAACCTTCTACAGCGCTCTCTATATAAAGGCATTGTGACAAGTGATGCGGTTCTATTGTTACGAATGTGTGGGAGTAGAAGCATAAATTCTTATGTGCAGAAAGCTTCTCGGTTCCTTCCATGGGGCTGTGCATGATCTGTTTTCAGACTTTACATTGTGTTTTTCGGGAAGTAATTAACAAATTGTGACATGTTAAAAGTCATGGACGCATTTGTTGCAGGAAAAAAAATGCGTATTATTTTAAGCTTTGTAAAATGGAGAAATTCTGAAACACAAAGCGAGCACAGCAAGCTAAGGAAAAAAAAGAGTCAGCACTTTCAAAGGATGAATTAAAGTGACCGTACAAACAGTCTACACTGCTCATCCTCAATACTAAAAAGAAAGCACCAGAGCAGTGGGAAATTTGCACTTCAAAAGGGGGTTCTGTATTGTTTTATAGTTAACATTTGTTAAAGTATGATCACATGAAATGTTTCTGCCATTGGGACTGTGGTTGTAATAGGGAAAGGGGCTGTGCTTAAACTCATTCCATCATCAAGTGGCCAATCTCTCTACTATATATTTTCATTGTCCATTGGCATCAAAACCCTTACAGCCCTTATGGCCCTTATAACCCTTATGGAAATGTGCTGCCGATGGACAATGCCAATGGATTTTTTTCATCCTGTTGAAATCAGCCAACCAGCAACTGATTGTTGGCACCATGAGATGGGCCAATTGTTGGGGATGAACACAGGTACGCACTTTCATTCCAAACAATTGACTGCAAAATCAACCAGTGATGGTGAGATCAAGGCCACAACTAGATGTCCATCCTGAGGGCCAAAGTGAAAAATGGGAGCTTATCTAAAATAATCTGGGTCTGGAAATATTTAAAGGAGGCATGGCTATGCTTTGTTTTTACAGACGTCATCGTTGTATGTTATTTTACATCCCAGTTATAAACCCTAGCGATATTGACTTCAGTTGTGGTGAACTGGCCCCTTAAGAAATCAAGGTCCTCTTCTGTTGATTCAAGATTTCTTGTGGCTGTAGACAAATTCTTGTCTAGTAAAGCATGAGCTTCGTCAATATCATACTCAAGCATTACATTGGCCCAACTTTGTCTATCGGTGGCACTGATGCTTTGGAATACAGATTATCCACCAGCAAAAACCTTGTTTCCATTGGTTCAATAGTACCATTTTTCTTCTGAATGTGCTTTAAAATTTCTAATATCTGTTTAATTTCTGGGATCTGACTTTTTAGCCTTCCCTTCTTCTGACTAAGATTTAATTCCATAAACTTATTCTTCTGGTACTGTCAATCTTGCCTCTTGAGTACTGCATCAGCCATCGCCTTTCCAGGCTTCTTCATAAAGAAATCCACATCTTCCATAAATACGGCTTCGGAATGCCCGGGTGCACATCGCTATCTTGGAAGCTCAAGCTGATAAATCAACCAGCACCTTGAGGATGAAAACTTGTGTTTCTTGTTGCAAACTTTGATGCAAACCCAGGAGTGGATTTAGCAGGAGGGAATCTAAATGGTTCCTTTATACTTACTATTCCTTTAAAAGCCACTCTTAGCTTTGGCTGAAAAAAAAAAAGCAAAATATGCAACATGTGGTCTAAACCTTAAACTGCTTAGCGCATGGAAAAATATTATGGGTGTCACAATATGACAATGCGAAGTTTTTAATTTCATTTTATAATGTAGTAAAACCAGGAAAGAGCTTCAACATTTTGTCATTGTCGTGATCATATTGACCCACAGAGTATAAGAAACAGGTCATTTCTAGAGATGAGCGAGTAGTTCTCGATCGAGTAGGTATTCAATCGAATACTACGGTATTCAAAATACTCATACTCGATCGAGTACCACTCGCTATTCGAATGTAAACGTTCGATACAGAACCAGCATTGATTGGCCGAATGCTATACAGTCGGCCAATCAATGCTGGTTCTTCTCCTACCTTTAGAAGTCTTCTCCGTGCAGCTTCCCCGCGGCGTCTTCCAGCTCTTCATTCACTCTGCCAGGCATTGGGTCTGGGCAGAGCTGACTGCACATGTCTGCTTGTAGTGCGGACATGCGCAGTCGGCTCTGCCCAGGCCCAATGCCTGGCAGAGTGAATTCAGAGCCGGAAGATACCACGGGGTCGCTGCACGGAGCAGACTTCTCGGAGGATCCAGCCCGACCCTCACTCGTGGACTTGGCAAGTATAATTTGATCAAACGTTGCCTACCCCTGAAATGAGCATTTCCCCCCCATAGACTATAATAGGGTTCGATATTCGATTCGAGTAGTCGAATATTGAGGGGCTACTCGAAACGAATATCGAACCTCAAACATTTTACTGTTTCCAATGCCACTCCATTCTGATTTTTTTTCCCGCTTCATAGTACATTGCACAGAATATTCCATATGAAGTAAAACTTGTTCTGCAAAAAATATACTGTGAATGGAAAAATTAAAAAAGTGAAGGGTTTTGGAAGGTATGGAGGAAATAGCGAAAACACAAAAACTAACAATGCTCAAGCCCCAAATGTCTCTGCACCCCAAAATTTTTTCCTAAGTGATGTCCTATATGGAGATATACAATATGCTTTTAGTACTATTTTTGCTAATATATTGCTATAGGTAACAACTAGAGATGAGCGAACAGTGTTCTATCAAACTCATGTTCGATCGGATATTAGGCTGTTCGGCATGTTCGAATCGAATCGAACACCGCGTGGTAAAGTGCGCCATTACTCGATTCCCCTCCCACCTTCCCTGGCGCCTTTTTTGCTCCAATAACAGCGCAGGGTAGCTGGGACAGGAACTACGACACCGGTGACGTTGAGAAAAGTAGGCAAAACCCATTGGCTGCCGAAAACATGTGACCTCTAATTTAAAAGAACAGCGCCGCCCAGGTTCGTGTCATTCTGAGCTTGCAATTCACCGAGGACGGAGGTTTCCGTCCAGCTAGCTAGGGGTTAGATTCTGGGTAGGCAGGGACAGGCTAGGATAGGAAGGAGAAGACAACCACAACAGCTCTTGTAAGAGCTAAATTCCAGGGAGAAGCTTGTCAGTGTAACGTGGCACTGACGGGCTCAATCGCCGCAACCCAGCTTTCCCAGGATCCTGAATGGAATACACTGTCAGTGTATTCCCGTATACCCGATATATACCCCCGATACCGGTTCCAACGGTGTGCCCCCCCACCTTCACCCCAGAAATACCCTGCAAGTCCCCTAGCAATAGGATTGGGGCTATATACACCCACTATTTTTGCTACTGCCATATAGTGCCATTGTCTGACTGGGAATTCAAAGAATATATTGGGGTTACGTGCACCCACAATTTTTACTACTGGTATACAGTGCCAGTTTCTGACTGGGAATTCAAAGAATATATTGGGGTTACAAATACCCTCATTTCTTGCTACTGCCATATAGTGCCAGTTTCTGACTGGTAATTCAAAGAATATATTGGGGTTACGTGCACCCACAATTTTTACTACTGGTATACAGTGCCATTGTCTGACTGGGAATTCAAAGAATATATTGGGGTTATAAATACCCTCATTTCTTGCTACTGGTATATAGTGCCATTGTCTGACTGGGAATTCAAAGAATATATTGGGGTTACGTGCACCCACAATTTTTACTACTGGTATACAGTGCCAGTTTCTGACTGGGAATTCAAAGAATATATTGGGGTTACAAATACCCTCATTTCTTGCTACTGCCATATAGTGCCAGTTTCTGACTGGTAATTCAAAGAATATATTGGGGTTACGTGCACCCACAATTTTTACTACTGGTATACAGTGCCATTGTCTGACTGGGAATTCAAAGAATATATTGGGGTTACAAATATCCTCATTTCTTGCTACTGCCATATAGTGCCAGTTTCTGACTGGTAATTCAAAGAATATATTGGGGTTATAAATACCCTCATTTCTTGCTACTGGTATATAGTGCCATTGTCTGACTGGGAATTCAAAGAATATATTGGGGTTACGTGCACCCACAATTTTTACTACTGGTATACAGTGCCAGTTTCTGACTGGGAATTCAAAGAATATATTGGGGTTACAAATACCCTCATTTCTTGCTACTGCCATATAGTGCCAGTTTCTGACTGGTAATTCAAAGAATATATTGGGGTTACGTGCACCCACAATTTTTACTACTGGTATACAGTGCCATTGTCTGACTGGGAATTCAAAGAATATATTGGGGTTATAAATACCCTCATTTCTTGCTACTGCCATATAGTGCCAGTTTCTGACTGGGAATTCAAAGAATATATTGGGGTTACGTGCACCCACAATTTTTACTACTGGTATACAGTGCCATTGTCTGACTGGGAATTCAAAGAATATATTGGGGTTATAAATACCCTCATTTCTTGCTACTGTCATATAGTGCCATTGTCTGACTGGGAATTCAAAGAATATATTGGGGTTACGTGCACCCACAATTTTTACTACTGGTATACAGTGCCAGTTTCTGACTGGGAATTCAAAGAATATATTGGGGTTACAAATACCCTCATTTCTTGCTACTGCCATATAGTGCCAGTTTCTGACTGGTAATTCAAAGAATATATTGGGGTTATGTGCACCCACAATTTTTACTACTGGTATACAGTGCCAGTTTCTGACTGGGAATTCAAAGAATATATTGGGGTTACAAATACCCTCATTTCTTGCTACTGCCATATAGTGCCAGTTTCTGACTGGTAATTCAAAGAATATATTGGGGTTATAAATACCCTCATTTCTTGCTACTGGTATATAGTGTCATTGTCTGACTGGGAATTCAAAGAATATATTGGGGTTACGTGCACCCACAATTTTTACTACTGGTATACAGTGCCAGTTTCTGACTGGGAATTCAAAGAATATATTGGGGTTACAAATACCCTCATTTCTTGCTACTGCCATATAGTGCCAGTTTCTGACTGGTAATTCAAAGAATATATTGGGGTTACGTGCACCCACAATTTTTACTACTGGTATACAGTGCCATTGTCTGACTGGGAATTCAAAGAATATATTGGGGTTATAAATACCCTCATTTCTTGCTACTGCCATATAGTGCCAGTTTCTGACTGGGAATTCAAAGAATATATTGGGGTTATAAATACCCTCATTTCTTGCTACTGGTATATAGTGCCATTGTCTGACTGGGAATTCAAAGAATATATTGGGGTTACGTGCACCCACAATTTTTACTACTGGTATACAGTGCCAGTTTCTGACTGGGAATTCAAAGAATATATTGGGGTTACAAATACCCTCATTTCTTGCTACTGCCATATAGTGCCAGTTTCTGACTGGTAATTCAAAGAATATATTGGGGTTACGTGCACCCACAATTTTTACTACTGGTATACAGTGCCATTGTCTGACTGGGAATTCAAAGAATATATTGGGGTTATAAATACCCTAATTTCTTGCTACTGCCATATAGTGCCAGTTTCTGACTGGTAATTCAAAGAATATATTGGGGTTATAAATACCCTCATTTCTTGCTACTGGTATATAGTGCCATTGTCTGACTGGGAATTCAAAGAATATATTGGGGTTACGTGCACCCACAATTTTTGCTACTGGTATATAGTGCCAATTTCTAACTGGGAATTCAAAATGCGCAAGGCTCCCGGAAAGGGACGTGGACGAGGCCGTGGGCGAGGTCGGGGGAATGGTTCTGGGGAGCAAGGTAGCAGTGAAGCCACAGGGCGTCCCGTGCCTACTCCTGTGGGGCAGCAAGCATTGCGCCACTCCACAGTGCCAGGGTTGCTTGCCACATTAACTAAACTGCAGGGTAAAAACCTTAGTAGGCCCGAGAACCAGGAACAGGTCTTGCAATGGCTGTCAGAGAACGCTTACAGCACATTGTCCAGCAGCCAGTCAGACTCTGCCTCCTCTCCTCCTATTACCCAACAGTCTTGTCCTCCTTCCTCCAAAAATTCCCAAGCTTCACAGAACAATAACCCCAACTGTCCCTGCTCCCCAGAGCTGTTCTCCGCTCCTTTCATTGTCCCTCAACCTGCCTCTCCACGTCACGATTCCACGAACCTAACAGAGGAGCATCTGTGTCCAGATGCTCAAACACTAGAGTCTCCTCCATCTCCGTTCGATTTGGTGGTGGATGACCAGCAACCCACCCTCATCGACGATGATGTGACGCAGTTGCCGTCAGGGCATCCAGTTGACCGGCGCATTGTGCGGGAGGAGGAGATGAGACAGGAGTTGGAAGAGGAAGTGGTGGATGATGAGGACACTGACCCGACCTGGACAGGGGGGATGTCAAGCGGGGAAAGTAGTGTGGATGTTGAGGCAAGTGCAGCACCAAAAAGGGTAGCTAGAGGCAGAGGCAGAGGTCAGCAGCTTAGGCGAAGCCAGGCCACACCCGGAATCTCCCAAGATGTTCCAGTTCGTACCCAGCCCTGAAAAACTCCCACCTCGAGGGCACGTTTCTCGAAGGTGTGGAGTTTTTTCAAGGAATGCGCCGAGGACAGATATAGTGTTGTCTGCACAATTTGCCTCTCGAAATTGATTAGGGGCTCTGAGAAGAGCAACCTGTCCACCACTTCAATGCGCCGTCATTTGGAATCCAAGCACTGGAATCAGTGGCAGGCAGCAACGGCAGGACAAAGGCCGCCTGCCGTTCACGCCACTGCCACTGCCTCTGCCACTGCCTCTGCCTCTGCCTCTGCCACTGCCACTGCTGACTGTGCTGGCGATGCACTCCAGAGGACGAGCCAGGACACCACTTCATCTGCCTCCGCCACTTTGTTGACTTCTCCCTCATCCTCCCCTGTTCCTGTCTTATCTCCTTCTCCTGCACCATCAAAGGCACCATCAGGTGCTTCTTTACAACAACCCACCATCTCTCAGACATTGGAGCGGCGGCAGAAATACACTGCTAACCACCCACACGCGCAAGCCTTGAACGCCAACATCGCTAAACTGCTGGCCCAGGAGATGTTGGCGTTCCGGCTTGTTGAAACTCCCGCCTTCCTGGACCTGATGGCAACTGCGGCACCTCGCTATGCCGTCCCTAGCCGTCACTACTTCTCCCGGTGTGCCGTCCCCGCCTTGCACCAGCACGTGTCACTCAACATCAGGCGGGCCCTTAGTTCCGCGCTTTGCACAAAGGTCCACTTGACCACCGACGCGTGGACAAGTGCATGCGGACAGGGACGCTACATTTCACTGACGGCACACTGGGTGAATGTAGTTGAGGCTGGGACTGCTTCCCAAACTGGCCCGGTGTACCTCGTCTCCCCGCCTAACATTCCTGGCAGGGACACGAGAAGAACACCCCCCTCCTCCTCCTCCTCTACCGCCTCCTCCTCCGCCACCGCCTCCTCCTCCGCTGTTAGATTGACCCCAGCTACGAGTTGGAAACGTTGCAGAACTGGCGTTGGTAGACGTCAGCAGGCTGTGCTGAAGCTGATCAGCTTGGGGGACAGACAGCACACTGCCTCCGAGGTGAGGGATGCCCTCCTCGATGAGACGGCAATATGGTTTGAGCCGCTGCACCTGGGCCCAGGCATGGTCGTTTGTGATAACGGCCGGAACCTGGTAGCAGCTCTGGAGCTTGCCGGACTCCAACATGTTCCATGCCTGGCCCACGTCTTCAACCTAGTGGTGCAACGTTTCCTAAAGAGCTACCCCAATGTTCCAGAGCTACTGGTGAAAGTGCGGCGCATGTGCGCCCACTTTCGCAAGTCGACAGTAGCCGCTGCTAGCTTAAAATCTCTCCAGCAACGCCTGCATGTGCCACAACACCGGCTTTTGTGCGACGTCCCCACACGCTGGAACTCAACGTTTCAGATGTTGAATAGAGTGGTTGAGCAGCAGAGACCTTTGATGGAATACCAGCTACAAAACCCTAGGGTGCCACAAAGTCAGCTGCCTCAGTTTCTCATCCATGAGTGGCCATGGATGAGAGACCTTTGTGACATCCTACGGGTGTTTGAGGAGTCCACAAGGAGGGTGAGCTCTGAGGATGCGATGGTGAGCCTTACAATCCCGCTCTTGTGTGTTCTGAGAGAATCCCTGATTGACATCAGGGATAACTCAGATCACACAGAGGAGTCAGGGATAGCATCCGATCCGTCACAGCTGGAGAGTAGGTCCACACATCTGTCCGCTTCATCGCGTTTAATGGAGGAGGAGGAGGAGGAGGAGGAGGAGGAAGAAGAAGAGTTGTCCGATGATGTGATGGTGATACAGGAGGCTTCCGGGCAACTTCGAATCGTCCCATTGTTGCAGCGCGGATGGGTAGACATGGAGGATGAGGAGGAAATGGAGATTGAACTTTCCGGTGGGGCCAGAGGAGTCATGCCAACTAACACTGTGGCAGACATGGCTGAGTTCATGTTGGGGTGCTTTACAACCGACAAGCGTATTGTCAAAATCATGGAGGACAACCAGTACTGGATCTTTGCTATCCTTGACCCCCGGTATAAAAACAACATCTCGTCTTTTATTCCGGTAGAGGGGAGGGCCAATCGCATCAATGCTTGCCACAGGCAATTGGTGCAGAATATGATGGAGATGTTTCCAGCATGTGACGTTGGCGGCAGGGAGGACAGTTCCTCCAGTAGGCGACCAAGTTCTCACCGGTCCACACAAACGAGGGGCACACTGTCTAAGGTCTGGGACACCTTGATGGCACCCCCTCGCCAAAGTGCCGCCACAGAGGGTCCTAGTGTCACCAGGCGTGAGAAGTATAGGCGCATGTTGCGGGAATACCTTTCCGACCACAGCCCTGTCCTCTCCGACCCCTCTGCGCCCTACACGTATTGGGTGTCGAAGTTGGACCTGTGGCTTGAACTTGCCCTATATGCCTTGGAGGTGCTGTCCTGTCCTGCCGCCAGCGTCCTATCTGAGAGGGTGTTCAGTGCAGCCGGTGGCATCATCACTGACAAGCGCACCCGTCTGTCAGCTGAGAGTGCCGACCGGCTCACTTTGATAAAAATGAACCACCACTGGATAGAGCCTTCATTTTTGTGCCCACCTGTGTAAAGCACCCCAACATGAAACTCCATGTCTGTACTCAACCTCTCCAATTCCTCCGCATCCTCATACTCATCCACCATAAGCGTTGCACAATTCTGCTAATACTAGGCTCCCTCCAACATGATTTCCCCCAACTCTGCTGGTTAGAGGCTCCCTCCACCCTGATTTCCACCAACTCTGCTGGTTAGAGGCTCCCTCCACCCTGCTTTCCCACAACTCTGCTGGTTAGAGGCTCCCTCCACCATGAATTTGCCCAAACTGGGCTGGTTAGAGGCTCCCTCCACCATGAATTGGTCCAAACTGGGGGTTTTAGAGGCTCCCTCCACCATGAATTGGTCCAAATTGGGGTTTTTAGAGGCTCCCTCCACCATGAATTTGCCCAAACTGGGCTGGTTAGAGGCTCCCTCCACCATGAATTGGTCCAAACTGGGGTTTTTAGAGGCTCCCTCCACCATGAATTTGCCCAAACTGGGCTGTTTAGAGGCTCCCTCCACCATGAATTGGTCCAAATTGGGGTTTTTAGAGGCTCCCTCCACCATGAATTGGTCCAAACTGGGGTTTTTAGAGGCTCCCTCCACCATGAATTTGCCCAAACTGGGCTGTTTAGAGGCTCCCTCCAGCATGAATTGGTCCAAACTGGGGTTTTTAGAGGCTCCCTCCACCATGAATTGGTCCAAACTGGGGTTTTTAGAGGCTCCCTCCACCATGAATTGGTCCAAACTGGGGTTTTTAGAGGCTCCCTCCACCATGAATTTGCCCAAACTGGGCTGGTTAGAGGCTCCCTCCACCATGAATTGGTCCAAACTGGGGTTTTTAGAGGCTCCCTCCACCATGAATTTGCCCAAACTGGGCTGTTTAGAGGCTCCCTCCACCATGAATTGGTCCAAATTGGGGTTTTTAGAGGCTCCCTCCACCATGAATTGGTCCAAACTGGGGTTTTTAGAGGCTCCCTCCACCATGAATTGGTCCAAACTGGGGTTTTTAGAGGCTCCCTCCACCATGAATTTGCCCAAACTGGGCTGTTTAGAGGCTCCCTCCACCATGAATTGGTCCAAACTGGGCTGGTTAGAGGCTCCCTCCACCATGAATTGGTCCAAACTGGGTTTTTTAGAGGCTCCCTCCAGCATGAATTGGTCCAAACTGGGGTTTTTAGAGGCTCCCTCCACCATGAATTGGTCCAAACTGGGGTTTTTAGAGGCTCCCTCCACCATGAATTGGTCCAAACTGGGGTTTTTAGAGGCTCCCTCCACCATGAATTTGCCCAAACTGGGCTGTTTAGAGGCTCCCTCCACCATGAATTGGTCCAAACTGGGTTTTTTAGAGGCTCCCTCCACCATGAATTGGTCCAAACTGGGGTTTTTAGAGGCTCCCTCCACCATGAATTGGTCCAAACTGTGGTTTTTAGAGGCTCCCTCCACCATGAATTTGCCCAAACTGGGCTGTTTAGAGGCTCCCTCCACCATGAATTGGTCCAAACTGGGTTTTTTAGAGGCTCCCTCCACCATGAATTGGTCCAAACTGGGCTGGTTAGAGGCTCCCTCCACCATGAATTGGTCCAAACTGGGGTTTTTAGAGGCTCCCTCCACCATGAATTTGCCCAAACTGGGCTGTTTAGAGGCTCCCTCCACCATGAATTGGTCCAAATTGGGGTTTTTAGAGGCTCCCTCCACCATGAATTGGTCCAAACTGGGGTTTTTAGAGGCTCCCTCCACCATGAATTGGTCCAAACTGGGCTGGTTAGAGGCTCCCTCCACCATGAATTGGTCCAAACTGGGGTTTTTAGAGGCTCCCTCCACCATGAATTGGTCCAAACTGGGGTTTTTAGAGGCTCCCTCCACCATGAATTGGTCCAAACTGGGGTTTTTAGAGGCTCCCTCCACCATGAATTTGCCCAAACTGGGCTGTTTAGAGGCTCCCTCCACCATGAATTGGTCCAAACTGGGTTTTTTAGAGGCTCCCTCCACCATGAATTGGTCCAAACTGGGCTGGTTAGAGGCTCCCTCCACCATGAATTGGTCCAAACTGGGGTTTTTAGAGGCTCCCTCCACCATGAATTTGCCCAAACTGGGCTGTTTAGAGGCTCCCTCCACCATGAATTGGTCCAAATTGGGGTTTTTAGAGGCTCCCTCCACCATGAATTGGTCCAAACTGGGGTTTTTAGAGGCTCCCTCCACCATGAATTTGCCCAAACTGGGCTGTTTAGAGGCTCCCTCCAGCATGAATTGGTCCAAACTGGGGTTTTTAGAGGCTCCCTTCACCATGAATTGGTCCAAACTGGGGTTTTTAGAGGCTCCCTCCACCATGAATTGGTCCAAACTGGGGTTTTTAGAGGCTCCCTCCACCATGAATTGGTCCAAACTGGGCTGGTTAGAGGCTCCCTCCACCATGAATTTGCCCAAACTGGGCTGTTTAGAGGCTCCCTCCACCATGAATTGGTCCAAACTGGGTTTTTTAGAGGCTCCCTCCACCATGAATTGGTCCAAACTGGGGTTTTTAGAGGCTCCCTCCACCATGAATTTGCCCAAACTGGGCTGTTTAGAGGCTCCCTCCACCATGAATTGGTCCAAATTGGGGTTTTTAGAGGCTCCCTCCACCATGAATTGGTCCAAACTGGGGTTTTTAGAGGCTCCCTCCACCATGAATTGGTCCAAACTGGGCTGGTTAGAGGCTCCCTCCACCATGAATTGGTCCAAACTGGGGTTTTTAGAGGCTCCCTCCACCATGAATTGGTCCAAACTGGGGTTTTTAGAGGCTCCCTCCACCATGAATTGGTCCAAACTGGGGTTTTTAGAGGCTCCCTCCACCATGAATTTGCCCAAACTGGGCTGTTTAGAGGCTCCCTCCACCATGAATTGGTCCAAACTGGGTTTTTTAGAGGCTCCCTCCACCATGAATTGGTCCAAACTGGGCTGGTTAGAGGCTCCCTCCACCATGAATTGGTCCAAACTGGGGTTTTTAGAGGCTCCCTCCACCATGAATTTGCCCAAACTGGGCTGTTTAGAGGCTCCCTCCACCATGAATTGGTCCAAATTGGGGTTTTTAGAGGCTCCCTCCACCATGAATTGGTCCAAACTGGGGTTTTTAGAGGCTCCCTCCACCATGAATTTGCCCAAACTGGGCTGTTTAGAGGCTCCCTCCAGCATGAATTGGTCCAAACTGGGGTTTTTAGAGGCTCCCTTCACCATGAATTGGTCCAAACTGGGGTTTTTAGAGGCTCCCTCCACCATGAATTGGTCCAAACTGGGGTTTTTAGAGGCTCCCTCCACCATGAATTGGTCCAAACTGGGCTGGTTAGAGGCTCCCTCCACCATGAATTTGCCCAAACTGGGCTGTTTAGAGGCTCCCTCCACCATGAATTGGTCCAAATGGGGGTTTTTAGAGGCTCTCTCCACCATGAATTTGCCCAAACTGGGCTGGTTAGAGGCTCCCTCCACCATGAATTTGCCCAAACTGGGCTGTTTAGAGGCTCCCTCCACCATGAATTGGTCCAAACTGGGCTGTTTAGAGGCTCCCTCCACCATGAATTGGTCCAAACTGGGTTTTTTAGAGGCTCCCTCCACCATGAATTGGTCCAAACTGGGGTTTTTAGAGGCTCCCTCCACCATGAATTGGTCCAAACTGGGCTGGTTAGAGGCTCCCTCCACCATGAATTGGTCCAAACTGGGGTTTTTAGAGGCTCCCTCCACCATGAATTTGCCCAAACTCTGCTGGTTAGAGGCTCAATCCACCCTGATTTTCAAAACAAATGTTGGTGCCAACCTCAACTTACTACAAGGGCCAAATTCACTGCTGGTGACAAGCTCTCCTCACTGCAAGTGCCAAATACACATGTTTCAAGGTGTTTTCCTACTGTCAGAGAGGTGGTATTGAGTGTGTAAAGTGTGTAGTTGTTAGGCTGTGATGTTGGGGTAATAGAGGGTCTTTGGTGTGTTAGATGCCCCCAGACATGCTTCCCCTGCTGTCCCAGTGCCATTCCAGAGGTGTTGGCATCATTTCCTGTGGTGTCATAGTGGACTTGGTGACCCTCCAGACACGGATTTGGGTTTCCCCCTTAACGAGTATATGTTCCCCATAGACTATAATGGGGTTCGAAACCCGTTCGAACACACGAACAGTGAGCGGCTGTTCGATTCGAATTTCGAACCTCGAACATTTTAGTGTTCGCTCATCTCTAGTAACAACCACAGAAAACTTCCCGTCTTGTCACAGCTATTCTTCCCTGTCACCTTTTGTTATATACCATTTCTTTCTCATTGTATTCAGAATTTACACATTTGCTGTGAAATAATCTAAAAATAACCATTTCTCATGTACTGAACTCCACCTTCTAATCTCCAAAAAAGGAATTGAAAGTCAAACCTCACCTCTGTGTTCTCTGTGATACTTAGCTAACCAAAAAATATTTGTAGATTCAAGTCTATTTCCACACTTGCTCCTACCAGGAATATCTTGGATTTCATTCTCGTCTTTCTAAAGGTCACTTTTCTTACTATTGAAATGTTTGCTTAACTTGCTAATACCCAGAACAAATGGTCTGCTGGGATTTAATGAGGATTCTTGCTTGAGTAGTACATACAGATACGAGAAAATATAACCAAGGTGAGTTCTCATTTCACAGTGAGATATAGCATTTTCACGACTGCAATGTATTGATATATGTAATAATGATGGTGCCACGGAGAAGATACAATCAGGTTATTTGTGTTGCTTCATAAATTCCCTTTCTGTTTTATTCTTTCTTTCCTACTACTATTTTCCTGTGTTAAAGTTATATTCCATTTTGGGCATTTAAGGCTATATCAACAGAATATGCCCACCTCTGGCACCTATCTATCTGGAAGCCCATGACTCTTGTTTTACAGTCGTGGTAAAGGGAAAGAAGAGTATACTTGCCCATGTCTCCTTTACGTGTGTAGGAGTTCTGAAATGATCTGACTATTTGGTTATTTTGCAGAGACCCACAAAGGTGGGATTAGAATAAAATGGGCATTTATGGCATATCCTGTGAATTTAATCTTAAATGGCCAGATGAGAATACCATTTTAAAGACAAAAGAAGATAATATAGTGCCATAATAGGTAGCAAGTAGAGTTGAGCTGATCTTGAGATTTCAGGATCAATTTTAAAATCTGATTTACGATTATTTTCCAGCCGATCCCGATCGTGAAATTTTCTCGATCGACGATCGGGATCTGATCTTTCCCGATCCCTATCGCTCAACCCTAGTCAATGCTTCTCTATGGGAAAAGTCACTTTTAGGATTGAGCAGATCTTGAGATTTCAAAATCCGATTTCCGATCATTTTCCAGCCAATCCTGATTTGTTCGATCACCGATTGGGATTCGATCTTTTCCAATCCCGATTGATCAACCCTGGTAGCAAGGTAGACAAACTCCTGGAGGATGAATTACAATAGTTGTGTATTTGAGACCTCTGCATTGGCCTGCTCTGGACCAATAATTCTCTTAAGTCCTATAGTTATAGCAATAGACTACCTAGAGCTCTAAGAAAGAATAAGGAGACCTATAAGTACCAGGATGACGCACCATAAAATTAATGTTCTCTATCCTAAGGTCCTCATGTACAAAGAACAGGAATAAAAAAAATAACCACTGATTTATGTAAAACTAAAATTGAGTTGAGAACATGACTTAAAGAGAATCAAGTCCAACAGTTTTTTGAATAAATTACAAAGGACACAATAATTTTTTTAAGGAACAAGCAAGATTATGATTCTGGTTGAGTATTTGGCTGGAGTTTTCACAGACAGAAATGGACTAAGACAAGGAAACACATACCTTCTGTTCATTGGACTACTAATTCAGACTGAAGTCTATCAGATAAAGGAGGAAGACGTTAGAATCTCCTTAACACTAATAATCCAACCATTAACATCAGCACTCCTGTAGGAAGAAGACACAAAGAGAGAGCAAGAGGTAGAAGAGGATCGTACAAGAGGAAGCAAGTAAACTCGAGAGACTAATCCAGGATGTGAAAACTGAGGTTCACCTATTCAAAGCAATAAGAAAATTAAATTTTGCATAATTTTTTTGCTAACTCCAATAACACATCTACTGCAAGGAAGGAAGGGTTCCCACAGTAGTAGGACCTTTTGGTTTTAGCATCAACCAAGATTCAGATTGCATAAGGAATGAAGCTGATTCATTAATGGACTTATCTGATATGGACCAGATGTGGGTCAGATATTACTGTTTTTGAATAGAGGAATTCAGAAGGTGTTCCTTCATCTTTTTGTCCTTATTTACCAGCTGGTGGTGCCTTAGAGGTATTTTTTTTGCACAGGCTTTTAGAGGAGTCATGGCTTTGACATACCCCATTAGGAGTAGTCTGTCGGGGGAGGGGGGGAAAGAAAAAGCACTTCAGTGGTTACGAACTCAACATTATTTACTGGTAAAGGAGGCAATGCTGTGTGAATGACAAGGGATTGCTACATTAAAAAGCTGAGTCAATTAAACTTTAAATTTCCAACCTTAGTTGCAAACATTATAGTAAAAATGCAGTTGTAAAACATGTACTGATGAGGAGGACAACTGTATCCTCAACATTTACAAAAACCTTGTGTCAGGCACCAGGGGTGTTACTGAAACTCTGACTTCATATTTAGATTGGTTATTATTAGATACTATGGTATTCAAAATACTCGTACTTGATCGAGTACCACTCGCTGTTCGAATGTAAAAGTTTGATGCAGAACCAGCATTGATTGGCCGAATGCTATACAGTCGGCCAATCAACGCTGGTTCTTCTCCTACCTTTAGAAGTCTTCTCCGTGCAGCTTCCCCGCGGCGTCTTCCGGCTCTGAATTCACTCTGCCAGGCATCGGGCTGGGCAGAGCCGACTGCGCTTGTCGGCTTGTAGTGTGGGCATGCGCAGTCGGCTCTGCCCAGGCCCGATGCCAGGCAGAGTGAATGAAGAGCCGGAAGAGCCGGAAGACTTCTCGGAGGATCCAGCCCGACCCTCACTCGTGGACTTGGTAAGTATAATTTGATCAAACGTTGCCTACCCCTGAAACGAGCATTTTACCCCCATAGACTATAACAGGGTTCAATATTCGATTCGAGTAGTCGAATATTGAGGGGCTACTCAAAACAAATATTGAACCTCGGACATTTTACTGTGCGCTCATCTCTAGTTATCATGTTCCTTATTGGAAGATATTCCCTACTATTCACAATTTGGGGACTCTGTTAAATTCTTCAGCCATGTATATAGTATGAACAGGAGTTTCTTGTCCAACTTTGGGGGTGCACAGTTGGAGATCTTAGACATTGTCCAGGATAACTAGACATCCCTATACTAATATAAACACCCTCCTACTTTCTAAATAACATTATTAATCCAAAATGTATAGTTACACAAATTGTTGGGGCAGTTACGTGACTGCCCCAGGAAAATTTTTTAGTCACTACTACTCCTCCCATTCAACCCATTATACTTGCCACCCAGGCTTCTTCTGACAAGATGGCTCTTCCCTGTGTAATGATTTGGCAGGATGCACGCTCTTCTCCACTGTTCACATCGCTGCCAGTAATTCACCTCTACTGGGCATCCACGCATGTGCAGTAGAGATGGATCATCGCTGGAGGAGAATACTGAATCAGTACAGGAGGAGCCATCTCACAGGAATAGGTGTGGAGAGTAGGTATATAATAAGGGTCGGGGGTTGGGCTGAGTAGGTAGGGAAGGGTGGAATAGCTACAGAGACAGAGAGAGGATGTATGGGAGGGAGGGAGTGAGAGTGAATGAGGAAGGAGGCGGGGGAAGTAGGGTGGAGGGGTTAGTGAGGAAGTTAGCAGGAAGCTGAGGGAGGTAAACAAAAGCAGAAGATACCAGCACCTCCCAGAGACACTCAGATATCACTCAAAACACTTATTAATAGCACTAACAGACTTTCAAAAAAAAAAAAAACTACATTTTTTGCCTGGAAAATCCCTTTTACACCATACACCTTAAACACCCGGTGGTGAACTCACTACTTCATTTTAGAAGTTTTCACCCAGAACATGTAAAACAAGCAGTGCATTATGGGCAGTTTATCCACCCATAGAGATTAAATAGTGACACGGGTGTCTTTGAAAACAATCTGCAGATTTAAAGAAACATTTGTTTGCAGGTAGTTACTGGGTCCCTTATTTGATAAAGCTTGAAAAAAATCCTCTAGTTTTCTGCAAGTCAATTTGCTAACAGAGCTGAAATCATGATGGCAATGGGTTTGCATTTTCCTTTCAATCCAGTCTACATGCAGCAACAATTCATCCATCTCGCATAATTGCCATGTAGATATGAGAGATCCCAATTTGAGAGATACAGTATATCGCCATAGCTCACCCCTTGTAACCCATAGGAGAAGCCAGACTCTTAAAAACTATCTGGTCCAGAGTAGATGTGAGGGACAATCTTCCATGTGGTTAAATAAGTTTGACCCAAAAGTACAAATGTGGTCAGTACCACTTTTGTACTATCAATCTGAAAAGATCCCATAGTATAATAAAATAAAATCTGGGTAAAATTTTGTTTGATCTGATGCCTAGTACAGATGCATTATGTGAAAATTTTAGTTGTTTTTGGATTTGGAATTCAAATATTGGTAAAAATAAGTAAATTACCTAAGTTCCCGGATAGTTTGTAATGAGCGAGTGTTAAAAGGCGGCCACAAGTCATTGAATAATATTGCATCTAATATTAAGAGGTTTATTACTTTATACATAGAAGTTATATATGTGGCAAAGTGACACTAGGTTCACACTAGCGTTCAGGTCTCCGTTCTGAGCTTTCCGTCTTCTGCATGCAGAAGGCGGAAAACTGTCAGAGCGGGTCTGGCCGTGAGCGGCAGTGAGCGTTTTATGCTCTCCGCCATGAAACCGGTTTTAAAAAACAGAAACAGAGTACTGCATGTCCGACTCTGTGTCCGATTAAAAAAAAAAACGTTTCGCAGCGGAGAGCATAAAACGCTCACCGCCGATCGCGGCCGGACATCTTTCAAAACCATTCAAATGAATGGGTATGAAAGAGTCCTCCAGGTTTCCGTCTCCTGACTCTGTTTTATGCAGGAAACCTGCAGAACAGAGACCGGGCGCAGATGTGAACGAGCCCTGAATAATGATTTTGTGTCCTTCTACTCTGATTCCTCTCTACCTTTTTATTGTTAATCGCAGCCTTGAGCCTGAAGTTGCATTTAGTCTACTTTTTCCCATGGCTTACATTACTTTTGCATTTGACTTTTCTTTTAAAGCGCCTGATTGATTTTATTCTGTATATAATGTGTTTTGCTATTTTTTTTCCATCAGTTTTATCACTCTAAGCTACTCTTTAAAAACATGCCCATTGTTCACAAACCTTACATTATTTTATTTTGCCACATTCTAAGTGATTTTCAATGAATGTAAACATAAGTATTGATGGAGAAGTCTAGACCCCGTCTATGTAATAGCCATTACAGATTAGATAAAGTTTAGATCAGGTTGATACATTACTGGGAGGAACAGTAAAAGCAGATAAAAAGCTTAAGGTAAAAGGAGGTATTTTATGAGATATTACCTGTACCTTGGCAACACCGGACAGGCAATGGGAGATTAGGGAGGTAAACAAGTGGCTTAAGAGCTGGTGTAGGAAAAATGGGTTTGGGTTTGTGGAGAGTTGGGCAGATGTAGCGGTAAGCTGCAGGGTCTATGGTAGGGATGGGCTGCACCTCAATGGGGCAAAATGGGGAAATGGCTGGAGAAGTGTTTAAACTAGGGACTGGGGGAGGGCAATAGTACATGCAGAGAGCAAGATAGTGTATTCAGAGAACCATTCAGAGCAGAGAGTGGAAGGAGAACAGTTAGTAGGGAAAGGAGGAATATGGATAGGAAAAATGCATAAACTGCATGCAAATGAATGCCATAAGGTTCGGTAACAAGATTGCAGTATTAGAACTGATAATATTGAAAGGTAAATATGACATAATAGGGATATGTGAGACATGGGAAGACTATGACTGACTGGACCAATAGGGTTGAGCTGATCTTGAAATTTCAGGATCGTTTTTAAAATCCGATTTCTGATAATTTTCCATTCGTACCCGATCCCAATTCTGATCCCAATGCAAGTCAATAGGATTTTTTTTAATAATCGGAGATCAGATTTTAAAAACGATTCTATTCACTACACAGCATGGAGTCCAAAAATTGTTTAATCACTCCACACTGTGCAGTGATTAAAAAAAAATCCCCCTGGTGTCCGTTTACCTGCACAGATCTGCTGCTGCTCCACATTCTTCTCGGTCTGGTCCACTCTCATTGACATGCCTTCAGAGCGCCGTGCGCACCCCCACCTCCCTAGGCTAGTGTTACAGATTATCGGATTAGGCGGTGCTTGTTGTGGCTTAGGAGAGTGTGGGCGGGGAGACATGAGTGCATCACTCGCATGTCCTCTCCCAGTACCCGCCCACACTCTCCTAAGCCACAAGCCCCGCCTTCTCCCAGCATCTCTAACACTAGTCTAGGGAGGCGGAGGCACGCAGGGCTCTCTGAAGGCGTGTCAATGAGAGAGGAGAGGAGTGAGAAGAATGTGGAGCAGCAGCGGATCTGTGCAGGTAAGTTGAGCAAAGTTCGTGAGTAGTTAGATTTTATCTACTCTTCTATTTCCTCCCTGTTGTGCCATATACTGGACTCTGCTACATCTTCATAACTGTACAATGTCTTGTATATCTACTCTTCTGCTTCATCCCTGCTTTACTGTATACTCAGCTCTGCTACATCTGAGATGCAGCAGAGCTGAATATACAGTAAAGCAGAGACAAAGCAGAAGAGTAGATAGACAAGTCAATGTACAGTAGTATCTATCTACTCGCGAACTTCAGCCTTGGCTTATTATATGGCGAGTGCCTCGTCATCCGCATAGCAGCGCAGCACAGAGTGGTTTACCGAAGCCTGCCACTCTTCTGCTTTGTTCCTGTTTTACCATATACTCAGCTCTGCTACATTTGAGATGTAGCAGAGCCGAGTATACGGCACAGCAGGGAAGAATTGTGGAAGAGTGGCAGGCTGCGGTAAATCCATAGGAATGAATGGATGCAGCCAGCGCACAGGGTGTTAAGCGTAACGGCCGCTTCCATTCATTCCTATGGGTGCATGCTATTCGAAACAGGAGTCCCTAAGTATACTTCTTGCAGATATTGCCCTTGGCTAAATTTAAACCACAGACTTCAGTGAGGAAGAGCATTAGTGCTAACCACTTGGCCACTGTGAAGTAATTGTTAAGGGAAGGCGGTTTTCAATTGCTTGGATATAAATTAAGAAGTGCAGGACGCTGTTTTAGACAGATCTGGAAGATTTTCAATTTACAATTTGAAGGTCATCCAGATAACAGTGGCCACAGCACAATAAGGATTTGTGTATATTTTAGAAGATATTTAGTAGAGAGACTACGAAGACTCTAAACTTAAGGAAGGACACTTTTCACCAGGTAACGGGAGAACTTAATGGTGGGTAAAACCGCAGCACAAACACATCACAGAAAGTCTGTAGAGGAGACCTCAATTATACCTATAGGGAAGCTGGCGGCATTTCCATATGTATAATTGGCATGCTGCAATTATACATACAACGGTTTTGGAAATCGCAGAGTATCTGTAACATCTCTGCCTGTTCGGGTCACTGCACCACCCTCTGCTCGCGTGCTGTGGCACAGGAGGCGGGTGCAGTTTGGTTCTTGGCTTAAAGTTTTTGGTCACACTGTGTGAACATGGCTCTAGTTCTGTGATTGTATTTGCAACACACCCGTCTTCTGCCCTAGTTTGCCTCTGTTCATGAAGTGTTAATTTGTGTGATTGACAGCCTGCCTTCCTGTCAACTCACGGGGCGGGTTCCTACTCTCTATTTAGTCTTGACTGTCATTCCCACCAGTGCTTACTATTGCCTTGTGCATACTTGCTCCTTGTTGTCACTAATTTTGCTTGCATTCTAACCCTTGACCTTTGGCTTTCCTCACTGACTATTCTGTGGACTGTGATTTGACACTGCATTGCTCGACTGTTACCAAACCCTGGCTAGCTGACCTCCCTTTGTTGTTGTCTGTCTTGTCTGCGTTTTGTGTCTCACATATCCAGGAAGGGACCGTCTTCATGGTTGCGGCCTATTACGTAGGATAGGGCCTGGCAATAGGAAGAGACAGTTGGGGGCTTCAGCTTAGGGCTCACTGTCTCTTGTATCCCATCCCAGGGTTCAACAGCTACTGGGGAATTCCTGTCCTAGCAATTCCCTAACAGTATCCATGTGGGATACCTAAAGCAGCAAAGATTGAGGCACAGAGAATTCATTGCCAAGAAAAGTTTAATATTTTCAACTACATAGCTACCCACACATAAAAAAAATGACAATGTGGGCCTGATGAGAAATAATCTGGGTGTAATGGTGGAGGAGGATCAGGAAAAGGCAACTCTATTACATTTGATGTCCTCTACTCTATTTTCAAAGTGCAAAGCAATGACCGATGTATTCTTCGCATGCTTTGTAATATATAGTGCAAAAAAGTGGTGTTTTAGGAGAATATAGCAAGAAAGATGGGTATATTAGTAGAGATGAGCGAGTAGTACTCGATCGAGTAGGTATTCGATCAAATACTATGGTATTTGAAATACTCGTACTCGATCGAGTACCACTCGCTATTCGAATGTAAAAGTTTGATGCAGAACCAGTAACCAGAACCAGACTTGGTAAGTATAATTTGATCGAACGTTGCCTACCCCCGAAACAATCATTTTCCCCCCATAGAGTATAATAGGGTTCGATATTCGATTCGAGTAGTCGAATATTGAGGGGCTACTCGAAACGAATATCGAACCTCGAACATTTTACTGTTCGCTCATCTCTATATAGTAGATGTCTGGGTTAGTAGGGATATTGGCAGAGGAAGGTGGTGCTTCTGGTGAGTACATTACACACTGTTAGAATTGTTTAGTTTTACAAATTGATGTAAGATATGTATTCGCACTAGTTCATCAGTTAATCTGTACTTGTATTTAAGGAACAGAGTAATTCTGTAGAATTAATTTGCTAAATTTACAGCTGGTGAATACATCTTGACATAAGTACAGAAATAAAATAGGGTTATATTTCTTAATTTAGTTAATTTTGTTTAAAAAGAAACTTTAAAAGCTTTGAAACTTTAAAGTGGTTGTCCCATCACAAGGATCCTATCTATACTGCTTGTTAATGTGGATGTAAGACTTTTCCTAAATACACTGCTTCAGCAAAACTGCTTTGTTTGTCCACTATCTTAGTTTATTCAATTTTTTGTGGCCAAAGCCCTGACCTAGCTGCTCCTGAGTCAAGTGATGTATCTGCTGCTCTCAGGAGGGAGGGGGGAGGGGCTAAGTGCAGGGAGCGAGCCTGTGTTTCTAGCTAATCCTGTGTCTACATCATGTGACCTAGCTTCCTGTTAGCAGATAGAGGAGAGGAGCTGCTTTCATTTCTTCTGTTCTCCCAGTTATCAGGCTAGCTAATTCAATTGTGTTCATTATGGCAGAGACAGGCAGTCTCTGTATGTAACACAGAATGGAGTTGCTGCTGCCTGTACTTCATAGTCCAATGTGGGTGGGCGGAGCTACACGTGAATTTGGGGGCGGAGCTAAACGGCAGGTTGCCTGTGAAACCCCGCCCACCAAATGATGCAAGAAACCAGGAAGAAAGAAGATTTTAAAAGAGTGAAGACTGCTGAGTATGTGAGGTGGGAATACCCCTTTAAAAATCTCCTAATTGATTTTGACTTGAGTTTAATTTGGTTTCCATTAGAGCTGAGGTTGCATTGTTTCCATTTTGGCTGCTTCTATCTTTCCGAATAGTTGCTGTTTGGGCATGGTGTAGCTGTTAATCCGAGACTTTGTGTGGATTGAATAAGGTATTTTCTCATTAACATAGGAATAGAGCCAGCACTAGTTTATTTGCCTAAGTAATCTGTATTTGTATTTAAGGAAGGTAATAATAGAACTATTAACGTAAAAGATTTAGGTTTTAATGAGCACTAAGCATTACCAAACATTGCGATCAGTGTTCTGCATTTCGTTATTACATAAGCTAATGCATGGAACATATAGGAGGTACAAAAACTAATAAGTGTTTATACTAGGATCCATTCCTGATAATTATATGTACAATTTCTCAGTCTAATAGCGCCTTGATGCTGCAGCCCTGGAATATACTATCATTGCTTGCTTGTAGCCAAGGTTTTATTAGACAGGGCAATGTGCTGCTGGCAAAAATGACTGAAAGGAAGCAAGTGCCCAATGAACTATGAGAACCACCATTAGACAGGCTGATTATTGAGAACAAACATTGGTACGAATGTTCACTCACGAAAATTGCCTATAAAATTGTTCAGGGTTAACAGTACCTTAATGGAGACCTGGCTTACATGAAAAGTTGAATTATCTATAGAATAAACTAAGTCTTCATACATAGTGGTCTATCAGTTTATCTGCTTCTGATATCTAATTATGACTTCAGCAAAAAAAAATTTTGTCATATGTACAATAAGGAGCAGCCTGCCCCTCCCATATCCATTACAACTACAACTATGTACCGTACTTTGTTTACATGTAATTCTGCCAGGAGTAACTGTAAAATGGCAATAACAAATAGTTGGAAAAAGCTCAAGTAAACATAATATAGGAGATTCAAGAACATTGCACTGCAAATATAAGTTAAGCACATGCAGGCATGATGCAGCTAAAAAGATCAATGACAAAGGGAAAGAGCAATCTATGAGCATAACCAGGAAAGCTGCTTGGTATAGGATAATTATATCCCATCTGCAACCACACTGTTAGGACAGTGCGGCAGCTGCGGCCCTACTTGATTCTGTCCTACTTGCAGGGATTAACTTCCCTTGCAGCAGCTGGGCGTGGTCGGCTGTCTGACTGACTAGGGTGTTGGCCAACGCGTGCATGGGCAGCTGGCTGGTTGGTTGGGACTGCCCTTTCCCTAGACGCCTCAGCCCGCTGCCCTAGTCTCATTCCAGATCCTCAGTGTGTGTGTTTGGGTTCCAGTGTGAATAATGTTTAGTTGGCCTTAGCTAGAATTACCCCTGAGATAGTAATCTCACTGTTAGTTGGGCAGTAAGCTGCCTTGTTTTGTTGCACTGGTAACACACACTGTGTACTGGTCTCTGTCTAGTTCAGAGGTCCTGACTAGACTGACTTGTTATTGTAGCGGCTGCTCTGAGCTGCACAGGCCTCATCTGTGGTTTAACAGAGCACACCCGGCTGGTGTACTGATCCGACTGTGACATTAACTGCCACACCTTGTTCACACCAGGGTGTTCCTGCGGTTCAGAGCCCAGTTGGCCTCTGCAGGGTTTTTGTTTATTAGTTTTTTTTTATAATAACCCTGCAGACCATAACACAAACAGTAAGCAAGAAGTAGACACAAGTACATGGAACACTTTTCTTACATTGTACGCTGTGAGATATGCAAAATGTTCATCCCAGTGCGAAGGGAATATTGTTTTTAGACATGTGGAGTCTGTGAGGAGAATCAACCCCTCTCCTCTCCATACACTGTGTGAAGAGAGAACAGTCCCTCCTCCTTCCACTCACTGTGAAGCCACCTTGCACCTATGAACGAGACCTTCTTAGTAGAGTTTTATGCTGCGTTTTTCACTATATTGAGGCTTAGCCTTAGAAAGCTTCTTCAGGTAGAAAACAGTAACATTTTTAATGAAAGTGCATTACATCCTGGCCCAGAATCACATGCTCTATTAAATGAGACTAAGTTATCTGAATAGTTAGCGACCAATTAAGTCTGTAGAGTCTACGCTGGTGAGTGCATTGCCTCTATTTTGTGATTCATTGAGTTAATCGGATTTGTACCATGCTGAATGGAATTTTTCTCGTTTCTTTAGATTTCATGCAATGTTTTAATGAATTGTAATTATAATTCCTAAGAAAACTTTAGACCTATTTTCATTGACGGAGCTGTAAAGAGTCCATTTTATTTCTTTGGCTTTTTCATTGAAGTATAATCCAATTTATTTCACTTGAAGCATCATATGATATTTTGTACAGCAGCCCCCTACCGTCAGTCATTTCTTATCCACAATACAGTACACACTTCAAAGCTGTTGTAGAACAATCTGTTTCTCAGTGAATATGAAGGGCAAGACCTGCACAAAAAGAATACATTCTTCAGCAATCCAGACTCGGCACTAAACCTTTATGCCTTAGGGGTTCTGAACCAAAGACTGCATGTAACTCATCAAAATACTGCCCTGCTATTTATTACATAATCTATTATATGGTGCATCATACAGATAAGGTAAACTTTAACTGGACACCGCAGCCTAAAATATTAACACAACTTGTTAAATGACTTTTCAATGACTTTTGCTGTGTTATGAGATCGAATATCACGCTGCAGTGTCAAGTTAAACTACTGACACTACTATAGACCAATAGACTTTAAATGCAGTAACAGGATGCATGTGTAACCATGGCTCAATATAAGCTATTCTGGAATGGGGAGCTTAGCAGTGGCATAACTAAAGTCTTGTGTGCCCCGGTATTGATGCAGGTTAGGCTTCATAGTTTAGTGGCTCCTAATTAAGACCAGGAACCCTTAGGCCGGGTTCACATCTGCGTTCGGGGATTCCGTTCGCCTCTCCGGATGAAAAATGTAGCACTTTTCTCTCCACATTTTTCGTGCGGAAACTGAGTGGAAACCACACGGACCCCACTGTAGTCCATGGTGTCCACAGGTTTCCTATGGTAACTGCTTTTTTAATGAAGATTAGGTTTCCAATTGGGGGATCTCTCTAAATGGAAGCCCAAGCCTTAGACAGACCACCTCACAATATTGGTCCATACTAGCTCAAGGGACGTAACCTTTGATGTTGTTTAGAAGATCCCTACTTCTACTTTGTAAAAGAAAAAATGATATTCACAGCCAAAACAAGTCCAACAATTCCCCAGTAGTAGCTAAGCTAGGGCCAAGTTAACATCTAGCAAAATGGGACTTGGAGCCAAGAGTGCCCCATATTTGCCATGATGGAAAGGGACAGAGAATACAGAGAGGACAGAGAGGAGGAATTAAGGAGCAGATACCTCTTTTGTCTATGTTGTAGGGAACACTATAGTAGATAGATGCTATTGCTTAGGATAGGACCGGCAAGCAGGAAGGGACAGTGAGGGGAATTCAGCTTAGGGCTCACTGTCTATTGTGCCCCCCAGTGTTCATCAGCAGATACTGGAGAATTGCTCCTATTGCAATTCCCTTACAGGTTTTATTTGTAGCAGTGACCTCACTTATATCTCAGACAGGATTACAATATAACAACACTTCTATAGATGACGTCACATAGCATGGATTATTGAATCCACGACTGACAATAGATGATTTCACAGCTTATCTACTCCCCTCCTTGCACAGATTATGTCTAGAAAATCCCCCTATGGACCTCAATGAATAGACTCCAGGTTATTGCTGCTTAAGGCCACGAGACTGATGTTAAGCATATCACTAAATGCTGTTAACAAAGCAGAGGATAAGCTCAGGCAAGATGGCCGCCCTATACTCACGTACAAAAAGTACAATACAATTAGAAAATAAACCAGATAAGGAAAAGTGATACATTTTACTTCATCTGGTTTAATAAATGAAAATTTCTGCTGGTAAATTCTCTATACACTACATACCTTTATTGCTAGTCTATAACCCTTTGTTGAGTATGATGGAGACACTGTCTAATACACATAATAAGTTACAATACCAAGTAAACCAGTTCTTAGTATACAGTGCTATAAATATAGCTCCTTTAGCTTAGTAAACCTTCCTTATCATCTTTTCAAGAGCTCCTTCTATTATATAGACTATTGCTTTACATGTGTTTATTAATATCTCCAAGTATAATAGGCAATTACAATGCATTCAGATAACCCTATATGGAATATGTATGTGACACGAAGAACCAATCCTCTCGCTATCTTTTTAATTGCCTAATTAAATATATTAAACCCAATTGTATGGTCCTCTCCATGCTCTTATAAAGTATATAGTAACAATGTGTATCTTAGTCAATGCAATGTTATTTTCAGTCTTTTATGAACACTGCATATAAGATAAAATCTGGATACAATGCGGGAGGGGGATTCAGCATTCTCTCGATGCCAGTTTTCTAGCCTACAGGGATGATATTGCTGGGTGGAGAAGAGCAGGGCAGGTGATCCCATAGATTTAGTATAACTTACGCCAATTTTCTAGGATATTAAAATGTAAATTTTTGCCAGTTGCTACTTGACGTAGATTTCCATCCTGGATCTCAGATGCCTGAAAGATTTACAAAGAGCCTGCAACCTCTTCAAAAGATTGGCCCCAACATGGGCACATGTATAAATTAGCCCCCACATGTTCTGGAGACTCATTGTAGTTATTGATGCTGTGAGTTGGCATAGGTTTCCATTACAATTCATGACAGGTTTATAGCGCAAAGTATATTAAATGTGTTCACCCGGTCCCACTCTACTCACTCTTCACCCTGCCCACTTACTGTTTAAAGTGCTGAAGGAAGGATAATGCGATGCATTGCCGCTCCGTTTTTTTCCTGCAGCGCTTTTTGGTTGCGAGACATCCCGTGGTGCCTTAGCCTTAGACAGTTTTGGAGCTGTGTTTGGAAGAAAGCGGTCATCTCGAATATAGACTTATCATCAAATCTAATAACTAAAATCTTTGTAATTAGAAACAGTAGAATTTATTCTAATATAATCTATATCATGAAGATTTGCTCCATGTTTCAAAAGGAATTTCACCCCTCGAAACACAGCCGAAAGTGCCATGGTGAGGATTTTAAAATTCACATTGCAAATTAATTTCCATACTGAAAATTTGTGGTTGAGATCTGAAAATTTCACCTACATGGCTGGTACTGCAATAGGCCACAGCTTATCAGTACATATTTGCACATTTAATGCTGTATATTATATAACTGTAACATCTCTGCCTGTTCGAGTCACTGCGCCACCCTCTGCTCGCATTCTGCGGCGGTGCAGGAGGCGTGTGCAGTTTCATTCCTTGCTTAGAGTTTTTGGTTGCACTGTGTGAACACGGCTCTATTTCTGTAATTGATTTTCCACCACACCCGTTTGCCTACACCAGGGGTCCTCAAACTTTTTAAACAGTGGGCCGGAGGCAGAGCAGGTTGCACAGACATCGGGAGGGAGCGGTGCCCTCCAATAGGTAAAGTGAAGTGCGCTCCATGGCCTGGCCCGAGCTCCCCAGGAGCTTCATTATAAATGCACGCCTGCCGGCATTGTCGGCGGGGCCAGGCAGAAGTGCTTGGCGGGCCACATGTGGCCCGCGGGCCGCAGTTTGAGGACCCCTGGCCTACACCTTCATTTCCCTCTGCTCCTCTAGTAGTTAAGTTTAGCCTTGCCTCATGATTGACAGCCTATCCGCCTGTCAACTCCAGGGTGGGTTCTTCCTCCCTATTTATTCTTGACTCACATTTACATTGGTGCTTGCTATTGCCTTGTGCGTGCTGGCTTTTTCTCTTGCTGTTTATTCTTGTATTCTGATTCTTGACCTCTGGCTTTTCCTTATTGACTACTCTTTTGGATATCGATTTTGACAGTGCATTGTTCAACTGTTACTGGACCTTTGGCTATCTGACCTTCCTTTATTGCTGTTTGTCTTGTATGCATTTTGTGTTTCCCGTATATAGGAAGGGCCCGTCTCCAAGTTGCCGCCTATTATGTAGGATAGGACCAGGCAAGCAGGAAGGGACAGTGGGCGGTTTCAGCTTAGGACTCACTGTCTCTTGTGCCCCTTTCCCAGGGTTTCCATCAGCTACTGGGGAATTGCTCCTATTGTAAGCTAATGGTGCAAGATTAATAGAAAGTCACAAAGATTGATATTCGCAGAATCAATGCTGAAGTTATTACTAGCTGTACTACATTTTATGAGTTGAATTTTTTTAATCCATTTTTAAATATTTGTGAAATTTTATTATTTAGAAAATGTGAGTCTATTTGGTAATTTGAGTACAATGATGGACTGATGTAACCAAACTGTGGGCCTGAAACTTCTAATAATTTGTTTGTAGTCTCCAAAATACAGTCCCTATTTCCATAGAGGACGACAAAACTGGTTTCTGTAAACTCAGCGATCAGCTGATATCGCCAAAGAACAGAAATTTCTGCTGCAGTAACTGATTCGGGAGAAATGAAGTATTACATGATGCTTTTCAAGTAAATGTCCTATTACATTCCCTGGAGGAATACGATAGTGCTGGCATAATGTAGAATTCTAAGAAAAGATGTTCCCGAAGTGTTTTCATAGGGAATAGCAGGATATATGATAACAAACTTGTTACGTGAGTTGACAGATCCTATTTACAGCAAAGTCATATAAAAAAAAGGTAATGAAGATATATCACAAAGATTTTACATTTGGTGACTATATGAAATGCGTTAGTCTAAGAAGTAATGTAATGTAATGTGATGGAATCCTTGGTCAGGGTATAAGTTATACCAGAAATCTAGTTGGATTGTTTTAGCTCATAGGACTAAGAGGTCTCAAGACGTCTAAATCAAGCCCATTTTGGCTGCGGCAACTTGGAAAGAAACATTCCTTGTGGGAAATTCTGCAGCACATTTATTGTATTTGGACCCAATCTATTAGTCTTCACTTGTCACCTTCAAGGTTTTCTATAGGAATACAGTAAATAGGGTTCTAAAGTAAAAGGATAAGTACAAATTTGTAATGCACATTGTACAATACAATCTTCGCCCTGAATTAATCCAGTGTAATATATTATTTAGACAGTCTTATTCCAAAAGCAAGAAGGTACAACAAGCGGATAAAAATTTAGCCAGACGGTCAAGAAAGTTGTAAACAATAATTCCCTGGGGAAAGCAAAGTGAGCTACAATGTTGATAGTAGCAAAAAAAAAATCTCAAAGAAAAGTAAAATAATCCGCATTGTTGTAAAATAATTTGTGTCTTTTTCTACAAAGTTTTGCTTTTTCCCATTAGACCTGGGGAATGTGTCAAACGTTATACAAGGCTTCAGTCTTAATCTCCCAATCGCCTTCTTAGCTTCTTAGGATATTTGCTGAGCTTTCCTCTACTCTTATCTCCTGCAGTATGTACATTCTCCATTGTTACTCCATAACTCTCCTTCTACTTCCTATTATGTCCTGCCAAGCTTGTATATAGGTAAAAAATATGCAAATCTATTCTCCAGGATGTAATTAGGAGAACAGTGCACTCTGTACGCCACCCTATAGAGGGCGGCATCCTTAACATCATGAACGACTCAGTTATAAAGTCTTTTTAATCATAATGTGGATTTAATTGCCAAATCAGTATTTCTGTCCCAAAAGGAACAGATTCCCAGCTATGGACAGCACTGTTTCGGCCTATTGGGCCTCCTCAGCATAGCGTAGGGACACTGATTTGGCAGAGTGAGAGACTATAGACCAGGGTCAGGGGACAATCGTACACATCAGGGAGAGTGTTTGCCTACATAGGCAGTGCGGAGACTTACAAGTCATTCCTGCTCCGCTAGGGATTCTGGGTAAAAAATATGCAAATCTATTCTCCAGGATGTAATTAGGAGAACAGTGCACTCTGTACGCCACCCTATAGAGGGCAGCCTCCTTAACATCATGAACGACTCAGTTATAAAGTCTTGTATATATGCAGAGAAAAAACAGAACGAGATTCGTGACCAACATTATATAATAGCTGCACCCCTAGGGAGTCTCAGTTCAATGATGTCTCTGAGGTGTACGGTCAATGGAAGGCCAATATTTAGGTATCGCCTAGTTATTAGCATTGATTATAGATTGTTTTGTTAACAATTATTCACATATATATTAGAAATGGGAAAACCACTCAAGATTTGTTTTAGATGCAGGACCAAGATTAGTTTTGGGTCAAATATATTTGGTATGAAACACATCTGAAATTGACTTAAAACATAGTGTATAACACTGTCAGGGCTCCTAAGAACCTACTGTAACTATAAAATATAGTGTAGAATACTGTCAGGACTCCTAGGAACCTATCTATAAAACATAGTGTAGAATACTGTCAGGGCTCCTAGGTACCTATCTATAGAACATAGTGTAGAACACTGTCAGGGCTCCTAGGAACCTATCTATAAAACATAGTGAATAACACTGTTAGGACTCATAGGAACCTATCTATAAAACATAGTGTAGAATACTGTCAGGGCTCCTAGGAACCTATCTATAAAACATAGTGTAGAATACTGTCAGGGCTCCTAAGAACCTATCTATAAAACATAGTGTAGATCAATGTTAGGGCTCCTAGGAACCTATCTATAAAACATAGTGTAGCGCACTGTCAGAGCTATTAGGAACCTATCTATAAAACATAGTGTAGAATACTGTCAGGGCTCATAGGAACCTATCTATAAAACATAGTGTAGAACGTAGTCAGGGCTCCTAGGAACCTATCTATAAAACAGTGTATAACACTGTCAGGGCTCCTAGGTATCTATCTAGAAAACACAGTGTAGAACAATGTCAGGGTTCCTAGGAACCTATCTATAAAACATAGTATAGAACACTGTCAGGTCTCCTAGGAACCTATCTATAAAATATAGTGTAGAACACTGTCAGGGCTCATAGGTACTTATCTATAAAACATAGTGCAGAACATGGTCGGGGTTCCTAGGAACTTATCTATAAAACATAGTGTAGAACACTGTCAGGGCTCCTAGGTATCTATCTAGAAAACACAGTGTAGAACACTGTCAGGGCTCCTAGGAACCTATATATAAAACATAGTGTATAACGCTGTCAGGGCTCCTAGGAACCTATATATAAAACATAATGTAGAACACTGTCAGGGCTCCTAGGTATCTATCTAGAAAACACAGTGTAGAACAATGTCAGGGTTCCTAGGAACCTATCTATAAAACATAGTATAGAACACTGTCAGGTCTCCTAGGAACCTATCTATAAAATATAGTGTAGAACACTGTCAGGGCTCATAGGTACTTATCTATAAAACATATTGCAGAACATGGTCGGGGTTCCTAGGAACTTATCTATAAAACATAGTGTAGAACACTGTCAGGGCTCCTAGGTATCTATCTAGAAAACACAGTGTAGAACACTGTCAGGGCTCCTAGGAACCTATATATAAAACATAGTGTATAACGCTGTCAGGGCTCCTAGGAACCTATATATAAAACATAATGTAGAACACTGTCAGGGCTCCTAGGAACCTATCTATAAATCATAGTGTAGAACACTGTCTGGGCTCCTAGGAACCTATCTATAAAACATAGTGTAGCGCACTGTCAGAGCTATTAGGAACCTATCTATAAAACATAGTGTAGAATACTGTCAGGGCTCATAGGAACCTATCTATAAAACATAGTGTAGAACGTAGTCAGGGCTCCTAGGAACCTATCTATAAAACAGTGTATAACACTGTCAGGGCTCCTAGGTATCTATCTAGAAAACACAGTGTAGAACAATGTCAGGGTTCCTAGGAACCTATCTATAAAACATAGTATAGAACACTGTCAGATCTCCTAGGAACCTATCTATAAAATATAGTGTAGAACACTGTCAGGGCTCATAGGTACTTATCTATAAAACATAGTGCAGAACATGGTCGGGGTTCCTAGGAACTTATCTATAAAACATAGTGTAGAACACTGTCAGGGCTCCTAGGTATCTATCTAGAAAACACAGTGTAGAACAATGTCAGGGTTCCTAGGAACCTATCTATAAAACATAGTATAGAACACTGTCAGGTCTCCTAGGAACCTATCTATAAAATATAGTGTAGAACACTGTCAGGGCTCATAGGTACTTATCTATAAAACATATTGCAGAACATGGTCGGGGTTCCTAGGAACTTATCTATAAAACATAGTGTAGAACACTGTCAGGGCTCCTAGGTATCTATCTAGAAAACACAGTGTAGAACACTGTCAGGGCTCCTAGGAACCTATATATAAAACATAGTGTATAACGCTGTCAGGGCTCCTAGGAACCTATATATAAAACATAATGTAGAACACTGTCAGGGCTCCTAGGAACCTATCTATAAATCATAGTGTAGAACACTGTCTGGGCTCCTAGGAACCTATCTATAAAACATAGTGTAGCGCACTGTCAGAGCTATTAGGAACCTATCTATAAAACATAGTGTAGAATACTGTCAGGGCTCATAGGAACCTATCTATAAAACATAGTGTAGAACGTAGTCAGGGCTCCTAGGAACCTATCTATAAAACAGTGTATAACACTGTCAGGGCTCCTAGGTATCTATCTAGAAAACACAGTGTAGAACAATGTCAGGGTTCCTAGGAACCTATCTATAAAACATAGTATAGAACACTGTCAGGTCTCCTAGGAACCTATCTATAAAATATAGTGTAGAACACTGTCAGGGCTCATAGGTACTTATCTATAAAACATAGTGCAGAACATGGTCGGGGTTCCTAGGAACTTATCTATAAAACATAGTGTAGAACACTGTCAGGGCTCCTAGGTATCTATCTAGAAAACACAGTGTAGAACACTGTCAGGGCTCCTAGGAACCTATATATAAAACATAGTGTATAACGCTGTCAGGGCTCCTAGGAACCTATATATAAAACATAATGTAGAACACTGTCAGGGCTCCTAGGTATCTATCTAGAAAACACAGTGTAGAACAATGTCAGGGTTCCTAGGAACCTATCTATAAAACATAGTATAGAACACTGTCAGGTCTCCTAGGAACCTATCTATAAAATATAGTGTAGAACACTGTCAGGGCTCATAGGTACTTATCTATAAAACATAGTGCAGAACATGGTCGGGGTTCCTAGGAACTTATCTATAAAACATAGTGTAGAACACTGTCAGGGCTCCTAGGTATCTATCTAGAAAACACAGTGTAGAACAATGTCAGGGTTCCTAGGAACCTATCTATAAAACATAGTATAGAACACTGTCAGGTCTCCTAGGAACCTATCTATAAAATATAGTGTAGAACACTGTCAGGGCTCATAGGTACTTATCTATAAAACATATTGCAGAACATGGTCGGGGTTCCTAGGAACTTATCTATAAAACATAGTGTAGAACACTGTCAGGGCTCCTAGGTATCTATCTAGAAAACACAGTGTAGAACACTGTCAGGGATCCTAGGAACCTATATATAAAACATAGTGTATAACGCTGTCAGGGCTCCTAGGAACCTATATATAAAACATAATGTAGAACACTGTCAGGGCTCCTAGGAACCTATCTATAAATCATAGTGTAGAACACTGTCTGGGCTCCTAGGAACCTATCTATAAAACATAGTGTAGACACTGTCAGGGCTCCTAGGAACCTATCTATAAAACATAGTGTATAACACTGTCAGGGCTCCTAGGAACCTATCTATAAAACATAGTGTAGAATACTGTCAGGGCTCCTAGGAACCCATCTATAAAACATAGTGTAGAATATTCTCAGGGCTCATAGGAATTTATTTATCCAATTTATTGCACTATAAGGCAAACACCGCCAAAGTTATGTGAAAGTGAAAAGGCAGGGGTTTATAGAAAAATTAGCCCCTTTTGATGATGCTGGGTTCACATAAGTGTCACCTCTCCATTTCTCTGGTCTGATGGAGGACTATAACAATGGAAAGTTTGACGGACCCCATTGAATTAATGATGTCCATTGGGTGTTTGTTGTTTTAAAATTTAAATCGGTGGAAGAAAAAATCCTTCGTGCAGGACTTTTTCCTTTGCTGAGTTTCAGAAGGACATCTGTGAACGTAGCCTGACTTGTAAGTGCTACATTTTTGTTGTTATTTGGAATACAAATTTTTGTCTGTGTGCTAAATTTAAAAGTGATGAAGAATTGGCTTAAAAAAAAAAAAAAAAAAAAAAAGGATCCATTTATGTGAGCAGATGTGAAATCAAAATAATTTCATATTTTTTATATGTCAACCCTGGCACCGACAGTGTGATATAGTGGATATGATGGACCAGACAGTAATACATGCCTGGCTGAGTAGTGGCGGTGGCAACACAAGTGGAATAATATGTTAGATCAGATAACAGGACACGCGTGGCTTAGTAGTGGCAGTGGTAGTAGCTTTGGAAGCATGACTGGCAGGAAGTAAAATATGGATTAATATGATGGACCAAGCCTTAGCACTTGTCTTGTTGAGTGTTGTTAGCTGTGGCAACATGAGTGGCAGTACTGAATGGAACAATATGGTAGACCAGGCTACAGGACAAGTCTGTCTAAGTAATGGCAGTGGTTTTAGCTGTGGTAGCATGAGTGGCAGGCAATAAAGTATGAATGAATATGATATTCTTACATGAAATTAGAATATTGTCAGTGAAAAGGTTAAATGTTCTCTTTGTATCTGTATTACTGCTTCAGTCAGAATATTCTCCCTCATTCTTACTATGATTTCTATCACTAATCTACCTGTAATTGCTTAAATCTGAGTAAACTGTCTCGTAATTCTCCTGCTCCTAAGATTGTGTCAGTGCTCTGTATCATGCAGTGGTGAATAAAACATCCATGCTCTACTTCCACAATCAATGAAATGCCTCATGTTCCAGCCTATATTAGGGTTGAGTCGATCTTGAGATTTCAGGATCGTTTTAAAAATCTGATTTTTGATCATTTTCCAGCCAATCAACGATCGTGAAATATGCTCGATCACCGATCGGGATCCGATCTTTCTTGATCCCGTTCGGTCAACCCTAGCCCACACAACTTTATATACAGTAGTATATATGTATTTTACGGTGACCCTTTTAGTTCATACAAGACAAAACCATTCATTTGCTTTTGGTAAAATCAAACCCGGGTGGTGACTATTAGAGATGAGTGAGTAGTACTCGATCGAGTAGGTATTCGATCGAATATTACGGTATTCGAAATACTCGTACTCGATCGAGTACCACTCGCTATTCGAATGTAAAAGTTCGATGCAGAACCAGCATTAATTGGCCGAATGCTATACAGTTGGCCAATAAACGCTGGCTCTTCTCCTACCTTTAGAAGTCTTCTCCGTGCAGCGTCCCCGCGGCGTCTTCTGGCTCTTCATTCACTCTGCCAGGCATCGGGCCTGGTCAGAGCCGACTGCGCATGTCCGCTGCTAGCATGGACATGCGCAGTCGGCTCTGCCCAGGCCCGATGCCTGGCAGAGTGAATTCAGAGCCGGAAGATGCCGCGGGGACGCTGCACGGAGAAGACTTCTTGGAGGATCCAGCCCGACCCTCACTCGTGGACTTTGTAAGTGTAATTTGATTGAATGTTGCCTACCTCTGAAACGCGCATTTTCCCCCCATAGAGTATAATAGGATTCGATATTCGATTCGAGTAGTAGAATATTGAGGGGCTACTCGAAATGAATATCGAACCTCGAACATTTTACTGTTCGCTCATCTCTAGTGACTATTAATGAATAGGTCATCAATATCAGGTCTGTGATGGTCTCGCTCCTGTGAGCCCCATTGTTTAGCTACTTGAACAAACCACAGCAATGCGGCCTTATAACTAACTACCAAGTACAATTCCGTATATTGTGTGGGAGATGTGTTTTGTAGCTCCATTCACATGAACCCCAGTGCTGCTTCGAGCAGATGGTTTGCGGGTGCTCCTGGGTATGTTCTCCACATCTAGGATTGTGACTGGTCAGAATGTGCATAATGTATTGTCCATTAGATCTTTCATATGAATGATCAATCTCTCAATATTTTGAATTAAACTGCCATATTAAAAAGGTAGCAAATGAATGGCAATATGATAATGCTATATGTTTGTTCATCTGAACAAGCTGCAATTGTCATTACATATGTCATAAGTCATCGTGTATAGCCTGTCGATGACCAGTTGGTGACCAGTTATTTTAACCAATGTTTCTTTTATGTATATGGGCAGCTTTAGATTGATCACCTTAACCATTGGTCAGACGTAACTAGAGTATTCTCATGAAACTTTATTTCTTCTTAGTTTATTTGGTATAATAAGAGAGTATTTTAGAGAAAAATTAACATTCTGCCATAACACGTAAATGGTGTATCATAAAGAGATCCTTTTTAGGATTCTCATTAAATGCCTAAATGGCAGTGACATTCTTGTTATAGGCCATAATGCTGATATATTATGGCTGTCAGAAAGATACAATATGCAACAATATCCAAGCAAAGAAATGAACATGTCAGTCATAGAATGTCCCTTTAGTGGAGCAATAAATCTAAAAATGAAAGATAAAAGCTTTAATACAATTTCGCTGCCATCAGCGTTTGTCAGTCTGCAACATTTTGTGAATGAGCTGATACAAGGGTCACCAACCGAGTAGGTTCAGACAATAGTGCTAATAGTAGTCATAGTTGCAGTACATCAGTACCTGGCATGAAACAGATGTAGTTATCAGAAGAGATGTTACGAAGGACCCAAAAAATTATTGTATAAAAAGCAGTTATTTTTTGTTAGAAAACCTCACCAAAAGGCCTTCAACTTAAATATTGGAGAAATCATATAAATGGTCTGTTCACATGGTGTTTTTTGGCGGCGGATTTCAAAATCCGCTGCCAAAAACAACTCCCATTGACTTCAGTGGGAGCCACTGACTTCTTTTTCAGCTAGCTTGTAGTGAAAAAAATAAGTGAGCTGCCCTATCTTGCCATGGATTCCAACTCATCCATGGCGTTCGCGGCACGAGGCTCCCTCCCAATTAGACCCATTCAATGGGGCCTAATCTGGAGCGGAATGCTGCGATGGGATGCCGGTGCACTGTATCGACATTCAGTTGTGACTAGCCACGCAGTATGTTCACACGCGGATATCCATTTTCCGCCATGTGAACATACCCATACAGTTTACTTATGTACCACAATTCACATTACATTACAATAGAATCTGAATACACTCCAACTGTCTACTGCTCATCCCCATGTGACCCTCCAGCATTTTTCAATTGCGTTCTTAACAATTGTGACCTCTTGCTTTAGTCCTATACCCTCTGGTCCTTTGAGTCTAACAGATACAGAGTTACCCCTGCCTATCTCTGCCTTGGAGTTACTGACCTCAGCATGTTGTCTCTGCACTCACTCACTTTGGTTCCTTTGGTTGAATTCACCACCACCCCTAAAACAGGGGAACATCTGTCATGTAGAGTTTCTGCATCACACTGAACACTAACAATAGGAAATCCTTCTCTTTAATAACTAGTCCTTCCACCTTCAGATGGCTAAGGATGCCCAAATTTGCATTCTGCTCTCTGTCTACATAGGAGACAGTATTTTACACTGAATCTGAGCTATGTCTTAGCAGATTATTACAACAGCATTAATATAAACTACAACAGACATTAAATGTAATTCAGTGCATGGTCTATGGAGCTGGAAGGGTCATTGCATGACATGGGGCAGCCCATCAGGTTTGCCCCAGGAGGAGCATTTAAAGTGTTAGTATCCAATTTTAGGTAGGTCGTTCTTCCACAACCTTACACTTATGCAGAAAGATATAGGGGTACGTATCCCGTAGTTCTGCTTAATTTTCAGTTGGTCATAAACTGGGGTTGGGGATGAGTCCCAGTGGGAAGTTCTTAGATATATTTTTGTCCCACTGTGTGTGTGTGTGGGGGGGGGGGGGGGACGACACACAAGACAGTAAGGAGGAGTTAGTCCCGGTAGGCCAGTGATGTATACACCTATATTTCTTATTTGTAATGTAAAGAATGAAAAGAGGAAATTTTATTTTTTGTGCCTTCTAATGTTCCTTAGTAACTGGTGTAAATGAAAATTTGAATATGAAAAATGAAACCCGCTGTATATAAAAATCACTTCTCTTTTTTTTTTCTTCTATAGGGCTAATTCGAAGAGGAATCTTCTCACCTTCATGGATCTAAGGAATCTGTCTATATACAATGATGATTACAATAATGGCACAAATGGCACAGCCATTGATCAGAAGACTCACTACAATTATTACGCCATGCTGCTCACGCTCCTCATATTTGTCATCGTCTTTGGCAATGTCTTGGTGTGCATGGCAGTGTCCAGAGAGAAGGCTCTACAGACCACCACCAATTACCTAATAGTCAGCCTGGCTGTAGCTGATCTTTTGGTGGCAACACTGGTGATGCCCTGGGTGGTTTACCTGGAGGTATGCTTACTATATTGAAAGGACACATGACTGTATTGAGTGTTAACATGTTATATATTATTATACCGTATGTCTTAAAGGGGATCTATCCCTGGGAAAAGTCATTTTTAACTAATCACACCTTTGCATAGCCTTTAGAAAGTCTATTCCACACCTACCTTTAGTATGTAGATTGCCTCAGTGGTCTCTGAATAAGTCAGTTTTTATTTATATGCTAATAAACTTCCAGCCAGCACAGGAAGTTCCCAGCAGCACTAGTCCCTGCTATTATCTCCTATGTGTGTGCAAACAGGAAGCTGAGTCATCATCAGCAGCAGCAACCTGTGCTGTATACACTCATAGGAAACAATAGCAAAGCATCGTGCACCAGTCTAATTAGCATATGAATAGAAACGGACTTATTCAGAAACCACTGAGGCAATCTACATACTAAAGGTAGGTGTGGAATAGCCTTTCTAAAGGCTATGCAATGATGTGATTAGTTAAAAATGACTTTTCCCAATGATAGAGCCCCTTTGATCTGGGAAATTGAAAGCCTACGTTGATATAGTATTGTATATGAAGACATTATAGGACGTATTTTGGTGGTTTCTTAAGTGTATTTTAACCAATAGGCGGTAACTATTATTAGACTATATATTATATACTAGTGCTATGTTAACAGTCATGCCCCAATATCTTACTTGTGCCCTTCTCAGATGTAGTAGCTTTCTCAGGCTGCAAGGATTTCCCTTTTTGAAGTGCCCACTGACTAATGAGCTTATGACCAGACCCATCCATCTGCTGCCACGTACGGCACAGTATACAGCGCATTTTAAATGAAGGCTGCTGATGAATAGGTCTGGTCACACAATAACCTTCTATGAGTGATACTTTTAAAGGGCTTTCTAGGGGCTTATATGTTGATGACGTATCCTTAGGATATATGTGATCAATGCGGGTTTGACACCCTGGACCACCACAAATAAACTGGATGAACAGGCTGCAACAGTGACATAACTAAGGTCTTGTGGGCCCTGGTGCCCCCTACCTCATCTCTAGAGAGAATTCTTGATAGTGATGGTTATGGGTGCTAAGCAGTTTAATCCACCTCAGTGTGGTTAGGGGAATTTGTGGATCTCCTTGGTTTATGGGCCAGATGGAAGCTGCAATTTCAATGGTCCCTGTTGCAACTGCACCCTCTGCACCCCATCAAGTTACACCTCTGGGCTATGGCCTCTTCAATGAATACCTATCACAGTATTGTACACTCAAATGAGACCGAGCTGCTATTGCACCATGTGACTGATGAACGAAAGGTCATCAGTACAGGGAATAGTCACGATGCTCAGAGTAGAGTGACCTATTCGCAACCTCTTCGATCACATACTGATCACATACTGATGACATCATCAATGTAAAACTCCTGGAAAACCCTTTTAAGACCAGATCTCTGTACAGTCCAAATAGATTATTTTTCTGAGGAGGGGGCACTGCATACTTATCAGATAAGGGAAGAGCCTGTAATAAAGATTTATTTGTAAATTGCATATAGTGATATTTAATGCATATTGGTTTACATGAATTTAAAGTGACCAAGCTCTTCAAGGTCAAAATGTCATTGTACCATTGAATGCCCTTTACGTTCATTACTCAATATGTTGCAAATATCATCTTTATGAAGACTCGGGCTGTATTAGTTATAGCAGATGCTTTTGTATAAATATGACTATATTAACAGATAACTACAAGGTGTAGCCTATAAATCACAAACCAATGGCAATATATCAGATTTACTGATATTACTGATATTAAACAGTGGACAATTATTTAGCTACAGTATTGTAAAGCTACTCCTGGCATAGCTGGTATCGGTAAAATGCTATGATAATCCAAAAATTACAATTTCTATTCATATAATATGAATTATTGAAAGGCCAGAAACCATTCAGTGTGATGAATAGGCAAAAGCAGTGGATACATGTGTAAATGAATAGCTTGTAAAGGATTCTATTAGAAATGATAAAGCAACGGAGATAAATGACTACAACTGCTACAGTATCAAAAAATATCCTTGAGAATGCTAAATACTGTAGGAGGCTGCTAAGGAACGGGAGTCGGAATCCCGAACACGATCTTTTTAGATGGGATCGAGATCGGTACTATTTCCCACAATGCTTTGCTTAGCCTTCACACTGAGTATATAGTGTATATTCAGTGTGAAGGCTCCGCTGCGGATCCATAGGAATGAAAGGAAGCAGCTGGCACACAGCCTTAACCCTCTGTGCGCCGGCTGCCTCCATTCATTCTAATGGGAGACTAAACTAACATCTCTAGTAGCTACTTACCTCCAGAGATGGCTGCTCCGGTGTTCTTCGCCTCGCTGGCCCTCCATGCTGCTCTTCTCGCCTCGCTGCCCCGCCTCCCAGGTTAGTATTTAAAGAGCTAAGAAGGCGGGGCTTGTGGCTTTGGAGAGTGTGGGTTGGTACAGGGCGGGGAGACGTGACATCTCCCCTCCCAGTACCCGCCCACACTCTCCTAATCTGGGAGGCAGGGGGCAGTGAGGCGAGAAGAGCAGCGTGGAGCGGCAGCGAGGCAAAGAAGAACACTGGAGCAGCCATCTCCGGAGGTAAGTGGACACCAGGGGGGACTAAGTAGCCAGAGGATTAGAAAAAAATCCTCTGGCTACTTAGTGATTCACTACACAGCGTGGATTCTAACAAGTAAAGTGTTCAATTGTTAGATTCCATGCTGTATAGTGAATAGGATTGCTTTTAAAATCCGATCTTGATTAGTAAAAAAATCCCATTGACTTGCATTGGGATCGGAATTGGGATCGAGATCGGGTTCGAATGAAAAATGATCGGAAATCGGATTTTAAAATCGATCCTGAAAAGTCAAGATCGGCTCAACCCCAATTATATTGTCTCCCATTTGTCTAAATGGACTCCAAGTAATTTTACATGTTGCTTAAACAGATATCTTACTTACAGATTCTGTAAGTGATTATAGGAGGTTATAGCATCAGCACCAGTTGTGACCAGCCATCTTCTAGGAAGACATTGTCTAGTTGTGACAACCTGAAATGAGATATTCGAGTTTACATCTTCCTGATGTAGTTTATAGCTGAATATATTGTTGAAACTATCAAAGATTTACAAGTTACATTTTTATTTAACATCCGAGATACATTGAAAATTGATGTGTTGTACAGTACGCTCTTGTGTATTAGCTTATAGAGATGGACCTCACGGGTGAACCTCCAAGATTCGTTTTGTATGGCCCTTGTGCCAGTTTTGTTTCTGATCAAACTTTTTTGGTCCAAGACAGAAGTGCTACTATTTTTGCTCTGGGTTTTCTTCAGACCCCAGAGTTTAATAAGCGTAAGCCCAGGAGAGACGCAATTTATTCTCTTTTGGACTTTCTCGTGACATCCACTACTTCTTTGTGGAAGCCTTTGGTCCTCTCCCAGTGTCTTCCCAGCAGCCCTGGTGGGTATGACTGTATATTATTTTTACACACCCTTAGCAGGCCTCCAATTCTTTTGCACTAGGGCCTAAAGAGATCTCAGAGTATAATAATGATCCATGAGTGATAACCCCAAAAATCTTGGGTTTGCCAGATATTTGGAAAATTCGTAATTAAACCGATTTGTTACAAACCAGTTCGCTCATCTCTATTCGTTTTTTTTTTTATTATTTCAAGACGATTTGCTTCTGTTTCAAATATGTATGTTTTAAAGTGGAATACAAGAACATCACCTCCGAGGTGCAAAACTTACATTTTAGTGAGTCATTGAGAACAGCAGGGAAGAAGCAGTCATCAATACAGACTGAATGGTGATTACAGCCAAATTAACCTCTACAGCTATAATGAGAACAACATTATGTCTGGCATCCTCTTGGGAATTAATTTAGCGGAGATCAAAGATTTACAGTATATTGGATTTTAAGGCTCGGATATGTGAATTTCTGAAGAACTATTGAAAATAGAGGAGTCATTTCCTCAAGATGAATTAGAGACATAGTAACGACTCTCACTTATCCTGGTCAGAAACCGGGAATAAAAATGAGAATAGATCATTTTAGAAGTTTAAGATTTGGCTCAGGACATATTGAAAGGATAATGGGAACCTGCCACTATAACTTGTAATGTCTTGATTGAAATCTTGGGTTTTTCTATGCTGAAGAGTTTAGTGGGCAGACTCAAAGTGTCCCCCCCCCCCCCTCCCCGTGAATCCCAGAAATCCTCTGTAATTTCTGGGAAAATCGAGCAGTAATGGTTTGATTTCTCTGCAGGGAACTAAGGATTACCCTTAGTTTATATCTGCATTCGGTATTCCATTTGGGGAGTCCGCATGGGGACCCCTGAACGGAATACCGAAAGCAACTGCAAGCGGTGTGCCAGTGAAAGCATACGGGCCCCATTATAGTCTATCCTGAGTTTTTTGGTCAGGATTTTGAGGCCGTATCCGCCTCAAAATCCTGACCAAAAAGACAACTCCCATTGAAATCAATAGGAGCCGCTCAGGAGTTTTTTTTCCAGGAGCTGGCTTATTTTGGCTCCCAGAAAAAGAAGCGAGGTGCTCATTTTTCAGGCCATTTCGCCTCATGATTCAGCCTGAAGACACTCCCTCCTCCGGACTAGGCCCACTCATTGGGCCTAATCCGGAGCGGAGTGCGCGGCCGGATGCCGATACAGTACATCAGCTTTCAGTCATGGCTACCCATTTTTGGATCAGAACGAGGTTCCAGCCCAAAAAAACCTCATCTGAACTTACCCTTACTTAGTGTCCATTCAAAACAGTTGGTTGTCTGTTTAATGTAGGACCGGTCATATCCTCTGGAACAAGAAGTATTTTTTTCTGCATTTTTTTTATAGTCTTTGTATTTTTTCTTATTTTATAAAGGTATCGGGTGGAAAACACCTGAAAAAAGTTATAGTAATTTAAAAAATAATCACATGAAAAAAACGCCATTTATGATCTGTTTTTGGAAAAAAAAAATGCAATGTATAAAAAATAATATGTAAAATGTGGCATTCACTATTAAAAAATTCTGTTAATAAGTAGAGATGAGCGAACACTAAAGTGTCCGAGGTTCGAAATCCGATTCGAACAGCCGCACACTGTTCGGCTGTTCGAACGGATTTCGAATCCCATTATAGTCTATGGGGGGAAATGCTCGTTTCAAGGGTAGGCAACATTCGATAAAATCATTCTTACCAAGTCCACGAGTGACGGTCGAGCTGGATTCTGCTTGAAGTCTTCTCCCGGTGCAGGGTCCCCGCTTCCACTTCCGGGTGGAATTCACTCTGCCTAGGCATCCGGCCTAGGCAGAGCCGACTACGCATGCGCGTGCGGCTCTGCCTAGGCCGGATGCCTAGGCAGAGTGAATTCCACCCGGAAGAAGATGCGGGGACGCAGCGCGGAGAAGACTTCGGAAAGGTAAGAGAAGAACCAGCGTTGATTGGCAGAATGTATAGCATTCTGCCAATCAACGCTGCTTCTGCATCGAACATTAAACTTCGAACAGCTAGTAGTGTTCGATCGAGTACGAGTATTTTGAATACCGTGGTATTCGATCAAACACCTACTCGATCGGACACTACTCGTTCATCTCTATTAATAAGGCTTAAAAAAAAACTGACTTGTGTGTGCCTAACCGGCCTTATAGTTGTAAGTAAATTAACTGATAAAAAGTGAAATGATGCAAACAGTATTGCATTGACTGAAAGGGTTTGCTAGAATAGCTCCACGATAATACGTCATTCCCTACTGCATTACACATTACATTCTCTATCAGTGTTAAGGAGAATATTTTGGTCTCTTAGCACATTATCTCAAATAATAGAACTTTGTAATTTTACTCCTATCCATCATGTTACACATTGTGATTATTGAAGACGGCCCGGGCAGAAGTATCCCATTGTGACTCCTGTTAATGATTGCTACTCTGCAAGCGAATTTGGTTCACACAGTGCCGTAAACTAACTGCCGATGTGAATTTCTTAATATTGATGTCCCCGGTACGCTCTCATTTAAGTTATATAAGATATTGAGGTTGCTTTTGGCAAGCAATAGAAGATTTAATGACTTTAACAAGCAACAGTCATCATAAAATGAAAAGTTCTGCAATTTTCTAAAAAATTTTTAATGCCAGTTCTTAACTTATTAAAGAGTTTAAAGGGGGGTTCTAAGATGATGCTGGAAATGGCATCATAATAGCTATAGCTTCTATACTCTTGATGAGGGAACCCTTCTAAGGGCTCGTTCACATCTGCTCCCCAGTCTCCGTTTTGCAGGTCTCCATTTCCTGCCTGAAACTGGACAGGAGACGGAAACCTGCAGTCATTTTTCAAACCCATACATTGGGTTTGGAAAGTGTCCGGCCGTGAGCGCCGGTGAGCTTTTTATGCTCTTCGCTGCGAAACCGTTTTTTTTTTAACCGGACACAAAGTCAGACATGCAGGACTTTGTGTCTGGTTTAAAAAAAAAACGGTTTAGCTGCGGAGAGCACAAAACAATCACCGGCGCTCATGGCCGGACACAGTCTGCCAGGTTTCCGTCTTCTGTCAGCAGAAGACATAAATCTGAAAACCGAAGATCGGGCACTGGTATGAACCCAGCCTAATACTGCTAGGTTTCATGTCCAGAGTCTACTGCTGTACAGAATGAGCAATACATCTCATCTCCTTCCCCCTTATTTCTTCATAGACTTCTGTGTGTGTGGTAGCAGGAGGACTAGCTGGGGTCTGTAGTTCCACAGCTCCTATGGATCAGTTAGATATCAAGGTCTCTTAGTAGAAGGAGGACTTGCTGGGGCCAGTAGTTCCACGGCTCCTATGGACTAGGTGGATGGCAAGTCTTTGGTAGCAGGAGGACTTGCTGGGGGTAGTAGTTACAGGTAACAACCAACTTGGCAGGTGAATAACTAACTTGGAACAGTCAGTTTGAGCTTGAGGAACTTGGCAGAAGACAGACTTCTGGAACCAATACTCAGGCAACTTGGGTAATCACAACACACATGCTAAATAATCAAGAATCAGGAAACCAGGGTAAGTAACAGGCAGGAAACACAAAAAACTCCATCTTGACTGCTGGCAAAAAAGAGTTCAACAAAACAAGATCCTGACACCATAATGAGATATATAGAATACTGTATATTAATAAAAGATTCAGTATAACGTGTAACTCATCAATTGAAATTCTTGCTCTTTCTCTGCATAGGAGTCTAGTAGGCAGCCCTACTCAGAGAACCTAGTAGTAACCTTCTATGATCAAGCATGCATACAAATCTGACTATCAATCACTGATTAGGACCGCCCACTGGACTCCCAAGCACAGAGGCGGAATCAAGATCTACTAGTCATGACTTATACTAAATTGTATCTCCTTCTGCTTGGCTCTTCCTGCTCTACAACATGCTGTGGTAGATTGAACTTCATTAACAACATGAATGGTTTTCTTTAAGGAGAAGACAGATGAAACCAAAAACAGACAAAAATAATAAAAAAAAAAAAAAAATCAGATTTGCATACTTGTGAATATACTGTATATCCTACACCTTTAATACTAAACAACCTTATATTTCCAAGTGTTCAAATTTTGGTGAAAGAAAATAACACTTTATTTATTTTAGATTTTCATTTATATTTTAAATCGATAACTGAGACCCAAAGAGCAAAAGGTTTCGGTTAAAAATAGAAGTGGCTAATCTTTGTGTGTCTGACATTTGAGGAGATACAGCATATCCATGCAGTTAACCAATTCCACTCTGGTGCTGTGCAGTTCTCCTTACCTGCAGACATTGCCGGTAATCTGCTTATTATTTGATGAGATTTTCTTCAAGATAATAGATCATGAGCACCATGCAGAGACAAGTAATTATGTAAAGCATACTTCCAATTATAAAACCTCTTATCATAGATGAAGAGTGTGCATGAATATGTGAAACTTTGTAATATACACTTATCATAGAAAATGTTTTTTTCTTTTCCTTTTCTTTTTCTTCTTTTTTTTTTTTTAAAAAAAAATATCGAACTGAGTTACCTTTTGCATAGAAGTCTATGGAGAGGGGTAAAATAAGGAGGAGAGAAAACTCACTTTAGACTTTAGCATTGCAGAGAATGAGGCAACACATCAAATAATTAGTCTTCAGCAGCCCCCTTCTTGTCCTACCCTCTCCATAGACTTCTGTGTGAGGCTGAGTACGACAGAATACAGGTGAGTGTAAAGAAGAAAGATGGTCTGCAATGCCGTTCTTTATTCACTCCATATAAAAAATAGTTTTCACACGAAATACATCAGTGGCAGTAGGAAAAAACAGACATGGTGCAAATAAAAATCGCTAACGCGTTTCGAGTAAAAGGTCCTTGTCAGTCCGAAGGCAGGTCTAGCACCCCGAAGCACTACTCTGGATGTGGTAAGCAGCAGTCACTTGAACTTTACTTTTCTCATGACAGAATACAGTATGATTGAAGGTGTGAAGGAAGGCAATGGAGGAAACATATTTCTTTAATAAATATATATTAGGAATTATTTTATATTGACCTGTACTATGCATTTATTAAATTCATTTCATAATCAAAGGTATGGTTTAGGAGTAATTTAGAATTATTTAACGTTTAGACTGACCTGAGGGTGGAATGAAGTAGCAACATATGTCAGATTTCACATGGCATGTAACTTGCTTGTTTCTTCCAGTAGTTTTCAGAAAATAGCAGTTTATCATTAGAGATGAGCGAACATTGTTCGATCGAATATCAGGCCATTCGAGGTATACGATTCCAATCAAATACCACGAGGCAAATGCACTAAAAATTCATATCCCCTCCCACCTTCCCTGGCGCTTTTTTTGCACCAATAACTGCGCAGGGGAGGTGGGACAGGAACTACGACAACGGAGGCATCGAAAAAAAATCACAAAAAGTAATTGGCTGGCTAAATCAGGTGACCTCCAATTTATACGAATGGTGGATTTAATATCTGCGTCATATGTGAACTATGTGACTGTGAGACAGGGATAGATGTACAGGCAGGGTTAGCTAGGGATTACCTTTATTTAGGGGGGAATGTTACTCACACAACTCTTTGGGGCTCTATCTGGTTTGGATCCCTGCCAGCTTGCGATATGCGGGAGCTGACTTTTTCCCATAGGAATGCATTGACCAGCGTTGATTGGCCGAATTCCATACAGAGTACAGCATTCAGCCAATCAACACTGGTTCTGCCGGAGGCTCGTCTGTGAGGAGGCGGAGTCTAAGATCAGACCAGAATGGAAACTGCTGTGGACCGATCTTAGACTCCGCCTCCTCCGGCAGAACCAGCATTGATTGGCCGAATGCTGTACTCTGTATGGAATTCGGCCAATCAATGCTGGTCAATGCATTCCTATGGGAAAAAGTCAGCTCCCGCATATCGCAAGCTGACAGGGATCCCGACGTAATACAGTGACTTGGGCTTGTTAGATGCCCCCAGACATGCTTCCCCTGCTGTCCCAGTTGCATTCCAGGGTGTTGGCATCATTTCCTGGGGTGTCATAGTGGACTTGGTGATTCTCCTGAGTTGAAGAGTGGGATCCCCTGAAACGAGCGTTTTTTCCCCATAGACTATAATGGGGTTCGATATTCATTCGAATAGTCGAATATTGAGGGGCTATTCAAAATGAATATTGAATATTTTACTGTTCGCTCATCTCTATTTATCAGCTCAACACCAGTTGGGAATCCTATTTTTCTATGTAGAGTGTGAGCCCCATATAGGGTTCACAATGTATTTTATTTTTCCCCCATCAGTATGCCTTTGTAGTAAGTGCAGAAATCCACGCAAATACAGGGAGAACATACAAGCTCCTTGCAGATGTTGTCCTTGGCAAGATTTGAACCCAGGACCTGCACGCTGTAAGGCTGCAGGGCTATCCACTGAGCCACCATGTTGTCCCCCCCAGTTGGGAATCCTTGTATTCATGAGTTGCAGGCTCTGCCCTCCCGCTTCTCACTAACAGCTTTCTACCAATTACTGTGCATAGGGAAAAATCTATGTATCAGTGACAGCTGGGTGGATGGAGCCAGTCATTCATGAATATACAGAACTAGAGTGTGACTATTATTAACAGGAATCCGGTGCTGCATCTTATAACCTGTGATTTTATCAAAATTACAGGTCTTCAAGAAAGTAAGTGATATCCCAATATTTTCAGGGTATTCGTCATTATTGTATGCTGCCCTCAGAGGTTTCCACTCAAAATGTAATTTGGCCCTATACTGTATGTACTGCCATATGGAGCGCAGGTATAGCAGATGCAGTATCATTAATTACAGATGGTAGCTTGGGGCACTCTGACAGATTTTACATTGGGACACCAGAGCTTCAAGTTCTTTTCTAACTAGTATTAGAGATGAGCGAACAGTGTTCTATCGAACTCATGTTCGATCGGATATTAGGCTGTTCGGCATGTTCGAATCAAATCGAACACCGCGTGGTAAAGTGCGCCATTACTCGATTCCCCTCCCACCTTCCCTGGCGCCTTTTTTGCTCCAATAACAGCGCAGGGTAGGTGGGACAGGAACTACAACACCGGTGACGTTGAGAAAAGTAGGCAAAACCCATTGGCTGCCGAAAACATGTGACCTCTAATTTAAAAGAACAGCGCCGCCCAGGTTCGCGTCATTCTGAGCTTGCAATTCACCGAGGACGGAGGTTTCCGTCCAGCTAGCTAGGGCTTAGATTCTGGGTAGGCAGGGACAGGCTAGGATAGGAAGGAGAAGACAACCACAACAGCTCTTGTAAGAGCTAAATTCCAGGGAGAAGCTTGTCAGTGTAACGTGGCACTGACGGGCTCAATCGCCGCAACCCAGCTTTCCCAGGATCCTGAATGGAATACACTGTCAGTGTATTCCCGTATACCCGATATATACCCCCGATACCCGTTCCAACGGTGTGCCCCCCCACCTTCACCCCAGAAATACCCTGCAAGTCCCCTAGCAATAGAATTGGGGCTATATACACCCACTATTTTTGCTACTGCCATATAGTGCCAGTTTCTGACTGGGAATTCAAAGAATATATTGGGGTTACGTGCACCCACAATTTTTACTACTGGTATACAGTGCCATTGTCTGACTGGGAATTCAAAGAATATATTGGGGTTATAAATACCCTCATTTCTTGCTACTGCCATATAGTGCCATTGTCTGACTGGGAATTCAAAGAATATATTGGGGTTACGTGCACCCACAATTTTTACTACTGGTATACAGTGCCATTGTCTGACTGGGAATTCAAAGAATATATTGGGAATACAAATACCCTCATTTCTTGCTACTGCCATATAGTGCCAGTTTCTGACTGGTAATTCAAAGAATATATTGGGGTTACGTGCACCCACAATTTTTACTACTGGTATACAGTGCCATTGTCTGACTGGGAATTCAAAGAATATATTGGGAATACAAATACCCTCATTTCTTGCTACTGCCATATAGTGCCAGTTTCTGACTGGTAATTCAAAGAATATATTGTGGTTACGTGCACCCACAATTTTTACTACTGGTATACAGTGCCATTGTCTGACTGGGAATTCAAAGAATATATTGGGGTTATAAATACCCTCATTTCTTGCTACTGCCATATAGTGCCAGTTTCTGACTGGTAATTCAAAGAATATATTGGGGTTATGTGCACCCACAATTTTTACTACTGGTATACAGTGCCATTGTCTGACTGGGAATTCAAAGAATATATTGGGAATACAAATACCCTCATTTCTTGCTACTGCCATATAGTGCCAGTTTCTGACTGGTAATTCAAAGAATATATTGGGGTTACGTGCACCAACAATTTTTACTACTGGTATACAGTGCCATTGTCTGACTGGGAATTCAAAGAATATATTGGGAATACAAATTCCCTCATTTCTTGCTACTGCCATATAGTGCCAGTTTCTGACTGGTAATTCAAAGAATATATTGGGGTTACGTGCACCCACAATTTTTACTACTGGTATACAGTGCCATTGTCTGACTGGGAATTCAAAGAATATATTGGGGTTATAAATACCCTCATTTCTTGCTACTGGTATATAGTGCCATTGTCTGACTGGGAATTCAAAGAATATATTGGGGTTACGTGCACCCACAATTTTTACTACTGGTATACAGTGCCATTGTCTGACTGGGAATTCAAAGAATATATTGGGGTTATAAATACCCTCATTTCTTGCTACTGCCATATAGTGCCAGTTTCTGACTGGTAATTCAAAGAATATATTGGGGTTACGTGCACCCACAATTTTTACTACTGGTATACAGTGCCATTGTCTGACTGGGAATTCAAAGAATATATTGGGAATACAAATACCCTCATTTCTTGCTACTGCCATATAGTGCCAGTTTCTGACTGGTAATTCAAAGAATATATTGGGGTTACGTGCACCCACAATTTTTACTACTGGTATACAGTGCCATTGTCTGACTGGGAATTCAAAGAATATATTGGGAATACAAATACCCTCATTTCTTGCTACTGCCATATAGTGCCAGTTTCTGACTGGTAATTCAAAGAATATATTGGGGTTACGTGCACCCACAATTTTTACTACTGGTATACAGTGCCATTGTCTGACTGGGAATTCAAAGAATATATTAGGGTTATAAATACCCTCATTTCTTGCTACTGCCATATAGTGCCAGTTTCTGACTGGTAATTCAAAGAATATATTGGGGTTACGTGCACCCACAATTTTTACTACTGGTATACAGTGCCATTGTCTGACTGGGAATTCAAAGAATATATTGGGAATACAAATACCCTCATTTCTTGCTACTGCCATATAGTGCCAGTTTCTGACTGGTAATTCAAAGAATATATTGGGGTTACGTGCACCCACAATTTTTACTACTGGTATACAGTGCCATTGTCTGACTGGGAATTCAAAGAATATATTGGGAATACAAATACCCTCATTTCTTGCTACTGCCATATAGTGCCAGTTTCTGACTGGTAATTCAAAGAATATATTGGGGTTACGTCCACCCACAATTTTTACTACTGGTATACAGTGCCATTGTCTGACTGGGAATTCAAAGAATATATTGGGGTTATAAATACCCTCATTTCTTGCTACTGGTATATAGTGCCATTGTCTGACTGGGAATTCAAAGAATATATTGGGGTTACGTGCACCCACAATTTTTACTACTGGTATACAGTGCCATTGTCTGACTGGGAATTCAAAGAATATATTGAGGTTATAAATACCCTCATTTCTTGCTACTGCCATATAGTGCCAGTTTCTGACTGGTAATTCAAAGAATATATTGTGGTTACGTGCACCCACAATTTTTACTACTGGTATACAGTGCCATTGTCTGACTGGGAATTCAAAGAATATATTGGGGTTACAAATACCCTCATTTCTTGCTACTGCCATATAGTGCCAGTTTCTGACTGGTAATTCAAAGAATATATTGGGGTTACGTGCACCCACAATTTTTACTACTGGTATACAGTGCCATTGTCTGACTGGGAATTCAAAGAATATTTTGGGAATACAAATACCCTCATTTCTTGCTACTGCCATATAGTGCCAGTGTCTGACTGGGAATTCAAAGAATATATTGGGGTTACGTGCACCCACAATTTTTACTACTGGTATACAGTGCCATTGTCTGACTGGGAATTCAAAGAATATATTGGGAATACAAATACCCTCATTTCTTGCTACTGCCATATAGTGCCAGTTTCTGACTGGTAATTCAAAGAATATATTGGGGCTACGTGCACCCACAATTTTTACTACTGGTATACAGTGCCAATTTCTAACTAGGAATTCAAAATGCGCAAGGCTCCCGGAAAGGGACGTGGACGAGGCCGTGGGCGAGGTCGGGGGAATGGTTCTGGGGAGCAAGGTAGCAGTGAAGCCACAGGGCGTCCCGTGCCTACTCCTGTGGGGCAGCAAGCATTGCGCCACTCCACAGTGCCAGGGTTGCTTGCCACATTAACTAAACTGCAGGGTACAAACCTTAGTAGGCCCGAGAACCAGGAACAGGTCTTGCAATGGCTGTCAGAGAACGCTTACAGCACATTGTCCAGCAGCCAGTCAGACTCTGCCTCCTCTCCTCCTATTACCCAACAGTCTTGTCTTCCTTCCTCCCAAAATTCCGAAGCTTTACAGAACAATAACCCAAACTGTCCCTGCTCCCCAGAGCTGTTCTCCGCTCCTTTCATTGTCCCTCAACCTGCCTCTCCACGTCACGATTCCACGAACCTAACAGAGGAGCATCTGTGTCCAGATGTTCAAACACTAGAGTCTCCTCCATCTCCGTTCGATTTGGTGGTGGATGACCAGCAACCCACCCTCATCGACGATGATGTGACGCAGTTGCCGTCAGGGCATCCAGTTGACCGGCGCATTGTGCGGGAGGAGGAGATGAGACAGGAGTTGGAAGAGGAAGTGGTGGATGATGAGGACACTGACCCGACCTGGACAGGGGGGATGTCAAGCGGGGAAAGTAGTGTGGATGTTGAGGCAGGTGCAGCACCAAAAAGGGTAGCTAGAGGCAGAGGCAGAGGTCAGCAGCTTAGGCGAAGCCAGGCCACACCCGGAATCTCCCAAGATGTTCCAGTTCGTACCCAGCCCCGAAAAACTCCCACCTCGAGGGCACGTTTCTCGAAGGTGTGGAGTTTTTTCAAGGAATGCGCCGAGGACAGATATAGTGTTGTCTGCACAATTTGCCTCTCGAAATTGATTAGGGGCTCTGAGAAGAGCAACCTGTCCACCACTTCAATGCGCCGTCATTTGGAATCCAAGCACTGGAATCAGTGGCAGGCAGCAACGGCAGGACAAAGGCCGCCTGCCGTTCACGCCACTGCCACTGCCTCTGCCACTGCCTCTGCCTCTGCCACTGCCACTGCTGACTGTGCTGGCGATGCTCTCCAGAGGACGAGCCAGGATACCACTTTATCTGCCTCCGTCACTTTGTTGACTTCTCCCTCATCCTCCCCTGTTCCTGTCTTATCTCCTTCTCCTGCACCATCAAAGGCACCATCAGGCGCTTCTTTACAACAACCCACCATCTCTCAGACATTGGAGCGGCGGCAGAAATACACTGCTAACCACCCACACGCGCAAGCCTTGAACGCCAACATCGCTAAACTGCTGGCCCAGGAGATGTTGGCGTTCCGGCTTGTTGAAACTCCCGCCTTCCTGGACCTGATGGCAACTGCGGCACCTCGCTATGCCGTCCCTAGCCGTCACTACTTCTCCCGGTGTGCCGTCCCCGCCTTGCACCAGCACGTGTCACTCAACATCAGGCGGGCCCTTAGTTCCGCGCTTTGCACAAAGGTCCACTTGACCACCGACGCGTGGACAAGTGCATGCGGACAGGGACGCTACATTTCACTGACGGCACACTGGGTGAATGTAGTTGAGGCTGGGACTGCTTCCCAAACTGGCCCGGTGTACCTCGTCTCCCCGCCTAACATTCCTGGCAGGGACACGAGAAGAACACCCCCCTCCTCCTCCTCCTCTACCGCCTCCTCCTCCGCCACCGCCTCCTCCTCCGCCACCGCCTCCTCCTCCGCTGTTAGATTGACCCCAGCTACGAGTTGGAAACGTTGCAGCACTGGCGTTGGTAGACGTCAGCAGGCTGTGCTGAAGCTGATCAGCTTGGGGGACAGACAGCACACTGCCTCCGAGGTGAGGGATGCCCTCCTCGATGAGACTGCAATATGGTTTGAGCCGCTGCACCTGGGCCCAGGCATGGTCGTTTGTGATAACGGCCGGAACCTGGTAGCAGCTCTGGAGCTTGCCGGACTCCAACATGTTCCATGCCTGGCCCACGTCTTCAACCTAGTGGTGCAACGTTTCCTAAAGAGCTACCCCAATGTTCCAGAGCTACTGGTGAAAGTGCGGCGCATGTGCGCCCACTTTCGCAAGTTGACAGTAGCCGCTGCTAGCTTAAAATCTCTCCAGCAACGCCTGCATGTGCCACAACACCGGCTTTTGTGCGACGTCCCCACACGCTGGAACTCAACGTTTCAGATGTTGAATAGAGTGGTTGAGCAGCAGAGACCTTTGATGGAATACCAGCTACAAAACCCTAGGGTGCCACAAAGTCAGCTGCCTCAGTTTCACATCCATGAGTGGCCATGGATGAGAGACCTTTGTGACATCCTACGGGTCTTTGAGGAGTCCACAAGGAGGGTGAGCTCTGAGGATGCGATGGTGAGCCTTACAATCCCGCTCTTGTGTGTTCTGAGAGAATCCCTGATTGACATCAGGGATAACTCAGATCACACAGAGGAGTTAGGGATAGCATCCGATCCGTCACAGCTGGAGAGTAGGTCCACACATCTGTCCGCTTCACTGCGTTTCATGGAGGAGGAGGAGGAGGAGGAGGAGGAGGAAGAAGAGTTGTCCGATGATGTGATGGTGGTACAGGAGGCTTCCGGGCAACTTCGAATCGTCCCATTGTTGCAGCGCGGATGGGTAGACATGGAGGATGAGGAGGAGATGGAGATTGAACTTTCCGGTGGGGCCAGAGGAGTCATGCCAACTAACACTGTGGCAGACATGGCTGAGTTCATGTTGGGGTGCTTTACAACTGACAAGCGTATTGTCAAAATCATGGAGGACAACCAGTACTGGATCTTTGCTATCCTTGACCCCCGGTATAAAAACAACATCTCGTCTTTTATTCCGGTAGAGGGGAGGGCCAATCGCATCAATGCTTGCCACAGGCAATTGGTGCAGAATATGATGGAGATGTTTCCAGCATGTGACGTTGGCGGCAGGGAGGGCAGTTCCTCCAGTAGGCAACCAAGTTCTCACCGGTCCACACAAACGAGGGGCACACTGTCTAAGGTCTGGGACACCTTGATGGCACCCCCTCGCCAAAGTGCCGCCACAGAGGGTCCTAGTGTCACCAGGCGTGAGAAGTATAGGCGCATGTTGCGGGAATACCTTTCCGAGCACAGCCCTGTCCTCTCCGACCCCTCTGCGCCCTACACGTATTGGGTGTCGAAGTTGGACCTGTGGCTTGAACTTGCCCTATATGCCTTGGAGGTGCTGTCCTGTCCTGCCGCCAGCGTCCTATCTGAGAGGGTGTTCAGTGCAGCCGGTGGCATCATCACTGACAAGCGCACCCGTCTGTCAGCTGAGAGTGCCGACCGGCTCACTTTGATAAAAATGAACCACCACTGGGTAGAGCCGTCATTTTTGTGCCCACCTGTGTAAAGCACCCCAACATGAAACTCCATGTCTGTACTCAACCTCTCCAATTCCTCCGCATCCTCATACTCATCCACCATAAGCGTTGCACAATTCTGCTAATACTAGGCTCCCTCCACCCTGATTTCCCCCAACTCTGCTGGTTAGAGGCTCCCTCCACCCTGATTTCCACCAACTCTGCTGGTTAGAGGCTCCCTCCACCATGAATTGGTCCAAACTGGGCTGTTTAGCGGCTCCCTCCACCATGAATTGGTCCAAACTGGGGTTTTTAGAGGCTCCCTCCACCATGAATTGGTCCAAACTGGGGTTTTTAGAGGCTCCCTCCACCATGAATTGGTCCAAACTGGGGGTTTTTAGAGGCTCCCTCCACCATGAATTTGCCCAAACTGGGCTGTTTAGAGGCTCCCTCCACCATGAATTGGTCCAAACTGGGGTTTTTAGGGGCTCCCTCCACCATGAATTTCCCAAAACTTGGCTGTTTAGAGGCTCCCTCCACCATTAATTGGTCCAAACTGGGCTGGTTAGAGGCTCCCTCCACCATGAATTTGCCCAAACTGGGCTGTTTAGAGGCTCCCTCCACCATGAATTGGTCCAAACTGGGGTTTTTAGGGGCTCCCTCCACCATGAATTTCCCAAAACTTGGCTGTTTAGAGGCTCCCTCCACCATTAATTGGTCCAAACTGGGCTGGTTAGAGGCTCCCTCCACCATGAATTTGCCCAAACTGGGCTGTTTAGAGGCTCCCTCCACCATGAATTGGTCCAAACTGGGTTTTTTAGAGGCTCCCTCCACCATGAATTGGTCCAAACTGGGTTTTTTAGAGGCTCCCTCCACCATGAATTGGTCCAAACTTGGCTGTTTAGAGGCTCCCTCCACCATTAATTGGTCCAAACTGGGCTGGTTAGAGGCTCCCTCCACCATGAATTGGTCCAAACTGGGTTTTTTAGAGGCTCCCTCCACCATGAATTTGCCCAAACTGGGCTGTTTAGAGGCTCCCTCCACCATGAATTGGTCCAAACTGGGGTTTTTAGGGGCTCCCTCCACCATGAATTTCCAAAACTTGGCTGTTTAGAGGCTCCCTCCACCATTAATTGGTCCAAACTGGGCTGGTTAGAGGCTCCCTCCACCATGAATTTGCCCAAACTGGGCTGTTTAGAGGCTCCCTCCACCATGAATTTGCCCAAACTGGGCTGGTTAGAGGCTCCCTCCACCATGAATTGGTCCAAACTGGGTTTTTTAGAGGCTCCCTCCACCATGAATTGGTCCAAACTTGGCTGTTTAGAGGCTCCCTCCACCATTAATTGGTCCAAACTGGGCTGGTTAGAGGCTCCCTCCACCATGAATTGGTCCAAACTGGGTTTTTTAGAGGCTCCCTCCACCATGAATTTGCCCAAACTGGGCTGGTTAGAGGCTCCCTCCACCATGAATTGGTCCAAACTGGGTTTTTTAGAGGCTCCCTCCACCATGAATTTGCCCAAACTGCGCTGGTTAGAGGCTCCCTCCACCATGAATTGGTCCAAACTGGGCTGGTTAGAGGCTCCCTCCACCATGAATTTCCCAAAACTTGGCTGTTTAGAGGCTCCCTCCACCATTAATTGGTCCAAACTGGGCTGGTTAGAGGCTCCCTCCACCATGAATTTGCCCAAACTGGGCTGTTTAGAGGCTCCCTCCACCATGAATTGGTCCAAACTGGGGTTTTTAGGGGCTCCCTCCACCATGAATTTCCCAAAACTTGGCTGTTTAGAGGCTCCCTCCACCATTAATTGGTCCAAACTGGGCTGGTTAGAGGCTCCCTCCACCAGGAATTGGTCCAAACTGGGTTTTTTAGAGGCTCCCTCCACCATGAATTTGCCCAAACTGCGCTGGTTAGAGGCTCCCTCCACCATGAATTGGTCCAAACTGGGCTGGTTAGAGGCTCCATCCACCATGAATTTGCCCAAACTGGGCTGTTTAGAGGCTCCCTCCACCATGAATTTGCCCAAACTGGGCTGGTTAGAGGCTCCCTCCACCATGAATTGGTCCAAACTGGGCTGTTTAGAGGCTTCCTCCACCATGAATTTGCCCAAACTGGGCTGTTTAGAGGCTCCCTCCACCATGAATTTGCCCAAACTGGGCTGGTTAGAGGCTCCCTCCACCATGAATTGGTCCAAACTGGGTTTTTTAGAGGCTCCCTCCACCATGAATTGGTCCAAACTTGGCTGTTTAGAGGCTCCCTCCACCATTAATTGGTCCAAACTGGGCTGGTTAGAGGCTCCCTCCACCATGAATTGGTCCAAACTGGGTTTTTTAGAGGCTCCCTCCACCATGAATTTGCCCAAACTGGGCTGGTTAGAGGCTCCCTCCACCATGAATTTGCCCAAACTGGGCAGGTTAGAGGCTCCCTCCACCATGAATTGGTCCAAACTGGGGTTTTTAGGGGCTCCCTCCACCATGAATTTCCCAAAACTTGGCTGTTTAGAGGCTCCCTCCACCATTAATTGGTCCAAACTGGGCTGGTTAGAGGCTCCCTCCACCATGAATTTGCCCAAACTGGGCTGTTTAGAGGCTCCCTCCACCATGAATTTGTCCAAACTGGGCTGGTTAGAGGCTCCCTCCACCATGAATTGGTCCAAACTGGGTTTTTTAGAGGCTCCCTCCACCATGAATTGGTCCAAACTTGGCTGTTTAGAGGCTCCCTCCACCATTAATTGGTCCAAACTGGGCTGGTTAGAGGCTCCCTCCACCATGAATTGGTCCAAACTGGGTTTTTTAGAGGCTCCCTCCACCATGAATTTGCCCAAACTGCGCTGGTTAGAGGCTCCCTCCACCATGAATTGGTCCAAACTGGGCTGGTTAGAGGCTCCCTCCACCATGAATTTCCCAAAACTTGGCTGTTTAGAGGCTCCCTCCACCATTAATTGGTCCAAACTGGGCTGGTTAGAGGCTCCCTCCACCATGAATTTGCCCAAACTGGGCTGTTTAGAGGCTCCCTCCACCATGAATTGGTCCAAACTGGGGTTTTTAGGGGCTCCCTCCACCATGAATTTCCCAAAACTTGGCTGTTTAGAGGCTCCCTCCACCATTAATTGGTCCAAACTGGGCTGGTTAGAGGCTCCCTCCACCAGGAATTGGTCCAAACTGGGTTTTTTAGAGGCTCCCTCCACCATGAATTTGCCCAAACTGCGCTGGTTAGAGGCTCCCTCCACCATGAATTGGTCCAAACTGGGCTGGTTAGAGGCTCCATCCACCATGAATTTGCCCAAACTGGGCTGTTTAGAGGCTCCCTCCACCATGAATTTGCCCAAACTGGGCTGGTTAGAGGCTCCCTCCACCATGAATTGGTCCAAACTGGGTTTTTTAGAGGCTCCCTCCACCATGAATTTGCCCAAACTGGGCTGGTTAGAGGCTCCCTCCACCATGAATTGGTCCAAACTGGGCTGGTTAGAGGCTCCCTCCACCATTAATTGGTCCAAACTGGGCTGTTTAGAGGCTCCCTCCACCATGAATTGGTCCAAACTGGGGTTTTTAGGGGCTCCCTCCACCATGAATTTCCCAAAACTTGGCTGTTTAGAGGCTCCCTCCACCATTAATTGGTCCAAACTGGGCTGGTTAGAGGCTCCCTCCACCATGAATTTGCCCAAACTGGGCTGTTTAGAGGCTCCCTCCACCATGAATTGGTCCAAACTGGGTTTTTTAGAGGCTCCCTCCACCATGAATTGGTCCAAACTGGGCTGTTTAGAGGCTCCCTCCACCATGAATTTGCCCAAACTGGGCTGTTTAGAGGCTCCCTCCACCATGAATTTGCCCAAACTGGGCTGGTTAGAGGCTCCCTCCACCATGAATTGGTCCAAACTGGGTTTTTTAGAGGCTCCCTCCACCATGAATTTGCCCAAACTGGGCTGGTTAGAGGCTCCCTCCACCATGAATTGGTCCAAACTGGGCTGGTTAGAGGCTCCCTCCACCATTAATTGGTCCAAACTGGGCTGTTTAGAGGCTCCCTCCACCATGAATTTGCCCAAACTGGGCTGGTTAGAGGCTCCCTCCACCATGAATTGGTCCAAACTGGGCTGGTTAGAGGCTCCCTCCACCATGAATTTCCCAAAACTTGGCTGTTTAGAGGCTCCCTCCACCATGAATTGGTCCAAACTGGGCTGGTTAGAGGCTCCCTCCACCATGAATTTGCCCAAACTGGGCTGTTTAGAGGCTCCCTCCACCATGAATTGGTCCAAACTGGGTTTTTTAGAGGCTCCCTCCACCATTAATTGGTCCAAACTGGGCTGTTTAGAGGCTCCCTCCACCATGAATTTGCCCAAACTGGGCTGTTTAGAGGCTCCCTCCACCATGAATTTGCCCAAACTGGGCTGGTTAGAGGCTCCCTCCACCATGAATTGGTCCAAACTGGGGTTTTTAGAGGCTCCCTCCACCATGAATTTGCCCAAACTGGGCTGGTTAGAGGCTCCCTCCACCATGAATTTGCCCAAACTCTGCTGGTTAGAGGCTCAATCCACCCTGATTTTCAAAACAAATGTTGGTGCCAACCTCAACTTACTACAAGGGCCAAATTCACTGCTGGTGACAAGCTCTCCTCACTGCAAGTGCCAAATACACATGTTTCAAGGTGTTTTCCTACTGTCAGAGAGGTGGTATTGAGTGTGTAAAGTGTGTAGTTGTTAGGCTATGATGTTGGGGTAATAGAGGGTCTTTGGTGTGTTAGATGCCCCCAGACATGCTTCCCCTGCTGTCCCAGTGTCATTCCAGAGGTGTTGGCATCATTTCCTGGGGTGTCATAGTGGACTTGGTGACCCTCCAGACACGGATTTGGGTTTCCCCCTTAACGAGTATCTGTTCCCCATAGACTATAATGGGGTTCGAAACCCGTTCGAACACACGAACATTGAGCGGCTGTTCGAATCGAATTTCGAACCTCGAACATTTTAGTGTTCGCTCATCTCTAACTAGTATACCTTATTGGATGTCACGTTTGAAATATTAATAGAAACTGGCGTCCAATTAAAAGATTACCGTTAGTTATTAAGAACTTAATTTAAAACTAGCAAAGAATACGGCTGTTGTCACATTTGCAACAATAGCTGAAACGAATGAATAAAAAAATGCTAATTTTTATCAACTGTTAAGGGTATCATGGTGGCTCAGTGTTTAGCACTGTAGCTTTGCAGCGCTGGAGTCTTGGGTTCAAATCCCACCAGGAACAACATCTGCAAGACGTTTGTATGTTCTCCGTGTGTTTGTGTGGGTTTCCTCCCATTCTACAAAGACATACTGATAGAAAAAAAAGTACATTCAATTTACCAATATATATAATGAAAGCTTTCAGGCTTGTATGTGCAAGACACCCTGTAATAGAAGTCTATGTATCGTATAATACTTTGCAATGTATTAGCAATGCAATGTTCTGTATTAGTGATCAAGGGTTCAAGATCCCTAGAGTGTCTAAAGGTAAATGAAATATATAAAAATATTAAAAGCTTCAATCACCTGTCATTCCCTAGATCACATATATGAATGCATACACAAAGTAATACACACACATTAGGTATCTCTGTTTCTGAAAATACCCCATGTACAAACTTATAAAATATTGTTCCCATATGGTAAAAGTCATAACGAGAAAGTAAAATAAAAATCAAATACATAAATTTAATTAAAAGTGATCAAAACATCAGACATTTCCCCAAAATGGTATAACTAACTGACTGCAACTTTTACTTTCCTCTGGATCACTTTGGGTTTATAATAGAGTGGGAAAACCTCTGAAGATTCATTTCATTTCAGGATTGGGTATGTTAGTCCAAAGATTTGGTTCGTGCTGAATAAGGGTTCGTTCACATCTGCTTTTGTATTCTGTCCGGGGAGAGTCCACATGGAGACCCCCCTAACGGAATACAAACACAATTGCAAGCGGTGTGCTGTAAAAGCACACAGACATCATAGACTATAATGGGGTCCGTGTGCTTGCCGCACACTGCCCGCACGAATCATGATTCGTACGGGCAGTGCGCGGCAAGCACACGGACCCCATTATAGTCTATGGGGTCCGTGTGCTTTCACTGCACACTGCTTGCAATTGCATTTGTATTCCATTCGGGGATTCTCCCTGGGGACTCTGCCCGGATGCAATACAAAATCAGATGTGAACAGGGCATACGTTTGATATGAAACAGAGCTTGAAGAGGACCTTTCATCACAACCACCAACTTCAATTCTTAGCATCTGTTAATAGTCGCCACTCTACTTATTCCAGCACAGTTGGAATTTTTTCTCTAGCCCCCACTATTCCTGAACAATCACTGCAGGTGGACAGTGTAAGACAGGGGCAGGAAAGGAGTCACAAAACTCCAATCAGAGGCAGCCAGTGTCAGAGACCAGAATCCACCCCCCCCCTCCCCTTGTCTACTCCTGCCTGACACCGCCCTCCTGACAGTACAGAGTCTAAACAGCACATCAGATCCCGAAACTAACAGCACTTATCACTCAGGAACAGTGTGGGGGAGGGGGGCTAGAGAATAAAATCAAACTGTGCCAGAATCAGTGGAGTAGAACCTATTAAATGACAGCAAAGATGGAGAAAGGTGAAAGAAGGTGAAAGGTCCTTTTAAATTGGCTTAAAACAAGCTATATGACTCCTAGGACCGTATCTATCCAATTTCTAGATCTCTAAGGTAAAGTTATATCAAGTGAAAGTGACATATCTGTCTATGGAAGAATGAATGGTAAGCGGTGGTTTAACATTACAGTGCATGGCTGTTTGCTTTTACACATTTTTTTTTAAAATGCCTTAAAAATTACCCTTTTTTGGTGAAAATGTGATTGCCTGTGCTTTTTTTATACACACATAGCGGTTGTATTTCAAAAAGCAGTGCTTTTATTCAAAAATGTGCCTGTTTTGATGAATTGTAAGTGTTACGGGCTTGTCATTGTGGAGAAATATTTGTGGCTGTGTACCTAAGGGTGTGTTCACACGGAGTAACGTGCCGCGTGATGTGGCACGTATACGGCGTGTGAGAGTTTGCGTGCCATATACGCTACCATTGATTTCAATGGGAGCCAGGATCGTATACGCCGCAAAATCACGGCAGCAAAATAACGCGGCGTATACGATCCAGGCTCCCATTGAAATCAATGGGAGCGTATACGGCGCTCAAAATCTCACACGGTGTGTACGTGCCAGGTCACGTGGCACGTTACTCTGTGTGAATGCACCCTAACTGAAAAGTGATGAACAAGTGACTTTGCAGAACAAAAAGCCATCGAAATGTATCCCGTCATGGGAGCAGATGAAAATTCATAATTGCTTTGGCATTGAAAGATGCAATGGTAAGGGGGTTTTTTTGTATCATGGCGACTTTTTTCAATCTAACATTTTTATTTTTATTTTTTTTTTATCCTTAACTGTAGTGGAGGTAGCTATGGCAAGATGAATGGCAGTACAGTATCGAATAATGTGATGGACCAGGCTGCTAGACATGTCTGGTTGTGTGTTGGTAGCTGTGGCAACATGAATGGCAGTATACCGTATTTTTCGGACTATAAGACGCACTTTTTTTCCTCCCAATATGGGAGGAAAATGTGTGTGCGTCTTATAGTCCGAATGCAGCGTGTGCAGCGTCTGTGTCCCGTCTGTGCGAATGAAAAGGAGAGCAGCACGGTGCCTGCCTGCTCTGCCCCTCCTTCCCTGTCTGTGTCGCGTGTTTGCAGGAGCGAGATATGAGAGGCAGGGAAGTAGGGGCGGGCCAGACAGGTGAAGGAAGCGTGGTTTCAAGCTTGCCGAGAAAACCACGCCTCCTTCACCCGTCTGGCCCGCCCCTACTTCCCTGTCTGTGTGGCTTCATTGCAAGAGCCAGATCTGAGAGGCAGTGAAGGAGGGACGAGCCAGACGGGAGAAGGAGGCGTGTTTTCAAGTTTGCTTAGAAAAGCACACCTCCCTCACCCGTCTGGCCCGCCCCTTTTTCACTTCTTGCATAGCTTCACTGCAGGGTGTCTCTTTCCATCCATGGATGAGAATAGATAGATAGATAGATAGATAGATAGATAGATAGATAGATAGATAGATTAGATAGACAGATAGATAGATTAGATAGATAGATAGATAGATAGATAGATAGATAGATAGATAGATTAGATAGATAGATAGATAGATAGATAGATAGATAGATAGATAGATAGATAGATTAGATAGACAGATAGATAGATTAGATAGATAGATAGATAGATAGATAGATAGATAGATAGATAGATTAGATAGACAGATAGATAGATTAGATAGATAGATAGATAGATAGATAGATAGGAGATAGATAGATAGATAGATAGATAGATAGATAGATAGGAGATAGATAGATAGATAGATAGATAGATAGATAGATAGATTAGATAGATAGATAGATAGATTAGATAGATATGTTCAAATCACCCCCATATCCCTAGAATACATATAAAACAAAAACATTACTGTGAAACACATACACATTTGGTATCCCTGTGTCCGAAAGCCCCCGGTTCTATTTACATTGGTGAAATATTATATTATTAGGTTATTAAATATTTCACCAATTTTTTTTCCTTAAAATTTTTTTTTTCCCTATTTTCCTCCTCTAAAACCTTAGTGCGTCTTATGGTCCGGTGCGTCTTATAGTCCGAAAAATACGGTAGTATGCAATCTGAATAATATCATTGACCAGGCTGCATTAGTGTTTTCGCCATAATTTGTATATATATTGAGTAACAAAAAAAAAAAAAAAAAAAAACACCTCAAGGCTAAGTCCCCACATTGTGGAAATGCAGCTTCTTTTGTTGCAGAATTTGTTGCAATTTTTTGAGCCAAAGCTAACAGTGTCTGCAAAAGAAATGGGAAATATATAGGAAGTTCTTATACTTCTATCTGCTGCTCAATCCACTCCTGACTTTGGCTCAAAAAACTGCAGCAAAATCTGCAACAAAAAAAGCTGCTTTTTCGCACCGTGGGGCTTTAGCCTAACATAGATTTTTTCACTAACACAGGCTACCGTATATACTCGAGTATAAGCCGACACGAATATAAGACGACCCCCCTAATTTTACCACAAAAAACTGGGAAGACTTATTGACTCGAGTATAAGCCGAGGTGGGAAAATGCATGACATTCTGTTTGTGCTCATGTTAATCCTAGTCGGCTTCAGGCCTATATGGTAATATCCCAGATGTCACGTGGTCTGGGATATTACCATATAGGCCCAAAGCCTGTGGTAGTAGTAATAGTCTGTTACTGCTACCATAATGTTTTGGGCCTGTATGATAATTGCCCAGGGACAAACAAACAAGTTCTCATACTTACCGACCTCACACTGCTGCTCCCACTACCGCCACTGCAAGGCTAGTAGTGTGCAATAGTACGGTTAAGCACAGGATCAAGATGGCGCCTTGCTTATCATGGTGGCTTTTGGCACTAAATTCTCTTAGAGGCCATAGAATTGGCCCAGTGATAGGCAATCGCACTGACCAGGGGCTAGTAGTGTGCAATAGTACGGTTAAGCACAGGATCAAGATGGCGCCTTGCTTATCATGGTGGCTTTTGGCACTAAATTCTCTTAGAGGCCATAGGATTGGCCCAGTGATAGGCAATCAGGGGTGAACCTGCCCCTTTCACCGCCTGAGGCGAAGTGCAGAAAGCCCCCCTCCCCCCCCGCCGGGGGAGGGGCAGAGCGGGGGAGTGGCTTAGCGGAGGGGACGGGGCTTATCGCCGTTCGCGGCAGAGAGCAGGCCCGGAGACTGCCTGCGCTCTGCCTGAGCGTGCGGGGAGGCTGCTGGAGCAGCGCTGCTCCAGTGGCCTCCCCAAACCACCGCTCCGTGCTAAGCCAGTCCAGGACAGCTTGTCCTGGACTGGCTTAGGTTAGCAAAAATGCCGCCCTCCCTGAGGCCCTGGCATAGCGCTGCCTGAAGCGCTTGCTTCAGGTCGCCTCATGGGAGGTGCAGCGCTGTAGGCAATCACACTGACCAGGGGCTAGTAGTGTGGAAATAGTATGGTTAAGAACAGGCCCAAGATGGCGCCTTGCTTATCATGGTGGCTTTTGGCACTAAATTCTCTTAGAGGCCATAGGATTGGCCCAGTGATAGGCAATCACACTGACCAGGGGCTAGTAGTGTGCAATAGTACAGTTAAGCACAGGCTCAAGATGGCGCCTTGCTTATCATGGTAGCTTTTGGCACTAAATCCTCTAAGAGGCCGTAGGATTGGCCCAGAGATAGCGATTAGTACCAAAGTGATGGTGTTGTATCACTTGGGTCACTCCATACTACTTGTCTCCTGTGATTTTTTCTGAGTGCGCTTTATGTTCGATTCAAATAAAGACGCAGGAGACAGTATGACAGTCGAAACTGTAACGGTTCACAGTATAGTTTACTTAGGAAGTATTATCCAGTTACAGATCAATAAAGAAGGACACATCATTTATAGAAGTATAAAACATTATGTGGGTTTTGTGGGTTAATAAAAAAAAGAAATGTAACCTCATTCAAGCCCTGGAATGTTCAGGTTACAACAAGGTTGCTGTTCTGCTGCTGCCATGACATTGACAATTGTCTTATTATATCGGAGTACATCTTTGTATAGTCTCTAAGAAGGGATCACCACTGGGTCTTATTATAATTACTCCTGCAAGTGACTTTTTCCACTGGGCTCGACAAGCAGTTTCTTGTTACCATCAGCATTGTCAGTCCTTACACAGACATCTTATCGTTATCTGTAATCCTTAAATAAAAAATTAGATACCGTTCAGATCCCTACTGGGCAATTGTATGGAACTGCTTGGAGGGAAAGCTATAAATACCAATCGAAATACATATTTCCATCGCATCTTATAAAACTTTCAAGTTCCGCTGTGCTTATCTTTCATGTCTCATGCTATAGGTTATGCAGCTAATCTTCTATGGAAAACATAATGGGGAAAGTTTACTTTCTGCACGTAAACAGTAAGATTATCCTCCTCAAGTACTGTAGATAGCCTCAAGCTCCTGAATGACAAGCGCCTACGCCACCTTCTTACTTGATCCTTTCCTTCATTGTAATATCTTCTTAATCCTCAGCATAATAAGATATTTCCAATTGATTATAACTTTCCGTCAAAGGAGAGTTACTGTAGCTAGCATTTTTCTGCTTAATGGAAATGAATCGTAATGTAAAACTTAAATTCATGACTTTTATTTAAAAAATAGTTGGAATAGTTTTAGAAAATTGTCTAAGGTTAATATAGAGAAAATGATAGCTTCAGGTTATAAGATATAGATGTGGCTTTGTGGAACGTAAGGTGACTACTAGGATTTTCTTGGTACGTATTTCTAAGCATTTTGAAAAAGCTATGTCTGTTTCAAGGACATGAACAGCGTAAACGGGTTTTCTATAATTCTCCATACCCATCCCTATCCATAGGATAGGTTATCAGTAGAGATGAGCGAACACCGTTCCATCGAATAGATATTCGATCGAATATCAGGCTGTTTGATGGTATTCGTTGCCAGTCAAATACCACGCGGCATACGCAGTAAAAATTTGTGTCCCCTCCCACCTTCCCTGGCGCATTTTTTGCACCAATAACTGTGCAGGGGAGGTGGGACAGGAATTAGGATAATATTCGTGTCATTTCGTGGTGAGAGATAGGGAGAGAAACATCTGCTGAAGGCTAGATAGACATTAGCTTGAGATAGACATGGAAAAACTGAAGAAAAAGAACAGCTCTTCTCAGAGCTATACACTGCAGGGACAGGAGTCCAGCTTTCCACGGACGGTGTAAAATAGGGATACAGAACAGTTACTTGTTGCTATATACGTGCACACCAGCTTTTGTTAGGGGTGCCCCCACAAAATAGCAGGAATACACAGCAGTTACTTCTTGTTATATACGTGCAAAGCAGCTTTTCTTTGGGGTGTCCCCGCACAAATTTGCAGGAATACAGAGCAGTTACCTCCTGCTATATATGTGCATACCAACTTTTATTAGGGGTGTCCCCCACAAAATAGCAGGAATCCACAGCAGTTACTTCTTGCTATATATACGTGAAAACCAGCTTTTCAGGCAGTGTGTAACCCCAAAACAGGGATACAGAGCAATTAGGTCCGGCTATGTACGTTCAATCCAGATATCCAGGGTGTGTACCTCCAAAACCTAGGTGGGAGACACCAAAATTCAGTCAGGCTATCTACGCTCAATCCAATTTTTCACGGTGTGTACTACTAAAACCTAGGTGGGAGAGACAGAAATTAGTCAGGCTATGTAAGCTCAATCCAGATATCCTGGGTGTGTATCCCCAAAACCTAGGTGGGAGACACCGAAATTCAGTCAGTCTATATACGCTCAATACAGATATCCAGGGTGTGTACCCCCAAAACCTAGGTGGGAGACACCAAAATTCAGTCAGGCATTGTACGTTCAATCCAGTTTTTCACGGTGTGTACCCCCAAAACCTAGGTGGGACAGACAGAAATTAATTCAGGCTATGTACACTCAATCCAGTTTTTCACGATGTGTAACCCCAAAATCTACCTGGGAGATATAGAAATTCAGTCAGGTTATGTACGCTGAATCCAATATTTAAGGGTCTACCCCCCAAAGCTAAGTGGGAGACACAGTAATTCAATCAGGCTATATCAGCTCAATCCAATTTTTAAGGGTCTACCCCCCCAGAAGCTAAGTGGGAGACAGCCATTCATTCAGTCAGGCCATGTATGGTCAATCCAATTTTTAAGGGTCTACCCCCCGAAGCTAAGTGGGAGACAGCCATTCATTCAGTCAGGCCATGTATGGTCAATCCAATTTTTAAGGGTCTACCCCCCAAAAGCTAAGTGTGATACACAGCAATTCAGTCACACTATATCAGCTCAATCCAATTTTTTGTTCAATCCAGTATTGTTTGCTCTCCATGATGTGAACTATGCCTTTGTCTCTTGAAAAGCAACCCAACATGAAGTCAGCAATGTGTGCCAGTGTGTTACTTGGCATGACTTTTCTGCCCCCAACTGTAAGGGTCACTGTCCATTTCCTCCATTTTCCACTCCCCTTAACACCATCTGTGGTGAAGCAATGGGATGCACTGTGGGACAGTGACATCAAATGCCACCCCATCCCCCTCATCTTCCTCCACCAGCCAACGGTGCAAAGATGAGAGGAGTGTGCTCTAGCAGAGCCTAGCAGAGGCTACTTCTCACTTACGAAAAAGGACACACTTTGACCAGTATATCAGGCACAATGGTGTAGGTTTCAAAGAACCATTGCACCAACAAGTTGAAAACATGGGCCATGTATGGACCGTGATTGAGTCTGACAAGCTCCAGATCTGCTATCAGGTTCCTGCCATTATCACACAAGAAAAAAATTCCTGGCCCCAGGTGTAGCAGGGAAAAACACATTGCCATCTCAGCCAGGATGGCATCCGTGACCTCGGAGGCAGTGTGCTGTCTGTCCCCCAAGCTGATGAGCTTCAGCACATTACAGATCTGCTTACAACCCAGTCAAAAGCAGCTGATCCCAACTCCAGAAACTGTCTAGATCAGGGTCTGGATGTGAGACCCCCACCGATTGGCTACCAATGACCAATTTTGTGGGTGGGTCATCAGTATACCAAAAATAACTGTAGGCTGAAAAACCTCTTTAAGGCTTGGGCCCATTGTGGTGTAAAAATAGAGGAAAAAACCACGATGGAGAAAAGCGCTGTGTTTTACAGTCACAAAGTAGTGGGTACCATTTTGCGATCACCATTGACGTCTGCAGATGAGACATCTGAGTCACTTTTGTATAGAGGGATCATAGTCCTGATTGATCTCATCCCGTTCTATACCAGGTAGCAAAGTTTTGTACAAGTCACTTTTGCAGAGCAACTGTATTAATAGCAGCAAAGGAGTAATACATGGGTCCAAGGATCATGGAAAGGACTCAATGGGTAAATCACACAAGGTACTCTGTCTTGGGTAGCAGTTGTAATGGGACACTCTTTTTGATCTTTGCTTTGGGTGCCATTTCCTCCATATAGGCCACTGATTACATCTCTGTATACAAAGTATCCATACTATATATTATTTTATAGTGACTCATCTGTAACTTTTAAGTTTTATTATTTTTACCACTCCTTGTAGTTTTATATTAAACATGAACACGGTTTCTCCAAGCCTCAATACATCAGTATGGTTATATTTGTAGGTGGTTACAGAGGATAAAAAGGACTAGAAACGCTCATTTATTTCAAGTGGATTTTTATCGAGAATTGAAAAGGTAACTCTGCTTATTCTGATTAATCTCTTTGAAAAGCCATAAAGGCAATAGTACAAAAACATAGCAGGACCATTTTCTATTCCATCCTCGGGATGCATACAAGGTAGACTTCTGAAAATGATTGACTCCTCACAGTATAGTTTTCATGTTAATCCTCGACCCTGATGAAATTTTGTACTGTGTGATCTTGAATACAATGATAACATTTAGACGTAAATGTTAGTGAATCCTTCAAAACAAATTACCAAATTCTGAAGCACTCTTACAGAAAGTTCAATTAATAACACCTGAACACTAGACATCTTTTGTTAGAAATAGTGTAAACAGGTACTTATTAATCACAGTGAAGCACCAGACTGAGGCTTCAATGGGTCCCTAAAAGAAAGTGTTCATATTCCAGTTTCACAGATATATAATTTGCTAACATGAAAGGCAGATGACATTAGTATAATCTGCCTGCAATCTTAACTCATACTGTGGGCAATTCATTTGAATAGTCAGGCAGTCATTACAGTCCTCTTGGTAATTCATGCTAATAACCAGGCATCACCTACCTCCTCTGCCCTCTCACATCCCTGAACACTTCCCCTGCTGTTGAACATAAAATTGCTGGCTATTATGTATCCTTCTACTGTTTTACAATGACATACCTGTGCTTTTATGACTAATTTCAAATCATAGCAGTGCCGCTTCCACTAATACACGTGGCAGTAACCAATGGTTTATATCACTGTACAGACAATAATCATAGTAGACCGCAGATGGGTGACATGGCAGCCAGGGACCATGATAATTAAGTATTATAAAATCCAATCCCCAGTTTTTTGCATTAAAAAAGTTTTATTTTGCAATGTCTGTCTTTTTAGACAAAAAAAAACACTGTTGGATTTTTTTTTCAATTTCTTTTTTTAAACTCATTAATTCATGAGATATCTCTCCCTGAAAATGATTTAATTAAAATTACTAGTCATCCTGCAAAAAACAAACCTTACTATGTCAAAGTTGCCAGAAAAATTAAAAGTGAAAGTTGTGCAGGACTTCTGCTACATAAAACATACGGCAATTTACTGGCACAAATGATCACTGAAAATTCACTTTTGCCATATCACTCTCTCAAGAGCAAATGGGTAAGCAATTACCATATACAGATGTAGCAGAGTTAAAGGGATTCTATCACTAGAATCCCTGTTTTAACTAATACCACAGAGGAATAGCCTTAAGAAAGGCTGTTCTTTCCCTACCTATAGAATTCTTCATCGTGCCGCCGTTGCATAGATATCCCAGTTTTTCTCGGTATGCTAATGAGTCTCCAGACAGCACAGGAAGTGTTCCCCCATGCTCTAACAGTATAGGGGGCATCTCCATGTTGCTTGAAAACTCTCCAGCGCCACCTCCATCTTCTACAGCCGCGTCTCTCCACCATGTCTTCTGCATTGTCTTCTTAAGGCGATCCTGTCTTCGGGATGTAAATCCGGTGCATGCACAGTCGGCTCTGCCTTCGGGCTACACTCCATTTTACTTTGTCCGAGCATACTGTTCCTGTAAGCGGCCACAGTAAAATGGCCAAACAGACATGCGCAGTTGGCACTTCCCAAAGCCCAATTGCAGAGCCAACTGTGCATGCACTGGATTTACATCCCAAAGACCGGATTGCCAGAAGAAGACGGTGCAGAGGACATGGTGGAGAGGCATGGCTGTAGAAGATGGAGGCAGTGCTGGAGAGTTTTCAAACAGCACCGCGGATGCCCCCAGTGCTGTCTGAGCACGGGGGAACCCATCATGTGCTGTCTGGAAATTCATTAGCATACCGAGAAAAAACGGGATATATACGGAATGGTGGTGTGGAGAAGATTTCTAAAGGTAGCGTGTTTCTTAAGCCTTTCTTAAGGCTATTCCTAGATGGTATTAGTTAAAAAATGGATTCTAATGATAGAATCACTTTAACCTGATTTTCTGTAATTGGTAAGTATTGGTGAAGCTTGATATCTCGGAAAAACTTTTTTAATTACTTTGCATTGTTTATTTTTGGTCTTCTGTGATAAGATATTACACTGCAGCAGTTTAACCAATTGCAGAAGTCCGGATTTACTCTGCTACATCTGTGCATCCCATAGAATGGGAATCAGAGAGTTTCCATAAGAAGGCATGGAGACAACAGCAACCTCCAATCTCCAAGGAGTATCATCATAAAAATGGAGCCACCCATCCCATTACAAAGCTTCCTAGTACCCTGCTGATCGTTGTATATAGACCTCCTTGGGTGACACTGCTGAGATAAGCAGTGACATCAGTGGTGTTTTTTATGCAAACATGAGTGAAACAGTTGAACCTGATTTGTCCCTAATTTTCCAAATGTTTCAAGTTCAACCCTTAGTTCCAGGGGCTGTTCAGAATAAACACTTAAACTCAATATCACTCACCATTCATAGCCAGCCTCACAGTATCCAAAGCTCCTTGGGGTCCTCTTTCTTCTTTTTCCTGCCACTTGGGTACCATCATGCACCCCAAGGGACTACTATAGCCTGAGATTGGGTCATGTAATGCCCCATACCCCCAACTCACAGGCCTTGATGGTCCCCGGGATCTGTGATACCACCCAGAGGCCAGAAAGAGTCAGAAGAGGACCCAGAGAGAGCACAGGGAAGCGAATGTAACAGAATGGGAACACAAATGTTTGTTATATATTTGCATCTCCCCCTAGGCATCCACTTATTATATTCTAGTATCTGAGACCGAAGACTATAAGGGCTAGTTCACCCGGGGCATGAGGGGAGAGATTATGGCGCTGAATCCACGTCATAATCCGCCCCTCACAATGGAGGTCTATGTAGATCGCCAGGCTACTTTTTAAAGAATCGACATGCCATTTCTTCAGGCAGACTCCGCGGCTGCTCTTCACCTATTCAGCCATGGCGTCCACCTCGCAACACCTTCCTCCGGTGTAGGCCCATTCATTTGAGCCTACTCCGGAGCAGAGAGCCGCAACGGGATGCTGTGCACTGCACCGGCATCCCATCGCGGCAGCCTCCCCATAATATACACACGCATAATTGCGTGTGAGCTTACCCTAATAATAACACTAAAAACTACACAAAACAAATGGACAAACCTCTGGAATGGTTGCAGAACTAAGTTTGCAAAGTTTCACCGTCCCTATCTATATAATAAAAGTAAGTATTATTTTCTGCATTTTTTATATCAATTCTATTAGATTTTTTATATTACTTCTTTTCTTCTTTTTAGTTGGATGTGTGACCTGCAACTCAAAGATTGTATAATATATTTATTCCAAAGAACTTGTTCAGAATAAGATACCCATGTGATAAAGCTATTCCATTACTAATAGTTTCGTACGTTAAGAGTTTTCATAACTATACCACTTCTGTATAGAGATAAGACAAATCTGATACTTGCTCCATTTCTTATCTCAATGTGCCAGTGTTCATTTAATAACCCTGGTCAAGAATCTCAAATGTTCACAAAGGAATCTTCTGCCGTGATCAATAGACAAAGGCACAATCTGATGAAATCCATTATAACAATGAGTGAAGATAAGATGGCTGGTAGGAATATGTGTAGACCACATGGACTGATAATTGTACAATCTGGAAATAGCAAAATGCAATGCTAAATGGAAAGTGATCACAAAAAAGATTATACATTTTATTATACTTATGAATTACATTTGCATCTTCACTTTTATTAAAATGGTTCAAAGTTGACTTTGATAATGATATACAATTGGTAGCTTGTCAAGAAGCAGAGAATGAACGGAGTGATTTATGATCAAAGATCAGACAACACAGGGATTATTGTTAGGGTTGAGCGATCGTGATCTTTTTAGGTGGGATCGAGATCGGTACTATTTCCCACAATGCTTTGCTTAGCCTTCACAATGAGTATATGCTCCGCTCATTCTGAGTGTGAAGGCTCAGAATGCGGTTCCATATGATTGAATGGAATAAATGGAAGCAGCCGGCACACAGCCTTAACCCCCTGCCTCCATTCATTCTAATGGGAGACTAAACTAACATCTCTCGTAGCTACTTACCTCCAGAGATGGCTGCTCTGGTCCCGATGTTCTTCTTCGCCTTGCTGCCACTCCACGCTGCTCTTCTCACCACGCTGCCCTGCCTCCCAGGTTAGTGTTTAAAGAGCTAGGAAGGCGGGGTTTGTGACTTAGGAGACTGTGGGCGGGTACAGGGCGGGGAGACGTGACGTCTCCCCTCCCAGTACCTGCCCACACTCTCCTAACCCGCCCACACTCTCCTAACATGGGAGGCAGGGGGCAGCGAGGCGAGAAGAGCAGCGTGGAGCGGCAGCGAGGCGAAGAAGAACATCGGGACCGGAGCAGCCATCTCTGCAGGTAAGTGGACATCAGGGGGGACTAAGTAGCCAGAGGATTAAAAAAAAAAAAAATCCTCTGACTACTTAGTGATTCACTACACAGCGTGGATTCTAACAATTAAAGGGTTCAATTGTTAGATTCCATGCTGTATAATGAATAGGATTGCTTTTAAAATCTGATCTCCGATCCCATTGACTTGCATTGGGATCGAGATTGGGTTTGAATGAAAAATGATCGGAAATCGGATTTTAAAATCGATCCTGAAAAGTCAAGATCGGCTCAACCCTATTTATTGGGCTTTATATATCTATAGATATGCGACATAGTTGCTACATAGGAGTTACACACTCAAAAAAAATTGATCAAGAGTATTTACAGAGGTGCTTCAAAGTTGAAATTTTTTTAAAAAATGCTAAAATGTACATAAATGTGTCTTTTCTTCTTGGTGTAAAGGGTATGAACACTATGTATCCTCTATACATAGGCTAGATGATAAATTGCTGATTTGGGAGGAACGAATATAAAAAAAAAAAATCTTGAGAACAACGGTGTTTTTATCACTCCTACTGAGAATGTATCAGTGGACTACCCCATTCCTTTCAATGTTAGAGCCACAAATAGCCGAAGTACTGCACTTGGCTATACTACGGTAATAAATGGAGTGGGGAAGCATCTGTGTCCACTGCTACAATCTAAGTGGCTGAGATCCACAATTTATCTTCTTAAAGGGGTTGGGCACTTTCAGACCAATATTGAGAAACAAATGTTATTGTTTGTATAGCAAAAAGTTGTACAATTTTCCAATATGATTTCTCTATCAGTTCCTCACAGTGTCCTAGATCTCTGCTTTCTGTCATTCTGCTTATTCCCATGGAATAAAACTCAGTCAAAATACAAGGCCCAAAGGGCTTGGGGTAGCCCACTCGGGATCAGCAATGAGTGCTTCCATCAATACAGAGCTGAGCGGTATAAGCAGTCATTATACTATATTGGCATTTATGTGGCCATTATATGGGAGAATAAAGGGATGATGAAATGTATGGGGCCCTGAACCATTATGAGGGAGAATAAAAGGTTACTGTATGGTTCATAAGTGGCTATTATATAGGGGTATTGTACTGTCTGGAGACATAAGGGGCTATTAAATGGGAGAATAAAATGGAAGTCTATTAAATAGGGGCAGAAATAGGGGCACTGTACTGTATGGGGCATAAGAAACCATTATATGGGAAAATGTACTGTTTGGGTACATAAGGGGTCAATATATGGGGGTCTTGTGCTGTGTGGGGGCATAAAGGGATCATTGTACTGTATGGCGCACATAAAGGCAATTATATGGGGAATAAGGATGCATTTTAGCATAAGGGGGCCATTGTACTGTATGGGTGCTAATTTTTGCAGGTAAAAGAAAGCCATTGTACTGTATGAGGACATAACAAACCGCTATACTGTGTGGGGGCATAAGCAGAACATTATACTGTGATGGGCTAAGGGGGACATTAAACTGTTTGGTATAAGGGGCCATTATGTGTATGGAGTTAGGTAAATTATAGCTGCAAATTTCACCCATGTTTTCCACATTTGTAATGCCAGGATCAAAATTTACATAAGACCTGCCATACCCCAGTAGGCTGCTGCATTAAAAAATGTCCAATTTGGGGTGTTTTTTTTTCCTTTTTTACCACCTATTCGAGGAAAACACATAAGTTTTGTCACTAAGGACGCTCTGTCGCCCCAGGACCAACACAAGTCTGGAGTGGGTCCTGGTATAAGCCTATGGGTGGCTCTATTGATTGACAGTCCTAATTGTATGCACACTTACCCAGGGAAGAGTGTAGGACCACCCACATGACTAGTAAGATCAGATAGAGCAGTGTATATGACAAGATGACCATGATCTTATATGAGTGATTGTTGGGGGTCCCAACTATAAGACCACCACAAATCAGACACATCACCTATGCTGGGATACATTTCTTTAATATAAAAAACACTTCTTTTTCTGTTCAAAAACTAAAGTTCTTCTCAGTTTTCAAAAGATTTATAGTTTGACTCAAGAATCCCTGAGAAGACGTAACCTTACACCTTTCGCTCGCCTTCTTACAGCAGGTCATTTTTGTGTCATATAATAAAAGTCCATTTATAGCAGCAGATCTTCTTTGTTATCGCCGCACACATCTGTTGCCGCTATGAATATACTGTAAAAGCCTCTTACAGTTTTAGTGGTTTTTCGGCCTCTCAGAAGCTTAATTCTCTTTCATCTGATAAACATCTGCACTATTGATTTTCTGTTCTTCGTCTTTCTACTTCTTAGGTGGTTGGCGAGTGGAGGTTTAGTCGTATCCACTGTGATATCTTTGTCACCCTTGATGTTATGATGTGTACAGCAAGTATCCTTAATCTCTGTGCCATCAGCATTGACAGGTAAGAGACATTGCTCTTCTGGTTTGACAATGGTGACTGCTTATGACGAACATATTCTATAAAAAGGAACACTTATTATGACCAGAGTGACATATTCAGGTTACCGATAAAGAGCAATTCATTGTATGATTTCGGAGATCCTCAGAGTAAGGGCAGAGCTTCATTTCTAGGAGAGCTGTAAGTCAGTAAGGTTCTTCAAGCAAATGAAACGTCTAGAATTATTGACATACATTGACTTATATAGTTTATCCTAGATTAGTGTTGGGTGGATGGGTTCGCAATGACGTTATGATGGTCGGCATGTACATGTCACCACCTAGGCTCAATCATAGACCTCAGTGATGACCACGGAAGAGCACCAGATACCTGCTTTGGTGGTCTTCAGAGATGTCACTCACCTGGAGGAGATAGAAAGAGATGCCCTGAGAAACCTGAAAGAGAGAAAGATTTTATAATTGTTTTTTTTTTCTTTCACCTCCCTCCTCCAGTTATACTCTGGGATCTGAAGAGTCCCCAGTGTATAATCATTTCCCATCCAGTTCTATCCGAACAAGTTCGGACTGTTTTGGAGGACCACTTCATCCAAACATCAACCGAAACAAATCTTCAGAGGTCCGTTGGAATAAATCTTATTAATCAGGCATGATTGCTCCAAACCTAAGGTCATCGTCATGCTAAATAAATATTTAGTTTTAGGTTCATAGACTCTATCTACTTGACCTTGAGAAAATACATCTTTGTTTTTTTTTTACACCTGGATCCCATAATAGTAGCCAATTACAGTAGATGTACTCACCCTAGGTAGGCAGCATGTCAACAGTTTCTGTATCTAATACTACCATTTTATAGGTAAAATAAGAATTTACTAATGGAGACTTGTCTAGAGATATGACTGATCCTCTTCAAGCCCTGAACTGTATCGGAGACTGCCAATGGTAAAGACAGAGACTGATACTAAAGAACGGTTGCTCTGAGGTTGCTTGTGTGTAGTGTAACTTTCTTCTTAGATACAACTGGAGAAAGTTGATCCATGGGAGCATGTATGGATTAAAATACTTGGCTTTGCTTTATTATGGCACCAGCTTTACATAAATAGATATGTCTAGGGAGTAGAAATGAGCGAGTAGTATTCGATCGAATATGACTATTCGATGGAATACTCGTATCGGTCGAATACCACGTGGGAAAAATCCATTGAATTCAATGCAAAAACCTCCTTGTGCTCCTCATCCTGCTACTTCCGGAACTTGGAGGATCCAAGGTGTCGAACTTTGGTTTCCATGGAAACCGGAACAACATTCCCGTTTTTTCCCATAGACTATAATAGGATTTGATATATGAACGAATACTACTCTTTTCCGATCCCGATCGCTCAACCCTAGTCAATGCTTCTCTATGGGAAAAGTCACTTTTAGGGTTGAGCCGATCAGGAGATTTTGAAATCCTATTTCCGATCATTTTCCAGCCGATCCCGATGGGAAAATTTGCTTGATCACCGATCGGGATCCGATCTTTCCTGATCCCGCTCGCTCAACCCTACCACACAACCATGAATTATCCATCACATGATTTGATTATCTGATTTTTATCCATAAGAACTAAGCAAATTAAATGCCAGCAGAGATCTAGAACTCTGCAAGAAACTGATACAGAAAGTATTTTGCAAAATTGCAAAACTTTTCATTATACAAGCAATAACATTTATTTGCTGAAACTTGAAATCCAGAAATGAAGACATTAAGGAAAGTGTTATAATGTAAGTATACAGTATTGTAGGCATCTACCATAAGAACTGAAGATATAAATAACACTTGCAATTCTGCATCTTATGCTCTGCATAGTGGTATATGTAATGGCCCCGCTGTCGTACACAGTGCTTAATGGCATTCAATCCGGGCTCATGTCGAACGCATCAAAGTACATTAATATAAATCAACATGAGACTTATTCAGGAAATACAATGTGAACTAGGAATTTCATTGCAGCATATGTATTAAACTGCTACATGTGGAGGGTAGTGCTGACTTATTGTAGGCAGGTTCACCAATACAACAATAAGATTGCGGTAGTCTCAGATAGTCGTACATAAGAAATACACAAGAACCTTGTAACTGGGCAAGCGCTTAAGTTAGTATAACAATTAAAGAACAAAGAATATTGCTGACTCAACATAATATAAATGATATTTTATAGCTTTATGGATTACAATTCAGAGCATTCAAGCTACTTTATATAGCTGCAAATTGTTGTAGTTCAGGAAAGAGACTAACGTAAAATATTAAAGCTGAGCCATTGAATGGATTATCAGTAAGTGATCTATAGAGTCCAATATCAGGACCCTGCACTGAATACCTGTCCTGGAAGTTTCCAGTAAGTTACAGCCGTGGATGGAGAGAGTGTGCAGCTGCTCTTATTCATGTAATAGGAGAGGTGCTGCAGCATTGGACAATGGATGGATGGATTTGGGCAAAAAATTAGAGATATATCCATAGAACAGGTCATGAATATTATTATTACTGTTTATTTATATAGCACCATTAATTCCATGGTGCTTTACATTTGGGATGAATATCTGATAGGTGGGGGGCTGACAAGTGGCCCATGTATGGATCAGCTGTATGGGGCCACTTTTGGCACCACATGGGCTGGAAGAAGTTGACTCCAGTACCTGTATAGTGACTGAGTGACTGAGCACTGGCACTGCAGCAAAGCCTCCATTGAAGCGACCCCTTACAGTTGACACATGTGGTGAAAGCCTGTCCCCAACCTTTCTTAATTTGAGAGCATTATTAAACGTCAAGAGACAATTACAATTCACACGCCATGTGAAGAAATTGTAGAAGCCATACAATCAATATAAAACAGTAAATAACCTTTACATATAGTAAAGCTGAAAGAGAATGCCCAGCGTCTTTCTCCATGCCAAATCTGAAATTCTCATTCACACCAGGGGGACAGGAACCAAGGAAACCATTCAAAACTCTGCAAGTATCTTACGTATGTCTTATCAATTAGCAGAGTCTTGATTCATACAACATCAAATCAGGGGGAAAGGGATGAGATGGATAACTCCTTTATTTATTACCAACTCTGTACTATTTTGTGTCTTCAGTTACAGAATATGGTTTGATATTGTCAGTGTTTGCAGAGGGGTCATAAATTTGAAGGGGTTTTAAAACTCCCTGAAGAAATTTAGGGAGCGGGTTAAAATAAAAACAAAAACCTTACTCCCTTATCCAATGCTATTGCAGTCGCAGCTCCCTGATTGTGATTGTCTGTTGTGGCCCTCAGACAATGGTGTGCATCAGTCCCACATGGCCTCAGTGATTCTGTGGAGGTGGTCTGCTACATAAGGGTGGTGAGTAGGGTTGAGCGATCGTGTTCAGAAAATATCGGATTCCGATCCGCGATCGAGAAAATTTCACGATCGTGATTGGAATTCCAAACACGATCTTTTTAGGTGGGATCGAGATCGGTGATTATTTCCCACAATGCTTTGCTACTGGCCAAGCATTGTGGAAAAAGGTAACAATGTTAGCCTTCACACTGAGTATACGCTCCGCTCATTCTGAGCGGAGTGTATACTCAGTGTGAAGGCTCTCTGCGGTTCCATAGGAATGAATGGAAGCAGTCGACACACAGCCTTAACCCCCTGTGTGCCGGCTGTGTCCATTCATTCTAATGGGAGACTAGCTAACATCTCTATTAGCTACTTACCTGCAGAGATAGCTGGTCCGGTGCCCAGTGTTTTTGGTCTTCTTCGCCTCGCTGCCCCCGCCTCCCAAGTTAGTGTTAAAGAGCTAGGAAGAAGGCGGTGCTTGTGGCTTAGGAGAATGTGGGCAGGTACAAGACGGGGAGACATGACGTCTCCCCTCCCAGTACCCACCCACACTCTCCTAACCTGGGAGGCAGGGGGCAGCGAGGCGAAGAAGAACAAGAACACCAGGCACCGGACCAGCCATCTCTGCAGGTAAGTGGTTATCAGGGGGAACTAAGTAGCCAGAGGATTTTAAAAAATCCTTAGTGATTAAAAAAAAAAATCACTACACAGCGTGGATTCTAACAATTAAAGTGTTCAATTGTTAGATTCCATTCTGTATAGTGAATAGGATTGTTTTTAAAATCCGATGTCCGATTAGTAAAAAAATCCCATTGACTTGCATTGGGATCGGAATTGGGATCGAGATTGGGTTCAAATAAAAAATGATCAGAAATCGGATTTCAAAATCGAAAGTCAAGATTGGCTCAACCCTAGTGATGAGTGTCATTGCCCAAGCACTGGATCATTAGACTGGGAAAGGATACTTGAGGTTGGGACAGCATACCTAGGACAGGTGAGTATGGTTTATTTTTTATTTGGAAAGTACTTTAATGCCTTATTTGCATATATTACCCATTCTGCTTTCTTCTCACTGTAGACACTGACCTTATTTAACCATATGATATAAAGAGTCCACAAAATGGTGAAGAACATGTAATAAACAGACGTGTCACAAAAATCTTTTTTCTGTAGCATAGAAAGAAAGAGGATAGTAAGAGCTAGGGTTAAGTCAATCTTGAGATTTCAGGATCAATTTTAAAATCTGATTTCCGATCATTTTGGAGCCGATCATGAAATTTGCTCGATCGCCGATCGGGATCCGATCTTTCCTGATACCAATCGCTTAACCCTAGTAAGAGCCTCTCTCTTTTCAATATTAGATGATTGGCACCATTTTATGGCAAGGTACATAATGGAAGACAGAGTCGCTGATGAACAGGCTGGTGGGAATATAGAGGGGAATAGGTTTAGTCAAACCTTTCTAACCTTGGTTGGACTGGCAGTGTTAAGACGTCACACGCTACTTTGCAGCCTCCTTTAGTGAAGGTACTACTTCTTCGCTGCTTTAACTTTGGAACAGTATTGTATACTAGACCTAGCACTAATGTGTCACTCACACGAGTCACAGTCTCTGGTTGGGGAACACTAAGTCATACTGTAGTCCCAAATCCCGGCTCTCTCCTAATGGAGCAGAGCTAAAGGAGTTATACATTGAGGCCATCATACTCAGTGTAGTAGTTCTAGATTATTTGGTTGTAATTTAAGGTACCATTAATGCAAAAAAAAGTTTAAAAAATTCAGGAATGACTTAGTAAGGTTTGTATTAAGCTGAGGTTTAGTAGTGTGGCAGCATTTCACCAGCCACCCCCTCAACAATTCAGAACTTGCAGCATTTCCACAGTGAACATTGCATCTAATGGTGGATTTAGTAAGCATATGTAATCCTAGGTGTGCCATTGTTTTGCACAGGACTATAACACAGCATATTTGTCATGCTGAAGTCTGACTAAGCTTTTTGACGACTGCTATGGGAGCTATAACGGCCTCCATTACTTGTTCCCTATTTTGGGAATCATGTAGAAACTGTATCATTAGCCAAGAGTAGAATGATTGTTAATTCTCAAATATACTGGATCAGCAGATTGTACTTAGCTTTTTAAGATATTGCAGTCTCACCTCCGGGGGGTTCATGCTGTGAGAAATCGGAGAACATCTAAAGTGCAAGCTTCTATCGAACTAGATATTTGGCATGGACAAATTTTCTGTGCTAGTTCTACAATGCAATATTTAAGTAAGATACGATAAGATAATCCTTTAATAGTCCCACAATGGGGAAATTTCAGTGATACAGTTTCATGGATGGTACAGTATATACAGTATATAACAAGAGAGAAAAACACATACAAGCTCATGGCAGATTTAGGAATCATAGCAACTAAAAAAGAAAGAAATACAGACACACTGCAGGATCATTTAGTTCTCTGTGTGGAGTGATATTAATAATACAGCCAAATGTGGTTGGAGGACATGAGGAGGGGCACAGCATGTAGATATAACAGGCAAAAAAACACTTTTTTTTTTTGCAGAGGTGGGGACATATGCAGCTATCATGATCACATGTGGCAGCTCCTTTGGTAGGTAGTGAGATCTCCTGCTCACAGCTGATACTTCGGTATCTTGCATCAGCACTATTGTCCATTAACCACAAAAAATGCCCCAAATGTCATCACAAGCCCTCCTCCTCCTCCTTTCTTCTTACCACTGTGTTCTACTGCCCAGAGAAGTCCAAAGCCATCCAGGCAGACAGGGTGCTGCTCTCTTGCCAAGCTTCCATAAACTCATGGGGTTGGTGGGTGATGGTAGGTTCCCAGGTTGTCCCACGTGTCCACAGTTAAAGAAAGAAATACCAGTCAGCTGTAGCATCTTCACACATCTTCACACATCAGCAATAGATGCCAAAAATCATCTCCTTGAAAAGAAGAAGTCCACACTTCCATGTAGGTTTCTCCTCCATGCCGCATGGTGAGACATGCTGTGCTTAGCTTCTGGGGGGATGGTAACAGGCACATGTGCACACAGGTCTTGAGTCATTGTCCATGCTTTAACAATAGAAACAAAATACTCCACAGGATCTTCCATTCCATTTATAGTTGCTAATTCATAGTGCTAGTTTGCTTAGTTACAGGATTCTTGAAGATACAGAGAAAAAGAGTGAAAAAGGAAAGATAAAGGTTGCTCCCAGCTTGGAGCACTGTATCGAGGCAGCCAGCCACTCAAGGCAGCGCCAGGTTTCTCCTGGATGGGCCACAGTAGACGTAATAGAGATGAGCGAGTAGTATTCGATCGAGTAGGTATTCAAACGAATACTACGGTATTCGAAATATTCATACTCAATCGAATACTACTAGTTATTAGCAGTAAATATTCGATTCAGAGCCAGCATTAATTAGCCAAATGCTATACAATGTATAGCATTCGGCAAATCAACGCTGGTTCTGCAGCAGGCTCGTCCTTGCTAGCCAGGAGAGCTGGCAGCTTGCTGTTACGAGGGAGCTTACTTTTTCTCATAGGAATGAATTGTCCAGCGTTGATTGGCCAGTGTACAGCATTCAGCCAATGAACGCTGGTTCTGCCAGAGGCTCATCTGTGAGGAGGCGGAGTCTAAGATAAGACCACAGCAGTCTCCATTGTGGTTCAATTTTAGACTCCGCCTCCTCACAGACGAGCCTCCGGCAGAACCAGCGTTCATTGGTCGACTGCTGTACACTGGCCAATCAACGCTGGTCAATTCATTCCTATGAGAAAGAGAGTCAGCTCCCTCATAACAGCAAGCTGCCAGCTCTCCTGGCTAGCAAGGACAAGCCTGCTGCAGAACCAGCATTAATTTGCCTGCAGTTATGAGGGAGCTGACTCTCTTTCTCATAGGAATGAATTGACCAGCGTTGATTGGCCAGTGTACATCATTTGGGCAATCAACGCTGTATATCACATGACCATGGACTGATTTTTATCCACTGGGAGTAAGTAGAATGAATGAGATCAAGCAAATTTCTAGAAAACTGTGAGAAGTTAATACAGAAAGTATATTGGAAAATCATACAACTTTTCATTCTACAAACAATAACATTGGTCTCTCAATATTGGTCTGAAAGTGGCCACCCCCTTTAAGGAAGGCTTCAGCATCAGACAGCTTGGGGTGTAGACAAGAAGCCAAGCAGAAACAATCCCCCCCTCCCACCCCCCCCCCCCCCCCCCCCCCCCACACACACACACACACTCCTGTGTTATTATACAGGCTGGACGCTTGGAGCTCTGTAGACATTACAATAAGACCAGGCTCTGATACAATCTAGCAGGAATATCAACACATAAACCAAATATTATCACTAGAGATGAGCGAACAGTGTTCTATCGAACACATGTTCGATCGGATATCAGGGTGTTCGCCATGTTCGAATCGAATCGAACACCGCGTGGTAAAGTGCGCCAAAATTCGATTCCCCTCCCACCTTCCCTGGCGCCTTTTTTGCACCAATAACAGCGCAGGGGAGGTGGGACAGGAACTACGACACCGGGGGCATTGAAATAAATTGGAAAAAGTCATTGGCTGCCGAAATCAGGTGACCTCCATTTTAGACGAATAGTGGATTTCAAATCCGGGTCATATGAGAATGTGAACTTTGTGACTATGAGACAGGGATAGCTGTACAGGCAGGGATAGCTAGGGATAACCTTTATTTAGGGGGGAATGTTATTAAAAATAACTTTTTGGGGCTCTATCGGGTGTGTAATTGTGATTTTTGTGAGATAAACTTTTTCCCATAGGGATGCATTGGCCAGCGCTGATTGGCCGAATTCCGTACTCTGGCCAATCAGCGCTGGCCAATGCATTCTATTAGCTTGATGAAGCAGAGTGTGCACAAGGGTTCAAGCGCACCCTCGGCTCTGATGTAGCAGAGCCGAGGCTGCACAAGGGTTCAAGCGCACCCTCGGCTCTGATGTAGGAGAGCCGAGGGTGCACTTGAACCCTTGTGCACCCTCAGCTCTGCTACATCAGAGCCGAGGGTGCGCTTGAACCCTTGTGCACACTCTGCTTCATCAAGCTAATAGAATGCATTGGCCAGCGCTGATTGGCCAATGTATTCTATTAGCCTGATGAAGTAGAGCTGAATGTGTGTGCTAAGCACACACATTCAGCACTGCTTCATCACGCCAATACAATGCATTAGCCAGTGCTGATTGGCCAGAGTACGGAATTCGGCCAATCAGCGCTGGCTCTGCTGGAGGAGGTGGAGTCTAAGGTCGGACCTGAATGGAGACTGGTGTGGAGCGATCTTAGACTCCGCCTCCTCCAGCAGAGCCAGCGCTGATTGGCCGAATTCCGTACTCTGGCCAATCAGCACTGGCTAATGCATTGTATTGGCGTGATGAAGCAGTGCTGAATGTGTGTGCTTAGCACACACATTCAGCTCTACTTCATCGGGCTAATAGAATGCATTGGCCAGCGCTGATTGGCCGAATTCCGTACTCTGGCCAATCAGCACTGGCTAATGCATTGTATTGGCGTGATGAAGCAGTGCTGAATGAGTGTGCTTAGCACACACATTCAGCTCTACTTCATCGGGCTAATAGAATGCATTGGCCAATCAGCGCTGGCCAATGCATTCTATTAGCGTGAACTGAGTTTGCACAGGGGTTCTAGTGCACCCTCGGCTCTGCTACATCAGATTGCTACATCTGATGTAGCAGTGCCGAGTGTGCATCAGATGTGTAGTTGAGCAAAACTGACTCAGCACTGCTAAGTCTCTGCATTCGCATAGGAATGCATTGGCCAGCCTTCGGCCAATCAGCGCTGGCTCTGCCGGAGGAGGCGGAGTCTAAGGTCGGACCTGAATGGAGACTGGTGTGGAGCGATCTTAGACTCCGCCTCCTCCAGCAGAGCCAGCGCTGATTGGTCGAGTTCCGTACTCTGGCCAATCAGCACTGGCCAATGCATTTCTATGGGGAAAAGTTAGTTTGCGAAAATCGCAAACTGACAGGGATTTCCATGAAATAAAGTGACTTTTATGCCCCCAGACATGCTTCCCCTGCTGTCCCAGTGTCATTCCAGGGTGTTGGTATCATTTCCTGGGGTGTCATAGTGGACTTGGTGACCCTCCAGACACGAATTTGGGTTTCCCCCTTAACGAGTTTATGTTCCCCATAGACTATAATGGGGTTCGAAACCCATTCGAACACTCGAACAGTGAGCGGCTGTTCGAATCGAATTTCGAACCTCGAACATTTTAGTGTTCGCTCATCTCTAATTATCACACTAAATCATGCCGCACCATCACAGCAGTATACTAGTATATATATCCCAGTACCTTTTTTTTTTTTTTTTACCATTCTGTAAATGATGTTCCTTAGTTATATGATAAGTCACAATCCTAGCATTAAGAACCATGCTACACAATTTTTCCTATAATTTTCTCCGGACTATAATGTTTATATAATCTAGCACGTTGCCTTATTGTACCTGTAGCACTTTAGTTATGCGGCTCAGTCAGTAACTTGCTGTGAATTATGATTAATTCAGGCACATGAATTATTAAATATGTGGGTACAAGGTTTTACAAATGCTATAAACAGTTTTAAGCGGAACGGTTGTATGGTAATCAGTCCATATATTGCTTCCCGGTGACAGCAATTATCTCTTAATTGGAAGGCTTGCCCGTCTCTTGAAAACGCTGCCTGCTATTTTTGAGAATACATTTGATTCTTAACAGACCTTTAGCGCTTTCGGCTAACACGATAAGACGTATGTACTTAAATATTTTAGAGTTACGGGTTGAAGTATTGCAAAGAGGATTGTATCTCCAGTGGTTTCTTACATATGTTGGGTTGGAGCTCCGGGCCGTCGCTAAGCTGTACTTATTAAAAAAAGTATTTTATATGCTTTAGTAGTCCTAAAGGTATTTAGCTTATGCAAAGGTCTTCAGTGGGCCATCTGTTTCCTGACTATGCTACTTGGATATTGGTGCAATTATGAATCCTAATTATTTGAATTCGTCTAAAAAAAAATCACTAAAACTTTTTACAAAATATGATGTATTATCTTATTGAAACTAAAATATGGTTCCTAAGACAATGACCTCAGGGTAACAAGGCACAATACACTGAAAAGTCAATGGTGCTGGCCCTGCAAATAGTAGGGACTGTTTTTAGGGCGACTGCACTGTCCACCGTTCTCCTAGGAGTTGCTGTGCGTCCATAAAGTATATGTGAGAAAATGGCAAAAGCAATGAAGACCTTGTGGTTTACCTCTGGAGAAAATAGCTTTTTGCATATTTTCAAAAACAGCAATGTCTTGGCACAGGTTCATAATAGGAAAACGTTTGATAAAGGTGACGTGGCCCTAACCGATCTATCTGAGGTCTCAGTTGATATGCTGGGTTCTCCTGTTAGACTCCCATTATAATGTGCAAGCACAGATAGACAAAGAGTAATGGATGATCTGTAAATATAGAAAGCATTAAAAAGTTACAGTATAAAGCAAAACCATGAGAGTTTTTCACATTTCCAAATTTAGCATCTAAAAACCCAGTTGCCAATGGTGAAGGTCTTGATATAGTTATGGTGGGAGAGTAGACAGATGCACAAAAATCAGGTATCAACAGGTTTTACCCTGGATGTAGATTTGGCAAAACTGGCAAAAATAAACAAGCCTTAACTTCAGGCAAAAACAATAAAACAAAACCTGCTCGTCTGAGCTGCTAACTAAACACTAGGGTTGAGTGATCGTGTTCGGAAAAGATCAGATTACGATCGGCGATCGAGAAAATTTCACGATCGCGATCGGAATTCCGAACACGATCTTTTTAGGTGCGATCGAGATCGGTACTATTTCCCACAATGCTTTGCTTAGCCTTCACACTGAGTATACGCTCCGCTCATTCTGAGTGGAGTGTATACTCAGTGTTAAGGCTCCGCTGCAGTTCCATAGGAATGAATGGAAGCAGCCGGCACACAGCCTTAACCCCCTGCGAGCCAGCTCCCTCCATTCATTCTAATAGGAGACTAAATTAACATCTCTAGTAGCTACTTACCTGCAGAGATGGCTGCTCCGGTGCCTGGTGTTCTTCTTCTTCGCCTCGCTGCCGCTCTACGCTGCTCTTCCCGCCTCACTGTTGCCGCCTCCCAGGTTAGTGTTTAAAGTGCTAGGAAGGCGGGGCTTGTGGCTTAGGAGAGTGTGGGCGGGTACATGGCGGGGAGACGTGACGTTTTTCCAGTACCCGTCCACATTCTCCTAACCCGCCACACTCTCCTAATCTGGGAGGCAAGGGGCAGCGAGGCGAGAAGAGCATCGTGCAGCGGCAGCGAGGTGAAGAAGAACACCGGAGCAGCCATCTCTGCAGGTAAGTGGACACCAGGGGGGACTAAGTAGCCAGAGGATTAAAAAAAAATCCTCTGGCTACTTAGTGATTCACTACACAGCGTGGATTCTAACAATTAAAGTGTTCAATTGTTAGATTCCATGCTGTATAGTGAACAGGAATGCTTTTAAAATCCGATCTCCGATTAATAAAAAAATCCCATTGACTTGCATTGGGATCGGAATTAGGATCAAGGTCGGGTTGGAATGATCGGAAATCGGATTTTAAAATCGATCCTGAAAAGTCAAGATCGGCTCAACCCTACTAAACACTACTAACTATATGTGTGGCTTTCTTCAGCCACACGAAAAAACAAACACAAAACAGAGGCTGTGGTTCACACTGGTATCTCACCAGAGGTTAGGTTATAGGGACAGAACCCGGCTCCTCCACTCTCCCCCAGGAACTGTCTTGTCAGGCTTTATAGGTCTGTAATGAGGACCAACTTCCAGCTATAGGATAAGAAGTGGTTAAAATCACAGGTGTGCTGTTGCTACAGCTCCGAAACGCCCTCACTCACCACACATACGTGAGATATCTGGGTGGAGATATAGTGTCCTATCAGGACTTTACCTGTCACTTTCTTATATAAAATAAATCCAGGTAATATAACCCTAATAATTTTGTTCCTGATGCAGATAGTTTAATATTAGTAACTTTGACAGCAGCACATAATTTGCAACTACATAGTAAGTAAAAACAAGTTATCCCAAATCTGGCAGTGAATCCTGCTGGCCGTAATGAGCAATAACTTTTACTTGTCAGCAGGCTCTAGAGCCAAGGCCTGTTATCCGCGCACTAACATTTATGTACATGCGATGATGAAAGTTAGGGAAGTCGGTGATGACTGCAAAAGTTTTCAAGGACTGATTCTTTACATATTATTTTTTTACTTTTGTAACTTCACAAACTCGGTTTTGCGAGAGGGCAGCCTGGATACCCTTTGGTGGGATAATTGAAAGATACATGCACAGGCTTCAAAGATTGTTTATAGGAGTATCATTGCACCAGTCCTTTCTGCAAACGTAACATCTTTATTTAGTAGTTCCGACGCGGCTTTGAATTTTCCGACTGCAATGTCTCCAATACCACTGTCGTCTTTCCTCTGGAGAGTCTTATTTTATTTACAGGTGTCATACATGTCTACATCTGACAATGGAAATTATCATTTATTTGGGCTGTATGATCAACTTTGCAACACGTGTCATGGTTCAGAGAGAAAATCTAATGCAGGAAATATTTCTACCTGCAGATGGTGTAAAAGAGGTTATAGAAGATACTCGAAATGATGGCACCGCAGCCTTCGAGCGAGCGATGTGTCCCTTTTATTGTGTATGAAGTATAGCTCTGTACTTTGTGCCGCCACAATTCTTGGTTTTACAATTCACAGCTGTAGAATTTTAATATAGCTAAAGCAAAGACTTGTGAATGCAAAGGACACAGACAACTGGAAGCGATAAACAGAAAAAATTTTTTTGCACAGAGAGTTTGCAGTATAACAATATCCCAATAATAGGCAGATACTGGCTGCAAGTCTCCTGCTGTGCACATTAATGTACCATACTGCTATGAGCTGAATGCAACGTCGCGATGGCGATGAGCTGAATGCAACGTCTTCCCAACATTTGTTGCACATGTCTGACAAGGAGTATGGAGAAAGTATAGGCCTAAAGACATCTCCATACACAACAGTTGCCTGCAATTTTACTATGCAGACAACCACCATTAAGGAAGCGTTCACACTTGTGTCTGCTGCCCCTCCACCATAATCCCACTGAAATTGTACAAAAACAAATTGGAGACAGCTTGCATAGGGTCAGTTTAAAAACCCATTCATTTCAATGGGTTTGTAAAGCAATCTGCAGGTTTCTGTATGCAGCCTCTCCGCCATGACAGCGATTTTTTTGCACGTCCAGCATGCCCGACTTTGTGTCCAAGCAAAAAAAGTGGTTTCATGGCGGAGAGGCTACATACAGACACCTGCAGACACTAAGTCTGACACCTGCAGTCAGTCAGACAGTCAACCAGTCTACTGCAAAGGGAATTAACCCTTTGACTGCTGGACTGCGCAGTGGAACAGGTTGCGACTTTGATGTTATGGCCGAACCTGCTGCACAATCCTAACAGATAGATAGATTCCTAGTAGCACTGCACTATATTTTTAGCCAACTTAAGGTGTGGTTCGTTCCAAATTTGTTTGACCCAAAACAAATAAGGGACCTTAGCCACGGAACCCAACATGAAGCTAATCTTGACAGCTTGCCCATCTCTACTCCTATTGCTCTTACCTCTATAGGTGACACAACACCTTGCTCTGTTGCATCTCCCTCTAAGCATGGAGGTATAGATGAACAACTCTGTCTCCAAAATCCATGTCAATATCAGCCTATCCCTGCAAGCGGAGTATAGCTCAACCACAGTCAGACAAGTAAAACGATTTTGGATGGAACTAATTTTTAATATCAGATGATAATATAATACTCATTGTTGACTTGATGTTTGACATGTAATGTATTTGTAAATAAAGAAACATCCTTCAAGCCTCCAGAGGTTATTACAATGGACATAAATGTCAGGACGTACCTGTTGACATTCAAAGCTTTCAGTGAAATACTGAATTTATGACAATCGCTTTATACCAAGGCTGATATAAAGATGTCATTTGTGCAAACATATTCATGTAAAAAGCCTTTAAAGCTTGTGGATATGTCTTGCAATTATCAAAAACCATCCATGCTGCCCTCTGGCAAAACTGAGTTTGTCAAGCTGTAAGAATGTGTTCTTTGAGGAATATTGTATTTCCCAATGTCGTGCTGCGGATGTGATGTGTCAGCATCATATTTTATTTCACTGTAAAGAGAAAGTCTTTCTACTCTGCTACAGATGTGTCCTCCCATAAGATGGGTTCATATCTGCGATGTTGAATCCGTTTTACCTTAAAGTCATGGGCACAGCAGAAAGGATTAAACATTAAAGATGAATTAGCCCAATAAGTAACAATGACAGGTCCCAAGGAACCTTATTGACTATTATGGGTTCCGTTAAGTATCCATTGTTTTCTCTGTAAGGTCACCAGATGAAAAAGTTGTGTTTGCAAGGAAGGCTCTGAACAGAGTCTCTGCGGTAGATGGGAACATAGCCCTAGTGGTCCTCTTAGCTTTAAAGGTCCACTTATAGGATCTGTATCAGGAGTTAGGCAGCTTTAAAATAAAAATAAAAAAATATGGTTTGGGGATAAGTTATCACAAAGTCATACGCATACGCTATCTATCCACTATGTAGGACCACCCAGTTCTAGGTGTGAATCGTAGCGTTTCGAGTCTCTTCTTGGCATGTTGTCATATTGTGTTGAATTGGTTTCATTACAAATTGGAATCATTAACCAAATTGGAGGTTAGTGTAGATACATAGTTATGTAATTTTTAGTTGCATACCATTGTCATGACATGGTAGCAGTTATCCTTGTGACAATGAGCAGAACCAGGTACCAAGAAGGGACATCAACCTCCTAGCTGGTTCAGCAAGTGTAAGATAGGAATTCTGGCCACCATTCCACAGGAAATTGGTCATGTAAAGGTATTCCTTGAAGCCTTATTTTATCATGAAACACAGAGACATATTCATATTGTATCATTGTGTACATAGGGAAGGGATAAGCAGAAGGCACCAAAGACTAAGATGGCATTCTTCCTGCATAGAATCTGGATTTGATGCATATAAATGTACAGCGACTTAGAAATATGATGTGCTAAGGCAAAGGGCTGGGCGAGAGATCCTGGAGCTTCCGTCTCTAGATCTGGTAGAATGAATGTTAGTCCAAGAGGAGACATTTGCAGAGAAGCGAGCCTGGAAGAAAGTAAACAGAGACTATGTAGAGATGTACAGTAGTAGAAGAGTACTATACGTAGTCTGTTCTAACTATTTCAGTGATACACAACGGGATAGTCACCACCAATTGTGACAACAAAATGGTGTGCCGCTAGAAGAGACCGGTCCCTCTGACAGAGGACAGTTACTGGCCTTATCTGTCACTTGTGGCCCCTAGTGTGGCTAATGTTAGAATATAGAAACACAACACAGCCAAAAGGACTTGAAACAAGGATTCTGTCTGTTGGGTGGGACCTTGCATTTGCTACTGAACATCTCCCATATGTTGCAAGTAAGTTGATCTACTACTGGACCAGGTTGTTATTGCAATGTACCTTTACTGCAAATGGTGTTCGAGCTCTTTAAACACCTTATTTATTGGAGTGACGCCTCACCAATCTGATTTTATAACCTGCCAAAGGCTTGTACTGTCTTCTTGCATCACTGTTCCTAAATCCATGGCTTTCCTCTGGTTTCTTCAGTTTACTTCCACACTTGAGAAACCTCTTGATAATCTACTTAGCTTTCTAAGAAATTGGCCTTAGAGGGTGCATGGAATGGGAAAACTAGATTTTGAGCACCGCTGAGGACACAGGCATGTGATCGATAATCACTTTACAGTGCTGCAAAATGGGTTACAATTGAGAATGTTCTGATCTACCAAAAACAGTAGGAGATTGAAGAGATCTAAACCATCCATATTTTAGTATGGGTAAGAGTTTGTATAGTGTAAAGATCGACAACCATTACCATAGGCCATAAAACAGGAATCAAAAAGAACCTTAACAACATCAAGGCGTGTTGTCAAATAGTAAGGATCATTCCACTATGCCTATCTATCACAAGTTTGGGTGTAGTTTAGTTTCTCATCTGGCTTGTTCTCCGTCTTATAATCTTGTGACACTGTCTTGAAAATTTCAGCATACAATATGGTGGTTCTCAGAGTTCTCATGCTTGTGTTTTTGGAATCCTTTTCTAAATCATGAAATATTTTTTCATTGTCTAATAATTGAAATAAACAACATTGTTTTACACTAAAACAGATACTTTGGGACTAACAAAGCAATCGAGGAGCCTTCTTCCAAAGCATGCTCCTGAGCAGCCTAAGCACAGACCTGTGGCCCAGGTATAGAAAGTAGGTGTAGGTCTGAGGAGCCTAATAGATCCTTCATTGGTCGCAACTGCTTTTAGGGTTGTTTGTGTGGTTAAGGAACTGAATAATGAAGTGAGAAGAATCCTCCATTACTTTCTGAGTTCTATAACATTGTTGACCCAGCCTTAGCATATGCCATCAATAATAAATCAGTAAAGTCCCTCACCTGGGAACCCAGCTGTCCAGCTGTTTGTGGCACTTGGGCCAGCTCCATTCCCCCTTCTCAAGCTAGTGACGCCATATCTATTGAGCACATGGCCATGCCTCAACTCAGTATCAAGCATAGCCACTATGTGATGTATGATGATCTCCTTCAGTCCCTGTTTACTGTGCTGCTGATGACTTGCCATCTATACAAGTGACCACTGCAACCAGTTCTTCTCCTCAGTATAGAGGCCAATGAGTGGTCAATACATTCAGTATGTACTGTGTAGGTAAGTGCTCAGTGCCTAGGAGAGACAACAAGGTGCAGGAACAGAGATCAAAGTCAGGGATCCCCTTTCATTTACAATGCATGCTTCCAATGCTGTGTGGACAGAATAGCTAATGAATAGAGAATAATGATATAAATAGGATTTTCCAAATGGGACATTTCTGTTGCCCATTATCACAACTATTAACAGCTATAAAACAATTCTGTCTTATTAGGTAGGAAATATCTCCAATACTGATGCTACGAGCAGCAGGAGTTAATGCTCTTTGAGAACATTGATTTTCTGCTTGCAGGTGCTTGGATGAGATTTCCCTAGTGGAGCTCCTAATACTTTGGAAATGTCACACATAAAGGATTGTGCCTGCTGCTTTATGAATGAATATAAATAAGTTAAATATAATAACTAGTGCTAACGTGTAAGTAGGAACAGAAGATGAAAGGACCTTTATGTACAGGGCATTTTACAAATGAAAAGTCAAATCATCCTCCGTGTTCCATTGAGAGACTACAATCAACTTTAACATAGTTCAAATTTGGTTCAATCCAATACAATATTGTAATACACTAACAAAACCATCAAAAATTGGAGCTCACAAAATAACCACTAGGTAGTTACATGTAGACATCTACATCGCTTTGTGACACAACATTACAAAACAGTATTGTGTTGAAAAGCTGATCGTCTTATGGCACCTATAATGTAACTTGATTATTCTAGCAGGTAAGGGCTGATTTTCACTTACGTATCCTTATTTTTGTTCACAGCCTTTTCTTATTCCTCGAGAGGGCGCCACTTACATCCTATACATTGCATGCCGTCTCTTTTCAGTGTCAGTGTAATATATTATTATTATTATTATTATTATTATTATTATTATTATTATTTTAATTTTATTATTATTTATATAGAACCATTAAAGAAGACCTTTCATCATCTAGGGCACATGCGGTTTTATATACCGATGGAAAGCTGACAGTGTGCTGAATTAAGCGCACTGTCGGCTTTCACGATGTGTGCCCCAGGTAAAGAGCTATCGGTGCCGGTAACATAGCTCTTTACTGTCAGTACACTCAGTCAGGAACGCCCCTCCTCACAGCAGCACTGTCGGCTTACCAGCGGTATATAAAACCGCATGTGCCCCAACTCATGAAAGGTCCTCTTTAATTCCATGGTGTTTTACATTTGGGAGTTTATATACAGCACACAAAATATACAAACCAATATAATACTAACAATGACTGACTGGCACAGTGGGATATAGAGGGCTCTGACTGCAAGGGCTTACAGTCTATGAGGAAAGAGGGATAGTGGTAGAAGGTGAGGGGAGAAGCTATTCAGATGGTGGTGTGGTGACAGTAGCGTTATTGGGGGTTGTAGGCCTTCTTGAATAGGTAAGTCTTCAGAGTCTTCTTGAAGCCTGTGATTGTTGGGTCAGTCTTATGTGTCTTATTAAGGAGTTCCAGGCTATGGGAGATGCATGGGAAAAATGTTGGAGACGGTTGTGTGAGGAGCAGATAAGAGCAGAGCATAGCAGGAGGTCTTTGGAAGATCCAAGGTTACATGTAGGCAGGTAGTGGGAGATTAGATGGCATGCCCTGAATGTCTAAGTGGAGGCAACTGTGAACAGGAACAGGGATTGGTAAGTGAAAATCTTTCATTACTTGCTGGAGTAATCCAGTCAGTAGCGGCCTAAAGAATCTCTGTGTTGGCCGGCATGGGGGCCTATAAAAGGGATCCTGTTTGTAGGTCTGTAACGGGGCCATTACCATATTTGGATCTGTAATGCAGGTCCTTACTGTATGGGAGCCTGTAAAGAGGGCCCTTATCCTATGGAGAACTGTAATGGTGCTCCTTGCTGTATAGAGAATCTTACAGTATGGGGACCTGTAGTGGCACCAACCTCTATTCGGGCCATCGAAAATCACAGATGAAAAAGTCTTGCAAGGCTGACTTTTTAGTCCAGAGAAGTCTGATAAAAAATAACTGAGGCACAATGGACCCCATTATGGTCAATGAGGTCCCTTGGAATCCATTGCAGTCCATCATTTCACATGTTTACATATATTACAGAATAACATTTAGAACTAAAATATTTTCTATTGATTTATTCTGGAACAGGGTTGAGGTTTATATTTTCATGCTGTGGTGTAACTGGTAAGTGGCAGGGCTATCCTGATGTTTCTATCATATAGCACATAAAATGCATCAGATAAACCACTCATTTTCATATCTATTTCAATAGCTTTTTTCTTATGTAGATTTCCAGCACCACTGCAAGAGATACTTGTATAAATCCACCAGTTCAATAAATAGCTAACATGACTGGTCCTGAGGCAAAGAAAACATGTTCAGAGCCTCAAATCAGTGACTACGAGAGAAGGAAAGTCATATCTGTTTTTCTAGAATAAATGATGGGTAGATCTAAATCAATAAATAATATCATTGATCTGATGCCATAGAAAGCATAGCAAAGACTAAACCTGCTCAAGGTCCACGACAATAGAGTGCTGCAAAATCGGGTATCTCTTAACAAGTAAACAATCTAGTAAAGCCAAGTCTGTAATGTCATCCCACAAAGGACTGGAGGGACTATTGTGTTATCCTGCTGTGCAAATCTTTAGTTATTGCTTTCACAAAAATTGTAACATTGTGTGTCTTAAAAGCTTTTCATGTCACGCTACATGTCAGAAGTTCTGTTCGGTGGGGAGCCCAAAGCTGAGACCACCACAGATTGCTACAACATAATGAGTCCATCTTCAGCTGATGAAAAGAGACAGCACCCACTGAGCAATTCTGCCCCATGTTTTAGATCTTGGTGGGATATCAGGACACAGGCCATGGCCGATCAAAACTTCTGCCACGTATCTCTGACATTTCAGAAGTTTTCTGAATGTACAGTTACTCTTCTGTTCTCATAGCTATAACAATTGCTGTCGATGACAATGACAGATGTAAGAACATGCAACATGCACACAAGTGTCCACCCTTAACTTATCTTCATTTTGGTCTCAAATTTCTCATTAAATCTATTCAATAGAATATCACAACATTTTAACAAATGCCCAAAAGCAGCAATTCTAAAAACAAGCAATTATTGACCACTTAAAGGCATATATGGGAAATGCCTATGTAAGTGTAACATACTTGCCCATCCGGGCTTCGGCACCATCCTCGTGCCACATGCTATGATGCAGGAGGCATGTCCTAATTCCTTGCTTTAGATTCTTCTTTTATTGTCTGAACATTGTCCTATTTCCTCACCTCTGTAACTGATTTTACACCACACACATCTCCTTCACCTTGGTTTCCCTCTAATAGTTAATGTTAGCTTTACCTGTGTATCTTTCCATCAAGTCTGGGGCAGGTTCTTCCTTCCTATTTACTCTTTGGTCACATTCACCTTGTTGCTTGCTATTTCCTTGTGCATGCTGGCTATTTCCTCTTGCTGTTTGTTACCACAATACATTTTCCTATACTGTGGCTTTACTTTTGACTATTCTCTCGGATTTTGATTGTGTACTGCGTTGCTCAACTGGTATCAACTCCTTGGCTAGCTGACTTCCCTTTTGTTGTTGTTTGTCTAGTCTGTGTTCTGTGTCATCACTTATATCTAAGGAAGGATTGTCATCCAGTTGTCATCTGTCACCTAGGGCAGTGAAGAAAGCAGGCAGGGACAGCGGACGGGTTCAGCTTAGGGATCCCTATCTTCCTGTGAATCACTTCAGATCAAGTTTCACCATTGCTTTCCATGGCATTATTACAGTGTAGCAAGTTATCAGATTCAAATTGAAGATGGCTACTATATATATATATATATATATATATATATATATATATATATATATACACAATACGACAATCATGTCTTTTTCCGAGCTGGGGATATGTAGAGCCAAGAGGAAAGGTAGAGAAGAGGAATATGTCTGCCAGACAGGAGCTGTAATTTTTTTTTTCTGCTGGAATGAAATGAATATTCTCATGGTTTCATCATATCCTATGTCTCAGCCCTATATAACACTAATAGTATGGTGACATCTGCTCCTATCCTCACTGAATGTCTCATAATTACTGTTCTAATGTGTTATCATCAAAAAGGGTCTTCAAGACAATTATTTCTACCCATATAATGGTGTCTATCCAGAATGTCCTGACATATGTCTTAAACATATAACTCCTCCTTCCTATAGATGCTAGATGAAGGATAGATGGTGAACATAGAGCCTGAATATCACTGGAATCATTATTTTCTAGGACTAGAGAGATGTCTGCAAGGAGGAACAGTCTTGATTCCTTGTATTATAAGATCTAAAATAGTAACACATAGAGATAGATAAAATATACCACTTTCTCCGTTTTCCAACCTGCTTGCCATTTTGAGAATTGTAGGCAAAACAGGGCTGGGATCAGGGCGAGCCAGGGCAGGGGTGCCTCAGCCCAATATCTACTATAACTCATGCCAGAAAACTGTCTGGGTCAGTCCTTGCCTGGTATAGATTTCCATTTTGGCATAAGGAACCTCCCATGGTGTACAAGAATTATCAAGGCAGGGGTGCCTCAGCCCAATATCTACTATAACTCATGCCAGAAAACTGTCTGGGTCAGTCCTTGCCTGGTATAGATTTCCATTTTGGCATAAGGAAGTCCCATGGTGTACAAGAATGATCAAGAACTTCTTTTGAGCTGGTCCCTAAAATTCCAATGGCTGCAGGATACAAAATTTTCAATATACAGTGGTCTTGTTTGGATTGTTGTAACTTAAAATCAGACTCAACATAGGCTGCTAGTATGGAGGTTACACCATGATCTATTGACTGGTAAAACCCCAGTATTGGCATGGGCTTACTGGCTGACTTATGGCAGCTCTTATGTATTGTAATATTACATGTCCCGTGCTTCTCTTTACATGTGCCATACTGAGGTGTTCCTATGAACAGTTTCTATCTCTTAGCAGCTCTTTATTTTTTTATTTATTTATTTATTTTTTTTTTTTTTTTTTATGTAGATTGTGAGCCCCACATAGAGCTCACAATGTACATTTTTTTACCACTTTTTGGAGTATGGGATGGAAATCCATGCAAACACGGGGAGAACATACAAACTCCTTACAGATGGTTTTTTGCCCTTGGCGGGATTTGAACACAAGGCTGCAGTGCTAACCACTGAGCCACCATGTGGCCCCCTTTATGATTTTTTTTTTTTTTTTTGTGTAAAGATGTGCTATATCAATATTAGTTATTTGATGATGTTTCTTTAATCTTCAATGTTTCATATTTTTGGTGACCTTTTGGGGCCTTCATAAGAACCTATTTCAAGTTTTCATAAACTTGTGGCCTCCAGTTAATGGTTTTTAGCTTACAATGGTTATCTGAATTATAGGGGTTAATATAGCTATTTGAGGGACCAGAGCATAAATGTTTTGTAGGCTCTCAGAACTGTTATTTCCTTGAAAAACATATTATTATAGACACTGAGTGGTGTAAATACGGTTAATCTTTGATGTAATGTGTCACATTTTTGGCGCAATTTGGTGCATCTAGTTTGAGCCAAGTTTTTTTTTTTTTTTAATATCCTATACATGTAGGTGTGGATTCTCAGAATAAAAGGGCCTGCTAGTAAATGCTTTGCAGATATGTTGTAGCTGTATATGGACTGTATCTCTATAATGTGTGCTTGTTTTAGGTATACAGCAGTGGCAATGCCGATGCTCTACAACACACGGTACAGTTCCAAGCGCAGAGTGACTGTCATGATTGCCATAGTTTGGGTCTTATCCTTTGCCATCTCTTGTCCACTTCTCTTTGGACTAAATAACACTGGTAAGTATAGAAAATGAAAATGTATGATGTGACTCCTTAATCTAGGGCAATTACTAGAGCCAAGAGAACAGACATGGAGGAATTAAGGTAGTCCAAAGATCACAGTTGGTGATAAACTGGTTAAAACTAGAGATGAGCGAACACTAAAATGTCCGAGGTTCGAAATCCGATTCGAACAGCCACACACTGTTCGAACGGATTTCGAACCCCATTATAGTCTATGGGGGGAAATGCTCGTTTCAGGGGTACACAAAATTCGATAAAATTATACTTACCAAGTCCACGAGTGACGGTCGGGCTGGATTTTGCTTGAAGTCTTCTCCCACCGCAGGGTCCCCGTGTCTTCTTCCGGGTGGAATTTACTCTGCCTAGGCATCCGGCCTAGGCAGAGCCGACTGCGCATGCACTGGTATGCACGCACATACACGCGCATGCATGTAAATGTATTACGTGCGTATCACATTGAAAGCATAGGGAAAAAAGCCTCCCATTGATTTCAATGGGGAGTGCACGTATGCCGGCTTCCATTCAAGTCAATGGGAGCTGCTTTTTACGTGCTCATTCTGAACGTGTTTTTACGATCAGAATGAGCGCAGCATTACATCGTGTGATGGCTCCCCTACTTTGATCCAGACAGAGGTTGGAAGAGGCTTGAAGAGGACATCAGGGGACCAAAGGACTCCATGAGGATGCCCAGTAGAGTGTAGCATGGTAAGTATAACTGTTATATTTACTCACCTTACCGAGCCTCAATTTATTATACTCTGGGGCCTGAGAAGGGTTCGGGTTGAGTCCAAAACTTTTGAAAAATTTGAGTTTAATCTGATTTGACTTAAATCCGTTTGCTCCTCTCTAGTCCTGAATTTGGCACATCTAGTCTTCTAACATTCGTGACCATATTTTCTTAATCTGACCCTTTACTGAACTCTTTTCTGTAGAGAGGGATCTTACGCTTCTAGATTTTTGCTTTGACACTTCTCCAGTGCTACATCAACGGTGACTTAAAAATTGACGGACCATCAAGAAGCCTAGAATCTTGAGACATCATAAATAGATGACAGTTCTACTTCAAAGACTGACTAGTAAATATATATATATATATATATATATATATATATATATATATATACTGTATGTAGATATTAGAGAGAAAGAGAGATTCTTTGTATTCAACACAAATTTGAACCAATCTAAAAAAATTACAAACATTTAAATGTCAAAATACTTAAGAGTAGGAAATTACTAGAAACTAAAATCTGTACTGTGAATAATGACAGCATACTTGTTTTGGATTCGACTAAGCCCTATTTTTTTTTAGAAAACCTGTTATAAAAATCATTCATTTTTACAAATGTCAGTGTTTTACTAGCAAAATAGCAGCCTGACCTTGAAGTGTGATAATAAACACGGCAATAATGAGTCCTCCGGGCTGTCACTATTATCGAGTCTTATAAAATGATAGACTTTGTTCTACAAACAAATGTCAAGACGGATTTATTGATGAAGCAATCTGGATAAAATATTGAGAAGAAAAATAGCAGATAGTGAATGTAGACTGTTGCTTAAGTAGAGACAAAGGTGGCAAAGTTTAGAGAGTTTTCAGTATATCATAAGAACATGGCTGTGGAATAAATCCAGCAGTTTTTGCAGTATTGTTCATGTTTTCCCTGCATAGCAGTATCCCTGTCTACCTATGGTGAAGGGAAATGCAACATAGATGCATTCACTGGAATTAAGCACTGGTATATTTTCTTGCACAGTAGGTAGACAAGGGAGACTTCTGTAGGGACTTTTGAGCTTTAGGGTCTTGGAATCAGCAGGCTGTCATAATGTTATAGGATTGTGCTGAGATAAGCCATAACATTTCCAGATGAATGAAAAGTTTGGTGCAGATGAAGTTCTAGTTTGTCTAGTTCTAAAAAGTTGTGTCTTTCTTAGAAATACACCAATATTCTGTTTATGGTGGACTTATGACCTTCTATCATGTATCGATGGTGGACTCATGATCTTCTATCATGTATTGATGGTGGACTCATGACCTTCTGTCAGTATTGATGGTGGACTCATGATCTTCTATCATGTATTGATGGTGGACTGAAGTTATGACCTTCTATCATGTATTGATGGTGGACTCATGACCTTCTATCATGTATTGATGGTGGACTCATGACCTTCTGTCAGTATTGATGGTGGACTCATGACGTTCTATCATGTATTGATGGTGGACTCATGATCTTCTATCATGTATTGATGGTGGACTGAAGTTATGACCTTCTATCATGTATTGATGGTGGACTCATGACCTTCTATCATGTATTGATGATGGAGTCATGACGTTCTATCATGTATTGATGGTGGACTCATGATCTTCTATCATGTATTGATGGTGGACTGAAGTTATGACCTTCTATCATGTATTGATGATGGACTCAGGACCTTCTATAATGTATTGATGATGGAGTCATGACGTTCTATCATGTATTGATGGTGGACTTATGACGTTCTATCATGTATTGATGGTGGACTCATGACGTTCTATCATGTATTGATGGTGGACTCATGATCGTCTATCATGTATTGATGGTGGACTCATGACGTTCTATCATGTATTGATGGTGGAGTCATGACGTTCTATCATGTATTGATGGTGGACTCATGATCTTCTATTATGTATTGATGGTGGACTGAAGTCATGACCTTCTATCATGTATTGATGATGGACTCATGACCTTCTATAATGTATTGATGATGGAGTCATGACGTTCTATCATGTATTGATGGTGGACTCATGATGTTCTATCATGTATTGATGGTGGACTCATGACGTTCTATCATGTATTGATGGTGGACTCATGATGTTCTATCATGTATTGATGGTGGACTCATGATCGTCTATTATGTATTGATGGTGGACTCATGACATTCTATCATGTATTGATGGTGGACTCATGATCTTCTATCATGTATTGATGGTGGACTCGTGACCTTCTATCCTGTATTGATGGTGGACTCATGATCTTCTATCATGTATAGATGGTTCCTACTCAAGAGAAAATTTTCAATAAAATCTATTTTAAAAATTTAATCACCAGATTTCCCTACTATAGTATCAACACTGGTTTAGCCATACTGAATTTTCTATACTGATTAAAGGGTGTTTACAGGGTGTTTACAGATCGTTCATGAGTTATTGTTCCTGAACATCTGTGAAATTATCACTTGCCAATCCAGGTGAATGAATTAAGACTGGAGTAGGAAACCCCAGTCATCATAAATCCCCTCAATATTTTATATGATCCTATATAGTACTATTGATTTTTTTATCCTATAAATTATAATGGTAGGTATTTGCAAGCACTGGTTATAATATATGGAGCTGAAATGTCATGAATATTGTTTCTTGGGTAAGTCAGTGTTTAACACATAGGGTGTATGGGGGTCAAATGTGTAGAATTATCCTGTTCCAATCTCTTTTGTTCCAGCTTCTAATGAGTGCCTCATTGAAAACCCTGCATTTGTCATCTACTCCTCTGTTGTATCCTTCTATGTCCCCTTTATTGTCACACTCCTGGTGTATGTCCAGATTTATATAGTTCTAAGAAAGAGGCGGAAAAGAGTGAACACCAAGCGCAACAGTAGAGGTGTAGATGCAGAGGCCCACAAGGTAAGCCACAGCTCGACTACTAGATGTTATATTGGAGTATAACGTACATTATATACAGTAATCGGTTACTAGACGGGGGGTCTTGTGTCTCTTGTTTGACTCGAGCAGTGGTCACACGTGCAATGCTCTGCACCGCCGTTTGGTAGAAATCCAGGTTTTCTTCGATATGCAAATGAGTTCTCTTGCAGCACTCGTGGAGGTCCTCAGCGTTCAAACAGCACTGGGGGCGTCCCCAATACTGCCAGAGAACTCCAGTGCCAGTGTCGCCTCTATCTTTACCTGGAACGGCCTCTCCTTGCAACTTGTTCCAGCGCTGGCTTCAAACTTCTAGGCATGCCAGCAGACCTCCGCCATTTTTTTGTGGACGCTTATCCCAGCTTACTGTGTAAGTAGGCACAGGAAAATGGCCACACCAGTGTACTGTGTAAGCGGTCTCAGGAAAATTACCGCGGGCATGCACATGCCTAGAAGTTTGAAGCCAGTGCCGGAACTTTATATGTAATAAGTGGCAAAAATTAGGAATCAAAATATATTCCAAAAAAAATGAAACCATTGAATGTGTTTTTGGGTTTTCGGAGAGTTGCATGAACGCTTTCTAGATACACCCACGGCATAATTAAGTCTATAATTTCCAAAGTATTATTCTATAAATCTTAGATGTAAAAAGAAAGAAAGAGGGAAAAAAAAGTATGATTAATAACAGTCATCTACTTGATCAAATGTTCTTAAGGAAACACTCTGTCAAACTAGGTAGTTGCTCTCTTTTTTTCCTATTAAGCACGTGTGCTTTGTTCCATAGGACAAATGTACTCATCCAGAAGATGTGAAGCTGTGTGCTATCTTTGTTAAATCCAACGGGAGCTTCCCGGCGAATAAAAAGAAAGTGGTAAGTATTATAACAGTGAACTATGTTTAGAATGAAGTCTATTCAATGTGTCAATTACTATATTGCAACTAGAGTTCAAAAACAAGCTGCAAAAAATAAGTATGGAGAAGGTATGACTGTGCGCTATAGGAGCGAATAACAGAAGGTATATTGGATTTAGAAGAGAAGTACTCGCAGGCGGTAATTGGAGGAGTTGTGTTAATACTCTTGTAATAGAAATACATCACATATAATAAGAGTCGTGCGGTCCTTCCGATTCTTATATCCTTTTATTCTCTCATGTAGTAATTTATGAAGTACAATAACATTAACTTCTTCTTGCTGCAGCCATTTTCAGTTTTGTATAGTTGCTTTTTACTTCTCTGCTTCCGAAAGCCATAACTTTTAAAGGGATTCTACCATTAACAACTTTTTTCTAACATGTCGGAATAGCCTTAAGACAGGTTATTCTTCTCATACCTTTAGATGTCTTCCTCGCCCCACCGTTTGGTTAAATATTCATTTTTTTGTTGGTATGTAAATTAGTTCTCTCGCAGAACTGGGGGCGGTCCCCATTGCTCAAACAGTACTGGGGCGTCCCCAGTGCTGCGAGAGAACTCTCTCCAGTGCTGCCTTTATCTTCGTCAGCAATGGCCTCGTCATCTTCTTCTTCCGGCACTAGAGGTCACACTTGTGTGCCTGTGCAGTGGGCTCTGCCATCAGGCCGCAGGCAGAGTCGAGTGCACATGCTGGCGGCTATTTTTTTTTGTGGCCGCTTACGAGAGCATGCGCAGTACACTCTGTACTCCATTGAACTACAGGAGCGTACTGCGCATGCTCAAAAAAATGGCCGCTGGCATGTACACTCGGCTGTGCCTGCTGCCCGATGGCAGGGACGACTGTGCAGGCGCACAAGTGTGACCTCTAGCACCGGAAGAAGAATATGACGAGGCTGTTGCTGACGAAGATGGAGGCGGTGATGGAGAGAGTTCCCACGCAGCATTGGGGACAACCCCTGTACTGTTTGAGCACTGGGACCCGCCCCCAGTGCTGTGAGAGAACTGATTTACATACTGACAAAAAAATGGATATTTAACCGAACGGTGGAGCGAGGAAGACATCTAAAGGTATGAGAAGAATAGCCTTTCTTAAGGCTATTCCTACGTGTTAGGAAAAAAAAGTTTTTAATGGTAGAATTTTTAATGGTAGTTTTTAATGTTTTAATTCCCAAAGGGTGATGGCTAACAGGTTGGTCAGTCAAAGTCCAAAAAAGCTTTATTGGCACATCTGAAAAAACATTTAGCATTGCCAAAGCAGAGAGAATGGTTGGGGGTGAGGGGGAGGGGAGGGGCGGCTGTGGAGAGGGTGGATGAGGTTGGGTTGTTTGGATTTACAATAGTCCTTGGGGTCTTGTCGATCTTGTTTGGGACATGTGGGTATGGGCGGGCATAGGTTGGGTGGGTGATTAGGTGGGGTGATAATGGAGTATAATAGTCCTTGGGGTATCATCTTCCACTCATTTGGTGGCAGCTGGACACGTATTGGGCAGCGATTTCCACAGTGGACTCCTCTTCTCCCAGTAGGATGTAGAATTTCCTCTTCTCGTCTGCAGATGTGAAGTCTGGGATGTGGGCAGAGAGTCTTTGGAAGTACCTGGCCCTCACAGCTGAGTATTTGGTGCAGCAGGAAATGGGCCTCATCTTCCAGGACCCCTTGGTCACAGTGTTGGCACAGTCTGTTCTCCTGTGGCTTGTACAACTGCTTGTGCCGCCCTATTTCTATCTCTAGGCTGAGGGCACTCAGTCTGTACCGGCTCAGGGTCTGTCTGTGTTTAGGGTGGGGTTAGTCTCTCCTGTAATGCAGGCACAGCCATTGCTATGAGGTCCATATAACAATTATCCCCAGATATCAGGGGAAATAGTTTCAGCCAAAGGAAGGGTGAATTCCTTCCTCTTATCTGTGTTAGAAAAAGTCTGGATGATCTAGGCCCGTGAATTGCCTAACTCTCTGCTCTCCATCTGCTTCCTCACTCTACAAAAGCTTATGGCAAAAGCCTCTTGGTCTCCTCATTCCTTTCAAAATGAACTGCCTGGGTTGTACCAAACTCTTGCTCCACACACAAAGTAGTATGGCCCAGGTAAGGAGAAACTATACAACAGACATACTAGTCTATATCCAAACATAAGATATACAACACAAATGAAAGCACACATACCCCATTACAGTCTATGGAGTCAGTGTGCTTTCACTGCACACAGCTTGCCAATTCGTTCTGTAGTTCATTCAGGGGGTCCCCATGCGGACTCCCCTAATGGATTACTGACACAGATGTGAACGAGGCCTCAGGGAAGAAAGCTGACCCAAATTTTTACATAAATATCAGTTGATGGGTAGTGTTCAAGGCATTGGATGTCCATTGATCTGGTACTGGTGATCAATCCCAAGAATAGATCATTAATTGGTAAATATTGGAAAACCTTTCTATGTGTCATGAGTTACTCAAACACATACTATGAATCTCTCAAGGTACTGTATGAAAAACACTAAAAATTATTACATTGTTAAACATAAGCAATTTACAGCATTTGGCTATTTATATACTGATATGTATTTATTCCTTATAAGAAAACTCAAGAAAAAAATGACATATATAGAGAGAGGTAAGACATGAAAACACTAACACAAGCCAGTGGTGGAGTAATAACTGAAATAACGTCCAATACTATCCACAAGGCATTTTTCCATAAGTAATTGGGATTCACATTTTGAACTCTCTCTTGGACTATATATATTAAAACCTATTGATACATTGAATCAGCTAGTGGGAAATAAATTACTTACAGATTGAAGTGCTTTGGGGGAAATCCAGGTCCGCTAAAATTTGTATTAAGGAGTGGGGACAGAATACATAAAAAATAATTTTCAAACCTATATTTTTGGCGTTACGTTTTAAACACTGATCACAGTGTCAATGTGATAATTCTACAGTTTCTATCCTTTTCATTGCCTTTTTTTGATGTCTGACCTTCCTAAACAATCTAATAACCAAAATATCAGACAATCCCCAAAATTGTATTATTTATACTCCAGTGTGTCCAATGAAAAAATGACAGCTAGAAATTGAAAAAACATTAATGTCTGAATATATACCATACTGTCTATTTTTTTATTTTTTAATTTTGCAAAATTTGGGACTCTTTTTAAAGGCATTAAAGGGGCTCTGTCAGCAAAATCATGCTGATAGAGCCCCACATATGCGTGAATAGCCTTTAAAAAGGCTATTCAGGCACCGCTAAAGTTATATTAAACTATCACCCAGTTTTAAAATAAAACCCTAAAACAGAATGTGATAAACTTACCCATCGTGCACGGGGGGCGGGCATTCAGGGTCCGCCATCTTCTTCATCCACGCCTCCTCTTCCTGCGATGTCCTAGGGTCCCGTCTTCCTCCGGCCTCGCGAACTGACATTGCTAAAGAAAAATGACCTGGGCGCATGCGCAGTAGCATTCTGCTTCTACTACGGCTACTGCGCATGCGCCCAGGCCATTTTCACCCCGTGTGAACTTACCCTTACCAATTATAACAGAAGCCAAAACAAGCATGAGAAATCCATTGTACAATGAAAACTAAGGGTTAGTTCATGCTGAGTTTTTTGGCAGTGGATTTTGATGCGGAATCCGCCTTAAAACCTGCTGCCAAAAAACGGCTCCCACTTGACTTCTTTTTCCCTGTAGCTAGTAGCAGGAAAAAGAAGCAAGATGACCCTTCTTGCTGCGGATTCCGTCGTGCGAGGTTCCCTCCTGATTAGGCCCATTCATTTGGGTCTAATCCGGAGCAGAATGCCGCGACCGGCATCCCGGAGCGGCTAGACGCACGTAGGGTTCACACGCGGAATGCAAATTCCACCATGTGAACATACCCTAACTGACCATGTTGGATCCTACTGATATAAAATGGGTTAATTGGGTTACCGATTTCATGATAGAAACTGGCTATTTTCTCTTAGCAATCAATAACTAAAGAATTCTCATGAAATAGAAATAAACGCCAATGTGAATCTTCCCTTGATATTTCACTTTTATTTTATTATAAAAATTCCTTAGTGAATAATAATGATTTTGAAGAAAGAAAGTGATATGAAGAGAATTTGCATTGGAAGTGTTGTCTAGAGATGAGTGAACACTAAAATGTCCGAGGTTCGAAATCCGATTCGAACAGCCGCACACTGTTTGACTGTTCGAACGGATTTCGAACCCCATTATAGTCTATGGGGGGGAAATGCTCATTTCAGGGGTACGCAAAATTTGATAACATTATACTTACCAAGTCCATGAGTGACGGTCGGGCTGGATTCTCCTTGAAGTCTTCTCCCGATGCAGTATCCCCGCGTCTTCTTCCGGCTGGAATTCACTCTGCCTAGGCCGGATGCCTAGGCAGAGTGAATTCCAGCCGGAAGACGCCGCGGGGACGCTGCACGGAGAAGACTTCAAGGAGAATCCAGCCCGACCGTCACTCGTGGTCATGGTAAAAAAAATTAGTCATCATATTCTGACACATTTATATTTCCATATAAGAGACTGAGCAAAGTGTACTTTTTTGTGGGGCCAGATTGAATTTTTTTTTTTGCTCACTTATCAGCCTATTATTACATTTTTTACAGCAGGCAAAACAGCAAAAAAAAAAAAAAAAAAAAAGAACTGTCAATACTTTTGATCTTTTTTTTTTTTTTTTTTTTTCAAATTGACTTCATTTGACAAATTTCATTTCATAGATTGAAAATGCTTATGTCAATAGAGTTATGTAAATAAACAAACATAACTTTATGTGAGTTTGGACCATTTTTACCATATTGTACTTCATATTTTTAGGCTCATGTAACACTTTCTGGTTTACGCATCCTGGTTAGGGTTGAGCCGATCTAGAGATTTCAGGTTCAATTTTAAAATCTGATTTCCGATCATTTTCCAGCCGATCCCGATCGTGACATTTACTCGATCGCCGATCAGGATCCGATCTTTTCTGATCCAGATTGCTCAACCCTAATCCTGGAATCCTGGTTGTGGGAGTATCAGTGCTTTTACAGATATCCTTTCCAAACATCTGCCCACTGCCCCTCCGCCATCTACGCCCAGTATCCCCTCCTCACACCCTCTATCCTCATCAAGTACACCCCCTGATGATGAGAAATACTCTTGCTGTGTTGCTTCTATATACAGTCCTATGAAAAAGTTTGGGCACCCCTATTAATCTTAATCATTTTTAGTTCTAAATATTTTGGTATTTGCAACAGCCATTTCAGTTTGATATATCTAATAACTGATGGACACAGTAATATTTCAGGATTGAAATGAGGTTTATTGTACTAACAGAAAATGCGCAATATGCATTAAACCAAAATTTGACCGGTGCAAAAGTATGGGCACCTCAACAGAAAAGTGACATTAATATTTAGTACATCCTCCTTTTGCAAAGATAACAGCCTCTAGTCACTTCCTGTAGCTTTTAATCAGTTCCTGGATCCTGGATAAAGGTATTTTGGACAAACAATTCAAGTTCAGTTAAGTTAGATGGTCGCCGAGCATGGACAGCCCGCTTCAAATCATCCCACAGATGTTCAATGATATTCAGGTCTGGGGACTGGGATGGCCATTCCAGAACATTGTAATTGTTCCTCTGCATGAATGCCTGAGGATTTGGAGCGGTGTTTTGGATCATTGTCTTGCTGAAATATCCATCCCCGGCGTAACTTCAACTTCGTCACTGATTCTTGAACATTATTCTCAAGAATCTGCTGATACTGAGTGGAATCCATGCGACCCTCAACTTTAACAAGATTCCCGATGCCGGCATTGGCCACACAGCCCCAAAGCATGATGGAACCTCCACCAAATTTTACAGTGGGTAGCATGTGTTTTTCTTGGAATGCTGTTTCTTTTTGGACGCCATGCATAACGCCTTTTTTTTTTATAACCAAACAACTCAATTTTTGTTTCCAAAATGAAGCTGCCTTGTCCAAATGTGCTTTTTCATACCTCAGGCAACTCTATTTGTGGCGTACGTGCAGAAACGGCTTCTTTCTCATCACTCTCCCATACAGCTTCTATTTGTGCAAAGTGCGCTGTATAGTTGACCGATGCACAGTGACACCATCTGCAGCAAGATGATGCTGCAGCTCCTTGGAGGTGGTCTGTGGATTGTCCTTGACTGTTCTCACCATTCTTCTTCTCTGCCTTTCTGATATTTTTCTTGGCCTGCCACTTCTGAGCTTAACAAGAACTGTCCCTGTGGTCTTCCATTTCCTTACTATGTTCCTCACAGTGGAAACTGACAGGTTAAATCTCTGAGACAGCTTTTTGTATCCTTCCGCTGAACAACTATGTTGAACAATCTTTGTTTTCAGATCATTTGAGAGTTGTTTTGAGTAGCCCATGATGCCACTCTTCAGAGGAGATTCAAATAGTAGAACAACTTGCAATTGGCCACCTTAAATACCTTTTCTCATGATTGGATACATCTGGCTATGAAGTTCAAAGCTCACTGAGGTTACAAAACCAATTTTGTGCTTCAGTAAGTCAGTAAAAAGTAGTTAGGGGAATTCAAATCAATAAAATGATAAGGGTGCCCATACTTTTGCACCGGTCAAATTTTGGTTTAATGCATATTGCGCATTTTCTGTTAGTACAATAAACCTCATTTCAATCCTGAAATATTACTGTGTCCATCAGTTATTAGATATATCAAACTGAAATGGCTGTTGCAAACACCAAAATATTTAGAACTAAAAATGATTAAGATTAATAGGGGTGCCCAAACTTTTTCATAGGACTGTATATATATATATATATATATATATATATATATATATATTTATATATGTATCTGTATACATATTTACCTACAGTATATGTGTGCGTGTGTATATTTACCTATACATATGCATATGTAGTATATAAGAATATACATTTGTATCTATCTAAATATATATATATTATATATATAGAAAATGGAAAAAATGGCAACACTCCAATATTTAGAAAAAGTGTGGATTTATTCCAAGCAGCGATGTTTCAGTTTTTATCTGAACCTTTCTCAAGCGAGAATATATATATGCTATACTATATATATATAATATATATATATTATATATATATTTGTGATTCGATGGCAGGTGGGTGAGATGAGAAAGTACAGAAGTAGTTTTTCTCAGCAGACAACCTTTGTCTGCTGAGTGTTGTTTCAAGTTCTGTGTATTGGACAGGATTGTTTTAGGAATGGCAGGTAGGTTGGTAGTGGGACCTGTCATTCTGCCTCCCTCCAGCCCACACCTTGTGGACACTCCTGCAGTGTTTCACCTGTTGAGGGTTGTCCTCCTTAGTGAGGCTTGAGTAGTCTGCTGGAAGAGCAGACTGGACCATCTAGCAACCCCCAGAACCTGACATATATATTTATATATAATATCTTTTTCACCAAAATATGTTGGCGCTATACAAGTTAGAAATTAATTATATGCATGTATATACATCCTCCAATACAACCCATCACAAACTGCTACAGACAATCATTTGATTTTTTTTGTTCAAAAAAGCCTGTGTTTTATTGGAAAACTGCATTTAAAAAAAACAACCTGTTTTTAAGACCCACAAATGCAATTTTTTTTTTTTTTTTTTTGCAAAATCACACCATATGAAAACAGCCTGAGTAGAACCCTGAGTGATGCTGATGATCAAGTATTCACAGCTATTATAGGGAAAATGAACTCATGTTGCTTGTCTTCTTCACTTTCCCTATGCATTTATCATGTTGCTATCCCCCAAAAAAGAGTTTGCCTGTTTGTCCCTGCTGTTGCCTCCTCTAATTGTTGCTCTGATCATCTAAAGGTGTGAAATAAGAGCTGGATCCACAGGTGATCAGAATCCAAATACAAGGAGAATTTCTCCAGGAAGAAAAAATGATTGTCATATATACATTGAGAAAAGGCCTGTGTTAGTCTGAAACACGTAGTGTGTATGCCAATAGTAGTCAATTATATGGACCGGTGCTATTGACTTTGTTTTTTTCTTCCTGGAGAAATTCTCCTTATATCTGGATTCTTACAATGTGTGATCCTTTCACCACGTACCGAAGAGGAATCCATCTGCTATCTGAAGTCCAGTCCAACATTGGATCATACTACATGCTGTCATAGTAGTCGTGAGTGATCTTCCCAACTACAAAAGACTTAGTTAACAGTATTACACTATTTGTCGCTTGGCGCAGTTTCTGTTTTTTCTTCAAGTCGCCTCAAGTGCTCAGGACAAGCAGTCAATAAAGTTTAGAGAAATGCTGCTTCCATCAGTAATAACATTACGTTCATGGTGGATGCGGCTAACAACTAAAGCCATGTGCACAATGAACAGCACATAGGAAGTAACAGTATCAGGGACTCTGTTGCTCACACAATTCTGCAAAAGGGAAGCTAATTTCTATGTGGTCTCAATTAGAATAATTCATTTTAGCACATTTTTTGTTTATCTTAAAAAAAATAAAATAATTAAAAAAAAAATCTATCCCTTTAACTAATGTCATGGTATATAGCAGGATAACCCTACACTTGTACTCATCACATTTGTCAAATTTAACCAAAAGCTAAAGTTTAAGACTTCGGGTCGTAAGAGCGTTTTGCAAAGGGCACAAAACAAGACTTCGTTACTGATAACAACCAATTAAGAGCCTGGATCAATGGACAGAGTCATTGTCTTGTAGATATTTAAGGAAACATTTAAGCCTAATGAAGCATCTTTAAATTTCATATTTAGACGAGAAATATTTTTTTTAACCAAAAACACATTCTTGATCTCACAGCTTATTAAAACATTCATATTATCATAATTACATTTTGTATCTTATTAAAAATAGATTTATGCCTACATTTACTGCATGGGACCTAAGGGTCCATTCACAGGGAGGAAAGTGGAGCTGATTCTGCTACGATAACTCACGGCAGAATCGGCACTGATAAAAAGACTCCCATTGAGTTCAATGGGTTCCATCTTCTGAGTGGAAGACAATGAAATCAATGGGAGACTTTTTAACCCATTGATTTCAATGTGTTCCTCGCAGAAAACTGAACCAGTGAACTCAATGATATGGTTGAGCCTATCTTGAGATTCCAGGATTGATTTTAAAATCTGATTTCCGATCATTTTCCAGCCGATCGCGATCGTGAGATTTGCTCGATCACCAATCGGGATTCGATCTTTCCAGATCGCTCAAACCTAATTGTATATTTTATATACAGTAGGGTTGAGCTGATCTTGAGATTTCAAAATCCGATTTTCGATCATTTTCCAGCCAATCCCAGTCTCAATCGCGATCGTGAAATTTGCTCGATCGCCGATCGGGATCCATTCTTTTCTGATCCAGATCACTCAACAATACTCAATGGGAATCTTTTTATCAGCAACTAATTCTGCCGTAAGTTATTGTGGCAGAATCAGCCCCACTTTTCTCTGTCTGAATGGACCCAGGTTGTTTTTAAAAATTATTATTTTTTTTTTAAATTTTTCCAACAAACATAGCAATAATCCTTCCATGCAATGCTTTTCCATTTGGTGCAACACATGAATTTCAACTCTGCATATTCAAAACTAACTTTTCCGTCTTGGAAATGCTTATAATGCTTGTAATTTCTTAAGTGAGACTGCTGCATCTCATCTATTACTTTTTCATCATATTTCTTAATCACTTTAACATATTTTAAGTCAACAGTGAATAATTCTGCCGCTGGGAAAATGTTTGGAGACTTAATCACAACTTTGACATTTTACTTCTATAATTTTGAATAAGTGATCCAAATTTTCTTCTCGGTGCACAATGTTGCATGCATGGAATGCTAAGCAAAGTTTAGAAGCGAATGAGTCTTGAAAATTATCTACCTTGCTTAGTCTCTAGGAGATGGAAATACTTCAATGTGCTGCATATTTTTAATGTGGAAAATAAGTTCGCCATAGATGAGCAAATACTATCTTATCCATTGGTTCTCTAAAATGTGAGATATGCTTAGAATCTGAAATCTGTACGATAGATTACATTACACTAGTTCATAGGTACAGTACAAACAAAGCAAGTTACTATTATCTCAGATGTCCAGGAAAGTCAAGGCATCTGCCATGTTTGGTTTGACAGGATAATGGATCCTTGTGGCTATAACTCTTTTTGTGGTGGCTAGAGTGGGTAGAGAATTCTAAGGGATAATTGATTTATTCCCTTGTTGTGAAGGTTCTATTCAATGGCAATGGTGCCCTCAGGACATCGATTCCAATAATAATTGCTATAAAATATGATGGTTGCAAATATTAAATGTTTAATTAATATAAATAATAATGTTCAGATATTTATGCCCTATCCTAATGATAGGCAATAAACTTCTAATATTTGGAAACCCCTTTAAAATTTGCACAGCAGTTTTAACTTTGCCGCAGAAGGATCTGTAGGCCACAGAATAGTCAGGAGTGCGGTCACAGAATTTAGTTAGTAATTAGGGTTGAGCGATCGGGTTCAGAAAAGATCGGATCCTGATCGGCGGTCGAGCAAATTTCACAATTGGGATCGGCTGGAAAATGATTGGAAATCGGATTTTGAAATCTCAAGATCGGCTCAACTCTAAAGTGACTTTTCCCATAGAGAAGCATTTACTAGGGTTGAGCGATCGGGAAAGATTGGATTGCGATCGGTGGTCGAGCAAATTTCACGACCATAAGGCCCTATTACCCCAAAGGGCCAAAAGCATAATAGACTATTATACACAATACAATGTTACCCAGTAAAAAGACATATAGCCTAGTGTATACATTAAAAGAAGGCCAAGGACTTAAAGTGGAAAAAAACACATCGAGCACCACTAAGTGTAATATTACACCTGGCCCCATGTGAGGAGTTGATAAAGGTCTTGGAATAGCCCAAAACGCGTTGCGCTGGCCTTTTTACCATTATTTCAATAAAAAGGGTTCTGAACAAGAATTTTTGGATTGAGTCGTGCCATATCCCATTGTGCGCGGATCTCCTGCCTGTTTTGAGACCATAGGTCTTCCTCTGCCCACAAGGACCTAAAGTAGAGAACCTTAACTGGGGTATTTTTTTTAGTTTTTCTACATAGTCTTAAAGTATGAATTGCTATATATAAAAAAAATACTGCAATCTAAGTAGTCTAAAAGCTTTATGGATAATATTTGAGCACTGAATACATATAAATGAGAATTTTTACATTGCAATTGTTCTATTGATATTACTATCCAAATTACTTTCAGGAGGAATACACATGAATAAAGCAGGTCATCATAGTCTATGAGCTGAAGTTTTCTTGCCGAGAGCAAAGCAGCGCGGCTAAATCTGTATTCATTCCAGTCAGTCAGCTATATCATTTATGAACCTAATTATCAGAGAATTTGTCACACCTCCAGAATACATTAATAATGTGGGTTTAGGTTAGCTGTCTCTTCATATGGAACTTGACAACATTAGATTATTGCTATGACATATTTATGGTGTGCGTTGGGTTTTCTTGCTTAAGATCTCCTTATCAGTTTATTAAACTTCAGTGGAAAATGTTATATAATTTAAGTTTATTTGATTTGTTATTTCTAGACATGGCGTTTATCTGGTTATTGTGACAGATGGAAATTTGAGATAAATATAACAAATTGACCATTTTTTTAAGGATTGAATAAGAAGAGGTATAGTCTTAATCTTAATCATTAAACTATTGAAAATAGACCTAAAAGAATCCCTATAGAATCTAAAGTTTTGACTGATCAATTATCTTCCATCGATTATCTAATCAGTATGAAGACAATCAAAAATGTGATGTTCTAATGTCAAAATATTATCTTATAAATTGAATTCCTTTTTTCAGGGACCTTTGACCATTACTCTACCATTTTTAAACATAATTCGTATTTTAAATTTGGAATTATGGTTCAACCTTTGGATTATTTTCCATGAGTGTCACTCATGTGTAACATCTCTGCCTGTTGGGGTCTCTGCGCCACCCTCTGCTTGCATGCTGCGGTGCAGGAGGTGTGTGCAGTTTGATAACTTGCTTAGAGTTTTTGGTTGCATTGTCTCAACATTGTCCTATTCCTTGACCTTGTTAATTGATGAACCACCACACCCGTCTCCTTCACGTTCATTTCCCTCTGCTCCCCTAAGAGTTAAGTTTTGTTTTGCCCTGTGATTGACAGCCTGCCTTCCTATCAGGTTCAGGACGGGTTCTTCCTCCCTATTTATTCTTGGTTCACATTCACATTGGTGCTTGCTATTGCCTTGTGCATGCTGGCTTTTTCTCTTGCTGTTTATTCGTGTATTATGATTCTTGACCTCTGGCTTTCCCTATTGACAACTCTTTTGGATATTGTTTTTGGCACTGCATTGCTCGACTGTTACCGAACCCTGGCTAGCTGACCTCCCTTTGTTGTTGTTTGTCTTGTCTGCGTTTTGTGTTTCCCGTATATAGGAAGGGATCGTCTCCAAGTTGCCGCCTATTACATAGGATAGGACTAGGCAAGCAGAAGGGACAGTGGGGGGCTTCAGCTTAGGACTCACTGTCTCTTGTGCCCCTTCCCAGGGTTTCCAGCAGCTACTGGGGAATTGCTGCTCCTATTGCAATTCCCTTACATCTGGTCTCTATGTATTCACACAACTGCTGGTATACAACACTTTGTTACAGTTGCAGTATGTTGTACGTTGCGGTTTAGAGTATATTTTTGTGTTGTAGTGTACATACAGATGTATCATTCTGTAACATGAATTTTAAAGTGTTTCTGGCACATTATTTTGCACCAGTAATGCATTAAAGACAAGTCAGGAACTGCCAGTCAATTCAAATGAATTTCAAAGGAAGGCGATGGTCCCGCTATGATTGATTGATATAATAATAACATTGGTGGAATTGGTTAAAAATAGAAATGTATGGAAATTTAGGCCTTGGATAACTGAAGGCCATTGTGTGTGTTGCAGTTTTTACATTTTTTATGCTTTTCTTGCAAGTAGGAACAGGTGACTTAGAACCAGCCAGGAAAGGATTATCCTTATTGTGGAGAGCAGGGCCATGTCTCCTTATTGTGGAGAGCAGGGCAATGCCCTGGCAGTTATAAAGCTGATTTGTTTTCCTTATTGCAGTTATAATGTTGACACTTCTGAGGTCTTATGGTTTGTTTATTTATTAGTACATCCGTGGTCGATGATCTCATGAAGGTTGAGTGTATGTACCTCACTGTGCAGAAAGACACTGATAAAAAGCTTTGGCCAGGTCAATGGATTCCATATAATACTTGCTCATGGTATTTATGGTACTTTTATTAAACAGATAGTCTAAAATCACACTGAGAATCATGGTGGACTTACTTGGCATGTAGGAACAGATGATTTAGAGGCAGCCAGGTAAGAACATCCCTGGGGGTGGAGAGCAGGACATTGCCCGGGTACCTTTCACTCTATGATTTGTTGTCCTTATTGAAGATAGTAACATTGTGGAAATTCCTGTGGTCTGGTAGGGTTTATTCATCAGTACAGATCTTGTTGATAATCTTATGAAGATTGAATGCACGTGTGTCACCACCAACCTTGAATATATGTGCCAACTAGGACACATTTATTCGTTGATGTTGAATTCTCATGTTGGTGGTTCACCCATTCATGTGTCTTATTTTTGGATAAACCGTCTGTACACCGTTATCACTATTGATAAGCAACAGTGAAAAATGTTCCTTCCAGCATTGCAAGATAGCAGCTTTATCTTTTAGAAGAGTACCATCTTAGGACCAGAGAAGAATAAGACCATTTGAGCTGGGTTTTTGCCTGCCCCGTTACGCATCAAATCTTTGTATATCCTTAATTTTCTCTTTCATCCATTTGTTCTTATTGTCATGGATCATCTTCTGAATCTCAGCTTTTAGGCTTTGGTGTTTCTCATGGTTGAATGGAAATGTTATGTCATGTTTAGAGATGAGAGAACACTAAAATGTTCGAGGTTCGAAATTCGATTCGAACAGCCGCTCACTGTTCGAGTGTTCGAATGGGTTTCGAACCCCATTATAGTCTATGGGGAACATAAACTCGTTAAGGGGGAAACCCAAATCCGTGTCTGGAGGGTCACCAAGTCCACTATGACACCCCAGGAAATGATACCAACACCCTGGAATGACACTGGGACAGCAGGGGAAGCATGTCTGGGGGCATAAAAGTCACTTTATTTCATGGAAATCCCTGTCAGTTTGCGATTTTCGCAAGCTAACTTTTCCCCATAGAAATGCATTGGCCAGTGCTGATTGGCCAGAGTACGGAACTCGACCAATCAGCGCTGGCTCTGCTGGAGGAGGCAGAGTCTAAGATCGCTCCACACCAGTCTCCATTCAGATCCGACCTTAGACTCCGCCTCCTCCAGCAGAGCCAGCGCTGATTGGCCGAATTCCGTACTCTGGCCAATCAGTGCTGGCCAATGCATTCTGTTGGCGTGATGAAGCAGTGCTGAATGTGTGTGTTTAGCTCAACTACACCGGTGGAGTAGTTGAGCTAAGCACACAGATTCAGCTCTGCTTCAATCAGCGCTGGCCAATGCATTCTATTAGCTTGATGAAGCAGAGTGTGCACAAGGGTTCAAGCGCACCCTCGGCTCTGATGTAGCAGAGCCGAGGGTGCACAAGGGTTCAAGCGCACCCTCGGCTCTGATGTAGCAGAGCCGAGGCTGCACAAGGGTTCAAGCGCACCCTCGGCTCTGATGTAGCAGAGCCGAGGGTGCACAAGGGTTCAAGCGCACCCTCGGCTCTGATGTAGCAGAGCCGAGGCTGCACAAGGGTTCAAGCGCACCCTCGGCTCTGATGTAGCAGAGCCGAGGGTGCACAAGGGTTCAAGTGCACCCTCGGCTCTGCTACATCAGAGCCGAGGGTGCGCTTGAACCCTTGTGCAGCCTCGGCTCTGCTACATCAGAGCCGAGGGTGCGCTTGAACCCTTGTGCACACTCTGCTTCATCAAGCTAATAGAATGCATTGGCCAGCGCTGATTGAAGCAGAGCTGAATCTGTGTGCTTAGCTCAACTACTCCACCGGTGTAGTTGAGCTAAACACACACATTCAGCACTGCTTCATCACACCAACAGAATGCATTGGCCAGCACTGATTGCCCAGAGTACGGAATTCGGCCAATCAGCGCTGGCTCTGCTGGAGGAGGCGGAGTCTAAGGTCGGACCTGAATGGAGACTGGTGTGGAGCGATCTTAGACTCCGCCTCCTCCAGCAGAGCCAGCGCTGATTGGTCGAGTTCCGTACTCTGGCCAATCAGCGCTGGCCAATGCATTCTATTAGCCCGATGAAGTAGAGCTGACTGTGTGTGCTTAGCACACACATTCAGCTCTACTTCATTGGGCTAATAGAATGCATTGGCCAATCAGCGCTGGCCAATGCATTCTATTAGCGTGAACTGAGTTTGCAAAGGGGTTCTAGTGCACCCTCGGCTCTGCTACATCAGATTGCTACATCTGATGTAGCAGTGCCGAGTGTGCATCAGATGTGTAGTTGAGCAGAACTGGCTCAGCACTGCTAAGTCTCTGCATTCGCATAGGAATGCATTGGCCAGCCTTCGGCCAATCAGCGCTGGCTCTGCCGGAGGAGGCGGAGTCTAAGGTCGGACCTGAATGGAGACTGGTGTGGAGCGATCTTAGACTCCGCCTCCTCCAGCAGAGCCAGCGCTGATTGGCCGAATTCTGTACTCTGGCCAATCAGCACTGGCTAATGCATTGTATTGGCGTGATGAAGCAGTGCTGAATGTGTGTGCTTAGCACACACATTCAGCTCTACTTCATCAGGCTAATAGAATGCATTGGCCAATCAGCGCTGGCCAATGCATTCTATTAGCTTGATGAAGCAGAGTGTGCACAAGGGTTCAAGCGCACCCTCGGCTCTGATGTAGCAGAGCCGAGGGTGCACAAGGGTTCAAGCGCACCCTCGGCTCTGATGTAGCAGAGCCGAGGGTGCACAAGGGTTCAAGCGCACCCTCGGCTCTGCTACATCAGAGCCGAGGGTGCGCTTGAACCCTTGTGCAGCCTCGGCTCTGCTACATCAGAGCCGAGGGTGCGCTTGAACCCTTGTGCACACTCTGCTTCATCAAGCTAATAGAATGCATTGGCCAGCGCTGATTGAAGCAGAGCTGAATCTGTGTGCTTAGCTCAACTACTCCACCGGTGTAGTTGAGCTAAACACACACATTCAGCACTGCTTCATCACGCCAATAGAATGCATTGGCCAGCACTGATTGGCCAGAGTACGGAATTCGGCCAATCAGCGCTGGCCATTGCATCCCTATGGGAAAAAGTTAATCTCACAAAAATCACAATTACACACCCGATAGAGCCCCAAAAAGTTATTTTTAATAACATTCCCCCCTAAATAAAGGTTATCCCTAGCTATCCCTGCCTGTACAGCTATCCCTGTCTCATAGTCACAAAGTTCACATTCTCATATGACCCGGATTTGAAATCCACTATTCGTCTAAAATGGAGGTCACCTGATTTCGGCAGCCAATGACTTTTTCCAATTTTTTTCAATGCCCCCGGTGTCGTAGTTCCTGTCCCACCTCCCCTGCGCTGTTATTGGTGCAAAAAAGGCGCCAGGGAAGGTGGGAGGGGAATCGAATTTTGGCGCACTTTACCACGCGGTGTTCGATTCGATTCGAACATGGCGAACACCCTGATATCCGATCGAACATGTGTTCGATAGAACACTGTTCGCTCATCTCTAGTCATGTTCCATTTGTAGAATGCTTTCCTCTTGTGGACAAGGAGGTCCTGAAGTTCTGTATTATTCTCATAAATCAATACTGGTCTCCAGTTAAACATGTCCATTGTGAAAACACTCCACAGCTGTTCAACACTTGCATCAGTGAAGATTAAGCCCTTAAATCAAACAAAGACAAGTTTCTGAGGTTTGATCTGTGTAAATGAATTACTATATAATTATCTGATTTATAAGAACCTCTTGTATTGGCCATGCAAAACAAATCATTCATGGCACACATTGAGTATAACCATTGTTGGTGGGTTCAAACCAAGTTCACTTTCTCCCTTACCACCCCCCTTCCCTGTTTCTCTAGCTAGCCCATGGACTACTAGCCCTACCTACCTAGCTAGATAATTTCCCCAACACCCTCCCAACTCCATGATATTTATTTGTCTTCTCATCCTGGAGAAGACATGTGCAATAGAACGCTGCTTCGTTTTGCCGACGTTCTATTGCGCAGGTGTTGGCTCCCTTGTGAAGGAAGCGCCACCCAGCAAAAGAAGAGGAAGTGAGAGTTGGTGGGTATGAGCGGACAAAAGAAGGGGGGAGGACGGAGGGGTATTTGTGGCCTCTCATCTCCAGAAATGCCAAAATGGAACATCACCAGGAAATCAGAAAATGTGCCTAGGGCGGTCACCTGAGCAACCATATGGGTAAATATACATTTTTTTTAAAGGGAGTAAATTAGAAGTTAGGGAGGGGGTTTAGCTTGGTGGTAACGTTTTAATTTATCCTAGGCAACCACTTTAAGAGCAAACAGCCCCTTTTGTGAGCTTGAAACATGCCAGTCTACATGTCACATCCCCTCATACTATTCTTGGCAGGTTGTAGAATGAGCTCAGTAATAATCAAAATTTGGGAAAATATTTTATAAAATATCTTAAAAGTTAAGAAATATGAAGGTCATATTCACAAGTTTCTTATAAACTTAGCAACTGACATGTACCTTGAACCTAACAGTGAAAACTCCTATTTTTAGGATTTCCATTCTTAATACTAAAAGGTTATGTTTGGCATGGGCTAAATCCAGTAATAGATACTTAGAAGAACATTTGGAAGAAGGACAGAATCAGTCTACATCACACGGTTGACAAAATTACCTTTCCTATTTTCACAACTCCCGTAAGATGGTTCTACTCACATAATAGTTTGCTATAACACAGTGTACATTATTTTCTATAAAATGTGTTTCGAATGTAGCAGACGCTAGAGACACATTCTGAATTACGTGGCAGGGAAAATATATTTTCTGAAACATATCTTTAAGTAAATAGCACTTTGTGAGACTCTCAAGACACCACAATTCTATAAACTCTGGAAAATATTGTGTTTCCAAAGAAATATTTTTTTTTCCCCACAGAAAATAATCTACTAGATATTTCATATGTTGTATATTTTTGAGCATGCTGGACCACCATCATACATTTTTTTTTATTAATAGAAATCTTTTTTTGCTATATATTACTAGTGGTGGGAAAACCTTGCAAAATATTTGCAAGGTTCCTCACCTCTCCAGGGATCTGCTGTGGCTTCATAGGCCTCTGGGGTGATCCAGGGGTGTTGATGTTACAAAAGAGGATGAAAGAAGCAGGGACAGCAGGATATAAACCCAGGCAGAGACCTAAAGAGGTGAAGTATGAGTTGATTTTTTATTTTTCTGCACCTCTGCTGGCCCTGTGATCAGTGTACATTGGGCTTTGAAGAGACCCCAGAGGATAATACTGATTTGTAAGTGCCAAACACCCCAAAATAGTGGTTTTGGTCAAATGTAGGCTGTCTGACCAATATAGAAGAGCCTCACAAGATTTGTTTGCAAATATTCATGACATTCGCCCCTCTGTCTTGTTCTGGGTTCAAGTTGTTATTAATATACTCTGGGCTACTGTGGGACAAGGTGTCATGGGCTTCAGCAGTGATCCCATGGTGTATGACATCAGCCCGAGACCAAAACAGGACTCCGGAGGACCATAGGATGTTGTCAGACATCAAGAGTAGGGTTGAGACGATCTTGAGATTTCAGAATCAATTTTAAAATTCGATTTCCAATTATTTTCCATCCGATCCTGATCGTGAAATTTACTCGAACGCTGATCGGAATCCGATTTTTTCTGATCCCGATCGCACAACCCTAGTTACTTTATGTTTATGGAGTGGGGTTGAGCCGATCTTGAGATTTCAGGATCAATTTCAAAATCCCATTTCCAATCATTTTCCATCTGATTCCGATTGCAATCGTGAAATTTACTCGATCGCTAATCAGAATCCAATCATTTCCGATCTCGATTGCTCAACCCTAATTGAGAGGATACCCAGGAGAGGTGAGGCAAGGTGAGTATAACTGTTTTTTATGATAACTTTAAAAACTAAGTATGGGTTAGCCATAAACCACTCTTTATTGGACTGTATGTTTTTACAACTTAATATTCTCAATATAAATTTGGACATTTTTCATTTGATCTGGATTCATGTATTTACTTTTCTTTGTTGTTATATATTTTATTTTTATGAAGGAAGCCGGAACCCATGCAGAAGAAATGGAGATGGAGATGATGTCAAGCACATCCCCCCCAGAAAAGACGAAGCACAAGTCAGCCTCCCCAAACCACCAACAGCTGGCAGTGCCAGCAACATCAAACCAGTTCAACACTTCTGTCCCTTCTCCAGCAGATAGCCCATGTAAGGCTGAAAAGAATGGGCATCCAAAAGACAGTGCAAAGCCTGCAAAGGCTTTTGAAATTCAGTCAATGCCCAATGGCAAAACAAGGACCTCTCTTAAAACGATGAGCAAAAGAAAACTTTCACAACAGAAGGAGAAGAAAGCAACACAAATGTTAGCCATTGTGCTTGGTAAGTATTGCACATTAGTTTTTAGTACATAATACACATTATATAGAGATTTTTATACTATTTCAAAACTTTTTTTGTTGCTCTACAATGTTTTTTTTGTTAACTATATAAAACTGCTCATATTCACGGTCTTTGCTCCGCACAAAACATCATATCCTTGAAATCCTTGAATTGTGTTTGATCCTGCTTTTGTCTCTAAACATCCATTTCAGCTTTATTATTCATGATGTGCAGTCATGAGAAAAACTATGTGCACCCTTTTATGAATTCTATGGTTTCACAAATAAACCCAGAATAAAAAAAAAAAAATCACATCCTTGGAAGGCATTAAATATAGGTAAATACAACCTCAGAGGAACAAAAACTTACAGCGGATATCATAGTTTCATTGTGTTTTGAACAAAAATCATGCCAAGGTAGAAAGGTTTAGCAGCAATAACTTGAGGTAATGGTGTCTTGGATAACTTTATCTGTTTCTCTCATCATTCTGGAAGAATTTTTGATCCTTACTTCTTTACCATGTTGATTTAGTTGATTGAGATTAGTAGGTATTCATTTATGTACAGATTGTGAGGAGGTGAAAGACAAAGTGCTGGAGTCCCGTTATATCATCCACAGATTCCTGACTTATGTGTGGTCCAGTGCGGGTCTGGAATAGGTATCAGCCCCAGGTGTGGGTCATAAGCTTATTACTGGAGTGAGGAGGTGGCTGGGTCTGTCCTATAATCCTGAGTCTGGTGAGACTAATTTGTGCTTGTGTTTTTTGTGTGGCTGGAGGTAAGCCACATGTATAGTTAGGTTATCAGCTCTATTTAGTTATTTGCTCGGACGAGCAGGAATTTGCTTTAATTTTGCCTGAAGTTAAGGCTGTATTTTGTTTTGCTCATTTTGTGCCTGAAGTCAAGGTTTATTTATTTTCCTATTTTTTTTTCTAAATAAACCTGTTTGCTGCATAGTTTGTGACTTAACTGTTTGGGTCCATACCACTGCTTCTACTGAGCTAGCTTCCCTACAAGATACAGAGGTTTTCCCTCAACAGCATTTCAGTTGGCTTGAGGTCCAGACTTTGACTGGGACATTGCAAAATCTTGAGTCTTTTCTTTTTTTCAGCCATTCTCTTGCTGATATGCTTGGAATTGATGTCCTGTTACATGACCCAGCTTTATTCGAGCTTTAACTATTGTGGAGATGGCCTCACATGTGACTCTAGAAGACATTGATATACAGAGGAGTTAATTGTCAACTCAATGACTGTAGAGTACCCAGGTCCTCTAGTTGCAAATAAAGCCCAAAAAAGTCCCTCTTTATCACTGTGCTTCATAGTTAGTATGCTAGTTTGAAGATTGCCAAACATAACGTTGTGTATTATGGTCAGACATCTTCACTATGATTGTTGGGCAGCATGATGTCTTTCCTTTTTTTTTTCCCCTATCAGTATGTCTTTTGGAATATGGGATGGAAATCCATGCAAACGCAGGGAGAACATACAAACTCCTGGCAGGTGTTTTTTTGCCCTTGGTGGGATTTGAACACCAGGACTCCAGCGCTGCAAGGCTGCAGTGCTAACCACTGAGCCACCGTGTGGCCCCGCATGATGTATTTCCTCATTGGAATTGACTTAACATACAACTGAATATTCCCGCAAACTGACAACAGCAAACTTCTACTTTTACATGTAAAACCATAGAACCTAAGGAGCATTTACTTTGCTTTCCTTGAGACTGTAGACCAAATTATTACAATATATCTTTGATGATAGTACATGTGTTAATAATAATAATAATAATAATTGTTGTTATTATTATTATTAACTACTAATAATAATATTAATTAATGCAATGTTTTATTTTCAGGAGTCTTCATTGTCTGTTGGTTTCCTTTTTTCATAACCCACATCCTAAATATGCATTGTAACTGCAAAATCCCACCGGCCTTGTACAGCGCATTCACTTGGCTTGGATACGTCAATAGTGCCGTCAACCCTATTATTTACACCACATTTAATGTGGAATTCAGAAAGGCCTTTATAAAAATACTTCACTGCTAGAAGACATGGTGGACAATTTACCATAGGAAACCAATACGGAAGTGGGAACTCTAAGGAAACCTGACTTCCTCCAGTAGCGGGAACCACTTGCCCACTCATATGCTCTTGTGCTATAAACTACGCTTGGTTAATGAGAACCTGGAAATAGATCTACGGTACTTCTGCAGACCAGCACTGAGTTTTTGACAATGGTAATGAATAACGGATTACTGTATGGACATTCGCAAACCGTATATGGCCAAGGCAGCTCTGGAAAGTGGAAGAGCCTTAAGAGTATTAGACATTGCCTTTTTAACTGCAGTCAACGTATAGAAGGAGCGATGGATTGAGCCATTAATGATAACGGATTAAAAGTATCCAGACATATACTTATGTCATCGCAGTCTCACCAAAGACACTGTCATTTTGTTAAATCCGAACTTTGCAATAGAAGAAAGCTATCATTTTTAAGACAATACTCGGAATCAGGGAACTGGGGCTTTTTCCTTAACACATTAAGGACTACGCAAGGAGTGGTAAGGTTATGGACTATATCTTGCGGTGGCCAGCTCTCGTTTTCTGGGTAACATGGTGATCAATGTAACATGGAGAGCAATGCAAGTATAGCATTGTGGAAACAAAATTGTAAATAAAGAATGATCTGATAGAAGCCCAAGCCAAAAAATAAGAATATAAATATACAATATGTCTTGCATGGTGTGTGTTACATATAGAGTATACATCATTATATCACACCATGACCCAATGAAAGATAACAATGAACTATACATGTAACAATTGTATGTGGTCTGTCTGATGGTCAAATCCACAGCTGGAGGTGCGACAAAAGTCATACAAATCCACATAGTAATAAAAAAATACAACAACATGTACAACAATGTGAGTATATAAGATATCAGTGCAAATAATATGCCGTTGGCTTGTGCTTGCTGCCAGTAGAACTGGTTAAAATGTCTTTCTGTGCGCCGGCTGACAACTAATTTAATGCATTGTGAAACCACATCACTTCATCCCGATAACCTGACAATTACTTTTCTATTGCCTTGTAAATGTAATGAGTTTGATAGAAGAATCACCTCGAGCATGGTGCATTCACTTACAGCAAAGTGATAAAGCCAAACTTAGCAATGTGCATATACAGCTCTTGCCTAAAATACTATATTGGAATCGCTCCCCTTGCAAGCTGTAGCAATACAGATAATAAGACAGACCAAAAAAATTGAGGTCCCTGAATCTGCAACAGCATCTACAAAAAATTGGAGTCTTATATGGTTCCGGTGCTTGGCCAATATATAGAGATGTCAATGGATAAGACTTCTCATGGTATGGAGAATTGTGCAAAAAAATTGGCAGGTGCGGGAAAAGTAAGAGGGTAAGTTCACTCAGGGTTTTTTGGATCGGAACCTGAGTTGGGTAGCCGCGACAGAAAGCTTGTGCACTGCATCGGCATCCAGCCACGCACTCCGCTCCAGATTAAGCCCAATGAATGGGCCTAGTCCAGAGGAGGGAGTGTCTTCAGGCCGAATCGGGAGGCGAAAATGCATGAAGAATGAACACCTCGCTTCTTTTTCCGGGAACTGGCACAAGCCGGCTCTCAGAAAAAGCTCCTGAGTGGCTCCCAATACGGTCTCAAAATCCTGACCAAAAAACTCAGTGTGAACTTATCCTAAATGCTTTAAAAAATACAACTGTTAATTTATTTTTGTCAATTAAGAAAATTAAGTAAATGAAGAAAAAGAGAATTCTCATTAATATTTGGTGTGACCACTCTTTGGAGGAGGAAATCTTGAAATTACAATATGGACCCCTCAGAGACCTGATCTCAACATAATCAAGTCTGTCTTGGATTACACGAAGAGACAGAAGGATTGGAGCAAGCCGACATCCACAGAAGATCTGTGCTCAGTCCAAGGTCTTTGGAACAACGTTCCTGACGAGTTCCTTCAAGAACGGTCTGAAGGCAAAAGGACTAGAGATGAGCAAACACTAAAATAGTCTATGGGGGAAATGCTCGTTTCAGGGGTACACAAAATTCGATAAAATCATACTTACCAAGTCCACGAGTGACAGTCGGGCTGGATTCTGCTTGAAGTCTTCTCCCGGCGCAGGGTCCCCACGTCTTCTTCCAGGTGGAATTCACTCTACCTAGGCATCCGGCCTAGGCAGAGCCAACTGCGCATGCGCAGGGATGCACACGCATGCACACGCATGCGCAGTTGGCTCTGCCCAGGCCTGACGCCTGAGCAGAGCCGACTGTGTATGCGCATGCATGCCCGCGCATGCGCAGTCGGCTCTGCCTAGGCCGGATGCCTAGGCAGAGTGAATTCCACCCGGAAGAAGACGCGGGGACGCAGCGCGGAGAAGACTTCGGAAAGGTAAGAGAAGAACTAGCGTTGATTGGCAGAATGTATAGCATTCTGCCGATCCATGCTGGTTCTGCATCGAACCTTAAACTTCGAACAGCTAGTAGTGTTCGATCGAGTAAGAGTATTTCGAATACCGTAGTATTTGATCGAACACCTACTCGATCGAACACTACTCGCTCATCTCCAAAAAGGACGTTCACTCCGAATATTGATATGACTTATTTTTTCTTCATTGGATAATTGTCAGAAATAAACTATTAAGACTTTTATCACCGAAAACATTCTCATTTTGTAGTATTTTTTCCACACCTACCTAAAATTTGCATAGTGCTGTAGGATATGTCACAATGCCATATGTAGTACCTGTATTCTAAATACTGGACCAAGGATACTAGCCATGAGAACTTCCACTCCCCGTATGAATGTGATCTCATCTTTACAAGTGATAGCAGTATATAGAGTTGCGCGATCGAATTCCGATCGACGATCGATCAAATTTCATGATCATTATCAGCTGGAAAATGATTGGAAATTGGATTTTAAAATCAATCCTTAAATTGCAAGATCTGCTCAACCCTAGCAGTATATCGAAATGGTGGTGTAAGATAGAATTAACAGAAGCAACTTAAGCCATTAACTGCCAATTTTTTTCCAATAATTTTTGCTTTACATATGTCTGTCCCAATAGTGAGAAAAACATATATTTTTGATTTCGGTAAATCACCCATCTCAAAATTTGCAATTTTAGTATGTTCTCCAAATAGGGATCATGGCACATACTGTCTAGTTTTGATGCCATATTTGAAAGCATTGCATGTGCGGCCTGACATTGCATGTAGGACATTGTTTCCTTGCATTTTGCTAGCACACTGCACATTTCCTCTGCGACCCCATTTCGGTGCGTTCGATGCAGTGTGACCCTGATGTATGGAACTGCACCATGAAAATGACCTTGTGTGCGCAAGGCAACGCATGCGCGTGATCAGTTTATTTTTCCTATCCTGTTGGAGCACGTGAATGTCCTGTTTCTAGTCCTCAATGACAGATGAGTTCGTAGGAGGGTTAAAGTACCCCATCCCCAATTGGGGATCATGGCAGTTAATGGGTTAAGTGAATGTTGCAAAATCACAAGACAAAGCAATGTGACAAAAGTGCTGCTGTTTTTGGAAAAAAAAAAGTCTAGCCAATTTTCTAATCTTATACAACTCCCTTTAGGAAATGCTGCATGTGAAGTTCCATAATACAGATGTTTGGTGGAACGTCACTTAAAGAGACTCTGACAGAAGTTTTTTCTTCCTAATTATTGCTGTCAGACCTATATAGTGTGTGGGAACAACAAATATATCTGGAGTGATGATCATATCTTACGTGACCAAGAAATAATAATTGCAATTACTCTATTACCGCGATCAGAAGTGCCCAGGAGACAGCCCCTTCATGTGCAGTGATTATGGTTGAGCGATCGGGATGGGAAAAGATCAGATTTCGATCGGCGATCGAGTAAATTTCACGATCGCGATCAGAATTCCGACCCGATCTTTTCCAGCAGAATCGAGATCGGAGGTTATCTCAAGATCGGCTCAACCCTAAAAGTGACTTTTCCCATAGAGAAGCATTGACTAGGGTTGAGGATCGGGTTCGGAAAAGATCGGATTCCGATCGGCAATCGAGCAAATTTCACGATCGCGATCAGGATCGAGATCGGCTGGAAAATGATCGGAAATCGGATTTTAAAATCGATCTTGAAATCTCAAGATCGGCTCAACCATAGCAGTGATAGATCAGGAGACTACCATGGTTATCTTCCAGGGAGCAGTGCAGGGACTAGGGTTGAGCGATCAGGATTGGGAAAGATTGGATCCTGATCAGCGATCGCGATCGGGATCAGCAGGAAAATGATCAGAAATCGGATTTTAAAATCGATCCTGAAATCTCAAGATCGGCTCAACCCTAGCGAGGACTTAATGTGTTAAGTGCAGAGAGTCCAGGGCAATGTATATGAAGGGGTCATTTCTTGGGTATGTCATGTAACAGTCAGAATATCAGCAAAGGTACATTTACACTGCTAGCAGACTCCCTTTCAAAAAAGTTGCCTGAAGCATGAAAAAAGAAGCAGCTAATGTTCCATAATAAAAATCAATCTTCACCTTTTCACTCCAGTCATGGCCGCTGAGTTCAGTTATTAGACTACAGCGGTCACGCTCCATTACAAAGACATCATTACCGACAGCCTGTAAACAAAGACTGAGAAGGATCCGCGCTGAAAGGGGTTGGTACTTTTTTGTACTGTGCATAGTATTTCTATCTTGGACCTATGGTAGATGCTTAGATACAATCCTGTACACATTGATAGTAGAGATGAATTCAGTATGAATTAAGACTGGCCCAAACATTCCAAAAATTTGGGGTACAAAAAAACCTGAATGTTTTGAGGTTCAGTTCGCACAAATGAGTTAAAATGGTGGCCACCATGTTTTTAAAGAAGGTGTTTGTTACTTCCTGGCTACTACCTATCTGCTCCTAGTTGTTGCTTCACTTTTTCATATTACTAAGGCTATGTTTAAGTTGAAAGCTAGAAAAAAGAGTCAACAGAATCCAAGGAGCTCCAGACAAACATGGACTGGCTTCGAGCTAAAACTATTCAGTCATCTCTAGTTTTTGGGATACTGCAAAAAATGCTCCATTTGTTGGTTAAACTCCTATCCCCCAATCCTCCACTGGATTCATAACATGTGCTCTATGGGCTCTATGGAGGAGTATTGTAATAAAAGATCCATTAAAGCTATGGGTGATAAATGGGATCCCCCCCCCCATAGTGTAAGCTCTTAAATGCTAAGGTCCCACATGACGTCCCACAACGCATCACGGTTCTTGCCACAGCGCTTTAGACAGAAAGTTTGCAGAGGTTTACTTTGCAGATGATATATTTCAATTATACCTATAAGGAAACCTCCGGTGTTTCCGTAGGTATAATTGACATGCTGGGATTTCCAAAACCGCGCCAGTGTTCGCAAAGTGGGCATAAGATTGCCCGTCACGTTTCTGCTGCGGGCAAATCACGCTGTTATACCGTAAAGGTTTAAAGAAAGAATTTGTAATACGCTCGAAGCTCAAGATAAAACTACATTTCACAGAAGACCTTGTAGTGCATCTGACCCTGAGTCTCATCTTCTCAGCTACTTCCAGGGAAGGAAAGATGGAGGAGAGGAATTCTTTGCACAGTAAATTGATTTTCACACAAGGCAATGCCAATAGACTTGGTTGGTTTACAGCCATACTTTAGTGGCTGATCAACTTTATTTACATTATTAGAAATCTTATCAAGTTTCTTGGAAACTTTAGAATCCCAAGAGCCATGTAAATGCAGTATAGTCTGCAGGCAGTATGTTATAGAGCAGGAGGAGCTGAGCAGACTGATATATAGCTTTATGGGATTAGATGCTTGGGAAGAGTCATTGCTCCGCTTCTCTTGCTCTATAACATGCTGGCTGCAGATCGGGTTGCATTTTCATGGTGACAGGTAAAAGGGATCCTGTTACATGATAAATTCAGTGCAGTCTGCAGGCACAATGTTATAGTGCTTTAAGAACTGAGCTGAAATATACAGGAGTTATACAGTAGGTTTGAAAGAAAAAAAAAATCTGTCTAACTTCTTGTTTGTCCATTGAAATCTCTTCTCTTTCTGTGTAGAGAAATCAAGGAGATAGGGAGACGGGGCTATCAGTGATTGGCAGCTATCTTTGTATGCACAGTCGTAGAGAGGAGGCTGTCAATCTCTGACTGCACAGAAAAAAAGGAGCAGATATTTCAATAGGTAAAGTTATATAGAATCTTTTCCTACAGAATTCTATATTAATATGCTCAGTTTCTCCTGCTGATACAAACTAAATTGTATTTTCTTATTGGCAAGTTCCCTATAACTGCTGGTACTTGGATGCTTTCACAAACTGTAGATATTTTAGTACAGTACTGACAACTGGAACGGAAATTTGTTCTGGATCTTAGTCCCCCACTGTTTAGCATATTCTGCCATACTAAATGATTTAATCTCTGTACCAAGTACATCTAGTAAGATTCAGTCACCTGCATGATATATTATTAGAGATGAGCGAACAGTGTTCTATCGAACTCATGTTCGATCGGATATTAGGCTGTTCGGCATGTTCGAATCGAATCGAACACCGCGTGGTAAAGTGCGCCATTACTCGATTCCCCTCCCACCTTCCCTGGCGCCTTTTTTGCTCCAATAACAGCGCTGGGTAGGTGGGACAGGAACTACGACACCGGTGACGTTGAAAAAAGTAGGCAAAACCCATTGGCTGCCGAAAACATGTGACCTCTAATTTAAAAGAACAGCGACGCCCAGCTTCGCGTCATTCTGAGCTTGCAATTCACCGAGGACGGAGGTTTCCGTCCAGCTAGCTAGGGCTTAGATTCTGGGTAGGCAGGGACAGGCTAGGATAGGAAGGAGAAGACAACCAACAGCTCTTGTAAGAGCTAAATTCCAGGGAGAAGCTTGTCAGTGTAACGTGGCACTGACGGGCTCAATCGCCGCAACCCAGCTTTCCCAGGATCCTGAATGGAATACACTGTCAGTGTATTCCCGTATACCCGATATATACCCCGATACCCGTTCCAACGGTGTGCCCCCCCACCTTCACCCCAGAAATACCCTGCAAGTCCCCTAGCAATAGAATTGGGGCTATATACACCCACAATTTTTACTACTGGTATACAGTGCCATTGTCTGACTGGGAATTCAAAGAATATATTGGGAATACAAATACCCTCATTTCTTGCTACTGCCATATAGTGCCAGTTTCTGACTGGTAATTCAAAGAATATATTGGGGTTACGTGCACCCACAATTTTTACTACTGGTATACAGTGCCATTGTCTGACTGGGAATTCAAAGAATATATTGGGAATACAAATACCCTCATTTCTTGCTACTGCCATATAGTGCCAGTGTCTGACTGGGAATTCAAAGAATATATTGGGGTTACGTGCACCCACAATTTTTACTACTGGTATACAGTGCCATTGTCTGACTGGGAATTCAAAGAGTATATTGGGAATACAAATACCCTCATTTCTTGCTACTGCCATATAGTGCCAGTTTCTGACTGGGAATTCAAAGAATATATTGGGGTTACGTGCACCCACAATTTTTACTACTGGTATACAGTGCCATTGTCTGACTGGGAATTCAAAGAATATATTGGGGTTATAAATACCCTCATTTCTTGCTACTGCCATATAGTGCCAGTTTCTGACTGGTAATTCAAAGAATATATTGGGGTTACGTGCACCCACAATTTTTACTACTGGTATACAGTGCCATTGTCTGACTGGGAATTCAAAGAGTATATTGGGAATACAAATACCCTCATTTCTTGCTACTGCCATATAGTGCCAGTGTCTGACTGGGAATTCAAAGAATATATTGGGGTTACGTGCACCCACAATTTTTACTACTGGTATACAGTGCCATTGTCTGACTGGGAATTCAAAGAGTATATTGGGAATACAAATACCCTCATTTCTTGCTACTGCCATATAGTGCCAGTTTCTGACTGGGAATTCAAAGAATATATTGGGGTTACGTGCACCCACAATTTTTACTACTGGTATACAGTGCCATTGTCTGACTGGGAATTCAAAGAATATATTGGGGTTATAAATACCCTCATTTCTTGCTACTGCCATATAGTGCCAGTTTCTGACTGGTAATTCAAAGAATATATTGGGGTTACGTGCACCCACAATTTTTACTACTGGTATACAGTGCCATTGTCTGACTGGGAATTCAAAGAGTATATTGGGAATACAAATACCCTCATTTCTTGCTACTGCCATATAGTGCCAGTGTCTGACTGGGAATTCAAAGAATATATTGGGGTTACGTGCACCCACAATTTTTACTACTGGTATACAGTGCCATTGTCTGACTGGGAATTCAAAGAGTATATTGGGAATACAAATACCCTCATTTCTTGCTACTGCCATATAGTGCCAGTTTCTGACTGGGAATTCAAAGAATATATTGGGGTTACGTGCACCCACAATTTTTACTACTGGTATACAGTGCCATTGTCTGACTGGGAATTCAAAGAGTATATTGGGAATACAAATACCCTCATTTCTTGCTACTGCCATATAGTGCCAGTTTCTGACTGGGAATTCAAAGAATATATTGGGGTTACGTGCACCCACAATTTTTACTACTGGTATACAGTGCCAATTTCTAACTAGGAATTCAAAATGCGCAAGGCTCCCGGAAAGGGACGTGGACGAGGCCGTGGGCGAGGTCGGGGGAATGGTTCTGGGGAGCAAGGTAGCAGTGAAGCCACAGGGCGTCCCGTGCCTACTCCTGTGGGGCAGCAAGCATTGCGCCACTCCACAGTGCCAGGGTTGCTTGCCACATTAACTAAACTGCAGGGTACAAACCTTAGTAGGCCCGAGAACCAGGAACAGGTCTTGCAATGGCTGTCAGAGAACGCTTACAGCACATTGTCCAGCAGCCAGTCAGACTCTGCCTCCTCTCCTCCTATTACCCAACAGTCTTGTCTTCCTTCCTCCCAAAATTCCGAAGCTTTACAGAACAATAACCCAAACTGTCCCTGCTCCCCAGAGCTGTTCTCCGCTCCTTTCATTGTCCCTCAACCTGCCTCTCCACGTCACGATTCCACGAACCTAACAGAGGAGCATCTGTATCCAGATGCTCAAACACTAGAGTCTCCTCCATCTCCGTTCGATTTGGTGGTGGATGACCAGCAACCCACCCTCATCGACGATGATGTGACGCAGTTGCCGTCAGGGCATCCAGTTGACCGGCGCATTGTGCGGGAGGAGGAGATGAGACAGGAGTTGGAAGAGGAAGTGGTGGATGATGAGGACACTGACCCGACCTGGACAGGGGGGATGTCAAGCGGGGAAAGTAGTGTGGATGTTGAGGCAGGTGCAGCACCAAAAAGGGTAGCTAGAGGCAGAGGCAGAGGTCAGCAGCTTAGGCGAAGCCAGGCCACACCCGGAATCTCCCAAGATGTTCCAGTTCGTACCCAGCCCCGAAAAACTCCCACCTCGAGGGCACGTTTCTCGAAGGTGTGGAGTTTTTTCAAGGAATGCGCCGAGGACAGATATAGTGTTGTCTGCACAATTTGCCTCTCGAAATTGATTAGGGGCTCTGAGAAGAGCAACCTGTCCACCACTTCAATGCGCCGTCATTTGGAATCCAAGCACTGGAATCAGTGGCAGGCAGCAACGGCAGGACAAAGGCCGACTGCCGTTCACGCCACTGCCACTGCCTCTGCCTCTGCCTCTGCCACTGCCACTGCTGACTGTGCTGGCGATGCACTCCAGAGGACGAGCCAGGACACCACTTCATCTGCCTCCGCCACTTTGTTGACTTCTACCTCATCCTCCCCTGGTCCTGTCTTATCTCCTTCTCCTGCACCATCAAAGGCACCATCAGGCGTTTCTTTACAACAACCCACCATCTCTCAGACATTGGAGCGGCGGCAGAAATACACTGCTAACCACCCACACGCGCAAGCCTTGAACGCCAACATCGCTAAACTGCTGGCCCAGGAGATGTTGGCGTTCCGGCTTGTTGAAACTCCCGCCTTCCTGGACCTGATGGCAACTGCGGCACCTCGCTATGCCGTCCCTAGCCGTCACTACTTCTCCCGGTGTGCCGTCCCCGCCTTGCACCAGCACGTGTCACTCAACATCAGGCGGGCCCTTAGTTCCGCGCTTTGCACAAAGGTCCACTTGACCACCGACGCGTGGACAAGTGCATGCGGACAGGGACGCTACATTTCACTGACGGCACACTGGGTGAATGTAGTTGAGGCTGGGACTGCTTCCCAAACTGGCCCGGTGTACCTCGTCTCCCCGCCTAACATTCCTGGCAGGGACACGAGAAGAACACCCCCCTCCTCCTCCTCCTCCTCTACCGCCTCCTCCTCCGCCACCGCCTCCTCCTCCGCCACCGCCTCCTCCTCCGCTGTTAGATTGACCCCAGCTACGAGTTGGAAACGTTGCAGCACTGGCGTTGGTAGACGTCAGCAGGCTGTGCTGAAGCTGATCAGCTTGGGGGACAGACAGCACACTGCCTCCGAGGTGAGGGATGCCCTCCTCGATGAGACGGCAATATGGTTTGAGCCGCTGCACCTGGGCCCAGGCATGGTCGTTTGTGATAACGGCCGGAACCTGGTAGCAGCTCTGGAGCTTGCCGGACTCCAACATGTTCCATGCCTGGCCCACGTCTTCAACCTAGTGGTGCAACGTTTCCTAAAGAGCTACCCCAATGTTCCAGAGCTACTGGTGAAAGTGCGGCGCATGTGCGCCCACTTTCGCAAGTCGACAGTAGCCGCTGCTAGCTTAAAATCTCTCCAGCAACGCCTGCATGTGCCACAACACCGGCTTTTGTGCGACGTCCCCACACGCTGGAACTCAACGTTTCAGATGTTGAATAGAGTGGTTGAGCAGCAGAGACCTTTGATGGAATACCAGCTACAAAACCCTAGGGTGCCACAAAGTCAGCTGCCTCAGTTTCACATCCATGAGTGGCCATGGATGAGAGACCTTTGTGACATCCTACGGGTCTTTGAGGAGTCCACAAGGAGGGTGAGCTCTGAGGATGCGATGGTGAGCCTTACAATCCCGCTCTTGTGTGTTCTGAGAGAATCCCTGATTGACATCAGGGATAACTCAGATCACACAGAGGAGTTAGGGATAGCATCCGATCCGTCACAGCTGGAGAGTAGGTCCACACATCTGTCCGCTTCACTGCGTTTAATGGAGGAGGAGGAGGAGGAGGAGGAGGAAGAAGAGTTGTCCGATGATGTGATGGTGATACAGGAGGCTTCCGGGCAACTTCGAATCGTCCCATTGTTGCAGCGCGGATGGGTAGACATGGAGGATGAGGAGGAAATGGAGATTGAACTTTCCGGTGGGGCCAGAGGAGTCATGCCAACTAACACTGTGGCAGACATGGCTGAGTTCATGTTGGGGTGCTTTACAACCGACAAGCGTATTGTCAAAATCATGGAGGACAACCAGTACTGGATCTTTGCTATCCTTGACCCCCGGTATAAAAACAACATCTCGTCTTTTATTCCGGTAGAGGGGAGGGCCAATCGCATCAATGCTTGCCACAGGCAATTGGTGCAGAATATGATGGAGATGTTTCCAGCATGTGACGTTGGCGGCAGGGAGGGCAGTTCCTCCAGTAGGCAACCAAGTTCTCACCGGTCCACACAAACGAGGGGCACACTGTCTAAGGTCTGGGACACCTTGATGGCACCCCCTCGCCAAAGTGCCGCCACGGAGGGTCCTAGTGTCACCAGGCGTGAGAAGTATAGGCGCATGTTGCGGGAATACCTTTCCGACCACAGCCCTGTCCTCTCCGACCCCTCTGCGCCCTACACGTATTGGGTGTCGAAGTTGGACCTGTGGCTTGAACTTGCCCTATATGCCTTGGAGGTGCTGTCCTGTCCTGCCGCCAGCGTCCTATCTGAGAGGGTGTTCAGTGCAGCCGGTGGCATCATCACTGACAAGCGCACCCGTCTGTCAGCTGAGAGTGCCGACCGGCTCACTTTGATAAAAATGAACCACCACTGGGTAGAGCCGTCATTTTTGTGCCCACCTGTGTAAAGCACCCCAACATGAAACTCCATGTCTGTACTCAACCTCTCCAATTCCTCCGCATCCTCATACTCATCCACCATAAGCGTTGCACAATTCTGCTAATACTAGGCTCCCTCCACCCTGATTTCCCCCAACTCTGCTGGTTAGAGGCTCCCTCCACCATGAATTTGCCCAAACTGGGCTGTTTAGAGGCTCCCTCCACCATGAATTGGTCCAAACTGGGGTGGTTAGAGGCTCCCTCCACCATGAATTGGTCCAAACTGGGGTGGTTAGAGGCTCCCTCCACCATTAATTGGTCCAAACTGGGCTGGTTAGAGGCTCCCTCCACAATTAATTGGTCCAAACTGGGCTAATTAGAGGCTCCCTCCACCATGAATTGGTCCAAACTGGGTTTTTTAGAGGCTCCCTCCACCATTAATTGGTCCAAACTGGGCTGGTTAGAGGCTCCCTCCACAATTAATTGGTCCAAACTGGGCTAATTAGAGGCTCCCTCCACCATGAATTGGTCCAAACTGGGTTTTTTAGAGGCTCCCTCCACCATGAATTTGCCCAAACTGGGCTGTTTAGAGGCTCCCTCCACCATGAATTGGTCCAAACTGGGCTGGTTAGAGGCTCCCTCCACCATGAATTTCCAGAAACTTGGCTGTTTAGAGGCTCCCTCCACCATTAATTGGTCCAAACTGGGCTGGTTAGAGGCTCCCTCCACCATTAATTGGTCCAAACTGGGCTGGTTAGAGGCTCCCTCCACCATTAATTGGTCCAAACTGGGCTGGTTAGAGGCTCCCTCCACCATGAATTTCCCAAAACTTGGCTGTTTAGAGGCTCCCTCCACCATTAATTGGTCCAAACTGGGCTGGTTAGAGGCTCCCTCCACCATGAATTTGCCCAAACTGGGCTGTTTAGAGGCTCCCTCCACCATGAATTGGTCCAAACTGGGCTGGTTAGAGGCTCCCTCCACCATGAATTTCCCAAAACTTGGCTGTTTAGAGGCTCCCTCCACCATGAATTGGTCCAAACTGGGCTGGTTAGAGGCTCCCTCCACCATGAATTGGTCCAAACTGGGGTGGTTAGAGGCTCCCTCCACCATTAATTGGTCCAAACTGGGCTGGTTAGAGGCTCCCTCCACCATTAATTGGTCCAAACTGGGCTGGTTAGAGGCTCCCTCCACCATGAATTTGCCCAAACTGGGGTGGTTAGAGGCTCCCTCCACCATTAATTGGTCCAAACTGGGCTGTTTAGAGGCTCCCTCCACAATTAATTGGTCCAAACTGGGCTAATTAGAGGCTCCCTCCACCATGAATTGGTCCAAACTGGGTTTTTTAGAGGCTCCCTCCACCATGAATTTGCCCAAACTGGGCTGTTTAGAGGCTCCCTCCACCATGAATTGGTCCAAACTGGGCTGGTTAGAGGCTCCCTCCACCATGAATTTCCCAAAACTTGGCTGTTTAGAGGCTCCCTCCACCATTAATTGGTCCAAACTGGGCTGGTTAGAGGCTCCCTCCACCATTAATTGGTCCAAACTGGGCTGGTTAGAGGCTCCCTCCACCATTAATTGGTCCAAACTGGGCTGGTTAGAGGCTCCCTCCACCATTAATTGGTCCAAACTGGGCTGTTTAGAGGCTCCCTCCACCATTAATTGGTCCAAACTGGGCTGGTTAGAGGCTCCCTCCACCATGAATTTGCCCAAACTGGGCTGTTTAGAGGCTCCCTCCACCATGAATTGGTCCAAACTGGGCTGGTTAGAGGCTCCCTCCACCATGAATTTCCCAAAACTTGGCTGTTTAGAGGCTCCCTCCACCATTAATTGGTCCAAACTGGGCTGGTTAGAGGCTCCCTCCACCATTAATTGGTCCAAACTGGGCTGGTTAGAGGCTCCCTCCACCATTAATTGGTCCAAACTGGGCTGGTTAGAGGCTCCCTCCACCATGAATTTCCCAAAACTTGGCTGTTTAGAGGCTCCCTCCACCATTAATTGGTCCAAACTGGGCTGGTTAGAGGCTCCCTCCACCATGAATTTGCCCAAACTGGGCTGTTTAGAGGCTCCCTCCACCATGAATTGGTCCAAACTGGGCTGGTTAGAGGCTCCCTCCACCATGAATTTCCCAAAACTTGGCTGTTTAGAGGTTCCCTCCACCATGAATTGGTCCAAACTGGGCTGGTTAGAGGCTCCCTCCACCATGAATTGGTCCAAACTGGGGTGGTTAGAGGCTCCCTCCACCATTAATTGGTCCAAACTGGGCTGGTTAGAGGCTCCCTCCACCATTAATTGGTCCAAACTGGGCTGGTTAGAGGCTCCCTCCACCATGAATTTGCCCAAACTGGGGTGGTTAGAGGCTCCCTCCACCATTAATTGGTCCAAACTGGGCTGGTTAGAGGCTCCCTCCACAATTAATTGGTCCAAACTGGGCTAATTAGAGGCTCCCTCCACCATGAATTGGTCCAAACTGGGTTTTTTAGAGGCTCCCTCCACCATGAATTTGCCCAAACTGGGCTGTTTAGAGGCTCCCTCCACCATGAATTGGTCCAAACTGGGCTGGTTAGAGGCTCCCTCCACCATGAATTTCCCAAAACTTGGCTGTTTAGAGGCTCCCTCCACCATTAATTGGTCCAAACTGGGCTGGTTAGAGGCTCCCTCCACCATTAATTGGTCCAAACTGGGCTGGTTAGAGGCTCCCTCCACCATTAATTGGTCCAAACTGGGCTGGTTAGAGGCTCCCTCCACCATTAATTGGTCCAAACTGGGCTGTTTAGAGGCTCCCTCCACCATTAATTGGTCCAAACTGGGCTGGTTAGAGGCTCCCTCCACCATGAATTTGCCCAAACTGGGCTGTTTAGAGGCTCCCTCCACCATGAATTGGTCCAAACTGGGCTGGTTAGAGGCTCCCTCCACCATGAATTTCCCAAAACTTGGCTGTTTAGAGGCTCCCTCCACCATTAATTGGTCCAAACTGGGCTGGTTAGAGGCTCCCTCCACCATGAATTGGTCCAAACTGGGGTTTTTAGAGGCTCCCTCCACCATGAATTGGTCCAAACTGGGGTTTTTAGAGTCTCCCTCCACCATGAATTGGTCCAAACTGGGGTTTTTAGAGTCTCCCTCCACCATGAATTGGTCCAAACTGGGGTTTTTAGAGGCTCCCTCCACCATGAATTTGCCCAAACTCTGCTGGTTAGAGGCTCAATCCACCCTGATTTTCAAAACAAATGTTGGTGCCAACCTCAACTTACTACAAGGGCCAAATTCACTGCTGGTGACAAGCTCTCCTCACTGCAAGTGCCAAATACACATGTTTCAAGGTGTTTTCCTACTGTCAGAGAGGTGGTATTGAGTGTGTAAAGTGTGTAGTTGTTAGGCTGTGATGTTGGGGTAATAGAGGGTCTTTGGTGTGTTAGATGCCCCCAGACATGCTTCCCCTGCTGTCCCAGTGTCATTCCAGAGGTGTTGGCATCATTTCCTGGGGTGTCATAGTGGACTTGGTGACCCTCCAGACACGGATTTGGGTTTCCCCCTTAACGAGTATCTGTTCCCCATAGACTATAATGGGGTTCGAAACCCGTTCGAACACACGAACATTGAGCGGCTGTTCGAATCGAATTTCGAACCTCGAACATTTTAGTGTTCGCTCATCTCTATATATTATTATTGACCAGGTGTTTTATCTCTTCGACGCCTGGATATCACACTGTTATAGGATGCTTACTTGTTTCGTTCCAATGCAACAAGAAATGCGGCCAAACTTTTCTGCTGTATATTTGTGTATCCGCGCTGCAGCAGTATAGGAAGCAAACATGCTGTTCCTTCTGTCTAAACTATCAGTACATCTGGTCTTATAGAAGACACGAGCGTCTGTTTCAGACTGAAAATTGGAATAGACTTGAGTAGCAAAAACAGCAGTTGATGCAGAACGTCTCGGCAAGTAGTGGAGTTAATTACTTTACTGCTGCTTGGAGATTGGCAGCTTGGCATCATGAAGAAGAACATGACTGACAGCCAGTGTCTTCACAAAAGCTTCTTAAATCCTTTCTTGTTGGAAAAGTTGTTTCTCATAATTTAAGGAATTGGTTGGTTCCAAAAATAAGCCATAACAATTCACTTCTGATATTTGCTATCTATCTATCTATCTATCTATCTATCTATCTATCTATCTATCTATCTATCATCTATATCTATCAATCAATTATCTATCTATCTCCTATCTATCTATCTATCTATCTATCTATCATCTATATCTATCTAATATCTATCAATCAATCATCTATCTATCTAGCCATTTAATTAAATTTATTTTATTACATTTTTCTGAAATTAAATCTAATGATTTAGTATCTACCTATCTAGGAACTATCACATATCTATCATTCTATCCATTGATCTATATTTTATGTACCTACCTGTCTATACATCCATATATAAAATCTACTAAATATAATTTAATTGATTTTTTTAATGTAATTTTTACTTAAAAGAATATTTCTTTCTTTCTCTCAAAAAAGAAAGGAAATGTACCTATTGATCTAAAATGTATCTATCTATCTATCTATCTATCATCTATCTATCTATCTATCGATCTATTATCTATCTATCTATTTATTTATCGATTTAGCTATATTTCTTTCCATTTGCAGGCCATACATATGTATCACAAGTTGTGCAGTTTTTTTTAACAATGTATCTATGTGTGATCACCGAGTGGGGAGGAAGTGCGGAAGCTTTTCAAGGAATGTTACCATGTTGTAATATTGAGTTGAAATTATTTCAAGACAAATTGTAATCCTTAACAAAATCAGAGATTGGTTAAGTGTGAATATACCTGTATTTAAGTAGAAAAAATGTTGTGCCACTCTAAAATGATCTTACAGGGAAGCTTGATCGTGGCTATATGGTACAGCAGAAACATTTGCACCTTTATTTATTTTTTCACAATTTTGGAGTCATACCTATATCTTTATATAACATCTATCTATCTATCTATCTATCTATCTATCTCCTATATCTATATCCTATCTATCTATCTATCTATCTATCTAACCAACAACCTTTTTTATTTTAATATTTTCTCCTCTCGCCTTCACACTCTCTATATCTTTCTTATTTTTTCTCTATCTCTACCTTTTTCTTCTCCTTCCTCGGTATCTCTATTTTTCCTACTTTCTATATTAATTACAATCTTCACTGAAATTGATAATGAATCCTTGTCAAACATAATTAAACATATCACCAATGATTTAATAGTTACATTTCATTGCAGAACATGTATTTATTTATAGTAAGATGTATCACAGCCCTAAACATTCTAATAGGTTCTCTAGCTTGCTGAGATGTATAAGATATACTTCTGCTTAATATCCCCATGGTTAGTTACCCCTTGTCAATAAAGGCATAGTATTATACATTTCTAATTATATCTTCTTAATTGACAATCTGTTAGGCTTCCCAGTAGTGTTGAGATTAGTAATATAATGGTTTGTAGATATCAAAAATACCATAACCATGATAGATATGTGCTGACAAAGTATGAACAAAGCCTTATGCTAACATAGTTACATAGATAGAATGGTTGCTAAAAGACATATGTCCATCAAAGTTCAACCAGGGGATGGGGGCATGACATTCTATACATTTGTATAAGTGCAAATGGGCTATTTTTCTCTAAAAAGACATCTAATACTTTTTTGAAGCTTTTGCTGCTGTGAACAGCTCCTGGGGTCGGCTATTCCACAGTCCATAGAGTACAGAACTCACTCCTGGGTAGGCTATTCTGCAGATTCACAGACCTTACAGCTACGAAGCCTTGTTGACTCCTGAGATTAAAGCTTTTTTTTTCTCCAGATGGAGAGAGTGCCTCCTTGTATTTTGAGAGGATTTTACATGGAACAGCTTTTCTCCATACTTCTTGTATGGGCCATTTATATATTTAGACAGATTTATTATAGCTCCTCTTAAAGCCTCTTCTCCAGGTTAAACAGATTTAACTTTAACAGATTTAACAGATTCCCCAACTATAGGACATCCTTTTTATGAACTTTCTATCTCCAATTACAGATTTGTTCATGTTTAATGGTATACTATTCGGTTAAAGATTTTACTTTGTCTTGAAACCAATTTAAAACAATATTGCAACATAACAAAAGCTTTAAAGGGAGTCTGTCACCAGAACCCAGCATATCAACCAAGCCCTACAAATAGATAGGTCCATGTCACCTGAACCAAACATACCAACCTAACTCTGCAGATAGATAGGTTATGGTTGCCAGAATCTAGCATATTAACCCAACCCTAAAAATAGATAGGTTCATGTCACCTGAACCAAAATAACAACCCAGTCCTCCAGATAGATAGGTTATGGTCACCAGAATTAAACAGTGATCTCTCCTTGTGAATCACTGTCTCCATTGCAGAAATGTTGCTATTTTTTGTTGATATGTAAATGAGTTACTTGGAGCAATGAGGGTGTTACAGTTGCTCTATAGAGATAACAGACAATGCTCTGATTGCTCAAAAGCATATTTGCATATTGAAAAAAAAAACGGAGGCAATTCTGAAGACAAAAACACTGTTTGATTCAGGTGATCCTGCCCTATCTATCTGTATCACTGTGTTGATATTCTGCGTTCTGGTGACAGACTCCCTTTAAAAACTGGTGGTCATTAAAGACTAAATAAGATTTATCATACCACAATACATTACTGTCTCACTTTGTGATGACTGCTTGTGATATACATATCAGGGCATGTCCAGTAAAAAGGACAGCTATGGGAGAACATATCCATATGTTTTACCTGGTAACATTAACCATTTCTTTACTGAAACCTATGACGAACCTGAAGTATTCTATACATTATAGAAATGAGAGGTGATCTTTCTACAGACACATATAGTCAACATATCGAGGCATGAAGGAACCAGGTTTGGGCCAAACCATTGGTCTATACTCATCTGTTCATTCCATAGGGTGGATCATTTCTGTCTATAAATTTGCTATAACTGCCAGCCTGTGAAGATACGTTGGGCTGCGCTGGGTAACGCTGGTTATTTTTAATAGAACACCATAACGTTTTTGAGTACCTGTCCACGGAACCTACACAGTTTTGTAATTTATATAAGGATAGAATATAACATATCAATGGATGGTAAATTCTAAAACTTCCTAATAAGCTTTCTTACAATTTTTCTCATAGGATGCCATTGAATGTTGTGATTCATTACCATAAATGGCGGTAATCAGCATTGTGCCATATTAAACATCACTGAATGATCAAGCCTTTTGTGTCTGTCTCAGTCTATTCTCAAAATGTATGACATTAGTTGTTGATGTGACCAGACCTTGTTGATCTCCAGTTTAGTTAACGAGAACCTATCACTCTTTCTGCCTCAATCTTTACTCTCAACTATTCTCAATCAATATTTATTACCCAATATAGTAGTTATGGTTTCTACTGTCAGGAGGGTTGTCCTGAACTATTGTCTCTAGCCCAGGGTAGATTTTAATTAGCATAATGCTGCTGAAACGCACTGTTCTGATTGCTCAGGAATGGTGGGGACAATAGAAAAAAAAATACAACTGTGATTGAATCAGTGGATCAAGGCTGGGGTTAGTGGATGTGTTACTGTTAAAAGCTGCTGTTCAAAATACATACATTAATACTGTATACACGATATCTGTGGTTTTGTTCTCAGATTAGGAGTTGTGGTTTTGTTCTCATCCGGGGAGTTGAATTTTTATGACAACCAAGAAACCATAGGTTGGAGACCAGGGCCTTAAAACAAGCCTCCATTCAACAGCTCTACTAAAGCTGAGCAGTGATCCGTACCTACTAGTTGTTACGGTACATTTAGATTTGATTTGTAGTCTTGTACTTGTCACAGTATATAATTAGATTTTCAGTATATGTGTAATACTTAGCCTGTGGTCACTAATGATGAGTGAACGAATTTGAATATAGCTGGGTTCATTACGAATTTCCTAAAATTTTGGTTTCAGCCAAATGTGTAATTTTTGGGGTTCACCACTCACAAATCATTATTATACTCTGGGGACTCTTTACCACCCAGAGTACAAGCAGAGACAGAGCATCTAGTCTTGTCTTCCAGGGTCTGGTCTTCACCCACAAGCTCTTCTGGCCTTTTTCACTGTCTTCTCTGACATTATGCCTCAGGGGTTTTGCCAGGGAGCATGATGTCAGAGAAGACAATGAAAGAGACCAAAAGAACCACTGGAGGAAGACTGGATGCCAAAGAGAAGAACAAAAGTCCAGAAGTGATGAATGTTGAGTACTAATGTTTTTAATTTTGTCAGCACCTCCCTTGGGCCTCCTAAAGAAACCCTAGTGTATATTATTGATTTGTGTGCGGTGAGCCCCAAAAATTTAACATTTGCTCAAATGCTAAATTTTTTGGAAAATTTGTAATATACACAGCTCATTACAAACTGGTTTACTCATCTTTAGTTGGGTTATCTATGGAGCCTAGTTTGAAACCCTAAATATAACTTGACAACTTGTTCACAAAACTATTAAAAGGGATCCTATCACTCAGACATGATTTTTTCTAAGTACAACGTCAGAATAGCCTTAAGAAAGGCTATTCATCTCCTACCTTTCGTCATCTTCTCCGCGCTGCAGTTTGCCTACAATCCCGGTTCTTGTCGGTATGCTAATGAGCTCTCTTGCAGCACTGGGGGCTGGCTCCAGCATTCAGACAGCACTGGGGGCGCCTCCAATGCTGCGAGAGAACTCTCTCCAGCGCCGCCTCCTCTTCTTCAGCAGCGTCATCTTCAGCCTCTTCTTCCGGCGGCATCTTCTTACTTCTAGACCTCGGGCCTTGGGCAGAGCAGACTGCGCATGCCCACAGGCCACAAGAAAATGGCCGCTTCTAATACTGTGCAAGCGGCCATTTTCTCGTGGCCTGTGGGCAAGCGCAGTCTGCTCTGCCCAAGGCCCGAGGTCTAGAAGTAAGAAGATGGAAGAAGAGGCTGAAGATGATGCTGCTGAAGAAGAGGAGGCGGGGCTGGTGAAAGTTCTCTCACAGCATTGGGGATGCCCCCAGTGCTGTCTGATCACTGGGGCCCGCACCCAGTGCTGTGAGAGAGCTCATTAGCATACTGACAAGAACCGGGATTGTAGGCGAATGGCGTCGCAGAGAAGACGACGAAAGGTAGGAGACAAATAGCCTTTCTTAAGGCTATTCCGATGTGGTACTTAGAAAAAATCATGTCTGAGTGATAGGATCCCTTTAACATTTATACAGTTAAAGGGGATATAACCCGGAGTGAAAGTACAGCTGCCTGAACTTGGTCTTTCCCAGCAACCTGCTATAAGTTGCACACAACACCACCTCAACTATTTCAACTCTCCCCACAAGTGGTGGAGTACCCCAAGATCACAACAGTATGATTGGCAGGAGGAAAAAGGGCTCAAAGAAGCTTACCAACTTTTCATTTCACCATCACAACTCGAAGCTAAATGGAGCCAGCTCATGGTAGTCCCAGCTCATCAACCACCAAAGTATATGGATAACTGCCCAGGGATCTCTCTGTATTTATCTGCCTCTTCAAGCCTGGACATACTGGTCCTCCATTATCAGCATCCTCAACTTCATTGATGCTGTTTCATACAGGGACTTCCCGAGTCTGAGTCAACAACCAATTGACAACACTTGCACAAAACCATGTCTCGGGGAAGTGACACCACGCAAATGAAGTTTACAGATGTGATACTAGTAAGCCAACATAATATAGGGGAACCGACAATGCACATCATAAAACACATAAAAATGCAAAGTACGTGAGGGTGGCAGACGAAAAGGAGCCCATCAGAAGGTTGATTGCAAGAATCAAAAGGGGGGTTCAGAAAAGGGGGCAGCCTAATAGAAGACTGACAAAGTGATAATGGTGTGAATGGTAAGAATGGGGGGGGGGGGGAGCGGGAATACCAAGAATAGGGGACAGCTAGTGAAGGGGGGAATGGCCAGATGGACTTAGTGTCCATTATAATAGTTCAACAGGCAAGGTCCCATCTACAGCCTATGTCCTAGGGCCCATTGGGGTGGGGCAGGGGGAAGGGGCGCGGATGAGAAGAAGACCAAGCCACTTCTTTCCACAGTGACCATATTTTCAGAAATCTATCATGTGTTCTACTGGAGCAGCTAATAAATTATTAAAACCTCATGATCTGTTAACTTTGTCTTGTGTGAATGCTTTTTGTATGTATATTGTAATGGCGAATCCCTTCGCAATTGGATTTGCACTCCCTTCTATTGCACAGGTCTATTGAATTGGAATAGAGTATGCCTTTCAGTTTCCCATTTACTTTAGGCTATTTTAAGTAGAGTATGGCTTTGGATCCTACTTGCCCTACTTGTAGACCTGCTCATGGGATCAAGAGATGTATGTTTATTAAGTGTGGTGCAAATAGTTAACTTAACTCTTTCAATGTCTTTTGTTGTGCTCTGTGATAACTGTGACAGTATCATGCTTCAGTGTGGTATTATGATCAGCTTGTAAAACTTTGCTACATGTGTACAGCACAATGGTCCATTATACCACAGTGGGGGAATTCATCATGACCTACGTATTGTATGCCATACTTGATGCTTCCTCCACCAGCACAAGTAGCACTTAATTCATAACAAGGCTTTTGTACTTTTTTTTGGTGGAAGTATTGATAAACATGGTGTCGATGGTAACCCCTGCCCAGGATCCCACTCATGTTGGGGAAAGTATTGAGGTCAGCACAAAGCACCCCAACTATTCTAGTTGCAATTAGTATTGAATACAAAGCATTGTCTTTTATGGTTTGTGGAATAAGAAATTCTCTAGGTCAAGAATGGACCGAACAAGACGCCTGGTGCAAATACTATCTGCTGTTGGAGAGGCTCAGAATACAAGACCAATATTGTTAATGCTACAAGGGTTTAGAATTTAATAGTACAGTTGCTATAGGATACAAGACGCACATACAGAGGAGCACAGCCATGTATAGCGGTGGAAACTCTTGGAATAATCAGTATATTGGGGCAGATTTATCAAGATGGTGTTTGTATGCCAGTCCTGATAACCCCTGTGCTATTGGAGGATGCTCCTAAGTTATGACAAACACCACAAGGGATGTGTAAAAGCCCCAAACGTACAAAATCTTTGCCCCATTAGTGCTTAATAAGTTTTCAACTCTTCTACACTAAAAAAGTGATGTAGCTCAATGACAACTCTCTCCATTTGTTTTCAGAAAAAGACTGCATTTCTTAAGTGAATGTAGATACAAATATTATACCTGTCTATGGCAGTCTGTTGCCATCTATGTGCATTGCCATAAAGTTACAATATTCATTTATTCTGGGTTGACCACTGCAAAACTAAAATTCTATTGTACTCACCCTTACAGGGGCATCACATGTACTATGCATGATTGGAGCAACGGGTCAGTTTCTCACAATGAAAATTCATACATTATATCCTCCTACTAGCAATACTCTGTATAGGCTGCAATTCACATCACAAGCACAGGGTGAGCATACATAGACACATATAGCATAAACATATCCTGCATAGATTTTTTCAGAGTTGGTCAGCTCTTATACCAGGGGTAGGGAACGTACAGCTCTACAGTTGTTGCAAAACTACAATTCCCAGCATGCATAGTTGCTCTGCTGTTCTTGGAACTCCCATGGAAGTGAATGGGGCTTGTTGGGAGTTGTAGTTTCACAGCAGCTGGATAGAGACGAAGGTTCCCTACCTCTGTATTATACCCATCTTGGGATATGTTGAGCCAACAAGAAAGGTAGGAAAGGATATAACCTGACATCACCTTAGCACATGGGGCCACTTTATAATGGGAGTCATAACATACAAAAGAGATTTTGTTTCTTGGAGGAAATGAGGTGTCTCAAGTTGATGTCTCACAAGATCAAGATTTTATAAACTCTGTTTATTTTAATATCTCCTTGTTTTTGTACAAGAAAACACTTGAAAGATTTTACTAAAATATTCCTAACATAGCCATGGACACAGACCGATAAATCCCTCCTTCCAGTATCCTTATTTAATAGCTTTGATCCAAAATACATCATAGCACGTCCCATTATTTATAAGAAGGAAACACAAGCTAGACAGGCAAAGAGGGCTGAAAAAAAATGATGTTATGAGAGCAAAGTCTCCCCGTGGCTATGTGAGAAAGCTAGATAGACTATAGTTCACTGTCTATTCTGTTTGTTTCACAGCCCTGCTAAGAAATTGTCACTGTTCATCATATTTCCCAGTCTCCAGTATTATCTCTCTCAATCTTCTCCTCTCATTATTCCCTTCGGCTTGTTACTGTCGCTTTCAACTTATCACGCGGCTACTTAGGTCATCATCTAAATTTATTTTTCCTTTTGTTGTATCATGTGTTTACAGTCACTCGGTCTCGCTCGGTCAGGTTTTTTTCATTATTACAGGACATGAAATGCAAAGTGTACAAGTGAAGACTCTACACATTGACAGCCATCTTCTTGACGGGTGTTACATATTTCTGTTGCATTGTATAAGGAAAGGTTACGTGAAGAATGTGGGAAATGGACATTTTCTTGGCGTTACTGGAGGTTCAAACAAGAACTCAAGTGGTAAGAAAACTTAATGGTTTCCAGAAGGTGTAGGAGCTATGCATTTTATAACACTGGCTCTTTCTGTAGGCATACGCTCGCGGACACAACTGTTCTATTTCTGAAATACGTAGCTCTTGCATCTCAATAAGATTCTGGATAACCAAGAAGTTCAGTTCCTACATAAGTTAATTCTTGAAACGAAGATCTGCAAAAACAAAAAAGTTTTCTACCAAATTTGTCACCTTCACCAGATCTACATCACCAAGAAACCTGGCAGGAGTTTAGGTAGTATCTCTATAGCCATATAGCCAGTACATCCCATCCATTTAGTTTAAGAGCCAAAGAGTCCTTCAATAAAGTGGCTGAGGCAAAGAGCACCCATAGGCGCAGTGCTGGAGACGTCCTATACACAGATGTATCCAGAAAGAATTATAGTACATAGTGCTATCCAGATTACCTACATACTGAACCAGCCAGAGAGTACATCCACAAAATGCTACACACATACACCCTGCCAATGTTTGACTACATTTTCAGCACCAGCCATAATACACTGTCTACCAATAAGTATTTGGACATCCATGCAAATGAAGATATCTGCGGTCGTGATGTACGTCACGCCTTCCACCATTAAATAGGAAACAGCATTGACATTAGTCTCATGCAAGATGCCACGAAGTGCAGAAATGTCAGATTTTGAGAAAGGGGTAATTGTGGGGACCACAGAAATGGTCAATCCTTAAGGGACATAGCAAGTGCACTGAATTACCGAAAATTGACAGTGGCCTATGTGATTACAAAGTGGAAGGTGACCGGTGATTGTCCAAATGTGCCCCGAGTTGGTAGACCCCCAAAACTTGGAGATAGAGACCGACGAGTGCTGGCCAGAGAAACCGCACCCAACCGATGGCTCACATACACCAGGAGTGTCACCAGGCATCCTGGAGTATTGTGTCCATCAATATCATCCGTAAGGAAGCATCTGCTGGGGTCTACCAACTATTGGATAGGAATAAATGTTGTTTTTCTATTCTACCACCGGTGTCCAAATACTTATAGGTAGACAGTTTACTACCGTATAAATGGAAAGATTTCCCTACATGTACACTTCCTGAGTATATCTACCCATGGAACCAGCCTGAAAGTGCCTGTATACACTGTATAAGCCAGAAGATGTCTTCACACGTTGTGTCAGCCCATTGTTCCCATTCCATTACCTTAATAGAAGTGTTTGTGTGCTTCTACTCTTACTTTAATGTAGAGCACCTCGAGATGTCACTTTTCTCCATGTATTGATATATTGTGAGATGAGAGGCACAAGACAGACAACAATGAAAAGAAACATGATTTTGAGACACTGGCAGACCTGTAATTCAGCTTTATACTATACAGTATACTGTCAGACCACATTAAAAATAGAATATATACAAAAAGTAAGACATCAAGAATTCATAGTGTGAATGGAATCATTCTATCTGTGAATGTAATTATGATTTATGTAATAGATTACAATATAAGAGCGAAAGGATAAGTTTATTGGGAAATATTATACAACTGAAAGGAGGCTGTAGTATGCTGTAGGGTTGCTATAGCCTGGATACAAGATGAGATACCATTGGGATGGTGGCATATAGGTCCTATATAGTATACCGCAGCACAGTTACCCTAGATGTTGCAGCTGGGCCGGTAGATCTTGTACATTTGCCACTTACCAAAGCTGGTGCCCCAGCTTGTCTGTTAAATGCTTCATTGGTGATAAACTAGATGACTGGGCAGGTCAAGGAAGTGTTGTGATCTGGTGGAGACCTTTGTCTGTGTGTGGGCGAGCATTATCCTGCTAAATGTAGTTGGAAGCCCTGCCAGAAGAGGCCACATGTGGCCATAGGATGTCCTGCACATATCGCAGAGCTGTTGGTGTCTCTTACATGACTACTAGGGGTGACTGACTGTCATATGTGATGGATCTGTAGATGGGGCAATATATCATTACTCAAAAAAAGCAAGAAAAAGTAATTATTGTCCCTGTCCATAACAGTCCAGGTTTTCTTGATCACGGTGTGGGGGTGTCCTCACCTAACCACTACTACCAACCCCTAATGAAAGCCAGGTCGGAACAGTCTCTATGGTGGGCAGTTAGTCGAAACATCATCTTGCTTCTCTCAGTCTCAATGAGTGTCAGCATTACCTCTCTGCCATTGAGTGTACAATATAACACTAGTTCCCTACAACTTTTAATGACTTTCACAACTAGATAAACAGACAATCCATTAGACTGTAATATATCCGAATCGATTTCCTGTTTTCGTTTATACAATCAGATCAATAATGTCTTACACATTTTATACACTTGATACAATTTGATCTGTGCATAATGATAACAATGTCAGGACATATTGTGTGCATTAAATCAATGTGCCATCTTCATAGTATTTCTGTCTCTTTGCAGACATTTGATTTTCTATCATAATGATTACATTAAGAAGCATAAAACTACTTGATAGACTGTTCTTGACACTTATTTTTGCTGTATTTGACAGTATGATAAAGAGAATAATAAAAGCCAAGGGTATAGTTAGAGGTGCCATAATGCATTGTCAAACAATAGCAAAAAAGCAGAAACCTAATGTTTAAGGTTGGGTCAGGAAAAGTATTTATGCACTCGGAGAAATTTATGAAGACTGGCTAAGAGTCTTAATTCATTCCCCACCAGGCGCACAGCTCCCTAGAATTACTGAGAGGCTCTGGCTTCTTATTAATTCTAGCATCTGATCGCAGATCTATGTCAGTCAGTGACTGGCACAGATTTGTGGTATAATCCAGTTTTCTGAGTTATAGTAAGTCTTGGCACCCCATCCCAGCCCACCCAGATTCACACCTTGCTCTTCCCTTCTGTCAAAAATTACAGTGTATAGCATTCGGCAAATCAATGCTGGTTCTGCAGCAGGCTCGCCTTGCTAGTTAGGAGAGCTGGCAGCTTGCTGTTACGAGGGAGCTTACTTTTTCTCATAGGAATGCATTGACTAGCGTTGACTGGCCAGTGTACAGCATTCGGCCAATCAACGCTGGTTCTGCCGGAGACTCGTGTGTGAGGAGGCGGAGACTAAGATTGGACCACAGCAGTCACAAGGAATGCCCCCTCTCTCTGCTCACAGTACTCGTCCATAGACGAGTACTATCAGGAGGGGAGAGGGCATTTCTCCCCGCTCTCACGGTACAGTGCAAAAGGCGCTGCTGGGAAGAAGGACGTTCCTGACAGACTGTCAGGAAAGCCCTTCTGACTGTGAAGAACTATGGTATCAGCACAGATAGCCCTCCACCCGGGGCACAGATCGTGAAAGCCGACTGTCGGCTTTCCAGCAGTATATAAAACTGCCTGTGCCCCAAACCCATGAAAGGTCCTCTTTAATCCTAGCAGGCTTTAGGCCTATATGGTAATATCCCAGACCACATGACGTCTGGGCATTACCATATAGGCCCAAAGCCTGCTAGGATTAACATCAGATCCCGGAGAGGTAAGTAACATTGTTTATTATCTTCTCCCACCTCCCCTGGGGCTACGATTATTATACTCTGGGGTCTGAAAAGACCCCAAAGTATAATAATAGCGGCAGTGGGATCGCAGCCTGGCCTGGGCCTATTCACTGCCAGCCTCCGCGGCCTATAGTACAAGGGGAAGTGGGGGCGGCAGTGAGCAGGTCCGGGGAGGTTGGTAAATAGGCCGTTACCTGCTGGAGATACTCCAGCAGATAGTGGCCTATTATAAAACAAAATAAATGTCAGTATATTTACCGATCTCGCTGCTGCTCCTGCTGCCTCCGTGATGCTCTTTTCTCCGCAGTCAGACATCTACGTATCAGCATAGGAGGCATTGATACGTAGATGTCTGAACCAGAGCAAGGAGAGCGGCAGCTCTCCTGCACTGGTTCAAAGAAAAAAAAAGTAAAAAAATTAAAAAAAAAAAAAAAAAAAAAAAAAAAATCGCCCGGGCTGCTGCCGCCCAAGGCGGGAGCCTCACCTCGTCTCATTAGAGGTACGGCGCTGTATACTATACTATATACTGTATACTATATATAACTATATTTTATATATGTATATATAAATATATATAAACACTATATATATAACTATATGTATATATGTATATAGTTATATCACAAGAGATTGTTCAGAATTCGCTCAGGCAAATAATAATAATATATCCAGTACATTGTAACACAGAAACATAACAATAGCAAAATTCTGCTTAAAGCTACCAATATTTAACTACATAATCATTCCGTCTACAAAAATACCAAGATATTTACCGTGGTGGTATTATTATAAAAGTCTGCCGGCTTTCTCAGTCCTGTTTACAAATCTATATTTCTCTAGACAATTCATACACCTTTGTTTCACAGTACATGACCGATGTTGTGCTTTGTTTTTGCTGCTTTTATGTAACCGAAGAGAAAATGTGAACAATAGTTCTTTGATTTGTGCTCCTCAATGTAATTTTCAAAGGCGATTTTCTGCCAGGCAGGTGCAGAATTTCTCATAAAATTGCTCTAAAATATAAAAGTAAACATCACTGAAATGAAGGACAACAATATGAGGGTTGTTGTATTTGTGATCAACTCTCAAGGGAATTTTAAACTTTACAAAACCACTTCATATTTCTTCTTGTGGATACAACCTGATGTGATTCCTTCACTACACTAAAATCTATGAAAAGTATATAATATTGTAATTCAACCTTAAACTTCACTTCATTTGTCAAACTTATAGTTTTCAGCTCTAAAATAGCGTGCTAATAAATTCATGTCAAAAATAAAATTTGTGCCATTATGAACAGGCCTTTATAAACCATTCCCTCATCACCCAGTTTTGCTGCCTAATTAGTTTGCCACTCCCTGTTTGGCTCCTGACATTGATCTGACTGCTCTAACACTGACCTTTGGCGGTGTCCTTGGATTCCTTTCTATCTTGCAATTTTGTTCTGGCGTTCCTGATTGGTTTCGACTATTGGCTTCATTTTCTGGATTTATCTTTGTTTTGTGACTTTTTTTTGCCCTCTTCAGCTGCTGACCTGTGATTGACGACCATTCTGTTATCTATGTCCCTGTGAGTAATGTGTGGATACGGCATTTGGTTTCTGCTGCAATGTGTATATTTGTGATACACTTTCTGTTTGGGTGACAATTCCGGTCTTCAAATTCAGCGAACATCCATATTTTCTTTTGAGGAATTCTGGTGAAGGTGTCTTAGACCAGTCTTGGCTCACAGCTGTGTATTACCTTTAAATACCGTTTTCTACTACTCGCAGTTGTCAGCCCATTTCTGCTGCAGCTTTCCTGAAGACCAGTACATTTCTTACCTTGCATCTGAATCCTAACAGTTCAGATACTGTGGTGATATTGAAGGTTGTAGGCCTTCCTGAAGAGGTGAGTCTTCAGGGTCCTCTTGAAAGCTGCAAAGGTGGTGGGAATTGTTATGTATCATCGAAGTGCATTCCAGAGTATGGGGGGTGCATGGAAGAAATCTTGAAGTGGTTATGTGAAGAGTAGATATAGGCAAAGTGGCAGGACAAGAAGGTCTTAAGAGGTTCAGATTACATCTGAGGAGGTGGGTTGGCAATGTATGAAGGGGACAGGTTGCAGATGGACTTATATATCAGTGTTAGTATCGTAAACTGTATTTACTGGACGATGGGTAGCCATTGAAAGGATTGGCAAAGGGGAGAGGCTGATGAAGAACAAGGAGTAGAGATGAGCGAACAGTGTTCTATCGAACACATGTTCGATCGGATATCAGGCTGTTCGATGTGTTCGATTCGAATCGAACATCACGTGGCAAACTCCAAAAAAATTTGATTCCCCTCCCACCTTCCCTGGAGCTTTTTTGCACCAATAACAGCGCAGGGGAGGACAGGAACTACGACAACGGGGGCATTGAAAAAAAATCGGAAAAAGTCATTGGCTGCCGAAATCAGGTGACCTCCATTTTAGACGAATAGTGGATTTCAAATCCGGGTCATATGAGAATGTGAACTTTGTGACTAAGAGACAGGGATAGCTGTACAGGCAGGGATAGCTAGGGATAAGCTTTATTTAGGTAGGAATGTTATTCAAAATAACTTTTTGGGGCTCTATCGGGTGTGTAATTTTGATTTTTGTGAGATAAACTTTTTCCCATAGGAATGCATTGGCCAGCGCTGATTGGCCAGAGTACAGAACTCGACCAATCAGCGCTGGCTCTGCTGGAGGAGGCGGAGTCTAAGATCGCTCCACACCAGTCTCCATTCTGGTCCGACCTTAGACTCTGCCTCCTCCAGCAGAGCCAGTGCTGATTGGTCGAATTCCGTACTCTGGCCAATCAGTGCTGGCCAATGCATTCTATTAGCATGATGAAGTAGAGCTGAATGTGTGTGCTTAGCTCAACTACACCGGTGGAGTAGTTGAGCTAAGCACACACATTCAGCTCTGCTTCATCAAGCTAATAGAATGCATTGGCCAATCAGCGCTGGCCAATGCATTCTATTAGCGTAAGCTGAGTGTGCACAAGGGTTCCAGTGCACCCTCGGCTCTGATGTAGCAGAGCCGAGTGTGCACAAGGGTTTTAGTGCACCCTCGGCTCTGCTACATCTGATGGGCTGACGGCACACGGTGTAGTTGAGCAGAACTGGCTCAACACTGCTGAGTCTCTGCATACCCATAGGAATGCATTGGCCAGCCTTCGGCCAATCAGCGCTGGCTCTGCCGGAGGAGGCGGAGTCTAAGGTCGGACCTGAATGGAGACTGGTGTGAAGCGATCTTAGACTCCGCCTCCTCCAGCAGAGCCAGCGCTGATTGGTCGAATTCCGTACTCTGGCCAATCAGCGCTGGCCAATGCATTCCTATGGGAAAAAGTTAGCTTGCGAAAATCACAAGCTGACAGGGATTTCCATGAAATAAAGTGACTTTTATGCCCCCAGACATGCTTACCCTGCTGTCCCAGTGTCATTTCAGGGTGTTGGTATCATTTCCTGGGGTGTCATAGTGGACTTGGTGACCCTCCTGAGATGGATTTGGGTTTCCCCCTTAACGAGTATATGTTCCCCATAGACTATAATGGGGTTCGAAACCCGTTCGAACACTCGAACAGTGAGCGGCTGTTCGAATCGGATTTCGAACCTCGAACATTTTAGTGTTCGCTCATCTCTAACAAGGAGATAAGTGGATTAAGTGAGTAGCAAAGTTGAGAGTTGATTGGAAGCCGCAGAGAAGGGTGTTGCAGTAGTCTAAGTGGGAGATGATAAAGGCCTGGACTAATATATAATATTTATAAAGAAAATAATGGTATTACCCGTATACTGTAAGCAACTCTACAGTAATTTACAGAAGTAGCAAAGCTTACTATTGCACTAAATACACGCTGCACTGTTTTACCATGACTCAGAAGACAACAAAATCCATTGAAATCTATTAAAAAAGTCAAGTTAGTACCACGTTAGCCAGCAATTGCTAGAGTACGGTTAACATTGGTTGACATATTGTACTGGTGAAACTTACTTTCCCTTCACTGTCTTTCTCTGAAAATGTTCCATGTTACAGGCCGCAACCCATATCACAACCCTTGGGTGACCACATATAGGCAAAAGTAGCCTAAAAACGTCTCTCAGAGAAGGGTAAAATGATGTTTTTCTGTTTAAGCTGGTTATTTCACACCAAAAATCTTAGGAAATGTCATATCAAGAGGAAAGTTAAGAAAGATCACATTTTTAATTCTTATGCAATGCCAAGAAATTGCTATTTTGGGAAGCACATACTGTATCAATGGGCATAAACATTGGCTGGAAGCGATGTTGATTTATATTTATACATTTAGTATAAAATTGACTAGAACAACATTTACAAAATTCCTTTATAGTCACTTGAATTCCCTTGAGCTTCTTACTACAGAGGCAGTCTATGGCGTCCTGTATGGTACATCTATATTTCGAGATATTACAAAAATATTCACCCATAGACACAATACCTTTACCCCTCATAGCCCATCTGTAACGTATCTGCCTGTTCGGTCACTGCGCCACCCTCTGTTCGCATGTTGCGGTGCAGGAGGTGTGTGCAGTTTGATTCCTTGCTTAGAGTTTTTGGTTGCACTGTGTGAACATGGCTCTATTTCTGTAATTGATTTTCCACCACACCCATCTCCTGCACCTTGTTTGCCTCTGTTCATGGTTAATTCTAGTCTTGCTGTGTGACTGACAGCCTGTCTTCCAATCAAGCCTAGGGCTGGGTTTTGGCATCCTATATACAGGCCATCAGCCCATATAGACTTGCTGGCTATTGACTTTGTTCCTGCTAAGCTTCTCTTCTTCTGCTATTATATTACTGATTTCCAAAGTCTGGCTTTCCCTATTGACTATTCTTTGGATTTTGAAAAGGCACTGCATAGCTCGACTGTTACCAAACCCTTGGCTTGTTGACCTCCCTTTTATGTTGTTTGTCTTGCCTGCTTTTTGTGTTTCATGTGTATAGGTAAGGCCCGTCTCCCAGTTGCCGCCTATTACATAGGATAGCATCAGGCAAGCAGGAAGGGACAGTGGGGGGGGGGGGGGTGTCAGATTAGGGCTCACTGTCTCTTGTGCCCCTCCCCAGGGTTTCCAGCAGCTACTGGGGAATTGCTGTCCTGGCACTTCCCTAACACCATCATCATACTTCTCATACAGAGAACAACTTAAACAAACTTCGACCACAGTTTAGTATATCTAGATATTTTACCAATATTCTCAAAATGCAATTTTTTAGAACTCATTTCTTCATAGTGATAACCACATTGGTTGAAAGCGATAACCCAGACTTTTTTGGCTTCACTGCTTTATAATTGATGCATATAATTCTTACATGGCTGCCAAACTTTATCACTTCTATCAAACGCAAGCTGTGATACGGTCCTATACATGAAGATATAGGATACGTAACTTACATAAATTTCTTTTTCGCTCTGAAAAAACTTCGATGAAAAACCACCATTAATTATTTTCCAAGAATGTATTCCGGAATTAAAAAGCAAACAAAGTAAGGAAAAAACTATCGCTCAATTAAAATGTACAGACATCTCCAGCTGTTTCTTTGCAGCGGCTGCCAATGAATAAGTCATAGGATGTGCTTATACTGATAAATTGTTTAAATTGCTTGTGTCCATGTTAGCAGCCAGCTAAGCCTTTGAAATGTATTCTTCCTCATAACCAGAAAGAAAAAAACACTTTAATACGACAGAGAAGAATAGCATAACATTGCCGTCTTCAGAGAAAATACAGTTTTGCAACATTTAATCAGTTATTGTTTTTTGCTCCTGAAGGCAACATGGAAACAATATATTCTAATCAGTTCTACAAATGCAGAGTCTGAAGCACAACAATGTATTCTGCAACGTTATGCAATGGGCTCACATATATTGTGACTTTATAGAAGATTCAAGATAGTAACGGAGATAGATAAATCGACTGTTTTGCATATAGAGTACGGCAAAGACTATTACAGAATAATGTAGAAGCTTTTGTGTGGGTCTGTTTTAGTTGATGTAGTAAACATTAGAGATGAGCGAACACTAAAATGTCCGAGGTTTGAAATCCGATTCGAACAGCCGCACGCTGTTTGACTGTTCGAAAGGATTTCGAACCCCATTATAGTCTATAGGGGGAAATGCTCGTTTCAGGGGTACGCAAAATTCGATAAAATTATACTTACCAAGTCCACGAGTGACGGTCGGGCTGGATTCTCCTTGAAGTCTTCTCTCGGCGCAGCGCCCCCGCGGCGTATTCACTCTGCCAGGCATCGGGCCTGGGCCGAGCCGACTGCGCATGTCCGCACTTTAAGAAAATGGCCACTTACAGTCAAAGCGGCCATTTTCTTGTAGCGCGGGCATGCGCAGTCTGCTCTGCCTAGGTCGGATGCCTAGGCAGAGTGAATTCCAGCCGGAAGACGCCACGGGGACGCTGCGCAGGGAGAAGACTTCTAAAGGTAAGAAAAGAACCAGCGTTGATTGGCAGAATGTATAGCATTCTGCCAATCAAGGCTGGTTCTGCATCGAACATTAAACTTCGAACAGCTAGTAGTACTCGATTGAGTACGAGTATCTCGAATACCGTAGTATTCGATCGAACACCTACTCGATCGAACACTACTCGCTCATTTCTAGTAAACATGGTTTCTCTGCCATCTTGAGTCCTTCTTCCCCGTCTGCTATGGACCTTTTACAAGGGCTTAGGGAAGGTCAAACAAATATTGACTGGACTGTTCATTCCCAAGCATTGCTTTTTGGCGTTCATTGGCAGCGTAGCTCCCCATGCAAACAGAGGATGAGCTGCTACAAATGGAAACAAATGTCTGTGTGTGTAATCATACTGTAAGTAATAAAAAAAAAGTGGCCATTCATATACACAGAGATTAAGGTGAGACATTTCTGAAGCTGTCCCAACCATCTGAACAAACTTTCTATGGCCTAGAAGTAAAAAAGGTAAGGACTTGTGCCTGGCAGAGAACGAAACCATAATTCTACCTGCATTATACTCACAATCTAGTCCGCCAAGTCCACTTGTCCTTCTCGCACAGATGCCATAAAGGAATTCAATAGGGTCACCTGGAGCTTCATGGAACTCAATCTTCAAGATCTTGGTATACCCACCAGTTTCATCGCTACTATAATGTCCCTATATAACCAGGATTAGAGAAAATGGCCTTCTTTATGACCCCCTTCTACATCTCAAATGGAACAAAACAGGGCCAACTGATATAACCAGACGTCCAACGGACTGCTATCCTTAACTGATTTTACCAAGCTAACCTTGCAACTACCATGTCTAAAATAAGATCACAAGTCAGCTCCTTCTGGTTTATTTCTTGGCTAGGTAGGAAGAATCTATTGAAATAGTTCATTCTCCCCAAAATGTTATATTTATCTCAAAGTCTTCCTACATACTTACCCACGTCATTTTTCAGATATGTTAGATCCATATTATCCACCTTCCGATAGAATGGAAGGAAATCTAGACTTTCCCCTCATAGGCTACTTAGGTAGAATTGGTTTGCCAGGTGCCTACCATTACTATCAAGCCGTCCGAACAAAGGAGTCCAATTCCAACATCACATTCATTCAGGTTTGCAATTGCTCAAGGACTCTTTGTCCCCAAGTCTCTAAGTTCAACTTTGGGGACTTTTCCCCTTCCAGGAAATCACCAGAACCTTTTTCATACCCTCCATTCCCTCCTCAAAGACTGACCGGATTTCCTCCTCCATCCTTTGACGTTTCTGCCAGGCTTCCCCTTCCTAATCAGACCTCGCTCCACTGATATACTGCTGATATGGTGACTCCTCTCTGCTATGCCCCTTCATCACTGAACATGAGTAGCAAATACAAACAGGCATTGCTGGCCATTCCTTCTAGATCCACAGTCCCGCTGCACTGTATACAACTTCATAGACTTATATACAGTATGCATATGCCATATACATGTACACACAATGATCCTCCTATCCTGGCTAGAAAAACTCTCCTTTTTCTTAAATTTTTAAGTTCTTGCAGTATTCTATCTCAAAATATACAAATTGTATTGTCATGTGCTATGTGACTTCAACATGCCGTGCACCATTTTTACAGATATTTTAAAACAATAAAGAAATTATTGCAAAAAAAAGTGGTTTAAATTTTTAATGAACGTGTCCTAATGAGTCAAAATTATTTGTATGATTTTATGTTTCCTTCTATACAGACAGTTTTTTACAGTCCCTGCATTTAATTTGCAAACAGCAAGCAACGCATTTCTATCAGTTCATTAATTTCATAAACTTTGAGCAAAGGGAATTCTAAAATTTAGCAAATATGTTGAGAATGAAAATTTTATTTATTTTTAACTAAATATTAACAGCAAATTAAAATATAACAAATATGTTTTTCAAACCAAGAACCATACTGGAAACATTACAGAAGACTGTGTGTCATATTGTATCATAAGATGCCAGTGTAAGAGGGATTGGCATGCCCAAAGTACACAATTGCGGCCTGTTATAGTAGCTATGTAACATATATTCTTCTGCACTATGTACATATGTACCCTTCTTTTGCTTTCTTCTTGGGTGGATGTGTTAATATGTGTGTAAAGAGACCAGCTTTTCAAAATAACATGATTTAATAACACTTTGTCACAAGATGTCTATCCTATATCTACCTATGTGTGGCCACCGAACACTATCAAGGAGTTTTCTAGCAAGTCATAATATTTTATTGATAGAGTTTCAGGAGAAATAACCACACTAACGTTAAGGTAAAGATTGGGGTTGAGCCGATTTTGAGATTTCAGGATCGTTTTTAAAATCCGATTTTCGATCATTTTCCAGCCGATCCCGATCGGGATCGTGAAATTTGCTCGATCGCTGATCGGAATCCGATCCTTTCTGATCCCGATCACTCAACCCTGGTAAAGATGTAGTTATCGCTATAAGATATGATTGTGTATTATTATTTTGTTATTTATCTGTCTTGTTATATATATAGAAGGAAATATTAGTGAATAATAAATATAAGAAATAGCACTGAGCATGTCCAGATGGCCCAATATAGGATCTACAATGAAAGATCCAGAATTCAGGGAATGGAGTGGAGTAAAGTTGACAAAGAGGAGGAACTACTGTTACCTACTCCAGGATTAAGTAAGGAGTTCTGAAGAAGTATCCTCCAAAGTATGTTGAAGACTTCTGAAGGATTACGTAGTAAGTAGTCACAATGAAATCTAAAGAAAGAAACGTAACACGCCTGAGTGATGACCCACAATGTGGCTTGAGGGTATTCATCAATACTACCTAGGTTGGTACACACTTGGTTCATATGTTAGATTTTGGTGGTGATGTTGAGGCTCCTTCTCATGATACTGTGGAAGAATACAAGTAAAAACAATTTCAGCAACCAGGTGAAATGTCAAAAAACATCCAATTTTATTGACTATATCATTAAAAGTAGATCCACGCAATGGCAGGTTCACACCTGCTCCCAGTCTCTGATTTGTGGGTTTCCATCTTCTGCCCAAGAAACTGGAAAGGAGATGGAAACCTGGTGTCAGTGTCCACCCATGAGTGTCTTTTGGACTCTGCTGCAAAACTGTATTTTTTTTTAACCGGACACATAGTCCTGCATGTCCGACTTTGTGTCCAGTTAAAAAAAAATTGTTTTGCCGCAGAGAGGCAGAAGACGCTCATGGGCGATCATGGGCGGAAACTTTGCAAGCCCATTCAAATGAATGGGTTTGAAAACTGACTGCTGTGTTTCCGTCTCCTGTCCAGTTTTTCGGGCAGAAGACGGAGACCTGCAAAGCGGAGACCGGGCATAAGTGTGAACCCGCCCTAGAAGTCCAGGTAAACCAGATGTACAATATTACGTCTAATAGACCTGAGGGTATGCTACAGGATTTATAAAAAATACCAAAAATAAAATCTGTACCATGCACCACCTCTGAGTGTCCCTTTAATGAACTTAACCACCAATGTCACCTCGGTTGGTATAAGGGAATGTTCACGTGGCCGATTAAAAATAAGCACCCTGCTCAATCTTTCTGCGGATTCCTTGGCTAATTTAGCCACAGAACCCATGATGCGAACCACTCTTCTTATTAGGATCTGAGCCTAATCAGCGGGGGAAAGCTTATCAACACTGGTCAGGTTTTTTGGTCATTAAATTATACTTATATGTAATATCTCTGCATAAATGTAAGCTTTTAATATACCTAAGTTGATATATGATTATACTCATTATATTATATTCTTCATCACAAACAATGTTCTGTTCGTGCTATTTTAGCTACCATATTGGTAAAGGCTCAGCCATCAACATGACAACCCAAGATTGCAAAATCTCATCTTTTTCTGCTTGTCAAGCCTCAGATATAATCCATCTAGACCCTGAAATGAATTACCCTAATTAGCGGCTTGACAAGGAAGAGCACAATGCATGGCAGATGCTTATTTACAGCTGACAGAATCCAATCACATGAAAGAACGACGGCAAAACAAGTAGTAAAAATGGATGTCATGAAGTCTTGTTCCAATAATATTTCCCACCTCTTCATTTCGATAGGGTCTTATTGAAACTGACTAGGAAATGACAAGATGGAGCAAATGTCACATTTCTTAAAGGGTTGTCATACACCTTCAGTCTCTAAAACGAATTTGCAGGCAAGTATGGTTTATGTTTATCATGTATGGAACTTCTCAATGATCATCAAGTCATGCACAAGTGTTCCCTCCAAAACATGTCTTTGGAAATGGTAATTTATGAACTACAACTTTTACCTGAATAATTCATGGGCTACAAACTGTTCTAAGGAATAAATTACTCCAGTCTCCTCCATTCTGTGTTACAATGGTGACGTTGGGCCTAGTTAAAAGCAAAGCCTATCTTAAAAGTTACATACAGAGACTAGGATTGAGCGATCTTTTTAGGTGGGATCGAGATCGGTACTATTTCCCACAATGCTTTGCTTAGCCTTCACACTGAGTATACGCTCATTCTGAGTGGAGTGTATACTCAGTGTGAAGGCTCCGCTGCGGTTCCATAGGAATGAATGGAAGCCTCCATTCATTCTAATGGGAGACTAAACTAACATCTCTAGTAGCTACTTACCTGCAGAGATGGCTGGTCCGGTGCCTGGTGTTCTCCTTCGCCTCGCTGCCGCACCAAGCTGCTCTTCTCGCTTCGCTGCTGGCGCATCCCAGGTTAGTGTTTAAAGAGCTAGGAAGACGGGGCTTGTGGCTTAGGAGAGTGTGGGTGGGTACAGGGCGGGGAGACGTGACGTCTCCCCTCCCAGTACCCATCCACACTCTCCTAACCCGCCCACACTCTCCTAATCTGGGAGACAGGGGGCAGCAAGGCGAGAAGATCAGCTTTTTATGTTTGTATCCTCCCCTGGTCCTCCAATCAATATAATCTGGGGTCTGAGAAGACCCCAAAGTATACAGTAACAATTGTTCATGGGTGGTCCACAATGGGGTATATAATACTTTATGCAGGGGCCACTATGGGGGATAATAGTGTGTGCAGGGGCCACTCTGGGTCATAATACGGTGTGCAAGGGGCCACTATGGGGCATAATATTGTGTTCAGGGGCCACTATGTGGCATAATACTGTGTTCAGGAATATGGTTTGTGTGCACGTGGGGATGGGGGCAGAGGAGTTTTAGTCAACCAGGTGGGACATATCAAATGTTCTCCTCGGAACCTAGCCATTCCTAGGTACGCCACTGGCTGAAATAGTAGTCCCCTCCATGCAGTAGTACATAAGTACAACTCCCACCCCCCTTGACTAAGTCTCTCTTCCTCCAGTCAAGGAAACTGAGCTATTTGGCTAGGTCAACCTTAAGCCAAAGATGGGCCAAATCGGCAGAAAAATAACCTATTTGTTCTCTGCAAATTTTTACAAGATTATTTGTTCCGAGAACATACAAATAAAGTTGAAGATGGTCAAGGACAAGGTCATATCCTGTTGACTTGTATCACTCATTTTTAGGTTTAGGACTCTTCTAAAGAAGACCTCCAGCAAACACACATGCTTCCTCTCCCTTCCAATTGTCTGTCACATTCTGCACTTTTTTATACATACTGTATTCTCTTCTTGGAGTGCAGCCTCTCTCCTTCTCCTTCTTCATTCCATGATGCCTCATCAGATGATCACATGAGCAGCTAGAGTCAGTATCATCAGTGCCTGCTAGGAGGACAGTGAGATTATCCTTGCCTCAATATTCTTCTAAATGATCAACCCGAAAAGACAAATCATGGAGGCCGAGTTGTCATCTTCTTTGCAATAACTAAGCGACAGGAGCTTGTCTAATCATCAGCTGTACTTGTGATAGATAAGAGTTTCTTCTCCCCCCCCCCCCAATGTAGCGTACGTAAACAATGCAGTCAATGGAATTACATCCTACTAATATTATTTAAAAAATTTGGATAACTATCTCTTTAAGAGCACCGCAAATAATGCATTCAATTGACTGCTATGCAATGTCTATGACCTGCATTCATGTATATAGTCAGAGGCTTTTGAGATTTCACATAGTTTCACATTTGTATTCGTCTACATAGTTGACCTAAGATCAGTCAGATTGTAACAGTTTTCACTGTGTCAGGCAGGTTAACATTTTGTGACAGGGAACATTTAACATCCTGTTCTGTCCTTACATCAGCATTCTTCCTTCCTATAACCTCGAAATGGTCGGTTTTCTAACATATCCTCAACCCTGAACTAATCGATTTTCATGTGCTTAGAAAGCTGGTATATTCAATCCTAATAATACGAGTGGTGATGAAAAGCAAAGTAATATACCGTATGTTGTTACAGAAAATGCTCCCCCCCCCCCCCTATTACTTTCCTCCTGTCCTGATCGCTTACTCTTAATTTACTGGTAAAATTGGTCTTCAGAAAACTAGAGATGACATAGACAACCAAGTCATTGAGAGATGAGGCTACATCCATTGTCCATAAAAGTCTATAGAGGGCAAGGGAGCAGCTATATATATATACTAGCTGATACCCGCGACTTCGTCTGCGGTGATCGTAGCAGTGGGTATATACAGGTGCGGGTAAGGTTTTCGTACTGTGTATATGGTATGGGATATGAAATGTAAGTTTGTATCTTGTTTTTGCTGTAATTCTGAGAATACGTGAGACTTTTGTGTTGAAGTTACTTTGTATTTGAGCTGCTATATATACGGTGTTGGTATAAACTTTACATAGTGACTTTGGGACAGAGGTATTTGAAGTTAACCCTTTCCCGCCGATGGCATTTTTTGATTTTCATTTTTGACTCCCCTCCATCTAAACCCCATAACTTTTTTTATTTCTCCACTCCCAGAGCCATATGAGGTGTTAATTTTTGCGGGACAAATTTTTCTTCATGATTCCACCATTAAATTATTCTATATAATGTACTGGGAAGCAGGGAAAAAATTCAGAATGGGGTGGATTTCAAGAAAAAATGCATTTCTGCGACTTTCTTACGGGCTTTGGTTTTACGGCGTTCACTGTGCAACCAAAATGACATGTCCCCTGTATTCTGTGTTTCGTTACGATTCCGGGGATACCAAATTTATATGGTTTTATTTACATTTTGACCCCTTAAAAACAAATCCAAAACTGTTAAAAAAAATTTTTTTGAAAAGTCGCCATATTCCGACAGCCGTAACTTTTTTATACGTGCATGTACGGGGATGTATATGGCGTCTTTTTTTGCGGGACCGGGTGTACTTTGTAGTTCTACCATCTTCAGGAAATGTTATTGCTTTGATCACTTTTTATTCAAATTTTCATCAGAATCAAAAGAGTGAAAAAACGGTGGTTTGGACTTTTCACCATTTTTCCCGCTACGGCGTTTACCGAACAGGAAAAATATTTGTATAGCTTTGTAGAGCGGGCGATTTTGGACGCGGGGATACCTAACATGTATGTGTTTCACAGTTTTTAACTACTTTTATATGTGTTCTAGGGAAAGGGGGGTGATTTGAATTTGTAATCCTTTTTTTTTTTTTTTTTTTTTTTTAATATTTTTTTTACTTTTTTTAAACTTTTTTTTTTGCATTTATTAGACCGCCTAGGGGTATTGACATGGGTGGGCGGTGTCGCGGATTGTCAGAGCGGTGGGGGTTGGCAAACATGGCTGCTCCGGAGCGTTAAAGAGCGCCTCCTGGAGTATCGTTAATGGGAGGGGCAAAGTGGTATAGTGTATGTATATGAGATTGTGTGGGGTTAGGGGCGAGGCTGTAGAGGGTAATATGAATTGTGTGGCTTGCTATGGTCCAAACTGTGTGAGATTGTAGAGATGGTGGTGTGAGTTTGGGGTTTGTGGGGGTCCTGGGAAAAACGTATGTGCGCTATTGTTACGCAAAGTAGCCTATTGCGCAATGGGGTGTATTAACTATGTTTGTGGAAAATTTCAGCCAAAATCGGTCGAGCGGGTTTTGCGTGATTGACTAACAAACATCCGAACACACAAACCCACAAACATCCAAACTCACAAACTTTCACATTTATAATATTAATAGGATATATATATATATATATATATATATATATATATATATATATATATCCTATATGGATTCGGTATTCTGTTTGGGGAGTCTGCTTGGGGACTGATACCGGAATACCGAATGCATTAAAACGCAGTGAAAAATGAAAGCACACGGACCCCATAGACTATTATAGGGTCCGTGTGTTTTCCATGCAGTGCCCGCACAGAACATGTGGAGAAAAAAAGTACTGCTTGATTTGTGTGGACACCACACGGACAACACATGGACCCCATTATAGTCTATTGGGTCTGAGTGCTTTTATTGCTCACCACTTCTAAATGAAGATATCTGCGGTCGTGATGTACGTCACACCTTTCGCCGTTAAATAGGAAACAGCATTGGCATTAGTCTCATGCAAGATGCCATGAAGTGCAGAGTTGTCCGATTTTGAGAAAGGGGTAATTGTGGTGTACCACAGAAATGGTCGATCCTTAAGGGACATAGCAAGCGAACTGAATTACTCAAAATTGACAGTGGCCTATGTGATTACAAAGTGGAAGGAGTAAGGCAATTGTTGGAATGTGCCCCAAGTCGACAGACCCCGAAACTGGGAGATAGAGACTGACGAGTGCTGGCCAGAGATATTCAGAAGAACAGCACCCAACCGATGGCTCACATACATAAGGAGTGTCACCAGGCATCTGGGAGTATTGTGTCGATCAATCCCATCCATAAGGAAGCGTCTGCTGGCTTGTACCAACTATTGAATATGAAGAGATGTTGTTTTTCTCTTCTACCACCGGTGTCCAAATACTTATTAGTAGACAGTGTATACTGTTCTCCAAGCCACTTATGTTTTTGAGTTCAAGCATGGGTCCATTCATACATCCAGGATTAAAGATAACTCTAGCATGGGTCGCGAACCAAAATCTTTCTGTCCAAATGCTTAGCAAAAGCCCTCCAAAAGCTGCAACTCACAACACAATTACTGGGTTGCCACACATAGACACATGTTGAGAAAGTCGGCTCTTATTATTTTACAGTTGTTCCTCGCACCACACATCGCAGCATATGTTGAACCAAGAGCTTAAGAAGGCCACATCAATTATTTAGACCATTGCATCTATCTTTTCTGCCTGTTTTGTAACGAAAAAGTCGAGAGATGCAAGTGTCAAACTTACAATTTTGATGCTGTGAGAACAACACTTACAGTAGAACAATTTCCCTAAAATTCCGTTTCCCATCCTTCAGAGCTGAGAAGACACTTTCAAAGCCATCAAAATCATCGCTAAATATTTATGGTAAAATAATTCAATAAAATGTTCCGTTTTTACATTGGGCATCTGTACGGAGCTCACCAGAAAGTAAGAGAACATTATGATGTATTTGCTTACCGAGTCTAATTTCTGCCTCACTGCTCTGCAGATGGGAAACTCAGGCAATGTTCTGACTTTCACTACAGGTTTATGCCCATGGGAGGTAAGAAAAAAAATTCCCTCTGCTAATTTATTTGCAGTAATTAATATGTTTTCCAGTTACCTTCACAAGTTTAGTTTGTATATGAATCCAAATGCTGGTAGGATGACCTGTAGTCTTACCACTCTGAAGAATATGATTTATGAAGGGTATATTTGCAAAATAAGCTAGTAACTTCTATATTATGTCATGTGGTTTTAGTGTATATACCTGATCAATCAAGTATGAGTTGTACAGGTGGTAGTTAGAGATGAGCGAGTAGTGTTCAATCGAGTAGGTGTTCGATCGAATACTACGGTCAGGGGTGAACCTACCCCTTTTGCCGCCCGAGGCGAACGACAGAAAGCCGCCCCCCCCCCCCGGAGGACGGGGTGGAGCGGAGGGGGCGTGGCGGAACGAAGGGGGCGGAGCGCCACATGCTATACAGTGTATAGCATTCAGCCAATCAATGCTGGTTCTGCAGGACGAATAAGGGCCGGTTCACATTAGCGCTTGCCTGCCGTCCGGAAGGAGTCCACAGAAGGACCCCCCAAACTGAATATCAGTGCAACTGCAAGCGCTGTGCAGTTAAAGCGCACGGACCCCATAGACGTGGCAGTCAGGTTTAAACCCGAGAGAGTCGCGGCTCCCCGTGTCTATCTCGGTGCCAAAATCTGCCCTTACGCCCTCCATGTGAACTAACCCTTATGTTCTCAGCTCTGGAGAGATGCCAGTGTATAAAACAAACAAACAATCACACTCACTTCTCTTGGGCTCTGTCGAAGTATCAGTGCAGTTCCCCATCTAACCTTTTTCCAGTTCCATGCGTGACATTAGCAACCTATGAGGAACTGAAGTACCATACTGCTTTGGGGAATATTCTATCAATATAGGAGCAAAAAGATCATATATATATATATATATATATATATATATATATATATATATATATATATATCTCTGTTATATATACAGTAAATATATAGAATGAAATATAAATAGATTAAATACTGTACATAAATACATATACATAATCCTATCAGTTCAGTTTCATATCTGGCATCTTTCACAATATTACTGAGTGTGTTGTGAGTTGGACAAAGGCAATTACTGATTCTGTCAATGTCAATGAGAATTCCATTTTAAACAAGCTTTCCTAAGCCTTCTGATGGTTATGTTCTAAGTAAAACTGAAGTACTAAGGATGAAGCATTTATTTTCCCTTTTACTTGTTGGTTTAATTTCCCCCCAGGGTTGGAAGGAAGGTTCAGTCCATTACCATACTTACTAAATTCTGCATTATGACACCACTAGACTAAGAATTCGAAACGTTCTATTGCCGGAGTTCAGTCTGTTCCTGTAATTGTGTCTAGCATATAGCATATAGTTGATATATAAAAGTTCCACAATGACGCCTGTCATTTCTCAGAAAGTGGATTGAAAGACAATGCGCTATGATCTGATTTTACCGACCTGATTTGTAGGGAAAAAAAGCCCAAAACATCAGACCTGTAAGGGTGAATATTGAAAAAGTCATTACTGAAAATGTCAGGACGCACTGATTTATCAATGTAATTTTCTGAAAAGAACAATGCAATAAAAAATATTTGGCCCCGGAAACCATGTTTATGAAGACCCAGCAGAGTTTTTTTTCTATAATGTTGCTTAAAATTGGTTGACAAAAAAAAAGGAGGCTAGGGCATTGGGATGTGTCATAAACGTCTTCGAGAAACCATCACGATGGATTTTATATAAAGTAGCATGCATGCCAATGTTATAATTGCACAAATGTTTTACTTTAGCACACGGTGTAGAAAAATTATAATCCTTTCAATTAAACTTGTCAACATTTTTCATACTCCAATTTTCTTTCCCCATATTTTACAAGATGGTCTCATTATTTTCTAATATACATTGTCAAGGCAGTTCAGCTTTAGAGTATATCTTACCAAGCTCGTACAGCAGTAGATGGGTTCAAAAAGACCAATTGCAATGAGTAATAGTCAATGGAGAAGCCAGGCTTTTTTTATTGTATTAGATTTTCTTCAATAATACAATTTCTAAGGAAAATATTGCTAAATTGAATTCATGAGATGTTTACCGTGCGGGTTTTCATCTTCATTATTAAGAGACAAACAAATCTTAAAAGCTATCTGTTGCTTCATTTCTGCAGGAAATTATACTATATTTGTGCAGTAATATATATTTGTTTTTTCTTAACCCCTTAATGACCTTTCACTCTCTCGGAGCTCTGAAACACGTTGTTTTTGATTTAGGAAATATAGGATTCTTCTAAATCTGGTCCGGTTAAGCACTGATGTGTTTTCCATACTTTGGATTTGGTCCCACTTGCATTATTGCTATCTATGTGAAGGGCTAGTTTGATAATCTGAAGACAGACTCACTATAATCATTCACTTAATTTCTTACAATACAAATTCAATACATGATCACAACATGCTTGTTAAAACTCAATAAACTAATTCACGTGGTAGCCATATATAGAAACATATAGCATAAGCAACTGCACATCCAAACCCTCAACACCTCCTAGAATACCCACCAAATCTGTTCCTTCTTCACCCCTGAAACTACAAAGATGCTGGTCCATGTCCTTATAATCTCTTATAATCTCCCGCTTAGATTACTGTAACACCCTTCTCCACGACCTCCTAGAGAATACTCTCTCCCCCCTCCAGTCCACCTTAAACTGTGCTGCTTAATACACCTCCCGCCCATTTTTTATCAGCTGCTTCCCTCTTCCAATCCCTTCTGTGGCACTCATGCCCAGGGAATAGAAGTCAAAATACTAATACTGACATACAAATCCATGAACAGCCTGTCCCCGGCATATATCACTGACCTAATCTCCCGCTATCTGCCCACACGCAACCTGCAATCCACCAAAGACCTCCTACACCACTTGTCTCTTAACCTCTCTTAACACAACCATCTGCAAGATTTCTCCTGTCCATCCCCCATACTCTGGAACGCCTTACCAAGACACATAAGACTGACCCTCACAATCACAGGCTTCAAGAAGGCCCTGAAGACTCACCTATTCAGGAAGGCCTACAACCTCCAATAACACTACTGTCACCACACCGCCATCTGAACAGTTTATACCCTCACATTCTGTCTCTATCCCTCTTCCCTCAGAGAATGTAAGCCCTTGAGGGCAGGGCCCTCTGTGCCAGTTTGTCACTGTTATTTTTGTATTTGTTTTTTATATTTAGTGTACTGTATGTAAACCCTCAAATGTAAAGCACCATGGAATGAATATAATAATATACAGCACCATGGAATTAATATAATAATGTAACGCAACTTGGATTTAATATAATAATGCACACCACCATTTCATCCAAATTGCCAGTTTGCCAATTTTAAACATGGAGGGAGGAAAAGAAGATCTAATTTGTCGCATAATTCTAAAACAATCAGAGCTATGAAGGTAGCCAGAAGTCAATAGAGTTCTCCTCAAGCAGAGCTGAGGGGGATCACCGACGCCAAAAACACACTCATTATATGGCGTCCCAGTGAACTCCTGAGATGCCAGAACAATCACAGGCACGGTGCGAGGGACAAGTTCAGTGGCAGGACAGTTTGAGAGCTGCTGAAACACTGGAGCAGGCGGTTCATCGACACCAACAGCACGCTCATTATATAATGTTCCAGTGAGCTGCTGAGATACCAGAACAATCATGGGCACGGCACGAGAAATGAGTTCAGCGGCAGGCCAGCTTCAGAGCTGCTGAAACAGCGGAGCAAGCAAACCATCAACGGCAGAAATTTGCTAAATATAAGATGATAAGATAATCCTTTAATAGTCCCACAGTGGGGAAATTTCAGTATGTTACAGCAACATAGTAATACAGATACAGGATAATACACAGTAATATATTATGGAAGTAGACACACACAAGCTGAGAAGAGAAGACATACTAGAAGTCCATAGCAGCTAAGGAAGAGAAGAGGGAAAGAAGGAAGACTTCAGAATCATTTAGTTTTCTGTGCGGAGTGATCTTCACTTGGTCTGATGTAGATTATGTAGCCTGATCATTTTTGGGAGGAAAGACTTGCAATAGCGCTCCTTCTTACACTTGGGGTGAAGCAGACGGTCACTTACAGTGCTGCCAAGTGCTATCATGGTCTCATACATGGGGTAGGATTTGTTCTCCCACATGGAGATCACCATGGACAGTATCCTTCTGTCATCCACCACCTGTACTGGGTCCAGGGGTCTCCCCAGGACAGAGCTGGCCCTTCTGATGAGTCTGTCAAGTCTATTTCTGTCCCTGGTTGATATACTGCTCCCAGTGCAGGCCACGCCAAAAAAGATGGCTGAAGCAACCACAGAGTTGAAAAAGGTTCTAAGAAGTGGCCCCTGGATTCAAAAGGCTTTCAGCCTCCTGAGCAGATAGAGTCTGCTGTGGCCCTTTCTGTGCAGCATCTCCAGGTGATCAACCCAGTCCAGTTTATTATTGAGTAGCACACCCAGGTACTTATACGTCTTGACTATCTCAATGCATGTCCCTTGGATCTCCACCGGGATTGCAACACTTCTTTGTTTACTAAAGTCCACTACTTGGTCTTCCCAGTATTAATCCTGAGGATTCATTGGAGTACTTCTGTAACAGCTAGATGAGTTGTGCCTAAAGTCCGCAGTGTACAGTGCGAAGAGAAATGGGGCAAGAACTGTACCTTGTGGTGCCACTGTACTACAGATCACAGTGTCAGACACATAGTCCCGGGTTCTCACATTTTGAGGTCGGTTTGTGTGGTAGTCTAGTATCCTGTTGGACAGGTGGTGGTCCACTCCACCAAGGTTCAGCTTCTCCCTCAGTAGCCCTGGCTGAATGGTGTTGAATGCACTAAAGAAATCAAAGAACATTATTCTCACAGTGTTCCCAGTTTTCTCCAGGTGAGAGAGAGCTCTGTGAAGAAGGTAGATGATGGCGTCATCTACCCCAACACCCAGCCGATAGGCAATCTGGAGGGGGTTCAGAGCGGAGGAAACTAGAGGGCGTAGGTGTGTCAGGACCAGTCTCTCTAGGACCTTCATCAGGTGGGATGTCAGTGCTACAGGTCGGTAGTCATTGTAGCCCATCGGGTTGGGTTTCTTTGGGACTGGTATCACACAAGATGTTTTCCACAGTTGTGGTACCACTCCCAGGTTTAGACTTGTACATGTGCGTAATAACACCACACAGCTGGTCTCCTCACATTTTAAGAACTCTTGCGTTTAACCCATCGGGTCCTCCGGCCTTGTCTGCTTTAATACTCTTAATTTCCCTACACACTTCAGAATCCTTGAGGGTCAGATAGCCAGATGGAAATTGACTGCAAGTCAGTGAGGATTGGGTCTTGGTGTGTGAGGGGACGGTTGGGTTGAAGTTGAATCTATTGAAGAATAGATTAAGCTCGTTAAGCAACTTCCTGTCACTTTCTATCTGGGGACCTGCCTTCTGCTTGTGGCCAGATATTGTCTTATGGCTATTCCACACTTTGGAGACCCTTCCTTCCCCCATCTATAGGCAGATCATTAATGCCAACAACACACAGACAATGTTGCAGGTAGAGGGTAATAATAATAATAATAATAATAAATAATAATAATAATAATAATAATAATAATAATAATTGACAGAGTCATGCAAAATAATGTTTTGGTTTTTACAAAAACTGGTGTTTTCATGACACACATCTCAGGATATTTGAAATAAAGACCAAAGCTTAAGTAAGGATACATCTGTATCTTGTTGATGGATCCTCCAAACACAAGAGCATGAGTGCAAATGCTAATTCTTCATCCCCATAGCTACCCCCCCCACACACACACACACACACACTCCTCTTCAATATCCTATGGTACGATGCTAGTTTACACTGCTACTTCAATGTAAGTGTGGAAGTTTTTTTTAATTCTTTGAAAATAACAGAACTTGCAAGACACTAAATAAAGATGACTTGCTGATACACAGTATAGTCAGCTCTTACCACCCCTCTGTTCTGAGAACCAGGACACTGCTTTAGGGCTTTGGTTTTACAGTCCAGCATAAAAGTTATTCCATGTGTATTGCAAAGTTTACTCTAAATTTCCCCTTTCATTTTGACACCTACAATGTATAGGACATGCTGCAAACTTTATTTTAGCTTCTTGATATTCCTCAGGTTTGATAGCTCTTCCATACTTCAGGGGCATGGAAAGGGAGCTGCCTCTAGCTTTAAAAAAGCTGAAATAGGTGAATCACACACCAAAAAGAAAAATAAGAAAAAAAAGAAAAGAAAAATCTTTGATCTCTTCAGAAGACATAGTAGGCTTTGATGAATTGGAAATCTTAAAGAAGCTGAACATTTTAATAAGTAAAACATTTTTATATGGTAATTCTGCCGCATGTCTTTGGTCTTTTTGTAGGCATTTTCTTTGCTGTTTTAAAAAAAATGTATTAATCCCTATTTACAACTGGTTAAAACTCCCCCTTACAAAGCAGAAAAACAGTGTGTATGGGCTGTCAAAAAATTAATACACATGTTTTGCAAAGCATTTCAAGAGTATTTGCTACAAAAAAAAAAAAAAAAAACATTTTCCTGTAAAAAGTAAGTAATTCATAAAATTACTTTAGTAGTTTGCATAAAATCCGGGTATGTCATAAATGTTTGAGATGATCCCTTTAATATCATAATAGTCCTTGAGACTATTCTTTTCTTTGTAGAAACTGAAGCCAAAGAAAAAAAGATTAGAGATGAGTGAATTTAAAAAAAAAAAAAAAATAATAATAATAATAATAATAATAATAATAATAATAATAATAATAATAATTTGGCAGCTTCGCTACATTTCCTGATACAACTCGATTCAATACAGATTAATTTGTGGCGAATCATGTTAAAAAACAGCTATTTTCTGGCTGCAGAGAGCCTGTACTGTTGTGTAGAACACTATGCATTGTAGTGTTTTTTAGTGATGTCCCACTAGGGGACCTGAACCAGTGATGCACTGCACTCTGGTTCAACACTATAGACTGCAATACACGTACACTGTTCGACTGTTCGAACTGATTTCGAACCCTATTATAGTCTATGGGGGGAAATGCTCATTTCAGGGGTACGCAAAATTCGATAAAATTATACTTACCAAGTCCACGAGTGAGGGTCAGGCTGGATTCTCCTTGAAGTCTTCTCCTGGCACAGCGTCCCCGCGTCTTCTTCTGGCTGAAATTCTTTCTGCCTAGGCATCGGGGCCTAGGCAGAGCCGACTGCGCATGCGAGGACATGTGCAGTCGGCTCTGCCCGGCCCGATGCCTGAGCAGAGCCGACTGCGCATGCGAGGGCATGCCTGCGCATGCGCAGTCGGCTCTGCCTAGGCCGGATGCCTAGGCAGAGTGAATTCCAGCCGGAAGACGCCGCGGGGACGCTGCGCCAGGAGAAGACTTCTAAAGGTAAGAGAAGAACCAGCGTTGATTGGCAGAATGTATAGCATTCTGCCAATCAACGCTGGTTCTGCATCGAACCTTAAACTTCGAACAGCTAGTAGTGTTCGATCGAGTATGAGTATTTCGAATATCGTAGTATTCGATCGAACACCTACTCAATCGAACACTACTCGCTCATCTCTAGTAGATATCCATTCCAGCTATAATTTCTACTTGTGACATTGACTTTGTCAAGATGAATATGAAATATAATTTGTAATTAAATCAATTCAACACAATGCATCTCATTCTAAGCCTTGAATGGCTGCACTTCACATCCTCAACACCGCCAATAGGTTGTTCACCAAAAATGTCCATACCCGGACGTATCCAGCCAAGCAAAATAATGTTAATCGCTACCTCTGTTTAGAATGGCACGTTGGCACCCCAGGCAAAGAAAGAGGGCAAATGTAGGTTGGGACTGGTTCTCTTTTCTTTATGGTATACTTTTTTGCCTTTATGTTCCCTTTCCATACATTATACATATCCATATATAGAATTATAACCTCTCTTATTACAGTGGATAGATTTGTACATGCATATTTGGATACGCGCTCTCATATCACTACATGACATTTTAGAGAAAAATATATTGTAATATGAATAGATACATTTATTTGCAATGTATCTTGGAGACACAATTTACAATTTGTTACATTATTTTGACAGTAATGTACCAGTATTATTCAAGAAAGTTTGAATTAGTTCTGTTTCGTGTTGTTTTGTGACTGAAGATGAAGCTTTTCCTGTTGCGGTCACAAATCTCTACCCCAGTCTTGTCTATAAATGGGATGTATTTAGTTCCTCTAATAGACCAAAGGTAATGCAGATTCTTAAACATTTATTCAGCGGAAACTTTGAGTACAAATTGTAGAAATCTGCCAGTCAAGTCTACAATTTCCGAGCCTTGACTTCAAAGGATGCTAATGCCGACATAAAGTAACAATAATGCCGCCTTATGTCTATGTGTTTTGTAACGATTGTCAGACAAATAATCTGAAGTGTTTAATATACAAAGAAACTCGTCGGGCAACATGGTGGCAAACTATTCAGATATCTCCAAGGCAAACCATAGCAGCAATCCTATCATGAGGCTTCAGATAAAAAGCTGCTTGAGATGATAGCAAATACTGAAGTCTTAAAACAAGAGAAAAAGTCTGGCCCTCCATAGATCAAGAAAAAAACTCAGTTGCAGAGATATCTTCAGCCCATTCCCACTCCCAATGTCTTCAGCTGTCATTGTTGGTCTCTTAAAGGGAGACTATCACCAGACCCTAGAAAATTAACCAAGCCCTAAATATAGTCACCTGACCTAGATGGTTTCCTCTTGTGAGCAAATATGCAAATGAACTAGAGCAATGAGGGTGTATCTACTTACCTCTTTGGAGCAATGATAACATCTTTGTTATACCAAAGAGCTAATTTTTATATTAACATAAAAGATTATATTGCAAAAACAGAGACACTAATTCACAAAGGACTAACACTTTTTGATTTATGTCACTCTATGCTCTCCAAGATCCCATGGAAAGTTAATGAAGATGGTCGCAAGTCCTGCCAAGATTTACATCCAGGTGCTTAGCACCCAGATATCTCCACCTCCCCAACAATGTCTTTTATCTTCTGCTACATTTTAGCAAGATGTAGTCTTTGTTTACATGTTGGTGTAGGGTTGCCAATAGGTGTTGTGGGGAAATCCTCCTCGTCCGAGTGACTAACTAAACAGAAATGTTAGCGTAACTATACGTGTGGCTTACTATCAGTCACATGAACAAAACAGGTGCAATATTGTCTCACTGGACTCAGGGTTACAGGACAGACCCAGGCACCTCCTCTCACTCCCTGGATCTGCACTGGACTTCAGGATCTGCAGCCTTGTTCTGGCCCAGTAATGAGCCCAGGACTCACACCTGGAGTTGAAGCCTCCTCAAAACCCGCACTGGATCACACATAAGTTAAAAACCTGGTGCAGATATAGCAAGATTCCAGCCCTCTGACTATCACCTTATCATAGCGTATAAAAATTATACCAGACTCAGCAGCATGTTTTAGGAAAGCCTTGCCCATGTAGCCTGCTGATGTAGCTTGGTGTCTTACTCCTGTTCCAGTGCGTGCTATGTAACCTCTTGATTCCCTATCCTAATCTTGCACATAGCCATGACTTGCATTTGATTTCATTTGACTCCTGGACTTGGAAACTTTACCTGTAGACACATTGTCCTGGAATAGCTGATCTGGAGTTGCCCTGGCTGTCAGACCCCTGTAGATGTAATATGATGCCCTATAGATGCCCTATCCTAAGGACAGGCTATCAAAAGATGGATAAATCCCTTAAAGTGGTTGTCTAGGAATTGGAGCAACCCATGAGGAGGTTTAAAATAATAATAAAAAAAAAAAAGAACACACTCACTTGTCCTCAGCCACCACAGGGGTCGCTCCAATTTATGAACAACCTCTTTAAAGGGGTTGTCGTGGACCAATTTTTTTTGTTATGGCCACTTCACTAGTTCCCCCCATACAGTGCCCTCTTCACTGGTCCCCTATCCCTTATGGATGGAGACCATTGCTACAGCCATGATACTAACATCCTGTGGGGGCATTACAGTGTGGGGCACTAGGGGGTATGTTAAAGAGGTTGTCAGACTTAATTTTTTTATGGTCTTTTACTTTTATAAATCCATACAAACCTGTCCAGCCTTGTTGAAATAAACAAAAATCATCTTGCAGCATTTTCCTGCACACATCCCTGGCTGTCAAGGCTAAGAAAACTATATGTTAAGGCAAGTAGCAGTCCACAGTCTTCTGACAGTGCCCTCTGGACATTTTATTAGTCCAAACCAGGGACTAGAGATGAGCAAGTAGTATTCGATTGAGTAGGTAAATACTCGTACTCGATCGAGTACCACTCGCTATTCGAATGGAAAAGTTCAATGCAGAACCAGCATTGATTGGCCGAATGCTATACAGTCGGCCAATCAATGCTGGTTCTTCTCCTACCTTTAGAAGTCCTCTCCGTGCAGCTTCCCCGTGGCGTCTTCCTGCTCTGAATTCACTCTGCCAGACATTGGGCCTGGGTAGAGCCGACTGCGCATGTCCGCTTGTAGTGCGGGCATTCGCAGTCGGCTCTGCCCAGGCCCGATGCCTGGCAGAGTGAATTCAGTGCCGAAAGACGCCGCGGGGAAGCTGCATGGAGAAGACTTCTCAGAGGATCCAGCCCGACCCTCACTCGTGGACTTGGTAAGTGTAATTTGATCGAACGTTGCCTACCCCTGAAACGAGCATTATATGAGTATAATAGGATTCGATATTCGATTCGAGTAGTCGAGTAGTCGAATATTGAGGGTCTACTCAAAACGAATATCGAATCTCGAACATTTTACTGTTCGCTCATCTCTACCAGGGACGGCAAAAATTTGTCTAGTGAAATTTTAGGAATTTACAAATAAGAGAGTGGCAATATTTTTACATAGTTGTACATTGGGCCTTCAGAGTGAATTTTACATGTGGGCCCCATGTTGTTGTCAGATCTACGTCTGTAGATTTTATAGAATTTATATGTAACCAATATTTGATCTATAGTTGACTCCATAGGGCCTCCATTGTTTGAGAGAAAGTTTCATTTTGGTAGCCCCTTCCCTAACTGAACAATTGGACATGAAATAAGAACATGAATTATTTTTATTTTTTAAGATTAAAAACTAGACGAAATAAAATAATTCTTGGAAGATTAAAGCACCACCTGTCAGCTTTAGGAATATACAAATCCCTTAGCATGTTATCTCTACATAATTTGGAAGCAATTGAAAGGTTAGCTGCTATTCCTTGCTCTTGTTTTGCTGTTTTATGTGAAGTACAAGAGAGCTAACAAAAGGTGAAGGATTGATTCTGCCATTTTCAGCTTCAAATGAGTACAAAAGAGTTGTAAGAGCCAAAGACGCAAGTCAAATGAGTCGAAAATACAGAATAAAGACTTGGCAAAACATTACCTGTGAGCTCTAATCAACTGTTTTCTGCATTGTTAAGAAGGGATGAATGCACTGGGGTGCTCAGCAATAGTCAACAGCCTGGAAGAATATCGAAATCCAAAGTAAGAAACAAAAGAGCGCTGCGAGGAAAACTACTTTTCTTCAGCTGAATGTATCACGGAACATAAAGGCATAAACGCATTAAATCTAACATGACTCCAATACATCAGCTTTAACCCCTTTACTATCAAAGACATATATAATACACCGTGATGGCCAATTATATCCAGAATTAAAGTGGTGGCCCAGGATTTGGATCACTACTGAGATCAATCAGTTATGTCAGCGGTTGCTGGACGTGGACTTATGAGGTTACTTGCATACGTCACTGGTTCCTTACCAGAGAATGCTGAGGCCACCGATTGGTCTAAGTGGTTGTCCAAAGCTCAGAACTTCCAGTGCTACAGCCCCAATATGTGGTGGAAAAAGGACTGGCAGTAGACAACAGAATGAATAGCTCCTAGAACAGGAAGAGCACATAGCTGCTACAGAGACTCTTTCAGTATCTAAGAGTCCCTGCACTATGAAGGGTAATTCCGGTTCATTAACTGCAAGTAACCTGGGGCCACAGTAAAGTTGTTAATGACATCTTACAGCAGTGATTGGCTGCATACATGTTAGGATTGTGCAGCAACCGCGGCCATGATCTGGGCGTCGCTGTCTGTTCCTCTGCACAGTCGAGGGTTGCAAGGGTTAACCTGCATTGCAACAGCTGGGCGTGGTCGACTGGTTGATGGACTGGTGTGTCGACCTATGGACGCTCGGATTGGACAGCTGGGTTATTTGCTGGTGACCGCCCCTTGCCTATATAAGGGGGCTGGTCTGGACGCCTGGCGCTTTATGATCACATTCCAAAACGTGTGTACGTGTGCGTGTTGTTCCAGCCTGTAAACAAGAATGCCACTGTTAGTCAGGCAGCATGCTGCCTTGTGTGTTTGTGGTAAAACTTAGTAGGGTCAGCTAGCATTACTTCTCAGACAGGGTGACTGGGAGTGGGCTTGGCAGTTGTTGCCTGGGTGGTTGGGTGGAACAACTGCACACAGGGTTTACATGGTCTCTGGCTAGTCCTGGAGTTCAGGCTAGCCAGTTTGTTTATTTGTGCGGCTGCTCTGACTGCACAGGGCTCTGTGAATGTTAACAGAGCGCACCTGGTTCTTTACTTTAGCTGGCAGTGACAGGAACTGTTAGCCTGTGTTCACACCAGGTTGGTTAGTAGTCAGTGGCCCAGAGGGCTCCGTAGGGTTTAGTTTGTTTTATTTTATTTTTTTTTAATAAACCCTGCTGACCATAACAATACATCACAAGGTCTGGGGCCTTGCCACACTAATGCTAGACTATGCCTGCTTGCTTTATATAACCATCCAAAACTGAATATTCCAGCATCAGAATTTCTTCAATAAAACGTAGCTTTTATTTGTGTAAGAACATATCACGTTCCATAAAATTCAATAAACCATGATCGATGGCAGAATAAAGGTACAAAGAAACGTCTGGCGACGCGTTTCGGGGCGTTAACGCTGCCCCTTCCTCATAGCCATGCTATGAGGTTTATTGAATTTTATGGAACGTGATATGTTCTTACACAAATAAAAGCTACGTTTTATTGAAGAAATTCTGATGCTGGAATATTCAATTTTGAATGGTTGCATTTTATACCTCGGGCTGAGAGGCTGGATTTCCGTGCATCTTTCTGATTTCAAAGGCATCCCATTGAGGTTACTTACCTTTAAAACCATTGGACACATCCATTAAGAAACACGTGAGTGAGCTGACACAATTATATTTATTCATGCTTGCTTTATATAAGCTGGTTTTAACGTATATAGCAAGAAGTAACTGCTGTGTATTCCTGCAATTTTGTGGGGGAACACCCCTAAAAAAAAAGCTGGTTTGCATGTGTATAGCAACAAGTAACTGCTCTGTATCCCTGTTTTCCACCGTCCATGGAAAGCTGGACTCCTGTCCCTGCAGTGTATAGCTCTGAGAAGAGCTGTTGTTGTTCTTTGGTTTTTTACCTGCCTATCTGAAACTAATGCCTATCTAGCCCTCAGCAGATATGTTTCTCTCTCTGACCGCAAATCTGGCGAATATAGCGGCGGCCGTTCTTATAAATGGGAGGTCACTTGTTTTCGGCAGCCAATGGGTTTTTTCAAATTTTTTTTTTTTTTCCGATGCCTCCGTTGTCGTAGTTCCCGTCCCACCTCCCCTGCACAGTTATTGGCAAAAAAAATGCGCCAGGGAAGGTGGGAGGGGATACAAATTTTTACTGCTTATGCCGCGTGGTATTCGAATGGGAACGAATACATCAAACGCCCTGATATTCGATCGAATACCTATTCGATTGACCGGTGTTCGCTCATCTCTATTAACATATATTATTTTCTTTGCAGAACAGTACTTGGTTGTTTTCCAGTGCATGTTCTACATGTGAACACAACCTTAATTCATTTTGCTGTGCTATATTTTAAGATAATTATTCTAACTGAGGGTAATCTCTGGGACAATGAAGTCACCCACTGCAAGATTGCAGGGGCATATGCCAGCTGGGCTTCTTTTTTGTCTCACCACTTCACTACTTTTACTGCAGTCTACAGGATTTGAGTTGGCAGCTGGCAACAGAAGGCAGAGCAGCAAGTGGATGAGTGGGGAAAAGGGAGTCAAAATGGATATATAGGGATTCAGTGTGCTAGGCTGCTATCAACGTGTGTCTCATGACTGCTTGTATCCAACTGTGAATGGTGTCACAGTCTGCCACAACCATATTCCTATGGCATCCATGAGCCACATGTCTAAGAAGATGATGAGTGGTTTGAATGGCTGTGGATCGACCTGGAAACCTCTGGCCCCAAGAACCAAATTATTATTATTGTTTATTTATATAGCACCATTAATTCCATGGTGCTTTACATTTGGGGGTTACATACAATACACAAAGTATACAGGTACATTTCATACTAACAGTGATCGGCTGGCACAGTGGGGTAGAGGGCCCTGCCCGCGAGGGCTTACAATCTATGAGATGCCTACATTACAATCCCTCACTATGTATAGTGTGCCCCACTTGCTAAGAAGAGACAATGACATATGTGAATATCACCGAACTCTAAGAGTGAATTCACATGCAATAGATTTGTATTGAACGAGGCATAGAGAAACCCATGTGCTTGCCGCCAAAACAACCTCACTCGGATAGATGGAAATGCTTTTCAGTGCAATAATTCTTGCAATAAATATGTCAAATGTAAATTTACCTTAATAAAGCTTTCAAGTTTATGAGACTGAATAGGTCTAAGAGTAAAGGAACTTGGTGTGATGCACTTGGTGCGTGCTGGTCACTTAGATTGTGAATCATTTATTGATTATTCCTTGTCCCTTTGTTAATGGCCGCACAGTTCACCCACAAAAACACGCAGCTTGTAACGTGGGAACATGGAATAATCAATGGTTATTAAGTTAAGTGAAGCCTGACAGTCCGATCAAGCATGTGACTAGCTCCACTTTGTGGAAGAATGGACTTCACATGGATATAGTGAACTTGATCACTGTTTTATTCATAGGTGCATATAGTGTAGAGTCATAGAGTTTACCCCTGTACACTGTATACACCTATGCAGTGGCGTAACTAGGAGTGGCGGGGCTCCGTGGCTAACTTTTGACATGGGCTCCCCCCGACCGACCGACCGACACCGACGACCTCCACCGACCCCCTCCTACACATTCCTGCGCACTCTATTATGCCCCATAGTGGCCCCTACACACAGTATTATACCCCATAGTGACCCCTACACACAGTATTATACCCCATAGTGGCCCCTGTGCACAGTATTATGTCCCTTAGTGGCCCCTGCAAACACTATTATGTCCCTCAGTGGTCCCTCTGCACAGTATTATCCCCCATAGTGGCCCCTGCACACAGTATTATCCCCCATAGTAGCCCCTGCACACAGTATTATCCCCCATAGTGGCCCCTGCACACAGTATTATCCCCCATAGTGGCCCCTACACACAGTATTATCCCCCTTAGTGGCCCCTACACACAGTATTATCCCCCATAGTGGCCCCTACACACAGTATTATGCCCCATAGTGGCCCCTGCACACAGTATTATCCCCCATAGTGGCCCCTACACACAGTATTATGTCCCTTAGTGGCTCCTACACACAGTATTATCCCCCATAGTGGCCCCAACACACAGTATATTGCCCTATAATGAACACCCATAAACAATTATTATACTCTGGGGTCTTTTCAGACCCCAGAGTATAATAATCAGAGACCCGGGGGGAGAAAAACATAAAAAAAAAAAAAAACCTCTGTTACTCACCTATCTCCTGGCTCCTACGCTGTTGGCCTCCGAAGTAGTCGATCTTCAATTACGTCAGACGTCACATGACCCGGTACTCAGGCCCGGCCCTTGTGACGTTGGACGACTAGGCCGAAGCCTGCTCGGGTAGTAAGGGGGCATTCACACAGAGTAACGCTGGGCGTGTATCACAGCCGTACACGCCGGCGTTACGGCAGACTGCCGAACACTTCCCATTCACTTCAATGGGAGCGCTCGTAACAGCGGCGTTTATGAGCGCTCCCATTGAAGTGAATGGGAAGTGTTCGGCAGTCTACCGTAACGCCGGCGTGTACGGCTGTGATACACGCCCGGCGTTACTCCGTGTGAATGCCCCCTAACAGTGTTTTTTATGTTTCTTACCTCTCCCGGTCCGCCAATCATTATACTCGGGGGTCCGAAAAGACCGCCGAGTATAATGATAGCAGCGGTAGCGGCTGTCACCGGGCCCCTAATGTCCCGGGCCCTGTGGCAGCTGCCTCTGCTGCTATGGTGGTAGTTACGCCACTGCACCTATGAATAAAACACTGATCAAGCTCACTATATCCATGTGAAGTCCATTCTCCTATTAAGACGGGTTGGGACCCTACCGTCACACTACTGGAAGGACAACTGCATCCCTGTTGACTAGCTCCACTTTGTGTGTCTCCATTCAGATAGATACATGCAGAATTTCACTTGGCAGACAATATTATTGCTCAATGTCTTTATTTCTTATTGTATATTATATTAATGATATATAATGGTTTTGTTGTGTATTTATAAGTATATGGGTTTTTATTTATTTCTTTTTTGTGTCTTGGTTGGTAATTTTTAGAATATTGGAAAACCAGACTATAGGTACGAAAAAAATTCTTCCAAACCAATACCATAATTAAAGGAAGAGTGCTGTCGAGCCCTAGTTTTTCTATAGGAGAATCCGGCCAGTCCTCCTTGGCGGTGTGTACCCGACCATCTCCAATGAGAGTGCTGACCATCCTTTTAAATACAACATTGCGATGTGTGAAATTAAAATCTGTCCAGACGGTGATCGCAGTTGCTGTAAATGATTAGGAATTGTAACATGAAGTCCTACTGATGTGTCCTGCCGTACTAGATAACTGCATAAAATGCTATCTACTTCTGTCAAATAAACATTATGACATCTAAAATCCTAAAGCAACTGAAGTTGAGAATTAGACGGCAGCGGCTAAGTACAGATCAATGCGACATGCTTTGACATTGTGATTTGCAATAATGTTTGACTATGTGGCTCTTTCATTTCCAACTTATAAATGAAAAAGTGTGCAGAATCCCGATTTCGCTATAAAGCCATGTTAATAGACAAACCACTTTAACAGTGAAATAACACCAAAATCAGATCAGTTTTACAAGTCTCCTTGACTTTGTCAGACCTTGAATGCGACTTTCCTTTCACTACTCTTGAAAATGTACTTGGTAATGAGCAGTCCAAGCTCCTAAGATACAATAGCACGTACAGTCATCAGAACTGTGCAGCTCTGTACTATGGAGGGATAGGTGCTCCATGTGCTGCCATATGATTCACCCATATAGCACTGTATGTTATATGCATAATGATTTTGTGGGAAGTATGAAATCAAAAACACTAAAAGCCCATTCACACAGTGAAATTTGGTACTGATTTTAATTCTGCCTGCCTTTGCATTTGGGGGCCGAGACCAAAGCAGGTCCCCCCATCTCTGTCCCAGAATCATGTCCCGCCACCTCTGCCACCAGTTTCATACCATTCTCCCCCCCTTCATCTGCCCCCAGTTTCACAGGCCCCCTTCATTATTAACAGAGTTGTAGGCGCGATATGACGTCCTCAAATTGCGCTTACACAGCCACTAGTCGGAGCGCCACGGCAAAGCAAGGAGCTGAGCTGTGACAGCTCCTTGCTTTAGTCGCATATGTATTCAACTCAAATCTGCGTCCGGAGGACATGCGTTCTGTGCTGGGGCAGGCAAGTGCTGGGGCGGGCAAGTGTCGGGGCTCTGTGGGCCCCAGCACTTGCCCGACTATGCCGTGTGCTGATGCCGGCCCTGCCGATATCCCTTTACCATCGGAAGGGTGGGCCTTAATGTTTAGCATCATCACTGGCTAGTAAGGAACGCCTCCTCTGACAGTACAGTACAATGCTATGGAAGTGTACTGTCGGTGGAGGGAGACAAGGCCCTCCCTCCTGACAGTGGAGAGATACTGGTGCCGAAACTGACAGAACTGATATCTCCAACACCTGGGTGCACATGGGGAAGGTTGACTGTTCGTTGAATTATAAGCACTACAGCTTTCTATTGGTATATATTGCAGGCAGCGCCGCACCTCCCATGAGGCGACCTGAAGCGAACGCTTCAGGCGGCGCTATGCCAGGGCCTCAGGGAGGGCAGCATTTTTTTTTTTACTGTGAAGGTAAACCATGTCCATTCTTATTTTTATACATTCTTTATACTGCTTAAGAAATTATATTTTTCTTTGTGTAATAAACGTTGGTTTATTACACCTTATATACATTAAGATGGCGCCTGTATCTGGTACCGCACCCAGAGGCTGACGCACACGATCGTCATGTGGTTTACAAGAAAGACAGTATCATTTCTCTGGAAATCGAAACCTAAGAGATGTTGAAACTTAAGAGCCAATGACTTATCGCCAGTGTATTCGGATACAAGACGTATATGCTTACAGCCTGCCTACTACCTTATCTCTTGCATTCCTGTATAAAAACTGTAACTTCCTCAATAAACCTCAGTACTGTGTGAGCAGGCACTGCGCCCAGTTGCATGGACTGAGATTGAAACTGCATCAACGTCAGTGTTTATCTTAGTCAGCGCGCACATGCATGATTGATTTGGAGCAGGTGACTGACCACTGGAAGTGACCCGTATTCTGGCGGAGGTCACTACCCCTACCTGTTTGTTGAATTATAAGCACTACAGCTTTCTATTGGTATATATTGCAGGCAGCGCCGCACCTCCCATGAGGCGACCTGAAGCGAGTGCTTCAGGCGGCGCTATGCCAGGGCCTCAGGGAGGGCGGCATTTTTTTTTTACCTAAGCCAGTCTAAGATAAGCTGTCCTGGACTGGCTTAGGACCGAGCGGTGGTTTGGGGAGGCCACTGGAGCAGCGCTGCTCCAGCAGCCTCCTCTCACGCTCAGGCAGAGAGCAGGTCATCTCCGTGCCTGCTCATTGCCGGCGAATGGTGCTAAGCCCCGCCCCCTGAACTCCACCACGCCCCCTTTGCTCCGCCCCCTCCTCCCAACGAAGGGGGGCGGCTTTCTGTAGTTCGCCTCGGGTGGCGAAAGGGGCAGGTTCGCCCCTGATCGCAGGTGCCAGAGGATGTGAAAGGTACCCTTTTAAAAAATTTGCATTAGTTAACTAAACTGCAGTTTAGTTAAGCCTGGTCAATTTCTTATACCTTGGAACAAGTAAGTCCGAGCATGACTAGTGTTGGAAGCATTACCTTTTACTGCTTATTTGTGTATATGCATAAACCACTTTGCATTGTGTCACAGCAGTCTGGAGGCTATATCGAAATTAAAATCTGTCCTGTAGCTTTCCCACTGAAAGGTGAAGTCGTTGTTTTTAAGATCAATGTTGTCAGGATTGACAATTGTTCCTGGCGTTTGGAGATGACTGCTATTGCACCTCTTCATACAATTTGCACATGACATTGTTTGAGCCTTTTTGAACAGAAATATAATTTCACAGATATATCAGAATACGAAATGCTTCAATTTACTTACTTGTAACTTGTATGTTTAAATGTCAAAGCAATGCATAGAATGGAATATATAAATTGAAACTTGTATTATACAGCCAATCTAATAACAAAAAAACTTTTATTTTCTCTATATTAGGTATTTCAAAGGATTTTATTTTATGTGATTTATCACCTATCCACTAAATGATAATGGTGTGACTCTCACCATATGCCAAAAAGGGCACTCCAATCTCCAGTTAGTGCCTAGGATTTTGAAGGGAGCAGTGGTCCAGTGTATGCTCTGCTACTGAAAGAGATGACCATGGATGTACTCATGTGTCCATACTTAACTGATCTCCACTTTGATAAAAGAATAATATAGGTTTTAAAAGCATTTGAATACACTATAAAGACAAAATAATCCTTAAAGGGATTCTACCATTAAAAACAAATTTTTTGTGGATCACACATAGGAAAAGCCTTAATAAAAGCTATTCTTCTCCTACCTTTAGATGTCTTCTTTGCACCATCATTCGGTAGAAATCCCATTTTTTTCAGTATGCAAATGAGTTCTCTCGCAGCACTGGGGGCGGGCCCCAGCGCTCAAACAGCACTGGGGGCATCCCCAGTGCTGCGAGAGAACTCTCCAGTGCCGCCTCCATCTTCTTCAGGAACGGCCTCTTCACACGTCTTTTTCCAGCGCTGGGCCTCGGGCAGATCCGACTGCGCATGCCCACAGGCCACAAGAAAATGGCTGCTTACTTACTTTGTAAGAACAGTCGGCTCTGCCGAGGCCTAGAAGTATGACCCCAGTGCCAGAAAAGAACGTGTGAAGAAGCCGTTCCTGAAGAAGATGCAGGCAGCACTGGAGATTTCTCTGGCAGAATTGGGAACGCCCCCAGTGCTGCGAGAGAACTCATTTGCATACCGCCAAAAACTGGGATTTCTACCGAATGGCGGCGTGGAGAAGACATCTAAAGGTAGGAGATTATTAAGAGATATTAAGGCTATTCCTACGTATGATCGCCAAAAAAAATTATTTTAAATGGTAGAATCCCCTTAAAAGACTGCAATTCACCCTCCTTCACCAGGTTGTTACACCTAAATGCAACTAAGATGGCTAGCATGCAACTTTGTGGTAACTTTACAAAAGCTGCTTAACTTGTGATACACATACCGCATTTCAATCTATGAGGATAGCTAAGAGAGAACTATAAATCTCCATTTGCATATCTAAGGTCACTATTGTCTCTTGCAGGCTTCTTAGTAAGTAGCTTGCTCTATAACAAAGAAAATGTGAAAGATGTAAATAAGAAATTTAATGCAATAGCAAAAAAAACCTACAAAGGAGAATATAGCTTATAACTATAGCTTATGACAGCAATGATATGACTATTAGAGATGAGCGAGTAATGAAATATTCGAGATTCAATATTCATTTTGGGTACAGCCTCAATATTCAATTATTCAATCAAATATTGAATCCCATTATAGTCTATGGGAAAAAATGCTCGTTTCAGGGGAAACTATTCGACAACAGGAGATTCACCAAGTCCACGGGTAGCAGGAGGAGACTGTTTAGGAGGAGCAAAGTGTAGTTAAAGTGCACGGACCCCATAGACTATCACGGGTCCGTGCGCTTTAACTGTACCGCGCTTGCAGTTGTGCTGATATTCTGTTCAGGGGGGTCCTCCTGCGAACTCCTTCCAGATGGGAGGCAAGTGCTAATGTGAACTTACGCCTGCTGCAGAACCAGCATTGATTGGCCAAATGCTATACAGTGTACAGCATTCGGACCAATCAACGCTGGTTCTGCCGGAGGCTCGTCTGTGAGGAGGCGGAGTCTAAGATCGGACCACAATGGAGACTGCTGTGGTCCGATCTTAGACTCTACCTCCTCACAGACGAGCCTCCAGCAGAACCAGCGTTGATTGGCCGAATGCTGTACACTGTATAGCATTCGGCCAATCAACGCTGGTCAATGTATTCCTATGAAAAAAGTCAGCTCCTGCATAACCGCACCAACTCTACCAACTAGCAAAGACGAGCCTGCTGCAGAACCAGCATTGATTGGCATACTACACACTGTATAGCATTCGGCCAATCAATGCTGGTTCTGAATCAAATCTTTACTGCGAATAGGAGTAGTATTTGAACGAGTACGAGTATTTCGAATACCATAGTATTCTATGGAATACCTACTTGATTGAATACTACTCGCTCATCTCTAATGACTATACCTTCCTTAGTAAAGCATGGGCAAGGCAATTTCTAGAGTTGCTACTTTCAGGCAGTGATTTCTACTATCACCATGGTGGATAGAAGCTGGATAACTTTCTTGTAAACTAGTTAAAAGATTAAGTTAAAAAAAATACAAACTTTTACCATAAAACTGTGAAATGAGACAGCAGTAGACTATGTATGTAGCATCGCCATTTATGTAAAACTTTGTGTTCTGCAGATAACTGCCCCAGATGTGTATTAATCTATTCAATATTACTGCGATAGCGGAAATAGCTGTTAGCAGCGCCGCGCCATCTGCTAACTTTGCTTTGAAATGAGGAGAATTAATGAAATGACAAATTACACATTTCAGGATATTTGCTGAGTATAAAACAGAGGAAACGTCAAAACCTCATAATTTTTAACTTTTAAAAGGTGAACAGAACAGTTATGTAAGAGAATAGTTACATAAAAAAACTATGATTAGAGATGAGCGAACACTAAAATGTTCGAGGTTCGAAATTCGATTCGAACAGCCGCTCACTGTTCGTGTGTTCGAACGGGTTTCGAACCCCATTATAGTCTATGGGGAACATATACTCGTTAAGGGGGAAACCCAAATCCGTGTCTGGAGGGTCACCAAGTCCACTATGACACCACAGGAAATGATGCCAACACCTCTGGAATGACACTGGGACAGCAGGGGAAGCATGTCTGGGGGCATCTAACACACCAAAGACCCTCTATTACCCCAACATCACAGCCTAACAACTACACACTTTACACACTCAATACCACCTCTCTGACAGTAGGAAAACACCTTGAAACATGTGTATTTGGCACTTGCAGTGAGGAGAGCTTGTCACCAGCAGTGAATTTGGCCCTTGTAATAAGTTGAGGTTGGCACCAACATTTGTTTTGAAAATCAGGGTGGATTGAGCCTCTAACCAGCAGAGTTTGGGCAAATTCATGGTGGAGGGAGCCTCTAAAAACCCCAGTTTGGACCAATTCATGGTGGAGGGAGCCTCTAACCAGCCCAGTTTGGACCAATTCATGGTGGAGGGAGCCTCTAACCAGCCCAGTCTGGGCAAATTCATGGTGGAGGGAGCCTCTAAAAACCCCAATTTGGACCAATTCATGGTGGAGGGAGCCTCTAAAAACCCCAGTTTGGACCAATTCATGGTGGAGGGAGCCTCTAAACAGCCCAGTTTGGGCAAATTCATGGTGGAGGGAGCCTCTAAAAACCCCAATTTGGACCAATTCATGGTGGAGGGAGCCTCTAACCAGCCCAGTTTGGGCAAATTCATGGTGGAGGGAGCCTCTAAAAACCCCAATTTGGACCAATTCATGGTGGAGGGAGCCTCTAACCAGCCCAGTTTGGACCAATTCATGGTGGAGGGAGCCTCTAACCAGCCCAGTTTGGGCAAATTCATGGTGGAGGGAGCCTCTAAAAACCCCAATTTGGACCAATTCATGGTGGAGGGAGCCTCTAAACAGCCCAGTTTGGACCAATTCATGGTGGAGGGAGCCTCTAAAAAACCCAATTTGGACCAATTCATGGTGGAGGGAGCCTCTAAAAACCCCAGTTTGGACCAAATCATGGTGGAGGGAGCCTCTAAACAGCCCAGTTTGGACCAATTCATGGTGGAGGGAGCCTCTAAAAACCCCAATTTGGACCAATTCACGGTGGAGGGAGCCTCTAAAAACCCCAGTTTGGACCAATTCATGGTGGAGGGAGCCTCTAAAAACCCCAGTTTGGACCAATTCATAGTGGAGGGAGCCTCTAAAAACCCCAGTTTGGACCAATTCATGGTGGAGGGAGCCTCTAACCAGCCCAGTTTGGACCAATTCATGGTGGAGGGAGCCTCTAAAAACCCCAGTTTGGACCAATTCATGGTGGAGGGAGCCTCTAAAAACCCCAGTTTGGACCAATTCATGGTGGAGGGAGCCTCTAAAAACCCCAGTTTGGACCAATTCATGGTGGAGGGAGCCTCTAAACAGCCCAGTTTGGACCAATTCATGGTGGAGGGAGCCTCTAACCAGCCCAGTTTGGGCAAATTCATGGTGGAGGGAGCCTCTAAAAACCCCAATTTGGACCAATTCATGGTGGAGGGAGCCTCTAACCAGCCCAGTTTGGACCAATTCATGGTGGAGGGAGCCTCTAAAAACCCCAGTTTGGACCAATTCATGGTGGAGGGAGCCTCTAAAAACCCCAGTTTGGACCAATTCATGGTGGAGGGAGCCTCTAAACAGCCCAGTTTGGGCAAATTCATGGTGGAGGGAGCCTCTAACCAGCCCAGTTTGGACCAATTCATGGTGGAGGGAGCCTCTAACCAGCCCAGTTTGGGCAAATTCATGGTGGAGGGAGCCTCTAAAAACCCCAATTTGGACCAATTCATGGTGGAGGGAGCCTCTAAACAGACCAGTTTGGGCAAATTCATGGTGGAGGGAGCCTCTAAAAACCCCAGTTTGGACCAATTCATGGTGGAGGGAGCCTCTAAAAAACCCAGTTTGGACCAATTCATGGTGGAGGGAGCCTCTAACCAGCCCAGTTTGGACCAATTCATGGTGGAGGGAGCCTCTAAAAACCCCAGTTTGGACCAATTCATGGTGGAGGGAGCCTCTAAACAGCCCAGTTTGGACCAATTCATGGTGGAGGGAGCCTCTAAAAACCCCAGTTTGGACCAATTCATGGTGGAGGGAGCCTCTAAAAACCCCAGTTTGGACCAATTCATGGTGGAGGGAGCCTCTAAAAACCCCAGTTTGGACCAATTCATGGTGGAGGGAGCCTCTAAACAGCCCAGTTTGGACCAATTCATGGTGGAGGGAGCCTCTAAAAACCCCGATTTGGACCAATTCATGGTGGAGGGAGCCTCTAACCAGCCCAGTTTGGGCAAATTCATGGTGGAGGGAGCCTCTAAAAACCCCAGTTTGGACCAATTCATGGTGGAGGGAGCCTCTAAAAAACCCAGTTTGGACCAATTCATGGTGGAGGGAGCCTCTAACCAGCCCAGTTTGGACCAATTCATGGTGGAGGGAGCCTCTAAAAAACCCAGTTTGGACCAATTCATGGTGGAGGGAGCCTCTAACCAGCCCAGTTTGGACCAATTCATGGTGGAGGGAGCCTCTAAAAACCCCAGTTTGGACCAATTCATGGTGGAGGGAGCCTCTAAACAGCCCAGTTTGGACCAATTCATGGTGGAGGGAGCCTCTAAAAACCCCAATTTGGACCAATTCATGGTGGAGGGAGCCTCTAACCAGCCCAGTTTGGGCAAATTCATGGTGGAGGGAGCCTCTAAAAACCCCAATTTGGACCAATTCATGGTGGAGGGAGCCTCTAAACAGCCCAGTTTGGGCAAATTCATGGTGGAGGGAGCCTCTAAAAACCCCAGTTTGGACCAATTCATGGTGGAGGGAGCCTCTAAAAAACCCAGTTTGGACCAATTCATGGTGGAGGGAGCCTCTAACCAGCCCAGTTTGGACCAATTCATGGTGGAGGGAGCCTCTAAAAACCCCAGTTTGGACCAATTCATGGTGGAGGGAGCCTCTAAAAACCCCAATTTGGACCAATTCATGGTGGAGGGAGCCTCTAACCAGCCCAGTTTGGGCAAATTCATGGTGGAGGGAGCCTCTAAAAACCCCAATTTGGACCAATTCATGGTGGAGGGAGCCTCTAAACAGCCCAGTTTTGGCAAATTCATGGTGGAGGGAGCCTCTAAAAACCCCAGTTTGGACCAATTCATGGTGGAGGGAGCCTCTAACCAGCCCAGTTTGGGCAAATTCATGGTGGAGGGAGCCTCTAACCAGCAGAGTTGTGGGAAAGCAGGGTGGAGGGAGCCTCTAACCAGCAGAGTTGGTGGAAATCAGGGTGGAGGGAGCCTCTAACCAGCAGAGTTGGGGGAAATCAGGGTGGAGGGAGCCTAGTATTAGCAGAATTGTGCAACGCTTATGGTGGATGAGTATGAGGATGCGGAGGAATTGGAGAGGTTGAGTACAGACATGGAGTTTCATGTTGGGGTGCTTTACACAGGTGGGCACAAAAATGAAGGCTCTATCCAGTGGTGGTTCATTTTTATCAAAGTGAGCCGGTCGGCACTCTCAGCTGACAGACGGGTGCGCTTGTCAGTGATGATGCCACCGGCTGCACTAAACACCCTCTCAGATAGGACGCTGGCGGCAGGACAGGACAGCACCTCCAAGGCATATAGGGCAAGTTCAAGCCACAGGTCCAACTTCGACACCCAATACGTGTAGGGCGCAGAGGGGTCGGAGAGGACAGGGCTGTGGTCGGAAAGGTATTCCCGCAACATGCGCCTATACTTCTCACGCCTGGTGACACTAGGACCCTCTGTGGCGGCACTTTGGCGAGGGGGTGCCATCAAGGTGTCCCAGACCTTAGACAGTGTGCCCCTCGTTTGTGTGGACCGGTGAGAACTTGGTCGCCTACTGGAGGAACTGTCCTCCCTGCCGCCAACGTCACATGCTGGAAACATCTCCATCATATTCTGCACCAATTGCCTGTGGCAAGCATTGATGCGATTGGCCCTCCCCTCTACCGGAATAAAAGACGAGATGTTGTTTTTATACCGGGGGTCAAGGATAGCAAAGATCCAGTACTGGTTGTCCTCCATGATTTTGACAATACGCTTGTCGGTTGTAAAGCACCCCAACATGAACTCAGCCATGTCTGCCACAGTGTTAGTTGGCATGACTCCTCTGGCCCCACCGGAAAGTTCAATCTCCATTTCCTCCTCATCCTCCATGTCTACCCATCCGCGCTGCAACAATGGGACGATTCGAAGTTGCCCGGAAGCCTCCTGTATCACCATCACATCATCGGACAACTCTTCTTCCTCCTCCTCCTCCTCCTCCTCCTCCTCCTCCATTAAACGCGATGAAGCGGACAGATGTGTGGACCTACTCTCCAGCTGTGACGGATCGGATGCTATCCCTGACTCCTCTGTGTGATCTGAGTTATCCCTGATGTCAATCAGGGATTCTCTCAGAACACACAAGAGCGGGATTGTAAGGCTCACCATCGCATCCTCAGAGCTCACCCTCCTTGTGGACTCCTCAAACACCCGTAGGATGTCACAAAGGTCTCTCATCCATGGCCACTCATGGATGAGAAACTGAGGCAGCTGACTTTGTGGCACCCTAGGGTTTTGTAGCTGGTATTCCATCAAAGGTCTCTGCTGCTCAACCACTCTATTCAACATCTGAAACGTTGAGTTCCAGCGTGTGGGGACGTCGCACAAAAGCCGGTGTTGTGGCACATGCAGGCGTTGCTGGAGAGATTTTAAGCTAGCAGCGGCTACTGTCGACTTGCGAAAGTGGGCGCACATGCGCCGCACTTTCACCAGTAGCTCTGGAACATTGGGGTAGCTCTTTAGGAAACGTTGCACCACTAGGTTGAAGACGTGGGCCAGGCATGGAACATGTTGGAGTCCGGCAAGCTCCAGAGCTGCTACCAGGTTCCGGCCGTTATCACAAACAACCATGCCTGGGCCCAGGTGCAGCGGCTCAAACCATATTGCCGTCTCATCGAGGAGGGCATCCCTCACCTCGGAGGCAGTGTGCTGTCTGTCCCCCAAGCTGATCAGCTTCAGCACAGCCTGCTGACGTCTACCAACGCCAGTGCTGCAACGTTTCCAACTCGTAGCTGGGGTCAATCTAACAGCGGAGGAGGAGGCGGTGGCGGAGGAGGAGGCGGTGGCGGAGGAGGAGGCGGTAGAGGAGGAGGAGGAGGGGGGTGTTCTTCTCATGTCCCTGCCAGGAATGTTAGGCGGGGAGACGAGGTACACCGGGCCAGTTTGGGAAGCAGTCCCAGCCTCAACTACATTCACCCAGTGTGCCGTCAGTGAAATGTAGCGTCCCTGTCCGCATGCACTTGTCCACGCGTCGGTGGTCAAGTGGACCTTTGTGCAAAGCGCGGAACTAAGGGCCCGCCTGATGTTGAGTGACACGTGCTGGTGCAAGGCGGGGACGGCACACCGGGAGAAGTAGTGACGGCTAGGGACGGCATAGCGAGGTGCCGCAGTTGCCATCAGGTCCAGGAAGGCGGGAGTTTCAACAAGCCGCAACGCCAACATCTCCTGGGCCAGCAGTTTAGCGATGTTGGCGTTCAAGGCTTGCGCGTGTGGGTGGTTAGCAGTGTATTTCTGCCGCCGCTCCAATGTCTGAGAGATGGTGGGTTGTTGTAAAGAAGCGCCTGATGGTGCCTTTGATGGTGCAGGAGAAGGAGATAAGACAGGAACAGGGGAGGATGAGGGAGAAGTCAACAAAGTGGCGGAGGCAGATGAAGTGGTGTCCTGGCTCGTCCTCTGGAGTGCATCGCCAGCACAGTCAGCAGTGGCAGTGGCAGAGGCAGAGGCAGTGGCAGTGGCGTGAACGGCAGGCGGCCTTTGTCCTGCCGTTGCTGCCTGCCACTGATTCCAGTGCTTGGATTCCAAATGACGGCGCATTGAAGTGGTGGACAGGTTGCTCTTCTCAGAGCCCCTAATCAATTTCGAGAGGCAAATTGTGCAGACAACACTATATCTGTCCTCGGCGCATTCCTTGAAAAAACTCCACACCTTCGAGAAACGTGCCCTCGAGGTGGGAGTTTTTCGGGGCTGGGTACGAACTGGAACATCTTGGGAGATTCCGGGTGTGGCCTGGCTTCGCCTAAGCTGCTGACCTCTGCCTCTGCCTCTAGCTACCCTTTTTGGTGCTGCACTTGCCTCAACATCCACACTACTTTCCCCGCTTGACATCCCCCCTGTCCAGGTCGGGTCAGTGTCCTCATCATCCACCACTTCCTCTTCCAACTCCTGTCTCATCTCCTCCTCCCGCACAATGCGCCAGTCAACTGGATGCCCTGACGGCAACTGCGTCACATCATCGTCGATGAGGGTGGGTTGCTGGTCATCCACCACCAAATCGAACGGAGATGGAGGAGACTCTAGTGTTTGAGCATCTGGACACAGATGCTCCTCTGTTAGGTTCGTGGAATCGTGACGTGGAGAGGCAGGTTGAGGGACAATGAAAGGAGCGGAGAACAGCTCTGGGGAGCAGGAACAGTTAGGGTTATTGTTCTGTGAAGCTTGGGAATTTTGGGAGGAAGGAGGACAAGACTGTTGGGTAATAGGAGGAGAGGAGGCAGAGTCTGACTGGCTGCTGGACAATGTGCTGTAAGCGTTCTCTGACAGCCATTGCAAGACCTGTTCCTGGTTCTCGGGCCTACTAAGGTTTGTACCCTGCAGTTTAGTTAATGTGGCAAGCAACCCTGGCACTGTGGAGTGGCGCAATGCTTGCTGCCCCACAGGAGTAGGCACGGGACGCCCTGTGGCTTCACTGCTACCTTGCTCCCCAGAACCATTCCCCCGACCTCGCCCACGGCCTCGTCCACGTCCCTTTCCGGGAGCCTTGCGCATTTTGAATTCCCAGTTAGAAATTGGCACTATATACCAGTAGCAAAAATTGTGAGTGCACGTAACCCCAATATATTCTTTGAATTCCCAGTCAGACAATGGCACTATATACCAGTAGCAAGAAATGAGGGTATTTATAACCCCAATATATTCTTTGAATTCCCAGTTAGAAATTGGCACTATATACCAGTAGCAAAAATTGTGGGTGCACGTAACCCCAATATATTCTTTGAATTCCCAGTCAGAAACTGGCACTGTATACCAGTAGTAAAAATTGTGGGTGCACGTAACCCCAATATATTCTTTGAATTCCCAGTCAGACAATGGCACTGTATACCAGTAGTAAAAATTGTGGGTGCACGTAACCCCAATATATTCTTTGAATTCCCAGTCAGACAATGGCACTATATACCAGTAGCAAGAAATGAGGGTATTTATAACCCCAATATATTCTTTGAATTCCCAGTCAGAAACTGGCACTGTATACCAGTAGTAAAAATTGTGGGTGCACGTAACCCCAATATATTCTTTGAATTCCCAGTCAAACAATGGCACTATATACCAGTAGCAAGAAATGAGGGTATTTGTAACCCCAATATATTCTTTGAATTCCCAGTCAGACAATGGCACTGTATACCAGTAGTAAAAATTGTGGGTGCACGTAACCCCAATATATTCTTTGAATTACCAGTCAGAAACTGGCACTATATGGCAGTAGCAAGAAATGAGGGTATTTATAACCCCAATATATTCTTTGAATTCCCAGTCAGAAACTGGCACTGTATACCAGTAGTAAAAATTGTGGGTACACGTAACCCCAATATATTCTTTGAATTCCCAGTCAAACAATGGCACTATATGGCAGTAGCAAGAAATGAGGGTATTTGTAACCCCAATATATTCTTTGAATTCCCAGTCAGAAACTGGCACTGTATACCAGTAGTAAAAATTGTGGGTGCACGTAACCCCAATATATTCTTTGAATTCCCAGTCAGACAATGGCACTATATGGCAGTAGCAAAAATAGTGGGTGTATATAGCCCCAATTCTATTGCTAGGGGACTTGCAGGGTATTTCTGGGGTGAAGGTGGGGGGGCACACCGTTGGAACGGGTATCGGGGGTATATATCGGATATACGGGAATACACTGACAGTGTATTCCATTCAGGATCCTGGGAAAGCTGGGTTGCGGCGATTGAGCCCGTCAGTGCCACGTTACACTGACAAGCTTCTCCCTGGAATTTAGCTCTTATAAGAGCTGTTGGTTGTCTTCTCCTTCCTATCCTAGCCTGTCCCTGCCTACCCAGAATCTAACCCCTAGCTAGCTGGACGGAAACCTCCGTCCTCGGTGAATTGCAAGCTCAGAATGACGCGATCCTGGGCGGCGCTGTTCTTTTAAATTAGAGGTCACATGTTTTCGGCAGCCAATGGGTTTTGCCTACTTTTCTCAACGTCACCGGTGTCGTAGTTCCTGTCCCACCTACCCTGCGCTGTTATTGGAGCAAAAAGGCGCCAGGGAAGGTGGGAGGGGAATCGAGTAATGGCGCACTTTACCACGCGGTGTTCGATTCGATTCGAACATGCCGAACAGCCTAATATCCGATCGAACATGAGTTCGATAGAACACTGTTCGCTCATCTCTAACTATGATGTCTATTTATACAGTAGCTATTCAGTGACTTGACATGTCAGGCTTATTTAAATTTGGATTTGAACATTTTGGGGAAAATAAATCATCTTTTGATACACAGGTCCGCTCATAACTGTCCTTGAATTTCTTTAACACATCAAATCTTTCACAAATAATAACATATTAAATGATGCTAGCAAAATCCTTGATATACTGCAATATAAATCACAACCATCGGGTGGCCAGGCATACACATATGGCATAAGATAAGATAAGATAATCCTTTAATAGTCCCACAATGGGGAAATTTCAGTGATACAGTTTCATAGATGGTACAGTAGTATATAGAGAAGAGAAACACATGCAAGCTCATGGCAGATAGAGAAATCCTAGGAATTAGAGCAACTAAAAAGGAAAGAAACACAGACACACTGAAGGATCATTTAGTTCTCTGTGCGGAGTGATGTTAATAATAATACAGCCGAATGTGGTTGTAGGACATGAGGAAGGGGGGGGGGGGGGTCACAGCATGTGGATATAACAGGCAGAAATGTTTTTTTGCAGAAATGGGGGACATATGCAGTGATCACGATAACATGTGGTAGTTCCTTTGGTAGGTGGTGAGATCTCCTGCTCACAGCTGATAGTTCGGTATCTTGCATCAGCTCTATTGTCCATTAACCACAAAAAAATGCCCCAAATGTCCTTCATCACAAGCCCTCCTCCTTTCTTCTTACCACTGTGTTCTACTGCCCAAAGAAGTCTGAAGCCATCCAGGTAGACAGGGTGCTGCTCTCTTGTCAAACTTCCATAAACTCATGGGGTATGTGGGTGATATTAGGTTCCCAGGCTGTAACAGAGTCCCAGGTGCCCACAGTAAAAGAAAGATACCAGTCAGCTGTAGCATCTTCACACATCAGCAATAGACACCAAAAATAATCTCCTTGAAAGAAGAAGTCCACACTTTCCTGCAGGTTTCTCTTCCAGCTTTGTCTGCCTCATGGTGTCCATGCTGTCCTTAGCTCATGGGGAGATAGTAACAGGCACATGTGCACACAGGAAACCAGCTTGAGTGTTGTCCATGCTTTAACAATAGATGTCAGGATACGGAGTCGCCGCGGGCTCCTTGCTGCGCGGCGTCTCCCTGGGAGACGTGTTAGGAGTTCTATTGGGTGTGCTTAGGTCATTAAGGGTTAATCTTTTCCTTGCTCTCAGTCTCCATGTCATTAGCCATCAGGTGCGTTCTCTGCTGCTATTTAAACCCCACCCAGGCATGGATCCTTGCCAGCCATTCACTTTGGGCGAGTACTGTTCGGATCAGCCGATCCGAACAGCACGCTCCATAGAAATGAATGGATGCACCTGGTACTTCCGCTTTGACTACGGCTACATCCATTCATTTCTATGCGAGCGTGCTGTTCGGATCGGCTGATCCGAACAGTACTCGCTCATCTCTACAAGGTACAGTTCTTGCCCCATTTCTCTTCACACTGTACACTGCTGACTTTAGGCACAACTCATCCAGCTGTTACTTACAGAAGTACTCCGGTGACTCTGCTATAGTCGGCCTTATCACTGATGGCGATGATAGGGAATACAGAGACTTAAACCGGGATTTTTATGAATAGTACCAGCTGAACCACCTCAGGATTAATGCTGGGAAGACCAAGGAAATGGTGGTGGACTTTAGTAAATGGAGAAGTGCTCCGACTCCAGTGGAGATCCAAGGAACATGCATTGAGATAGTCAGGACCTATAAGTACCTGGGTGTGCTCCTCAATAACAAACTAGACTGGGCTGACCACCTGTAGGCACTGCACAGAAAGGGTCACAGGAGGCTCTACCTGCTCAGGAGGCTGAGGGCCTTCGGAGTCCAGGGGACACTTCTTAGGGCCTTTTTCAACTCTGTGGTTGCTTCAGTCATTTCTTTCAGTGGGGCCTTCTGGGGGAGCAGTATATCAACCAGGGAAAGAAATAGACTTGACAGGCTGATCAGAAGGGCCAGCTCTGTCCTGGGGAGCCCCCTGGACCCAGTATAGGTGGTGGGTGACAGAAGGATACTGTCCATGTGACCTCCATGCGGGAGAACAAATCCCACCCCATGTATGGGACCGTGATGGCACTTACCAGCACTGTAAGTGACCATCTACTTCATCCCAAGTGTGATAAGGAGCGCTATCGCAAGTCCTTCCTTCTAACTGCAACCAGGCTGTATAATCTACATCAGTCCAAGCGAGGATCACGCTGCACAGAAAACTAATTATTATGATTCAAACAGTCTTATAGAATCCTATAGAGAACAAAGGTGTTATTCTCCCGCAGTTCTGTTCCATCTTTGGATAATGAACAACCAGGGGGAGGGTCCTTGCTGAGTGGGCAGGGCTTAATGCTTATAGGCAGCATGGTGGCTCAGTGGTCAGCTGGAGTCCTGGGTTTGAATCCTGCTAAGGGCAACATTTGCAAGGAGTTTGTATGTTCTCCCCCATGTTTGGGTGGGTTTCCTCCAACACTTCAAAGACATACTGATAGAGAATGTAGATTGTGAGTCCTATATGGGACAATGACTGACATTATATATGACAAAATATGATGACTGTAAGGGAAATGCTAGTTGTGCAATCCCCTAATGCTGCTGCTGAAACCATGAAGAAGGGAAGACCGAGACAGTGAGTCCTAAACTTGACCCAGGCCATGTCCCTACCTAAAACAGAACCAATGGAAATAAGATTAATGGGGAGAGTTTAGTCCTCCTTTAAGAACCTATTGAAAAAGTATAACAACTACTCCCTATGTGTCTATAGGTGTCCCCTCTGTGGGGGAAGGGTGGTTGTGTGTAAGGTGTGAATTGTAACTATTTAAACATATTATATCTTACTGAATTGGTCTTATTGCCCGGAGATCAGTTATAACATCGCAAACAGAAATATTAACTTTTGGTTGCCTTCAGGAACGTATTTGTAAATTCGCATAAAAATGAGAAATACGCTATTATTCACATAAGTGTACTTTGGGCTGCTCTATAAGACATCAGTGCAGATATATACACTCATTTAATGCGCAGTGACTAATGTACTAAAGAAAAGATAACCTTAAGTCTATAAAAGAAGCCATAATGTCTAGTGAGAGTCGTTGCGGCATTCCGCTATAAGTTGGGTATTAAGGCTGTAAGGAACCATTCTGAAGTTACAAAGCACTTTATCTTCACGAAATGATTTGCTTTAAATTAAATTGGTTTATTGATTTGTTTAGACACACTTTGCTGCTTAACAAGTTTGTGCTGCTTAATGGACCAGACCAACCGCAAACAACTATTTTCTCGAGCCATTTCAGACTTTGCTTTATTCCGCTATAAAAGTCCTTTTATCATAAGAGTAAACCATGTCGAAACAACTTTTAAGCCAAACATAAAGTGGAGCAGGCAAATGTTATAAAGAGCAGAAGAGTGCCCAATTTCCTTATAAAATGAGCCACCCGAAAATTACAGTGGGCGATTGTCTAAGATCTGTGCATTTAAGAATAAGTCAACGTGACTTTAAAGACTATATTCCCGAGAATGTACAATTTATATACTGAAGCCTGGTGTATCGCTTTATATTACTTTTATTTTATAGGCTTTGTTCTATCAGGCGTGAATTGTTATAGACTTAAATGGAAATTTCACAATATTTTAGCCTTTAGCTGTCGAAGCGATGGGAAGATGGCAGACTGGACTTTGGGCTATTTCACTTTCTCATAAGCAAGTGGCCTTAAAGTAGGGGCAGCATTTGTGGCATTAATACATTTTGTAATATGTCTTATTAAGGAATTTTGACTCAGTAAATTGTGTAGTTTTTTATTCTTTCTCCTCTATCGTGAGTTGACTCTGGACTAATAGGGTTTACTGGTAGGGTGACTGGGGGGTGCAGAGGTGACTGGAGGATTAACTGAGGGTGCAGGGGTGACTGGTATGGTGACTGGGGGTGCAGGGGTGACTGGTAGGATGACTGGAGGTGCAGTGATTACTGGTAGAGTGAATGGGGGTTCAGGGGTTACTGGTGGGGTGACTGGGGGTGCAGGGGATTTTGGTGGGGTACTAGGGGTGCAGGAGTTACTATTGGGGTGCATAATATATACTTCTTATCATAAAGGCTGTATTCCAGAATTTGTGTTTGGTATCTATTGTCTTTTTATCACTTTCCTATGATATATAGATATGAGTATATTGTGGAGGATGTCAACTTGTGTATTCCCCATTTTGCATTTCTCTTTGTCTCATAAGAGAGCTCTCTCCCCCCGGAAGGTATAATGAGATGTAGATCCTATTGCCAGAACTATGTCACAACTATACAACCATTCATGTTATGCTACTTATACTAGTCCAACCTGTTCTTGGTCTATACACTGTACTTAAACTACCTTTTTCTCACCATTAAATTACAGTTCATACTACACGCTACCGGTCTGACTTCTCCAAGCTCGTATTGATTACCTGATCAGAAACTCAACAACATATCTTGGGGTCCCTTGTAACCCCAACAACAGTTTTGCTCATCTTCATATAGCCATATTTTTATTATTGTTTAATAAAGGTTATGTTTCATAGCCCAGAAACTTTAGCATATAACCTCATTTCTTCCAACAATTTACCCACAACAATTGGTTAAACTAAAGAGTTCAGGAGAGCTTTTTGACATCTTTATGAATTTTGGCATTACATTTGCTATGTGCTACTCCTGTAGAATAGACCCATTTATTGCAGGATCCTTTAACACTAGACCCACAATTAAGGTTTAACTTTTTAGGCAGGATCGAGGTCGGAGGTTATTTCCCACAATGCTTTGCTATTGGCCAAGCATTGTGGGAAAAGCTAACAATGTTAGGAATGAATGGATGCCGCAGGCACACAGCCTGTGCTGGTGTCTGGCCGCTTAACCCCCTGCGCATCGGCTGCATCCATTCATTCCTACAGCATAGCAGGGAGGAAACAGAAGAGTAGATGGTATCTACATCTCACATGTAGCAGAGCTGAGTATATGATAAAGCAGGGACGAAGCAGAAGAGTCGATAGAGAGGTCCACCTACCTGTACAGATCCGCTGCCGCTCCCAGTCTGTTCTCTTCTCGGTCCGTGCGCACCCCTAGCTCCCAGGTTAGTGTTACAGACCTAGGAAGAAGGCGGGGCTTGTGGCTTAGAAGAGTGAGGGCGGGTACTGTACCCACCCACACTCTCCTAAGTCACAACAAGCCCTGCCTACTCCCAGCATCAATAACACTAGCCTGGGAGGCGGAGGCACATACGGTACTCTGCAGACATGCGTGGTAGAAAGAAGAGGAGCAAGAGAAGCGTGGATCGGCAGCACTTCTGTGCAGGTAAGTGGACAGCAGGGGGGACTTAAGTAGCAAGGGGATTTTTTTAATCACTATACAGCGTGGAGTCTAAAAATTAAAGGGTTCAATTTTTGGATTCCACACTTTGTAGTGAATAGGACCGTTTTTAAAATCTGATCTCAGATTATTTAAAATATCCCATTGACTTGCATTGGGATCGGAATTGGGATCGGGATCGGGTTCGAATGGAAAATGATCAGAAACTGGATTTTAAAAAGAATCCTTAAATCTCAACGTCGGCTCAGCCCTACCCACAATGTTTCTTGTGTCAATTTGTCACATGATCAAGATTTTTAAATTAATATTAAATCCTGAAATATACTTATTTTTTTCCCATTCAGGATAACGATGCAGTGAAAAAAGAAATTACAAGTCATTGATCTTTATTCTTTCCTTAGACGAAACTCATTTTTCCTTTAATGGGAATTTACATAGAAGTGTTTTTACTATATTTTTGTACTTACAAATCAGGCATGTCTCCTACTATCACTTGTCTTCTCAAGACTAAATAGTCCTACTTATTTTAATACTAGCTTATAACCAAGATTTCCCATGCCCCTTATTACACGTTGCTCTTCTTCGTACCGTTTCCATCGCTAGAACATTCGTTCTATAAACCAGTGCGTAAAATTTAGGCTGCACAAACACTTTACATAAAAATGACATAAAATACATTTACTATGTGCCTTACTGCACAGCACTAAAACACCTTAGAGTTATTGCTTCCATTCTCATAGACTTTTCTGGTTTTTGCCTAGTGATTTTCTCAGGCAATTATATGAGCCAAAACTTACACATTTTATTTCTATGTTCTTACTTTTTACAAGCCGGGCTCGTTCCCTTATAAAATCACTTCCTTTGTTACTGTGAATGCTGTTAGTTTGAAGATTAGAGCCCTGGGTATATGTTAGATTACTGCTCCACTACTGTCGACCTGCTGCAGACATAATGGGGAATAATAATACCGAATCCCTACTATACCATACACCATGTCTTAGGCAATGATATTTTGTTGCCACCTACAGATCTTTGATAATCTAAGGAGTCTGAGACTAAGAGATAAAGATAATTCACAATCTTTGTAGTCTGATGAAAGAGAACTCACATTTTTCTTTTTGTACCTTCTTGTTATTCTTCTTAAACTTTTAAGTTGTTCTTCCCTCCGGAAGATACGTGTCCCCAATTGTCACTGACTTTCCAACGAACTTGTGCTCACGTGATAGCCATCAAAAGTGCAAATCACTTAATTTATCAGATATGACTTTTTTGATCTGATAAATTGCTTCAATATCTATGGATTGTAGGATCAGGTCAATTATTTTCTGCATTAAATCAAGTACCAGTCAATAGTTCCTTCCAAAGCCTTTGAATACCTGGATATATACATAAGGAATGCCAAAGTCAGGTGTTAGCCTACATTCACATGAACAAAGGTGGAAATGGCCAGGAAAAGGGTCAATTTTTTACCGCTGTTTTGCATCCAGGAAACGCCATGAAGATGGACAACAATAGCTTATGTCCTATATTTTGATGGTCCATTACAATGGACCATCAATATATCAGTCGTGTATAGCCCCCATTCAGAGACAAATGGCATGTGTTTGCTAAATCTTGGGTTATCCAATCCAGGTTTGGATTACGCTTGATCCTGGAGGTCCTATAAACCATAGAAAAAAATTTCCAGTCCATTTCAAATGATATATATTTTTTTTTAAAAAAACAAGGGTCTTTGTTCCTACTAGAGATGAGCGAGTAGTATTCGATTTAGTAGGTATTCAATAGAATACTACGGTATTTGAAATACTCATACTCGTTCAAATACTACTCGCCATTCGCAGTAAAGATTCGATTCAGAAACAGCGTTGATTGGCCGAATGCTATACAGTGTACAGATTTTGGTTTAATGCATATTGCACATTTTCTGTTAGTGCAATAAACCTCATTTCAATCCTGAAATATTACTGTGTCCATCAGTTATTAGATATATCAAACTGAAATGGCTGGTGCAAACACCAAAATATTTACAACTAAAAATGATTAAGATTAATAGGGGTGCCCAAACTTTTTCATAGGACTGTACCTTTTTTAATGGCTAACTCACAATGATGACAGAATCTGACTTTTCGAAGCTTCCTCTGGCTTCTTCTTCAGATATATCTAAAAACACTTATACTATATACATATAAAAACAAATAATCAAGTCCCAGTTCCCAGATTCTTTATCTTTATGGCTGTCTTAGTTCAATGATTTGTATAGAAAGACATGAACCCATGTGAAAGGTTCAGTCCACTATCCAGAGTCTTGAATAGGGGAAATGTTCCAAACCTTGGATTTCACCACTCAAATACCACTTGTGATAACAATTCTAACAAGAGACATGTTTACTAGAGATGAGCGAACACTAAAATGTTCGAGGTTCGAAATTCGATTCGAACAGCCGCTCACTGTTCGAGTGTTCGAATGGGTTTCGAACCCCATTATAGTCTATGGGGAACATAAACTCGTTAAGGGGGAAACCCAAATTCGTGTCTGGAGGGTCACCAAGTCCACTATGACACCCCAGGAAATGATACCAACACCCTGGAATGACACTGGGACAGCAGGGGAAGCATGTCTGGGGGCATAAAAGTCACTTTATTTCATGGAAATCCCTGTCAGTTTGCGATTTTCGCAAGCTAACTTTTCCCCATAGAAATGCATTGGCCAGTGCTGATTGGCCAGAGTACGGAACTCGACCAATCAGCGCTGGCTCTGCTGGAGGAGGCGGAGTCTAAGATAGCTCCACACCAGTCTCCATTCAGGTCCGACCTTAGACTCCGCCTCCTCCGGCAGAGCCAGCGCTGATTGGCCGAAGGCTGGCCAATGCATTCCTATGCGAATGCAGACTTAGCAGTGCTGAGTCAGTTTTGCTCAACTACACATCTGATGCACACTCGGCACTGCTACATCAGATGTAGCAATCTGATGTAGCAGAGCCGAGGGTGCACTAGAACCCCTGTGCAAACTCAGTTCACGCTAATAGAATGCATTGGCCAGCGCTGATTGGCCAATGCATTCTATTAGCCCGATGAAGTAGAGCTGAATGTGTGTGCTAAGCACACACATTCAGCACTGCTTCATCAAGCCAATACAATGCATTAGCCAGTGCTGATTGGCCAGAGTACGGAATTCGGCCAATCAGCGCTGGCCAATGCATTCTATTAGCCCGATGAAGTAGAGCTGAATGTGTGTGCTAAGCACACACATTCAGCACTGCTTCATCAAGCCAATACAATGCATTAGCCAGTGCTGATTGGCCAGAGTACGGAATTCGGCCAATCAGCGCTGGCTCTGCTGGAGGAGGCGGAGTCTAAGATAGCTCCACACCAGTCTCCATTCAGGTCCGACCTTAGACTCCGCCTCCTCCGGCAGAGCCAGCGCTGATTGGCCGAAGGCTGGCCAATGCATTCCTATGCGAATGCAGACTTAGCAGTGCTGAGTCAGTTTTGCTCAACTACACATCTGATGCACACTCGGCACTGCTACATCAGATGTAGCAATCTGATGTAGCAGAGCCGAGGGTGCACTAGAACCCCTGTGCAAACTCAGTTCACGCTAATAGAATGCATTGGCCAGCGCTGATTGGCCAGAGTACGGAATTCGGCCAATCAGCGCTGGCTCTGCTGGAGGAGGCGGAGTCTAAGGTCGGACCTGAATGGAGACTGGTGTGGAGCGATCTTAGACTCCGCCTCCTCCAGCAGAGCCAGCGCTGATTGGCCGAATTCCGTACTCTGGCCAATCAGCACTGGCTAATGCATTGTATTGGCGTGATGAAGCAGTGCTGAATGTGTGTGCTTAGCACACACATTCAGCTCTACTTCATCGGGCTAATAGAATGCATTGGCCAATCAGCGCTGGCCAATGCATTCTATTAGCGTGAACTGAGTTTGCACAGGGGTTCTAGTGCACCCTCGGCTCTGCTACATCAGATTGCTACATCTGATGTAGCAGTGCCGAGTGTGCATCAGATGTGTAGTTGAGCAAAACTGACTCAGCACTGCTAAGTCTCTGCATTCGCATAGGAATGCATTGGCCAGCCTTCGGCCAATCAGCGCTGGCTCTGCCGGAGGAGGCGGAGTCTAAGGTCGGACCTGAATGGAGACTGGTGTGGAGCGATCTTAGACTCCGCCTCCTCCAGCAGAGCCAGCGCTGATTGGTCGAGTTCCGTACTCTGGCCAATCAGCGCTGGCCAATGCATTCTATTAGCCCGATGAAGTAGAGCTGAATGTGTGTGCTTAGCACACACATTCAGCTCTACTTCATCAGGCTAATAGAATACATTGGCCAATCAGCGCTGGCCAATGCATTCTATTAGCTTGATGAAGCAGAGTGTGCACAAGGGTTCAAGCGCACCCTCGGCTCTGATGTAGCAGAGCTGAGGGTGCACAAGGGTTCAAGTGCACCCTCGGCTCTCCTACATCAGAGCCGAGGGTGCGCTTGAACCCTTGTGCAGCCTCGGCTCTGCTACATCAGAGCCGAGGGTGCGCTTGAACCCTTGTGCACACTCTGCTTCATCAAGCTAATAGAATGCATTGGCCAGCACTGATTGGCCAGAGTACGGAATTCGGCCAATCAGCGCTGGCCAATGCATCCCTATGGGAAAAAGTTTATCTCACAAAAATCACAATTACACACCCGATAGAGCCCCAAAAAGTTATTTTTAATAACATTCCCCCCTAAATAAAGGTTATCCCTAGCTATCCCTGCCTGTACAGCTATCCCTGTCTCATAGTCACAAAGTTCACATTCTCATATGACCCGGATTTGAAATCCACTATTCGTCTAAAATGGAGGTCACCTGATTTCGGCAGCCAATGACTTTTTCCAATTTTTTTCAATGCCCCCAGTGTCGTAGTTCCTGTCCCACCTCCCCTGCGCTGTTATTGGTGCAAAAAAGGCGCCAGGGAAGGTGGGAGGGGAATCGAATTTTGGCGCACTTTACCACGTGGTGTTCGATTCGATTCGAACATGGCGAACACCCTGATATCCGATCGAACATGTGTTCGATAGAACACTGTTCGCTCATCTCTAATGTTTACCTTGCTTTCACCACTTTATGAAAAGATGTGCGACAAGGACATGCTGTGTCAGATTTCACATCATTTCCATCAGTTTTATGGCATAAATCATGATTGAAATCTATATCAACTCATTATGAATGTAAACTGACTGTGCAGGAGTTTATCAAGACATGCATAGAACACGGTAGTCTTGAAAAATGTCCTCATTGCAGATGTAACAGTCTGTAACATAACTTTCCTAACTTGCAGTGTGATAACAAGTCAGTATTTTTTTTTCCATTATGTACCTATTCCCCCAACAAATATAACTCAAAAGAAAAGACATGAAAGAAGTGCACAGTGTGAAAGACAATGAGGTATTAGGCCTGGTTCAGACGTTTGTTTTTTTTTTTGTTTGTTTTTTTGGACAGAATCCGTGTCAAAATCCAACTAAAAAAAAAGCCTCCTATTGAAATCTATGTGTTCCTTTTTCTGCAAGCGGTTTGTTCTCGCTCGTGGAAAAAAGAAGCAACATGCCCTTTCCTCAGGCAGATTCCACGTCTGATTCAGCCACAGATGTCCGCCTCGCGACACTCCCTTCTGGACTAGGGCCCATTCCTATGCGGAATGCCGCGACTGGATGTCAGTGCACCGTATGCATTACACCAGCATCCAGTCGCAGACACCCATTTTTTGGACCGGATTCTGAGATGGCCTCCGCCACAAAATCCAGACCAAAAAAATTCTGTCTGAACCCAGCCTTAAAGGCTTGCCTCGCTCTATGCAGCCTGTAAATACAAGTGCCAGTATTTTCCATTGCATTAGTTATCAGACCCACTGGACTTCAAGACCCCCTAGGGGGTCTATCAAATAAACTAACACAAAAGTGAAATAAATATTTAAAAAAACAGGGAATTAAAAATCCAAATCACTCTTTTTTCCCTTGAATACATATAGAAGTTCAAAAAAAAAATAATATGAAACACATACACATCAGGTATTGCTATGTCTGAACATGTAAAATCTACAAGCTTAAAAATTTGAATAAAAGGTGATCAAAGCAAGAGAAATTCCCCAAAATGGTTTAACTAAAAATTACATCTGTCCATGCCAAAAAAGATACCTTATGCATCCCTGTATGCAGAGAAATAAAACAATTTACTGGTGTCAGAATATGGCGACTCAAATTTTTTTTTTCAAGGATTATGTTTTCGTAAAGTAAACTATTTCCCTATTGCCGGTCATTGCTTGTGTTAGGAAAGCCTGGAGATGAAGGCTTAAATTTAATTTACAACAAGAGATAGGAGAGTGGACTTACTCTGAGTCTGACTGTTCCCTGGTAAGGGTGCATTCACACGGAGGAAAATGGTGCTGAATTTGGTGTGGAATCCCCATCAGAATCAGTGCTGAAAAAAAGCCTCCCATTGACTTCAATGGGTTCCCTTTTCTGCTAGAAGCAAAAAGGAACCCATTGAAGTCAATGAGAGGATTTTTTTTTTTCAGCGCTGAATCTGATGCATATTCCACACCAAATTCAGCGCCATTTTCCTCCGTGTGAATGTACCCTTAAGCCAACAGCTCTTAGTTAGAATTCCCAGAGTCCAAACATTCAAGTTCAATCTGTACTTTGTCTATAAATAGACAATTTAGTCATTCTGAACTGAACAGTTTTTGTAAATTTCTGGGATAATTTGGTATAAGGAAAATGGTTGTTCTTGTACCGTGTTAGCCAGTGGGTTGGAAATATAAAGAAAACAAAAAAGCTTGATAGCCATTAAAAAGGTATCAACTACTGAAGACTAACTCATAATGATGACAGATTACAACATTTCGGAACGGAGGTCCATTCTTCGTTCTTTAATTGTATAACCCTGCAGATAGAGACGAACACCTTGGAGGCCTCAAAAACACATTCTTGAGGCAGGGTTACCATCCAAGAACAGTTGATAACCAAATCACCAGGGCCACCAGAATACCAAGATCGGATTTATTAAAATACAATACCAAACAGGAAAACAATCGGGCGCCCCTGGTTGTCACATATAACTCACACCTGGAGATGCTGAGAGGAATCACACGTAAACTACATCCACTACTACAAAAAGACAACCGTCTAACATCCATATTTCCAGATCCCCTCTCCCCCTCTTTTCTGGGATAATTGGGATATTTTTGTTTTTCTTTTCGTTGTTAGTCATATGTCAGAGTGGCAAAGGATGAGGTTATATAGGAGAAGGAAAAACACAAGTCAAAGCTTCCAATGAAAATGTGGGAGTCAACTTTCCTGGAAGTATTCGTAACAGCAGGCCACAGTGACAGCCAGTTCCTGAAGTAGAAATGAAATGGCACAAAATATGGAGGAAACGGATGAAAGTGTGGACTATATGGGTCTCTCATTATCTCAGTCATGTAACTAGGAGAACAGTGCACTCTGTACACCGTCCTCTAGAAGGCAGCATTGTTAACATCATGCATGACTCAGTTAAAAAGTCTATTTGATCATGATGCGGATTTAATTGCCAAATTAGTATTTCTATTCCAAAAGGAACAGATTCCCAGCTATCTGTTCCTTTTGGAATAGAAATACTAATTTGGCAATTAAATCTGCATCATGATATTAGACTTTTTAACTGAGTCATGCATGATGTTAAGTAGAGATGAGCGAACAGTGTTCTATCGAACTCATGTTCGATCGGATATTAGGCTGTTCGGCATGTTCGAATCGAATCGAACACCGCGTGGTAAAGTGCGCCATTACTCGATTCCCCTCCCACCTTCCCTGGCGCCTTTTTTGCTCCAATAACAGCGCAGGGTAGGTGGGACAGGAACTACGACACCGGTGACGTTGAGAAAAGTAGGCAAAACCCATTGGCTGCCGAAAACATGTGACCTCTAATTTAAAAGAACAGCGCCGCCCAGGTTCGCGTCATTCTGAGCTTGCAATTCACCGAGGACGGAGGTTTCCGTCCAGCTAGCTAGGGCTTAGATTCTGGGTAGGCAGGGACAGGCTAGGATAGGAAGGAGAAGACAACCACAACAGCTCTTGTAAGAGCTAAATTCCAGGGAGAAGCTTGTCAGTGTAACGTGGCACTGACGGGCTCAATCGCCGCAACCCAGCTTTCCCAGGATCCTGAATGGAATACACTGTCAGTGTATTCCCGTATACCCGATATATACCCCCGATACCCGTTCCAACGGTGTGCCCCCCCCACCTTCACCCCAGAAATACCCTGCAAGTCCCCTAGCAATAGAATTGGGGCTATATACACCCACTATTATTGCTACTGCCATATAGTGCCATTGTCTGACTGGGAATTCAAAGAATATATTGGGGTTACGTGCACCCACAATTTTTACTACTGGTATACAGTGCCAGTTTCTGACTGGGAATTCAAAGAATATATTGGGGTTATAAATACCCTCATTTCTTGCTACTGCCATATAGTGCCAGTTTCTGACTGGGAATTCAAAGAATATATTGGGGGTATAAATACCCTCATTTCTTGCTACTGGTATATAGTGCCATTGTCTGACTGGGAATTCAAAGAATATATTGGGGTTACGTGCACCCACAATTTTTACTACTGGTATACAGTGCCAGTTTCTGACTGGGAATTCAAAGAATATATTGGGGTTACAAATACCCTCATTTCTTGCTACTGCCATATAGTGCCAGTTTCTGACTGGTAATTCAAAGAATATATTGGGGTTACGTGCACCCACAATTTTTACTACTGGTATACAGTGCCATTGTCTGACTGGGAATTCAAAGAATATATTGGGGTTATAAATACCCTCATTTCTTGCTACTGCCATATAGTGCCAGTTTCTGACTGGGAATTCAAAGAATATATTGGGGTTATAAATACCCTCATTTCTTGCTACTGGTATATAGTGCCATTGTCTGACTGGGAATTCAAAGAATATATTGGGGTTACGTGCACCCACAATTTGCTACTGGTATATAGTGCCAATTTCTAACTGGGAATTCAAAATGCGCAAGGCTCCCGGAAAGGGACGTGGACGAGGCCGTGGGCGAGGTCAGGGGAATGGTTCTGGGGAGCAAGGTAGCAGTGAAGCCACAGGGCATCCCGTGCCTACTCCTGTGGGGCAGCAAGCATTGCGCCACTCCACAGTGCCAGGGTTGCTTGCCACATTAACTAAACTGCAGGGTACAAACCTTAGTAGGCCCGAGAACCAGGAACAGGTCTTGCAATGGCTGTCAGAGAACGCTTACAGCACATTGTCCAGCAGCCAGTCAGACTCTGCCTCCTCTCCTCCTATTACCCAACAGTCTTGTCCTCCTTCCTCCCAAAATTCCCAAGCTTCACAGAACAATAACCCCAACTGTCCCTGCTCCCCAGAGCTGTTCTCCGCTCCTTTCATTGTCCCTCAACCTGCCTCTCCACGTCACGATTCCACGAACCTAACAGAGGAGCATCTGTGTCCAGATGCTCAAACACTAGAGTCTCCTCCATCTCCGTTCGATTTGGTGGTGGATGACCAGCAACCCACCCTCATCGACGATGATGTGACGCAGTTGCCGTCAGGGCATCCAGTTGACCGGCGCATTGTGCGGGAGGAGGAGATGAGACAGGAGTTGGAAGAGGAAGTGGTGGATGATGAGGACACTGACCCGACCTGGACAGGGGGGATGTCAAGCGGGGAAAGTAGTGTGGATGTTGAGGCAAGTGCAGCACCAAAAAGGGTAGCTAGAGGCAGAGGCAGAGGTCAGCAGCTTAGGCGAAGCCAGGCCACACCCGGAATCTCCCAAGATGTTCCAGTTCGTACCCAGCCCCGAAAAACTCCCACCTCGAGGGCACGTTTCTCGAAGGTGTGGAGTTTTTTCAAGGAATGCGCCGAGGACAGATATAGTGTTGTCTGCACAATTTGCCTCTCGAAATTGATTAGGGGCTCTGAGAAGAGCAACCTGTCCACCACTTCAATGCGCCGTCATTTGGAATCCAAGCACTGGAATCAGTGGCAGGCAGTAACGGCAGGACAAAGGCCGCCTGCCGTTCACGCCACTGCCACTGCCTCTGCCACTGCCTCTGCCTCTGCCACTGCCACTGCTGACTGTGCTGGCGATGCACTCCAGAGGACGAGCCAGGACACCACTTCATCTGCCTCCGCCACTTTGTTGACTTCTCCCTCATCCTCCCCTGTTCCTGTCTTATCTCCTTCTCCTGCACCATCAAAGGCACCATCAGGCGCTTCTTTACAACAACCCACCATCTCTCAGACATTGGAGCGGCGGCAGAAATACACTGCTAACCACCCACACGCGCAAGCCTTGAACGCCAACATCGCTAAACTGCTGGCCCAGGAGATGTTGGCGTTCCGGCTTGTTGAAACTCCCGCCTTCCTGGACCTGATGGCAACTGCGGCACCTCGCTATGCCGTCCCTAGCCGTCACTACTTCTCCCGGTGTGCCGTCCCCGCCTTGCACCAGCACGTGTCACTCAACATCAGGCGGGCCCTTAGTTCCGCGCTTTGCACAAAGGTCCACTTGACCACCGACGCGTGGACAAGTGCATGCGGACAGGGACGCTACATTTCACTGACGGCACACTGGGTGAATGTAGTTGAGGCTGGGACTGCTTCCCAAACTGGCCCGGTGTACCTCGTCTCCCCGCCTAACATTCCTGGCAGGGACACGAGAAGAACACCCCCCTCCTCCTCCTCCTCTACCGCCTCCTCCTCCGCCACCGCCTCCTCCTCCGCTGTTAGATTGACCCCAGCTACGAGTTGGAAACGTTGCAGCACTGGCGTTGGTAGACGTCAGCAGGCTGTGCTGAAGCTGATCAGCTTGGGGGACAGACAGCACACTGCCTCCGAGGTGAGGGATGCCCTCCTCGATGAGACGGCAATATGGTTTGAGCCGCTGCACCTGGGCCCAGGCATGGTTGTTTGTGATAACGGCCGGAACCTGGTAGCAGCTCTGGAGCTTGCCAGACTCCAACATGTTCCATGCCTGGCCCACGTCTTCAACCTAGTGGTGCAACGTTTCCTAAAGAGCTACCCCAATGTTCCAGAGCTACTGGTGAAAGTGCGGCGCATGTGCGCCCACTTTCGCAAGTCGACAGTAGCCGCTGCTAGCTTAAAATCTCTCCAGCAACGCCTGCATGTGCCACAACACCGGCTTTTGTGCGACGTCCCCACACGCTGGAACTCAACGTTTCAGATGTTGAATAGAGTGGTTGAGCAGCAGAGACCTTTGATGGAATACCAGCTACAAAACCCTAGGGTGCCACAAAGTCAGCTGCCTCAGTTTCTCATCCATGAGTGGCCATGGATGAGAGACCTTTGTGACATCCTACGGGTCTTTGAGGAGTCCACAAGGAGGGTGAGCTCTGAGGATGCGATGGTGAGCCTTACAATCCCGCTCTTGTGTGTTCTGAGAGAATCCCTGATTGACATCAGGGATAACTCAGATCACACAGAGGAGTCAGGGATAGCATCCGATCCGTCACAGCTGGAGAGTAGGTCCACACATCTGTCCGCTTCATCGCGTTTAATGGAGGAGGAGGAGGAGGAGGAGGAGGAAGAAGAGTTGTCCGATGATGTGATGGTGATACAGGAGGCTTCCGGGCAACTTCGAATCGTCCCATTGTTGCAGCGCGGATGGGTAGACATGGAGGATGAGGAGGAAATGGAGATTGAACTTTCCGGTGGGGCCAGAGGAGTCATGCCAACTAACACTGTGGCAGACATGGCTGAGTTCATGTTGGGGTGCTTTACAACTGACAAGCGTATTGTCAAAATCATGGAGGACAACCAGTACTGGATCTTTGCTATCCTTGACCCCCGGTATAAAAACAACATCTCGTCTTTTATTCCGGTAGAGGGGAGGGCCAATCGCATCAATGCTTGCCACAGGCAATTGGTGCAGAATATGATGGAGATGTTTCCAGCATGTGACGTTGGCGGCAGGGAGGACAGTTCCTCCAGTAGGCGACCAAGTTCTCACCGGTCCACACAAACGAGGGGCACACTGTCTAAGGTCTGGGACACCTTGATGGCACCCCCTCGCCAAAGTGCCACCACAGAGGGTCCTAGTGTCACCAGGCGTGAGAAGTATAGGCGCATGTTGCGGGAATACCTTTCCGACCACAGCCCTGTCCTCTCCGACCCCTCTGCGCCCTACACGTATTGGGTGTCGAAGTTGGACCTGTGGCTTGAACTTGCCCTATATGCCTTGGAGGTGCTGTCCTGTCCTGCCGCCAGCGTCCTATCTGAGAGGGTGTTCAGTGCAGCCGGTGGCATCATCACTGACAAGCGCACCCGTCTGTCAGCTGAGAGTGCCGACCAGCTCACTTTGATAAAAATGAACCACCACTGGATAGAGCCTTCATTTTTGTGCCCACCTGTGTAAAGCACCCCAACATGAAACTCCATGTCTGTACTCAACCTCTCCAATTCCTCCGCATCCTCATACTCATCCACCATAAGCGTTGCACAATTCTGCTAATACTAGGCTCCCTCCAACATGATTTCCCCCAACTCTGCTGGTTAGAGGCTCCCTCCACCCTGATTTCCACCAACTCTGCTGGTTAGAGGCTCCCTCCACCCTGCTTTCCCACAACTCTGCTGGTTAGAGGTTCCCTCCACCATGAATTTGCCCAAACTGGGCTGGTTAGAGGCTCCCTCCACCATGAATTGGTCCAAACTGGGGTTTTTAGAGGCTCCCTCCACCATGAATTTGCCAAAACTGGGCTTTTTAGAGGCTCCCTCCACCATGAATTGGTCCAAACTGGGTTTTTTAGAGGCTCCCTCCACCATGAATTGGTCCAAACTGGGGTTTTTAGAGGCTCCCTCCACCATGAATTTGCCCAAACTGGGCTGGTTAGAGGCTCCCTCCACCATGAATTGGTCCAAACTGGGCTGGTTAGAGGCTCCCTCCACCATGAATTGGTCCAAACTGGGCTGTTTAGAGGCTCCCTCCACCATGAATTGGTCCAAACTGGGCTGGTTAGAGGCTCCCTCCACCATGAATTGGTCCAAACTGGGTTTTTTAGAGGCTCCCTCCACCATGAATTGGTCCAAACTGGGGTTTTTAGAGGCTCCCTCCACCATGAATTGGTCCAAACTGGGGTTTTTAGAGGCTCCCTCCACCATGAATTTGCCCAAACTGGGCGGTTTAGAGGCTCCCTCCACCATGAATTGGTCCAAACTGGGCTGGTTAGAGGCTCCCTCCACCGTGAATTTGCCCAAACTGGGCTGGTTAGAGGCTCCCTCCACCATGAATTGGTACAAACTGGGCTGGTTAGAGGCTCCCTCCACCATGAATTGGTCCAAATTGGGGTTTTTAGAGGCTCCCTCCACCATGAATTGGTCCAAACTGGGGTTTTTAGAGGCTCCCTCCACCATGAATTGGTCCAAACTGGGCTGGTTAGAGGCTCCCTCCACCATGAATTGGTCCAAACGGGGGTTTTTAGAGGTTCCCTCCACCATGAATTTGCCCAAACTGGGCTGTTTAGAGGCTCCCTCCACCATGAATTGGTCCAAACTGGGCTGTTTAGAGGCTCCCTCCACCATGAATTGGTCCAAACTGGGTTTTTTAGAGGCTCCCTCCACCATGAATTGGTCCAAACTGGGGTTTTTAGAGGCTCCCTCCACCATGAATTGGTCCAAACTGGGGTTTTTAGAAGCTCCCTCCACCATGAATTTGCCCAAACTGGGCTGTTTAGAGGCTCCCTCCACCATGAATTGGTCCAAATTGGGGTTTTTAGAGGCTCCCTCCACCATGAATTTGCCCAAACTGGGCTGGTTAGAGGCTCCCTCCACCATGAATTGGTCCAAATTGGGGTTTTTAGAGGCTCCCTCCACCATGAATTGGTCCAAACTGGGGTTTTTAGAGGCTCCCTCCACCATGAATTTGCCCAAACTGGGCTGTTTAGAGGCTCCCTCCACCATGAATTGGTCCAAACTGGGCTGGTTAGAGGCTCCCTCCACCGTGAATTTGCCCAAACTGGGCTGGTTAGAGGCTCCCTCCACCATGAATTGGTACAAACTGGGCTGGTTAGAGGCTCCCTCCACCATGAATTGGTCCAAATTGGGGTTTTTAGAGGCTCCCTCCACCATGAATTGGTCCAAACTGGGGTTTTTAGAGGCTCCCTCCACCATGAATTGGTCCAAACGGGGGTTTTTAGAGGTTCCCTCCACCATGAATTTGCCCAAACTGGGCTGTTTAGAGGCTCCCTCCACCATGAATTGGTCCAAACTGGGTTTTTTAGAGGCTCCCTCCACCATGAATTGGTCCAAACTGGGGTTTTTAGAGGCTCCCTCCACCATGAATTGGTCCAAACTGGGGTTTTTAGAAGCTCCCTCCACCATGAGTTTGCCCAAACTGGGCTGTTTAGAGGCTCCCTCCACCATGAATTGGTCCAAATTGGGGTTTTTAGAGGCTCCCTCCACCATGAATTTGCCCAAACTGGGCTGGTTAGAGGCTCCCTCCACCATGAATTGGTCCAAACTGGGCTGGTTAGAGGCTCCCTCCACCATGAATTGGTCCAAATTGGGGTTTTTAGAGGCTCCCTCCACCATGAATTGGTCCAAACTGGGCTGTTTAGAGGCTCCCTCCACCATGAATTGGTCCAAACTGGGCTGGTTAGAGGCTCCCTCCACCATGAATTTGCCCAAACTGGGCTGGTTAGAGGCTCCCTCCACCATGAATTGGTCCAAACTGGGCTGGTTAGAGGCTCCCTCCATAATGAATTGGTCCAAATTGGGGTTTTTAGAGGCTCCCTCCACCATGAATTGGTCCAAACTGGGGGTTTTAGAGGCTCCCTCCACCATGAATTGATCCAAACTGGGCTGGTTAGAGGCTCCCTCCACCATGAATTTGCCCAAACTGGGCTGTTTAGAGGCTCCCTCCACCATGAATTGGTCCAAACGGGGGTTTTTAGAGGCTCCCTCCACCATGAATTTGCCCAAACTGGGCTGGTTAGAGGCTCCCTCCACCATGAATTTGCCCAAACTGGGCTGTTTAGAGGCTCCCTCCACCATGAATTGGTCCAAACTGGGCTGTTTAGAGGCTCCCTCCACCATGAATTGGTCCAAACTGGGTTTTTTAGAGGCTCCCTCCACCATGAATTGGTCCAAACTGGGGTTTTTAGAGGCTCCCTCCACCATGAATTTGCCCAACTCTGCTGGTTAGAGGCTCCCTCCACCATGAATTGGTCCAAACTGGGGTTTTTAGAGGCTCCCTCCACCATGAATTTGCCCAAACTCTGCTGGTTAGAGGCTCAATCCACCTTGATTTTCAAAACAAATGTTGGTGCCAACCTCAACTTACTACAAGGGCCAAATTCACTGCTGGTGACAAGCTCTCCTCACTGCAAGTGCCAAATACACATGTTTCAAGGTGTTTTCCTACTGTCAGAGAGGTGGTATTGAGTGTGTAAAGTGTGTAGTTGTTAGGCTGTGATGTTGGGGTAATAGAGGGTCTTTGGTGTGTTAGATGCCCCCAGACATGCTTCCCCTGCTGTCCCAGTGTCATTCCAGAGGTGTTGGCATCATTTCCTGTGGTGTCATAGTGGACTTGGTGATCCTCCAGACACGGATTTGGGTTTCCCCCTTAACGAGTATATGTTCCCCATAGACTATAATGGGGTTCGAAACCCGTTCGAACACACGAACAGTGAGCGGCTGTTCGATTCGAATTTCGAACCTCGAACATTTTAGTGTTCGCTCATCTCTAATGTTAAGGATGCTGCCCTCTAGAGGGCAGCGTACAGAGTGCACTGTTCTCATAATTACATCCTGGAGAATAGATTTGCATATATAAGTCTCCGTACTGCCTATGTAGGCACGCACTCTCCCTTATGTGTACGATTATCCCCTCTCTCAGTCATGGCAGGATGAGTATACCAGTGACACTGTGACTTTAAGCCAGTGTTCAGCAACTTCAGCACTTTCCTCCTCCTTCGTCACCTCATCAGGATAATACAAGAAAAAGCCATTGATTCTTTATTTTATTAGAGCCAAACCATTTTTTATCACCAAAAAGGGAGAAATTTTTTTCAGCACTTGCAAAAGCCATTGCTTGTTTAAACATCTACATTTGCCCCACAAATGGTATAATTCTTCTGCTTTTTTTTTCTTTTTTAAAAAAGCATAAAAAACCTAGTTGTCTGTGGCTGTTATTTTGTCAGTATTAAGTGTGTGCTTGTGTCAAACACCTAGAAAGGGGTTAGATAGGAGCCCCCAGAGCGTCATACACAACTATTACGTGAATCTACGCTATTAGTTTGGGACAAACCAATTTGGACTATGGTATGATCTGCAAAGAAATCTCTTGCTGTATCTTAAATATCCAGTTTGTAGCAAGACTATAAGCAAGGCAAACACGGTTATATTTTGTATTTAAACAGAATAAGTAAGACCCTCTACTGTCTGATTGAGAGTCTATAAAAGTGATGGAAATACTGCTGCAGCCGAGCGCTTTGTATTATATGATTAAAATTTCCATTAATTCATACTCAGAATTAATGTCATACTTTAGTTATGCAAAACTCTGCAGTAATTTAGGCAAATGTGAAACCGCGTGCCCTCATATTTTACACTTCAAAAATGAAGACTTGACTTATTAATAACACAGTAGACTTCTATAAGATAACTTATGTCAAAGGTGTGACTCAGTTACCAACCTGCTCCGGGCTTTAATGGTCAGTAAGGTCTTTTCTTCGCTTCTGTGTCTCGGCATTTCAGCAAAAATGTAGATTTTTCATTATGTGATATAAACTGTATTTACGGGCACTGTGTACGGGAATATGGAAATTGCAGTGTTTTTTTTTTTTTTTTTTTTTGCTGAAATGTTTTCATTTTTAAATTTACTGTGCTTTTATAAACATGCCGTAATGGATTATTTTCTAAAGGAATTATAATTGCTTACTAAAAATGTAATGAGTGAATGTTTCAAAAACTCAATTTGCAGCTTCACCGAATTTTCCGATACAATTCATTCCAATCCAAATTAATTCATGGCAAATCGCATTGAAAAAAAACAGCTATTTCCTGGCTGCAGAAAGCCTGTACTGTGGTGTAGAACACTGTGCCTTGCAGTGGTTTTTAGTAATGTCCCACTAGGGGATCTGAACCAGTGATGTATTAATCACTGGTTCAGCACTATAGACTGCAATACATGAGTCTATAGAAGAAGTCAGCCTATGCAGATGCATAGACTGATTTCCTCACTTCTGGGCAGGATCGATCGGGCACTGGGGGCTACAAGCAGCCCATGGTCACTGGCCAGACTCCAGGCTGCAGAAGATGAATATCGGCTCCCGCCAATCTCGCCACGCGGGGTGTCGAGGGGGGCACGCAGCATTGCGGAACCTCTTGGATGCCGCAGTCATGTTTGACCTCCGCATCCAAGGGGTTAAAAACCAAGATCGGAGGTGTGCTCAGACCAGGGGTTATGAAGCAGGTTTTTAGTTGTCAGTTATAGTTAACATCTGCTCCCAATGTCGTGAAGGGATTAAAGGGCTGGCTGGCTACGATTGGCTGAATGCATGGCCTTGTGGATGATTCCACATTCACAGAGTTTCTTCTCTATGTCCTAATGTGCAGCAGCCATTTTATTAAAGAAATGTGATTCATTACCACAAAGCTTGAGAAAATCCAGATTTGAAGTCAATCGAATATTTCTTGAAATTTGGATTGAATTCCACTACATCAGATTTGATTTGCTCATCTCTAATAACCACCATATATGGAAATTGTATAAACTCTGGTTTCTGAGACAGGTAGTGGGGTGGAGAATTTAGATAATCGTTCTGGTGTCATCTAGTAAGGAGATTTTCATTGGAGTCTGACAGAGAATCCAATTTTTCTTGTGAAAGACACATTTTCAAACAAGGGTCCTAGTTCCCTTTCCCAGGCCTGCATATAAGGATTCTTGCTTGAATACTTGGTGCTATGAAATTAACAGAATGAGATCCCATCTCTTGGCATACTGTAGGAGGCTACCTCAATGGATTGTTTAATTTTTCTATTTCACTGCATGTACTTTAGTTTTATATACCCACCGATTGACTCCAATTGCCAAAATAGGATGCACATATTGGGAAATATAACAAAATTCTACTAATCTGTATAATATACTGGCACTATAGACCAACAGCAGTAGTTCACAAGTCCAAATAAGGGAGCACACTAAATGGCTTTCCTTTGATTATAAATGTCCATATGGACTAGTAGCCAACTTGTTCATAACGCCCACTGTTATGATCTATTACAAGTCTAAGTTGATAGGCTCTATAATCTCTATCGCCCTAATAGTATGGTGGAGAAATAGATATAGGTAACTAGTCTGCAGTACAGGAACCTATATAGATTGAAGCCTAGAGTAATACTGCTAAATTAAAAGAAACTAAACAGGTGTCTTTGGGGGCCGTGGGGTATACACGCTGTCTTAGTTTGAAAAACATTGGTTAGTGACATCACAAAGGGTATGTAACAGCAAAGAGCCAATTTCTAGAGCCACAAGTAAGATTACGACACGGATGGGCAATGACCACGCCATCCATAGGCAATGACCACCCCATCCATAGGCAATGACCACGCCATCCATAGGCAATGACCACGCCATCCATAGGCAATGACCACGCCATCCATAGGCAATGACCACTTCATCCACATCTCAGGAGGATATATCAAGCCTATAACTTTTGTTCTCTCACACTCATCTCTTGTGCTTATTCTGTTCCAGATACTTATATAAAACCGCATGTTCTTTATACACAATGACATTATGGCTTGGCTTTCTACCATGTGTACTATGCTACAATGTGGCACCGTAAGCAATGTCAATGATATAAATGAAGTCTAACAAGTCATCCATCACTATAGTCTAAGCTACTCTTGACTAATAATATCACATTTTGCTCAAACACAATATCAATTTGCTAAATATTTTACTAAGATATTGTAATATAACCGTGCTTTCATTTCCTATTTTGTTCGCTTGGGAAAACATTCTCAAAATATCAGCAGGGTCAGCATTGTAGAACATGTGTGAGCTTCACCCCATGGGAGTTACGTGCAACAAAAGATTCCTGAGCTGTAAACATCCAGTGGTGAGGGATATAAATTGTTTTCACTGTACGGGTCCAGCATTAATATTGCAAGCTCTAAATGTTTCCATGTCGGGGGAATTCGTCTATTAAGATGTTAAGGCTCTAGAACAAATTGGAATGCACCACAAGATCTCATTATCTAAAGCTTCACATTGCAGGGATATCATTCTCCCCAACCATTGGAGGATGGCTGAAATCTATGACTTGTCTTCTTTACATATTTACAACATAAAAAAATCCCATAGTCTAAATAGTCATACTAACACCATGCCCACGGGACTTTAAGGAGCTGTCTAATGTTCAAAACCTAGTTTTGTATATCCTATTAGAGTTACACGTTATTAGGTAAAAGGTCTTCAATTCTGTAGAGTTACCTAAGGTAAGACAAAGTATCTACGTAGTAAAATATATTTTTAAAAATAATGGGAGAGAATGGTAGAATGGCACTGGGCTCATCAGGGACTCATACATATTATTGTGGAGAATGTAGCTCAATAGCAGCAATGGTGTGGACTCAACCAGTCAGGGACAAAAAATCTGTAGCAAACAGTAGAGATGAGCGAGTAGTACTCGATCGAGTAGGTATTCGATCGAATACTACGGTATTCGAAATACTTGTACTCGATTGAGTACCACTCACTACTCGAATGTAAAAGTTCGATGCAGAACAATCATTGATTGGCCGAATGCTATACAGTCGGCCAATCAACGCTGGTTCTTCTTCTACCTTTAGAAGTCTTCTCCGTGCAGCTTCCCCACGGCGTCTTCCGGCTCTTCATTCACTCTGCCAGGCATCGGACCTGGGTAGAGCCGACTGCGCATGTCCACTTGTAGTGCGGGCATGCGCAGTCAGCTCTGCCCAGGCCCGATGCCTGGCAGAGTGAATGAAGAGCCGGAAGACGCCGCTGCAAGGAGAAGACTGCAAGGAGAAGACTTCTCGGAGGATCCAGCTCGAGCCTCACTCGTGGACTTGGTAAGTATAATTTGATCGAACGTTGCCTACCCCTGAAACGAGCATTTTCCCCCCATAGATTATAATAGGGTTCGATATTCGATTTGAGTAGTCGAATATTGAGGAGCTACTCGAAACGAATATCGAACCTCGAACATTTTACTGTTCACTCATCTCTACTAACTAACAGTAAATACTAACTGTACATGGGGCTTGCTACCAGCCACACAAATTAACCAAAAATAGCACAATATCATCTCACAGTGTCAAGACAGACCCAGGCACCTCCTGTTTCACCCAGGATCTGAAGTACAAGATCTGCAGCCTTTTATGGCCCAGTAATGAGCCTAGGACCTACACCTATTATATATATATATATATATATATATATATATATATATATATATATACACACACACACACACACACACACACACACACACACACACACACACACACAGAATAGCACAAACATGTTCTATGGATTTGTCAGCTAAATACATAACTTGAGTCCAGCTCACCAATGGCACTCACTATATGATTCCCCTCTTTCGGGCACATCCATCTCCATTTCCTAGACACAGTACAGTCACGGGAAAGATGAATATTTCCCTATACTGTATTTTCCGTGCTCTTCACAATTCAGAAGACAAATCTGCAATGCAAGCCTATTAAATGCTGATGACAAATGTCTATACGGGGTTACAAATTTCCTAGCTTTGCATGTAAAGGTAATCCGATATGTACTCACTCTGAGGTTCGTGACGTCTATCTGGAATATTTCAGCTATGTCACCCATTTCTAGTGTATTCAGCAATATGCAGATGAGGAGAACTGTCACCATGTGCTGTTTTTCCATTAATTCCCTCCATATAGTAATGGTGAGGAATGTACGAAGCAGCTAAATTTACGAGATTCTAGACACCAATCTTCAATTCTTTTATACAAAAAAGTGATAGATTGTTCATTAAAAATCCAATTGAATTCCTGATTTATGTGTTAGTTTGGGTCATGTGTTTGTACACAGTCTGTGGTCGCGCAAGGAAACATTTATAACATTGTCATGTCTAGAGGAAGAGTTAAGATCGCGCGTCAGATAACTTGTGATACCACTATGAGTTGTACTCAATGGAAGGAAATAAGGAATGTGTTAATTCATGTATTGCAGGACTGAATACACTGTATCAATGTCAGAATTTGCATAATGTAGTGTAAGCAGTCAATGGGACTTATTACTTGTACGGTCTGATTAATGGCACACGAATGGGTTTGGATAATAGAGAAAGGTCTCTTGGTAGTTGATATCTCAACAGCACATATCTCTTCTCATTAGGATTCACTACAATAGACATGAAAATATCTTTTTTTTCAATATATTATAGGACTAGTGTATTTCACTTGTCCAATATGTATTGATAGCTATTTGTAAAACTGGTACTGATCAGCCATATCTCTAGATAGGTAATGTAAGGACAACATATCATCAGAAAATCACCCATATTTTAAACCAAATTTTTATTTGAAATATGTATATTTTTTTCAATTTTTTTTTTATTGCGTTTTGTCTTAAAATAATATCCAAACAATATCAATATAGAGAATTACTAAAATATTGCCAAATATAAAGTCTGTTGTGAGTTATTAAGTTTATATTCTGCTACAAGGTAGACTGAATCAATGGCAACGCAGGGACCAGTCGTACACGTAGAAGAAGAACGACACACACGTGTTTGGATACTAACATTTTTTTTTTTAATGTAGATTGTGAGCCCCATTTAGGGATTACAAAGTAATTTTTTTTCCCTATCAGTATGTCTTTGTAGTATGGGAGGAAATCCACACAAAAACGGGGAGAACATACAAACTCCTTGAAGATTTTGTTCCACCGGCGTAGTTGAGCTAAACACACACATTCAGCACTGCTTCATCACACCAATAGAATGCATTGGCCAGCACTGATTGGCCAGAGTACGGAATTCGGCCAATCAAGTGCACCCTCGGCTCTGCTACATCAGAGCCTAGGGTGCGCTTGAACCCTTGTGCACCCTCGGCTCTGCTACATCAGAACCGAGGGTGCGCTTGAACCCTTGTGCACCCTCGTCTCTGCTACGTCAGAGCCTAGGGTGCGCTTGAACCCTTGTGCACCCTCGGCTCTGCTACATCAGAGCCGAGGGTTCGCTTGAAACCTTGTGCACCCTCGGCTCTGCTACATCAGAGCCGAGGGTGCGCTTGAAACCTTGTGCACCCTCGGCTCTGCTACATCAGAGCCGAGGGTGCGCTTGAACCCTTGTGCACACTCTGCTTCATCACGCTAATAGAATGCATTGGCCAGCGCTGATTGAAGCAGAGCTGAATGTGTGTGCTTAGCTTAACTACTCCTCTGGTGTAGTTGAGCTAAGCACACACATTCAACATTGCTTCATCACGCCAATAGAATGCATTGGCCAGTGCTGATTGGCCGAATTCCGTACTCTGGTCAATCAGCGCTGGCTCTGCTGGAGGAGGCGGAGTCTAAGGTCTGACCAGAATGGAGACTGGTGTGGAGCGATCTTAGACTCCGCCTCCTCCAGCAGAGCCAGCGCTGATTGGCCAGAGTACAGAATTCGGCCAATCAGCGCTGGCCAATGCATTCCTATGGGAAAAAGTTAGCTTGCGACAATCGCAAGCTGACAGGGATTTCCAAGTAATAAAGTGATTTATATGCCCCCATACATGCTTCCCCTGCTGTCCCAGTGTCATTCCAGGGTGTTGGCATCATTTCCTGGGGTGTCATAGTGGACTTGGTGACCCTCCTCAGACGGATTTGGGATTCCCCCTTAATGAGTATATGTTCCCCATAGACTATAATGGGGTTCGAAACCCGTTCGAACAGTCGAACAGTAAGCGACTGTTCGAATCGGATTTCGAACCTCGAACATTTTGGTGTTCGCTCATCTCTAGACAGTAACAAACATCCCATCTGACAGTAAAGGATATGTTAGTGTACAGTTAAACTGAGGGGGGGATTCTTCATTATCGCTGGGCTGTAAGGCTGCCCTTCTGACAGTGGGGAGATATCAGAGCCAAAATTAACGGAAACACAGGGCACATACTGTATTGGGAAAGTCAACATTGCACTGATTTTAGCACATGGTGGATATAAAACCATACATTGGTGAGGACATGAAAGGTTGTCTTTAAGCATTCCCTTTACACAAAAAAATATTTTCTCAGAATATTTTAAGCCAAACGAAAAGGTATGAACACAGACATATTTATACCAAGTATCAAGTCCCTCAAAAAAGATCTCTCTGGAGTGATTGAAAACGTATGAAGGCCATGGCAAGGTTACTTCATACCATAAGGTACTTTTGTCATCTATTTGTCCATTACCACTCGTTGTTATGTCTACTCAAGCTCAAATCTGATATTTTTAGTGTTGAAACCTAAACTAACGTTAGAGAGTTTTCCATTCACGTAGGATCTCGGTTTGTTGTTTGTGTTCCATGAACCACAGTATCGTTTTAATGCCTTTGGTTCCCGTTAAGTTACTTAACGCTTATTCTCAATCCCCCAACAAAGCTTTAGCAGATGTTGGATCAAAGTGCACTGCTCTTATTATTGATTTTCAATTCACCTTGAAATGTGTTTTGATGTTTTTTTCCTTGTGTCAGAAAGGGCACGGAAATGTCAGATTCATAATACAAAACCAGTGGGATAAGACTGTGTGTGAAAGACACAATACATTCTGGCATGATAGACCCAGACAGTGGGGTCCAATTTTTCGGTTGAGAAAGTCACATTGTCCCTATATATAAAGTAATTAGGGTAAGGCTAAGCTATGACTATCCATAAAATATGGGAAGAATACGCAAATCTGACTTCCATGATGTAATTAGGAAGCCAGTGCCAGTGCACCAATAGAGGGTGCTCACTGAGAATGTGCAAGTCTATCTTCCATGATGTAATTAGGAAGACAGAGTCTCAAGTCAAGCAAGCCAATAGAGGGCGCTCCCTTTGCTTGACTGAGACTCTGTCTTCCTAATTACGTCATGGAAGATAGACTTGCACATTCTCAGTCAGCGCCCTCTATTGGTGTGCATACTTGAGGCACTGACATCCTAATTACATCATGGGAGTCAGATTTGCATATTCTTCCCATGTTCCTTTGCAGTGGAGCGCTCATGGCTTAATAAGACTCCACACACCTAAATGGTGGTTCGCTCCCTATGGAGTGATGATATCCCCCCTATCCATAAAATGTAAATGGTAGACAAGAGCATATTCATTGATGATACCAGTTGTATTCCATACAACAAGACAGAATTTGGTAACAATGCTTTTATTGTATTAATTTCAAAGCATATCCATTGTCCCCATAGGATATGGACATTTGGGGGTAATTTGTGTTCAAAGAAATACATGTATCTTTGGGTTAAAATTATATACAAATTTTTCAACAGTATTCTGGAGCCTGCATGTGTTCTCATACATTGCAAGCTGCTCAGCAGTGTTCAGTGCTAAATTTGTCTGGATGGTTTGTAGCACTTTCACTGCTCTTGTGAAGACTTATAAAGCCAAAAACCCATTTGTTTTAAGTTTATTTTTATAGAATACTGCTTACATTTGTGTGCAGGAGAACATAGAAAGATGCTACAGCGTGAAAAGCTTGTCAGATGGATGTCACACTAAATGGGACTTACAGCCAGCAGCCTGCCATGTGTGAGAATACATGCAAGCTACAAAAGACAAATAATTGAAACATTTTAATAAAGGCTAATTACAAAAAAATTATCTGGAATATACTGTATGGGTGCTTATAAATAGAAAAAAAAAATATTCCTCTCAGAATAGTGAAGCCTATAGCCCAGTGGTAGTATGCACATGTTTTAACCTTAAGGTTGAGTTCTTCTAGGAAGTCTATCACCTCCCCAAATATATTCAACTGTCACCAGTGTGTTACAGAGCACATTAGAACAGTGTTCCTGGGAGCTGAAGGCCCAGCCCAGTGCATCAAATGTCTCAGTTGTATAAAACGTCAAAGTTTTCTCCAAATCTGCAAAAGTGACAGATGCAACAAAGGTATGCTGTTTATCAATGTAATGTGTTCTGTAACATAGTGGTGTAAGTCGAATATGTCTGAGGAAGGTGATAGACTCCCTTTAAAATCTGGTAAGTAGAAGCCTTTAGGGCTAAGCAAGTCTTCCTCAGATTCCGGTCACTCACTCCATATAACCCTGTGATCACTCCCACTGACTTTGAAAGAATGTATATTTATAGGGTGATTATTAGAGGTTCCATTCACATGGAGGAAAACGGTGAGGAATTTGGTGTGCTGAAATTCCACACCAAATTCCTAACCGTTTTCCTCCATGTGAATGGACCCTTATATACAGTTTGCTGAATGCCCTCCCTCTAAATATAAGTTGGACTATATGACAGGCTGGGAACAGGACTTGGAGACCACCCTAACTCCAGTGCAATGGAGTGTTGCATGTTCAGTAGTAAAGGCAGCTGGCAAGCCACCCTCATGGAGCCCTCCTTAAAAATAGTTCACAGAACCGATTTGGCTCCCTTTGGACTAAATACTGTAGTTTTTACCCTATGGTTTCACTGCTTTGTTTTCATGGCTGTGCTGCTTCATATCTGGTGGCCTTGCCCCCTAGTTTGTCACTTCTGGACGGCCATCCATACTGTTGGGATAGTGAATAGCCTGTGTTTTCTTACTCTGCCTGAAACCACCTACCATAATATGTACCCAATATAAATTATTCAATATATTCTAATGGCCCGCTTTTTGTCCCCTTGGCAGTGATCGCCTCCTACTCACCACCCAACCCATGCAATTAAGAACTGTCCATTACTCCCCCCTCCCCCATTCCTGTTTTTTTCCTGGTTAATTACCTTCTTATTCATACTCCCTTATTGGATTTCTGTTATGTTTCTGTGAGACACAAAACGCAGACAAGACGGACAACAACAAAGGGAGGTCAGCTAGCCAAAGGTCAGTAACAGTCGAGCTATGCAGTTCCAAATCGGAGTCCAAAGAATAGTCAGTAGGAGAAGCCAAAGGTCAAGGATTAGAATGCAAGCAGAAATAGTGACAGTAAGGAGCAAGTATGCGCATGGCAATAGCAAGCACTGGTGTGAATGAGAGCCAAGACTAAATAGGGGAGGAAGAATCCGCCCTGAACCTGATAGAAAGACAGGATGTCAATCACAGGGCAAGACAAAATTTAACCACTTAATGGACAGAGGCAACAAGGGCAGAAGACGGGTGTGGTACAAATACAATCACAGAACTAGAGCCGTGTTCACACAGTGCAACTAAAAACTTTAAGCAAATTATCAAACTGCACGCGCCTCCTGCACCGCAGCACGCAAGCAGAGGGTTGCGCAGAGACCTGAACAGGCAGAGAAGTTACACCAGTGTAAGGTTTTAGTCCTTAGTGGAACATTTTCAAGCTTGAAGAACCATCATTAAGGACAGAAATGTTGCACTGGATCTACAGATATTATCTTGTGTATGGCCAGCTATCACTTGGTCAGCTTATAGAGATGTAACCATATCTTGCCATAATACAGCATGTTCACAGCTGCCAATGTTCGCCCATTTATACAGTATTATTGGCTGCCGCACCTTGAGCATGCATGTGTCATGGTTATGTCAATGCCCAAGCAACCATATACTGAATTCTGCTTGCACCTCTATGGGAATGGGGTAGGAAAACTTTCCCTGGTGCTACGAAAGCTGACTAGGCCCTGCCTCAGTGTGTTGGTCAGCTGTACCCAAGCTAAACTTGCCCCCGACAACTTCTGGCTCTCTAAACGCGAAGACCTATCAGTTGGGGAGAGAGCTGAAAGAAGCTAGGGACTGGGATGCTAAAGGCGGTCACCCCTAATAAAAGAATAGTTGCAGCTGCAAACAGAAACAACCAGGATGGGACATGCTGGAGAACAAACAGACACAGCACAACCATAAACACACAACAGGAGTTTGAGGAGAGGAACAGTGGAGTAGTGAGGAAAGGATATCACAGGACAGGGGCAAAATAAACCTGAAGGGGGCCACACGGTGGCTCAGTGGTTAGCACTGCAGCCTTGCAGCACTGGAGTCCTGGTGTTCAAATCCCGCCAAGGGCAAAAAACCATCTGCAAGGAGTTTGTATGTTCTCCCCGTGTTTGCGTGGAATTCCATCCCATATTCCAAAAAAAGACATACTGATAGGGAAAAATGTACATTGTGAGCTCTATGTGGGGCTCTACATTTAAAAAAAAATAAAAAATAAACCTGAAGCCCTAAATAAACACTCATCTATACCAAACTGTGACAGGCAACCAGAAATGAAGGACAGGGGTTGAGAAGAATTGTTGAGGGTTAAACAGACTTTCACACAAGACAAAACTCTACACATCCAAATCAGCTCCTGAGACTGTGACTCTTCCACAAAACACTCCTCCTAAACTGGGCCAAGAATCCTGGTTGGTAACAACAAAATCCAGCAAGGACTGAAGCCAGCAGTGAGTCTTTTACAGAGCCCGAAACTACTTGATTGATTACAATGTCAAACACCTGAAGCTCGCATCTACTAAGACACCCAGCCAGCTCAAGTCAAGTCAAAATATGGTAAAAACCCGCTTACCACGATGTTGCGGCTTCCCCCACCCCGGAGTTGGCTCAAATGAATGGGCCGATGCCGGAGGTTGCGACTGCCAGGCGGAAGCCGTGGCTCAGCGAGCCGTGGAATCCGCCTGAAGAAAGGGCTGCTTGCTTATTTCTTTCCGCTATCGGCAGCTGCCGATAGTGGAAAAAAGAACGCTAGTGGTCTCCATAAACCACAATTGTAAAGGGTTGGATTATGACGTGGATTCTGCTGTCAAAATCTGCCCTTTTGGCCCCGTGTGACCTAGCCCTAAGGCAGATACCCAACCCCTGACTCCACAGCTCAGTGGCAAAGAGAATAACCAGAGAGACACAGGACACCAGCTCAAATCCCCGGACAAACACCACCAGCAAACACACAAACAACTCAGGTCCTGACAGCATGAAGTCACGTCTAGCAATAGTATTACTTCTTGTCTGTATTCTGACGATACTTAGACAGGATGTTTAATCGGATATTAATATTTATCAATAGGGGGAATTTATCTAAACTAGCATATACTAAGCTGCTTTGTGATGGGTTGTTATGGAAAAGAGAGTTCTTGTTTCAGACAGTTTTATAGTTCTGACAACTCTTAACCATCCACAGGACAGCAAATGTCTTCAGGGAACTTATTGTAAAAAGCTGCGGACATAAGGCTTGTAAAGTTGTAATGACAAAGCATTGAAGAGTCTGAGAAGTGACCTATTAGAAAGGTCTTACACAACACTTACGGCAGTTCTACTTTATAGATTTAATTTTCAGTAAATGGAAAGAACATGACAGATTAGAAATAATGAGGGAATAAAGTGGCGCTGCTCAGCTCCTAGACTTCCATCTTATACATAATGAAGTAATGATTGGTTAAGTTGAATATACCGGTTACAGAGGTCAACCATCTTGGCAGGCTTGGGACATCGCAAAGCCTTCAGCATTCATTTTGTAGTTCATCATATTCCACCATTGTGTGTCGTGTCAAATAGATGAAAGTATATATTACACAGGGACAGACAGTGACAACTTCTTAAAATGTTGCACCGTCACCTAATAAAATATCTTCTAAACTACTTGGATGCGGTTGTAGGGCTGGTTAACAACATAGTGAATTTATGTTTTTGTGTATCAAAGTACGATGTTGTTATCGACAAACTAATAATGTAATATATTATTATCTTCTTTTTGCACCCTGGGTGTGGTCGCATCTGACAGAACCTGGTGCCACATAAAATAAAGATTGACATACCCTGGAGAAACGAGTACTATGGCAGAAGTGGTCGCACCCCAGCTGCACCAACAGCTCATTTGCAGAGTAAAAGTTGATTTTCTAGGTAAAAAGACACTCACTGAACCACTATTGACTCTTATAATGACATAAGTCTAGAAGCAATTTTGATAGCAATAGACTAATACCTGTAGGTTTGTTTCAGTTGGTGGTCCAAATATTGGATCATGTTTCACATACTGGGTATGTGTGTTGGTGTGAATAGCTGGTGAGACACCACTGTGTTGCTAAATCAGTCTGGTTTTAGGTTACTCCTGAGTGCCCTGTTGTCATCCTTTAAATGACAAAGAAAGCTAGACTTTCCAAGTCATTACCTCATGTAATAGTCCTGGTGTTAGTGGCACTTGACCTAGATCAAAAGATGCTGGCGCTCAAGTGAACAGTCAGGGATGTAGGCAAAAGACAGTCTGTTGGTAAGCACAAGCATAAATACTCCAATATGGTAACTCAAGATATAGGTTAGGTAGGTGGTATAGGGTCAGTATAATAACCAGGCTGAGGTCAGGGATGGCATAACAACTATAGTCAGGCAGAAGCCAAACACAAGAAGTCAGAATATACTGTATCAGATACATCATCACAGGAACTGAAAAGCTGGGAAACTTTTTGCCCAGGAAGGGGAAGGTGCCTTAAACATCTTAGGCTTAGACTAGGGTCAGATTTGACAGTGCAATTGCCCTTTATGAGTCAGTTGAGTGAGTATCACCTATGGCTAGTGCCGCACCTCCCATGAGGCGACCTGAAGCGAGCGCTTCAGGCGGTGCTATGCCAGGGCCTCAGGGAGGGCGGCAATTTTGCTAACCTAAGCCAGTCCAGGACAAGCTGTCCTGGACTGGCTTAGCACGGAGCGGTGGTTTGGGGAGGCCACTGGAGCAGCGCTGCTCCAGCAGCCTCCCCGCATGCTCAGGCAGAGCGCAGGCGGTCTCCGGGCCTGTTCTCTGCCGGCGAACGGTGCTAAGCCCCGCCCCTCTACTAAGCCACGCCCCATCCGCTAAGCCACACCCCCACTTCGTCCCCTCCCCCGGCAGGGGGGGGCCGCTTCTGCACTTCGCCTCGGGCGGCGAAAGGGGCAGGTTCACCCCTGCCTATAGCAGTGCAAACCAGCAAGAGGAAGGAGGCAGGAGGGCCATGAGAGAAGTGACTCCGGAGTAGTTGAGCTGAGTGTGCAATATCGTCTGCAGAGTGTAGTTGAGCTGAGTGTGCAGTATCCGAATCTGCACAGTCAGCTTCATCTCGCCATATGAATGCATTGACCAGCGTGGATTGGCCAGTGTACAGCATTCGGCCAATCAACGCTGGTTCTGCAGAGGAGGCGGAGTCTAAAAATTGGACCAGAATGGAAACTGCTGTGGACCGAATTTAGACTCCTCCTCCTCAGGAAGAACCAGCGTTGATTGGCCGAATGCTGTACACTGGCCAATCAACGCTGGTCAATGCATTCCTATGGGAAAAAGTCAGCTCTGGCATATTGCAAGCTGACAGGGATCCCGACATAATAAAGGTACTTGATGCCCCCAGGCATGCTTCCTCTACTGTCCCAGTTGCATTCCAGGGTGTTGGCATCATTCCCTGGGGTGTGATAGTGGACTTGATGACTCTTCTGAGTCGAATGGTGGGATCTCCTGCAGCAATACCAAATACTGGCACTTCTATTACAGGTTGCATAGAGCAGACTGTAATAGATGAACTTTCAAGACAAGCCTGAGAGCCTTTAATAGTCTCTTGGCTGTTATGGTAATGAATCGCCGGTCCCGGATCTCTCTAGGACAGAACTTGGAGCCTTTTTTTATATAGCTAATCTTTATTGTCAGGTAAATACTATACATTATTATACACGGAGGTCTTTTCTACTTGTCCCATGTCATGTAAATATCAACATAGTGTTTTGTTACAATACATGAAGGAAATGCTAATTTTTCTAATGATCTCCAGGCAGGTATGGTGTTTATGCATGATATGTTTTATGTATTAGAAATTGTTGGGAGAATTATTATACTATATGTATATGCTAATACATATTTTCAAACCTGACCTTTATTATTTAAATGTCACTAGGATGCAGAATTACATGGAAATATTGAGAAATAATCCAGTTTATGGCATAATATTGTATTATACAGTATAATTTCGTCATACCTTACCAACCAGTCCACCTTTAACTCTACTTCTCCCTTAATCCACCTCTTTATTCTTTTTCCATTGGCCTCTCCCCTTTGGCAATCCTCCATTGGCTACCATCACCTAGCAATGGGGTTATCCGTTTCGTAAGATGGGGCAGCACTGCAGTACTTACACTCGCCACTACAGTTTGTACAGGGAATGAGCAGTGCAGGTTTCCCCCTCTACCTTGGTCCCAGTGATCTGTGGGGGTCCAGGGTGTTAGACCCTAATAGAACTAGTATTGATGGATAGGCCATCAATTTCACAACCCATTTGCAAGGGTTGAGCTGTGATACCAAACCCAGCTGTTGTGCATACGATTGGCTATGTGCTTTGTAAGTACCGAGGAGGCTATAGTACTCACATGAGCGAGCCTGCTCACACAAGTGATCGGCTGGGGGCCCTGGTGTCAGAGCCTAGGCCAATCTATAATTGATGACCTGTCCTAAGGATGGGTCATTAATTATGTTTGGAAAATCCCTTTACGGTTGAGGCCCAATGTTGCAGAAATGCAGCTTTTCTTGTTGCAGCTTTTGCTGCTGTTTTATGAGCCAAAGCCAAGAATGGATCGAGCAGAATGTAGAACTTTTTAGATATTCCCATTCCTTTTGTAGCTTTTCTTGGCTTTGGCTCATAAAACCACAGCAAAATCTGCAACAACAAAAAATCTGCGTTTCTGCAACATGGGACCTCAGCCTAAGGCTAAGGCCCCACATTGCGTAAGTACAACTTTTTTGTTGCAGATTTTGTTGCAGTTTTTTGAGCCAAAGCAAGGAGTAACATGTGCAAAAGGTAGAAGTATAAGAACTTCCTATATATTTCCCATTCCTTTTGTAGCCATCCTTGGCTTTGGCTCAAAAAACTGCAACAGTATAAGTCGTGTTCCTGCAACAGAAAATCTTAGGCTGAGGCCCCCTTGCAGATTATGTTGCTATTTTTGGAGCCAAAACCAAAAATAGCTACAAAAGGAATGAGAACTATATAGGAAGTTCTTATACTTCTACCTTGTGCTCAATCCACTTCTGGTTTTGGCTTAAAAAAACCACAGCGAAACTTCCGTGATGTGAGGCCTTATGTGATTATTGTAAATGTCATGTCACATTCTGTAATACATTGTATCTGCTGGTGTTAAATACAGCTCAGTCAAGGGCAATTCATCTTTGCAATTCACCTGTTCTTCCATCTATAGAATTGTTGCAAATACAATATTTACAATGAAGTGTTTTAAACAAAGCAAAGTAGAAAACGTTCATGTACACAGTTTCGTTTATTGTTCCCCCGGTCTGCCCTTTAATAATATGGAAGAACAGAGAATTGTACAACAAGGGATCTGAACAGAAGCGAATAAACTGCTCTCACGGCGAGTTATTCTCTAGGTGCCAGAAACTGCTTAAGATGGAAGCAGATTTACAATTATTTGCTCAAAATTTAGAAAAGGGCCATTGTTACCTCTCTTTATTAAGTATTGGTGTGTGTTAGGTCTGTTGTATAACGTTCTTAGCTTTGTGTTACAGGGCTGTCTTTAATCCAGGCAAATATAGTAGACTCAGATGTACAGGGGTAACACGTATATGGTTATTTAGATAGGGGTGGGCACAGAGGGTCAGACAAAATGGCAGAGAAGATATTAGTTACTGGTGACTGAGGACGTCACTGGTAAGCTGTACAATATATACTGTTTCTTAAAGGGGCTGCATCATGATGGAACCCTGACCATTAGCTCTGTTAGTGCATGTAGATGTCATGGAGGAGAAGACCCCAAGACTATCTCAATGACCCATAACTGAGGGCCATAAGAATCTTTAAAGGACCCTTCTCCTTTACCAGGTATGGTGCACTCAAGGTTTACATGGATAGTCAGTCAATGTTAAATTTCCTCTATGGCATATAGTAAAACAGCTCGACTCAGCTACAACACTAGATTATTGAAGGGTTGAGAAGTCTGACGTGCGGCTAAACCGCTGATTCTTTTAAAACTTCTCTTCATTACTAAGAAACCCCTTTAGGCTAAGGCCACACATAGCATCCCGCAGAAAAAAAAGGCATTGCAGGAAAAACCGTGGCACAACACATCACACGTTTTCCTGCAACACTTTCTGCTTCAATTATACCTATAGGTAAACCACCTGAATGTCCATAGGTATAATTGATATGCTCTGATTGCCAAAACCACAATGGGTTTCGAAATCGCAGCATGTCCGCTACACATATTATTCCGCAAACTGCGGCTGGGAGTCGCTAGATGTTAGGAATAGGTGTTGTGCAGTATCAGACATGGAAACATACAATACATTACTGATAACTATAGCCTTAAAGATTAGAACAATAGATCACATTAGTTAAATGCTCACTTATCTGTAGAGAGGTTACAACATGCAAATGGTTTCCATCACCACTTGTACTTGATTCTTTATAGGCAGTCTCGGGTACTTGGAGGAGCCTTTTCTGAATACTCTAGTCTGACTCTGAACAGCTGCCTCCTTCAGAAAGTCTCAGGAATCCCTGCTGGCAGCTCTGGTTATATGCTGACAACTCCAACCTGCTTTGCTTTCTCTCCTATTGCTCCAGTGCTCTCCTGACTTCCTCCTGCCATGCTCATGTGGCTCTGGGCTATAATGAGTCTTATTGGTAGTGACGGGAGACCATTGCACCCTTCCCAAATTGCTGAACAAGTGCACCCAACTGCTCTCTGAATTCAGGAAACTTTGAGTCTACAGTATTGAACTCTCCACGTAATGGGAATCCTGCCTTTATATCTTTTCTCTATTTCTGCTGCTGTGGATAATGCAGTCATAGGCCCTGCGCCCCAACAATCCAGACTTTTACTCCTTCCACCTCTGTTGGTGACACAGTCCCAGAACCTAGCATTCTCACGTGAATAAGGCGGACCGATAGTCTGGGGCTGTATACTCAATCCCCTCTTCCCATCCCCCTTCCCCAAACCCCTCTTAAGCCACTGATATGCATCAGAACTCAGACAAGTGTAAAACATCTTTAACCCCTTCAAGTATGAAACATTCTCAAGGCACATACTGCAGGAATATAATTCACATTAACCCTTCCAGGATATGTTACATTTAACATTGTGTCATGTGCATCCGTCACAAGTCTTTCCTTATGAATTGCTGAGCACTGAATCCTATAGTTTTAATGGCTTTATATGATAAGACATTGCGTTGCAGTGTTAGCGTCGAGTTAAACTCCAAGTCCACAGTTGTTAGGATCGGATTTTGCAGTTTACCGTCCCGGTGCACAGCGCCACCTGTGGGTCAATCCAACTATCGCCCTCATGCAGTGAGGCGACTGGAGTCTAACTCCAGTTTTTCCCCTACTGAGCATGCTCAGAGGCTAAGTCCCGTTTAGCCAACGCCATCTTTTTTTGTGTGTTGGGGTACTGAGCACCTCTGGTCTGACGTATATGTTTTTTAAGCATTTGACAAAGATTTCCAATTTTACATACGTGGATGCTGGATTCTTCAAATCTTCTGTAAGTCCGGTTATGGCCATACCGAGCACGACCAGTGAGGTCATGGCCACCGCCCTGTTGGGCGGGGACTTGCCTTTATATGGTGTGAGCCGACGCCCACCTGGGCCTGCGAACCTCACTGCAGTGTCTTGCAGCCTAGCGGTTCTGTAGTTAAAAAATTATTATTTTTATATATATATATATATATATATATATATATATATATATATACATACATACACACACACACACAGAATCGTAACAACAGTACAGAACATCACCAAGGAAAGGTTCTAGGCGTAGTCGACTCATACTAAATCCATCTTGTTGCTACAGATCTGTAAGTAATATTGGGTGATCTACACTTCTCTTTTTATTGACATACTTATGAAGAAGAAATGAAACGTATCTCTTTAATTTTCTTTTCGGCGTTCCTTCCTAGTTAATGCGCTAGCTCAATCATTTCTGCAATTAATAAATGGCTGACTTGCTGACAAAAAGAATTTCCACATCAAATTACATGTAATGAAAAAAGCAATTATTACAACCAGAAATTTAATAGATTAAATTACTTATGACAATGGCTTGTAATGTATAATTATTCATCTGTCTTCTACTAGATCACAAAAATTAGGATACTGAACTCGTAGCTATTTTAGATTCTTTCAAATCTGTAATAAGAGACAGAATTATACATCAGGAATGGCAAGAACTTTCCCGAAACATAAGTCAGGAGGGTAACAGTAAACAAACATGCCATACCAGATAACTAATTGTATTACATAAAGTATGGCAGGGCTGGAGTCCTAGGTTAGAATCCAGCCAAGAACAATGTCGGTGTATATGTTCGCTACAAGTTTAATTGTGATCACTGATATAACTTAGAGGTCATGGTGGTTATAGTAGTGCCGACAGGTAACATTTACCACATTAAAACTAGTTAAAACTTAAAATGGTAGTCAGTGCATTGTGAATTTATTACCCCCGAGTTCTGGTGCATTGAAGTGAGATAGAGGAAGAAGATTCGTTATACATAGACTTTCACTGTCAGAAAGGAGACAATTCTAAGCCCTTCCTGGCTCAACCACATAGATAATGACTAGAGATGAGCGAACAGTGTTCTATCGAACACATGTTCGATCGGATATCAGGGTGTTCGCCATGTTCGAATCGAATCGAACACCACGTGGTAAAGTGCGCCAAAATTCGATTCCCCTCCCACCTTCCCTGGCGCCTTTTTTGCACCAATAACAGCGCAGGGGAGGTGGGACAGGAACTACGACACTGGGGGCATTGAAAAAAATTGGAAAAAGTCATTGGCTGCCGAAATCAGGTGACCTCCATTTTAGACGAATAGTGGATTTCAAATCCGGGTCATATGAGAATGTGAACTTTGTGACTATGAGACAGGGATAGCTGTACAGGCAGGGATAGCTAGGGATAACCTTTATTTAGGGGGGAATGTTATTAAAAATAACTTTTTGGGGCTCTATCGGGTGTGTAATTGTGATTTTTGTGAGATAAACTTTTTCCCATAGGGATGCATTGGCCAGCGCTGATTGGCCGAATTCCGTACTCTGGCCAATCAGTGCTGGCCAATGCATTCTATTAGCTTGATGAAGCAGAGTGTGCACAAGGGTTCAAGCGCACCCTCGGCTCTGATGTAGCAGAGCCGAGGCTGCACAAGGGTTCAAGCGCACCCTCGGCTCTGATGTAGGAGAGCCGAGGGTGCACTTGAACCCTTGTGCACCCTCAGCTCTGCTACATCAGAGCCGAGGGTGCGCTTGAACCCTTGTGCACACTCTGCTTCATCAAGCTAATAGAATGCATTGGCCAGCGCTGATTGGCCAATGTATTCTATTAGCCTGATGAAGTAGAGCTGAATGTGTGTGCTAAGCACACACATTCAGCTCTACTTCATCGGGCTAATAGAATGCATTGGCCAGCGCTGATTGGCCAGAGTACGGAACTCGACCAATCAGCGCTGGCTCTGCTGGAGGAGGCGGAGTCTAAGATCGCTCCACACCAGTCTCCATTCAGGTCCGACCTTAGACTCCGCCTCCTCCGGCAGAGCCAGCGCTGATTGGCCGAAGGCTGGCCAATGCATTCCTATGCGAATGCAGAGACTTAGCAGTGCTGAGTCAGTTTTGCTCAACTACACATCTGATGCACACTCGGCACTGCTACATCAGATGTAGCAATCTGATGTAGCAGAGCCGAGGGTGCACTAGAACCCCTGTGCAAACTCAGTTCACGCTAATAGAATGCATTGGCCAGCGCTGATTGGCCAATGCATTCTATTAGCCCGATGAAGTAGAGCTGAATGTGTGTGCTAAGCACACACATTCAGCACTGCTTCATCAAGCCAATACAATGCATTAGCCAGTGCTGATTGGCCAGAGTACGGAATTCGGCCAATCAGCGCTGGCTCTGCTGGAGGAGGCGGAGTCTAAGGTCGCTCCACACCAGTCTCCATTCAGGTCCGACCTTAGACTCCGCCTCCTCCGGCAGAGCCAGCGCTGATTGGCCGAAGGCTGGCCAATGCATTCCTATGCGAATGCATACTTAGCAGTGCTGAGTCAGTTTTGCTCAACTACACATCTGATGCACACTCGGCACTGCTACATCAGATGTAGCAATCTGATGTAGCAGAGCCGAGGGTGCACTAGAACCCCTGTGCAAACTCAGTTCACGCTAATAGAATGCATTGGCCAGCGCTGATTGGCCAATGCATTCTATTAGCCCGATGAAGTAGAGCTGAATGTGTGTGCTAAGCACACACATTCAGCACTGCTTCATCAAGCCAATACAATGCATTAGCCAGTGCTGATTGGCCAGAGTACGGAATTCGGCCAATCAGCGCTGGCTCTGCTGGAGGAGGCGGAGTCTAAGGTCGGACCTGAATGGAGACTGGTGTGGAGCGATCTTAGACTCCGCCTCCTCCAGCAGAGCCAGCGCTGATTGGTCGAGTTCCGTACTCTGGCCAATCAGCGCTGGCCAATGCATTCTATTAGCCCGATGAAGTAGAGCTGAATGTGTGTGCTTAGCACACACATTCAGCTCTACTTCATCAGGCTAATAGAATACATTGGCCAATCAGCGCTGGCCAATGCATTCTATTAGCTTGATGAAGCAGAGTGTGCACAAGGGTTCAAGCGCACCCTCGGCTCTGATGTAGCAGAGCTGAGGGTGCACAAGGGTTCAAGTGCACCCTCGGCTCTCCTACATCAGAGCCGAGGGTGCGCTTGAACCCTTGTGCACACTCTGCTTCATCAAGCTAATAGAATGCATTGGCCAGCACTGATTGGCCAGAGTACGGAATTCGGCCAATCAGCGCTGGCCAATGCATTCTATTAGCCCGATGAAGTAGAGCTGAATGTGTGTGCTAAGCACACACATTCAGCACTGCTTCATCACGCCAATACAATGCATTAGCCAGTGCTGATTGGCCAGAGTACGGAATTCGGCCAATCAGCGCTGGCTCTGCTGGAGGAGGCGGAGTCTAAGATCGCTCCACACCAGTCTCCATTCAGGTCCGACCTTAGACTCCGCCTCCTCCAGCAGAGCCAGCGCTGATTGGTCGAGTTCCGTACTCTGGCCAATCAGCGCTGGCCAATGCATTCTATTAGCCCGATGAAGTAGAGCTGAATGTGTGTGCTTAGCACACACATTCAGCTCTACTTCATCGGGCTAATAGAATGCATTGGCCAGCGCTGATTGGCCGAATTCCGTACTCTGGCCAATCAGCACTGGCTAATGCATTGTATTGGCTTGATGAAGCAGTGCTGAATGTGTGTGCTTAGCACACACATTCAGCTCTACTTCATCGGGCTAATAGAATGCATTGGCCAGCGCTGATTGGCCGAATTCCGTACTCTGGCCAATCAGCACTGGCTAATGCATTGTATTGGCTTGATGAAGCAGTGCTGAATGTGTGTGCTTAGCACACACATTCAGCTCTACTTCATCGGGCTAATAGAATGCATTGGCCAATCAGCGCTGGCCAATGCATTCTATTAGCGTGAACTGAGTTTGCACAGGGGTTCTAGTGCACCCTCGGCTCTGCTACATCAGATTGCTACATCTGATGTAGCAGTGCCGAGTGTGCATCAGATGTGTAGTTGAGCAAAACTGACTCAGCACTGCTAAGTCTGCATTCGCATAGGAATGCATTGGCCAGCCTTCGGCCAATCAGCGCTGGCTCTGCCGGAGGAGGCGGAGTCTAAGGTCGGACCTGAATGGAGACTGGTGTGGAGCGACCTTAGACTCCGCCTCCTCCAGCAGAGCCAGCGCTGATTGGCCGAATTCCGTACTCTGGCCAATCAGCACTGGCTAATGCATTGTATTGGCTTGATGAAGCAGTGCTGAATGTGTGTGCTTAGCACACACATTCAGCTCTACTTCATCGGGCTAATAGAATGCATTGGCCAGCGCTGATTGGCCGAATTCCGTACTCTGGCCAATCAGCACTGGCTAATGCATTGTATTGGCTTGATGAAGCAGTGCTGAATGTGTGTGCTTAGCACACACATTCAGCTCTACTTCATCGGGCTAATAGAATGCATTGGCCAATCAGCGCTGGCCAATGCATTCTATTAGCGTGAACTGAGTTTGCACAGGGGTTCTAGTGCACCCTCGGCTCTGCTACATCAGATTGCTACATCTGATGTAGCAGTGCCGAGTGTGCATCAGATGTGTAGTTGAGCAAAACTGACTCAGCACTGCTAAGTCTGCATTCGCATAGGAATGCATTGGCCAGCCTTCGGCCAATCAGCGCTGGCTCTGCCGGAGGAGGCGGAGTCTAAGGTCGGACCTGAATGGAGACTGGTGTGGAGCTATCTTAGACTCCGCCTCCTCCAGCAGAGCCAGCGCTGATTGGTCGAGTTCCGTACTCTGGCCAATCAGCACTGGCCAATGCATTTCTATGGGGAAAAGTTAGCTTGCGAAAATCGCAAACTGACAGGGATTTCCATGAAATAAAGTGACTTTTATGCCCCCAGACATGCTTCCCCTGCTGTCCCAGTGTCATTCCAGAGGTGTTGGCATCATTTCCTGGGGTGTCATAGTGGACTTGGTGACCCTCCAGACACGAATTTGGGTTTCCCCCTTAACGAGTTTATGTTCCCCATAGACTATAATGGGGTTCGAAACCCATTCGAACACTCGAACAGTGAGCGGCTGTTCGAATCGAATTTCGAACCTCGAACATTTTAGTGTTCGCTCATCTCTAATAATGACTACTCAAATAAGTGTAGAAAATGTGTAGATGAATGTAGTGATTATGTGCACATGCGGTGGTCTTGTCAATGCATGGACAACATCTGCTCTGTCATTGTAAGAGTGATCCTTTTAGGCTTACCGCCCTTAGCAATTCAACCCAACTCTCTTAGGCTAAGTTCACAAGGGGAGCGCAAGAGAGGATTTTGACACCGAGAGTGACGCGGGGGGCCGACTCCAGAGGTTGCTGCAGCCAGGTGGACGTCGTGGCTCAACGAGCCGCGGAAGCTTCCTGAAGAAAGGGCAGCCCACTTCCTTTTTTCTGTGAGTGGGAGTATGCCGCTCACAGAAAAAAGGAGCCTGGCGGTCTACATAGATTTCCATTGTGAGGGGGCGGATTTTGACGTGGATTACGCACCATAATCCGCCCCCTTAGTGCCCGTTAGACAGCATACTAAGAGACCCCTACTCTTCCCACCATTCGAGAATGGGAACAAAGGATATGCCACATCTATCACTTGTATGAACTGGCAAATTGGGAAACCCAATCCCACCATAGATTCACACACCTCTGAATAACTTGACTTCCCACTCTGGTTATAGCTGGTTTTCCATGCCCATCACTAGTGCTTCATCAAGTATCTGTACATGATGTTTGGAGATGAACAAATCGTAACTGACAAAGTGGCTTTCAATCTGAATTTCATTAAAAACTCAATTTGCATCAAATCTGTATTTCCTCACACTTTGTGGCAACGAATCGTGCAGCTCTGATGGGCGGTTTTAACCCCTTGGATACCGTGGTCAAACATGACCACAGCATCTAAGGGATTCCACCATGCTACATGTCCCCATCAACACCCCCCACGGCGAGATCAGGGAGTGTCATTGCGATTAGAAATAAAAAAAAAAAAATTACTGATATTCACCTGTTCTGGGCTTAGCATGCACAATGGAGCTTTTCTGGCCAGTGACTGAGGTCCTGCTCCCCAGGCCTCACTGCTGAGGCCTGTGACAGAGCCCCAGTGATTGCATGGAGTGTGCCGTCGTAATAACTTCATCATGCCTCATGTGACTGCTGAGGCCCAATCTCAGGCCACAGCAGTAACTTCAGGGGAGCAGAATCTCAGTCGCAAGTAAAGGAGGAACCAGGAGGACACTGCAAACTGCTGGATACCCAGAAAAGGTGAAGAAGGGTGAGTATTAGTGTTATTTTAATTCACTTCCCCTGGGTCTCTGATTCTTATACTCTGGGGTCTGAGAAGACCCCTGAATACAATAATAGTAGGGGAAGGGGGGTCTTGGGAGCATATAATACTGTGTAGGGTCCAATTTTTTGTCCCTATAGGGCATTGAAGCAGCAATCGGAATAGGTATACACTGCAGTGACAGTAGGCTGTCAAACCGTGCAGATGCATAGGCTAACAGTCACTCATAAGACCCTGGGCTGCCAAATAGTAGCAGCAACCATGAAAACATCACAGGAGAGTCGATTGGGACCCCGACATATAATAAAACCCCTGAGATGCCGTGTCATGTTTGACCGCGCTCTCAGGGCTTAACACCCGTGGTTGTAGCTCAACTACGACCAGGGTTGTTAGAGGACAGTGTCAGCCGTTATATACATAACGAATTTCTGTGTGCACACTATGCTTCCACCATGGTTTGCGGGAAGTCTTTCCTGACAGCACCATACTAAAAGTGCAGATAAGAGGTTAATGCAATTTGCAAATTAATTTGGATTGAATCGTTACGGAGAATTCTGCGAATCGGCCGAATCAAATTTTTGAGATATTCGCTCATGTCTAATGTTGTTCTCCAGACACCCCTTCCTTTTCTCCCACATCCTAATCCATCCCCTTACTACTCCCGCTGCTTCCAACCCTGGTTAAAGTTGAGTAACTTTTACCTGAACTTCAACATGTCTGAACAGTCTTAGAAAGGCTTGAGGAATGTTTCAAACTTTTCCGTTTCACAATACTCTAGACTACAAATAACTTCTCCACAGGAACCATTTTGATTACAATGTTATTCATGGTCTCCATTGTTTTGACATGTTTTATGCTTTCGACTTGTTATTTGTAACTTTACATTTTGAAAGATGTTATACTATTAAAAAAAAAAAAATATATTAAAATAATTTTAAAAGAAAAGAAAAAAAAAATAACTGTTCATGGAGCTTGTCTACAAATAGTCAAGGAGGGATTTTGTGGATCAAAACTGTGTGACCAAAGGGGATAGGAAAGATGGAAAGATTGTGTTCGCAGACATGTTGTGAATGTAAGTCCACAGATAAAGAAGACTTACATAGAAGTCTATGGAGAGAGGAGAGATGCTAATGAGGAAGATACAAGCATAGACAAAGCACAGTAAGTGTCATACAAATTTTTAACACTTTTATAGCATGTTTCTAGCAGTTTTCTACATTTTTTTGCAGTACTGAGTAGTATAGATGTGAATAAAGTTCTGCCGAGAAATCTTACTATATATGTTCTAGCACATCTGTGTCTTTATTATTAATTCACTCTGACACTCATTCATTCATTCATTCCTTTTCCTTCTCCCATCCGCCTCCAGCGAGTTCTGTAACCTGCAGTCAGTAAAAGCCTAAGCAGTGAACTGAGCAGCTTAGTAGGCAGGAGAAAGTTGATAAGAGGAGATGGCATTTGCCTCTGTAAGATATAATACAAATGTTACGATACTGGTATACATGGCTGGAATCCGGTGGCCATATGGAATAAACCAGGAGCAGATAGGTATTGAAGAGTTGTAGTCCGGAGTGCAACTTGAAGTGTAAATCACAAGGATAATACAGCAAGGACAGTATGGAAAAGACAGTTCTGAGGAGCAGGAGACTGGAACAAGTCACAATACCCGAGCAAAGGCTGAACTGCCTTATGGGTATAAATAGATCCTAACAAAAAAACTAGATGGTTTCACATTGGCACAGATCGATCCTCTTTGTTAAAGGCGATTCCTAGGATGAACACAACAGCCTCTAGTGGTGAGGAGTGGAAGTGAAACACAATAGTTCAGAGTGAGAGAAACAGTGGCCACTGGTGGTGGATTAGCAAAGAACACCGGGAGTCTGACAACAAAGATACTTATATTTACCTGAACTATTAATTTGCAAAAAAATAGCCAATAGCTATACTTTAAGGATATGTCAGTATGTTCTGAACCAACTGAACACAATCTCTTGATATGCTTACATTAGTCTTGAAAGATGGTAATTAGCCTTCCCCCACTGGTTGGTCACACGTAGACACAAACAGTGTTAGTGTATCATTTTACTGATATCTTTTCTGTATATCTGCTTATCTTGTGGCACACATATCTGGACATGCTCAGCCTAAAGAACAGCTAATGCTTGGTTCACACTAGCGTTGGCCTATCTGTTGTTCTGGTCTGTCGGAGAGTTGAACCGTTGCAATAGCGGTTACACATGAAGCCTGGTGGACTCCATTGACTATCATGGGATCTGTCAGGGGTCCTTTATTCTAAAACTGCAACCAACAGAGGATAAAGTCTTCCATGCAGGACTTTTTTGCACAATGATTTCAGACGGACATTGCAGACGAAACTCCAGCACATATGTGAATTTGGCCTAAGCCAGGAAAAATCTGTCTCGGCGCAACACCTATAAAGACTAACACACTGGCAGGATATGGCATCAATATCAGATCATCGACCTTTCCAGATTGCTCAGAGCTACTGCTGCATTTTCCTTTGTTCGCTCCACTCAGCCTTTCAGAGGTTACATGGTCAGCCGTTGACATAAAACAGGGTCTTGTAACAGAAATATAGAGTAGTTATTTAGATCGGAATATGTGGTGTTGCCATGACATTATTTATATACTGCATCAGTACTAAAACCTATGGGACAAAGTTAAAGAATTCAGCTTTGTTTCTCATATCCCTAAAGTGAATAGAAAGCAAGAGAATTAAATTTGTCAGATATATATATGGCTGTCATAAATCATTCCACATCTAATAAATATTCACTCTAGTAACCTGCCGAACACAAGGAATTCAATAAAACACGTGGTTCTAAAGACAGATGGTTCTACGGTGACAGCGCCATTGGCTTTATAAATATGGAACACGATGTGAATGACAAGTGGAGAATACACAATGCGGTGCACGATTTCCTTATCTATCTGCAGATTCTATAAGTTAGAGGAAACTGGGAGGAAGATGAAATAAGATAGGATCTTTTTTCTGGACGGGATGTTCCTGAGATAATCCTGAATCTCTTTATCTTTGTCCTCCGACTCTCAGCCACATAGACATTTCAGAGTTTTCTGAGGCACTTATAAGCCCAACTGTGAACAAAGAAGCGACTAAGGATGGAACCGGATAGTGGGATTTGTATCAGGAACACAGGCTGAAAGAAAAGTTAGTTGAGAATATGAGATAGGGCTACGACTAATTTCACAATGCCATTTTTCTATTATTTTTTAGGAACAGACAAAAGAAAAGAAAATGGAAATTTCAGATGTATCAGATGAAAGATACCAATAAGGGAGCATTCACACGGCGTAACGCCCCGCGAGATTTGGCACGTGTACGCCGCATGACCCTTTGCGTGCCGTACACGCTCCCATTCATTTCAATGGGAGCGGGGAGCGTATGCGCCGCGCTAGTTTGCGGCCGTGCATTTATTCACGGCCGCAAACTAGTGCGGCGCATACGCTCCCCGCTCCCATTGAAATGAATGGGAGCGTGTACGGCATGCAAAGGGTCACGCGGCGTACACGTGCCAAATCTCGCGGGACGTTACGCCGTGTGAATGCTCCCTAACCGCGGTGATCAGCTGATCCAGGCTGCCCGCGGTAACAGAAGTACAGGTGTGATACACCAGCACCACCGCAATACAATGGGTAGTGGTCAAAAGAGGCAACCAGATTGGCCACAGTGATTTGGTTCTTAATACTGAACTCACACGGGCTTGTTCCTAGAGCCAGCCTAGCCATTGAAATCAATAGCCAGTGCCTAGACTAGCCTGCTATTGAGTGGAATAAGAGCATGTTTGATTAGATCCAAATTGAGCCCATCTCACCGGAATGTGTTACAGAAGATTCATTCACCTATCTCTACATTTAATGATGATGATGATGATGATGATGCTAGTGGTGCCTTGCGGAGGAGACAAAAGAAGGTCATCTATTAGTTCATGCTAGAAACGAAGCCCGCACGATCATCGGAGATGATGATGATGATGCTAGTGCTAGCGTCTTGCCAAGGAGCCAAAGAAGCGAAGGTCACCTATTTCATACTTTTCCACTTTCTCATTTGGCATTGTATAGAATGCCTAGGCAATGTGTGAAATGACAAATTGTTTCATACATTACCAGCTAGTTTTAGGCATTCTATAGAATGCCAGATTTCACACATTGCCGGTAAAAAAAAAAAAAAAAAAAAAAGTATATATATATATATATATATATATATATATATATATATATATATACACTCACCGGCCACTTTATTAGGTACACCTGTCCAACTGCTCGTTAACACTTAATTTCTAATCAGCCAATCACATGGCGGCAACTCAGTGCATTTAGGCATGTAGACATGGTCAAGACAATCTCCTGCAGTTCAAACCGAGCATCAGTATGGGGAAGAAAGGTGATTTGAGTGCCTTTGAACGTGGCATGGTTGTTGGTGCCAGAAGGGCTGGTCTGAGTATTTCAGAAACTGCTGATCTACTGGGATTTTCACGCGCAACCATCTCTAGGGTTTACAGAGAATGGTCCGAAAAAGAAAAAACATCCAGTAAGCGGCAGTTCTGTGGGCGGAAATGCGTTGTTGATGCCAGAGGTCAGAGGAGAATGGCCAGACTGGTTCGAGCTGATAGAAAGGCAACAGTGACTCAAATAGCCACCCGTTACAACCAAGGTAGCCAGAAGAGCATCTCTGAACGCACAGTACATCCAACTTTGAGGCAGATGGGCTACAGCAGCAGAAGACCACACCGGGTGTCACTCCTTTCAGCTAAGAACAGGAAACTGAGGCTACAATTTGCACAAGCTCATCGAAATTGGACAATTGAAGATTGGAAAAACGTTGCCTGGTCTGATGAGTCTCGATTTCTGCTGCGACATTCGGATGGTAGGGTCAGAATTTGGCGTCAACAACATGAAAGCATGGATCCATCCTGCCTTGTATCAACGGTTCAGGCTGGTGGTGGTGGTGTCATGGTGTGGGGAATATTTTCTTGGCACTCTTTGGGCCCCTTGGTACCAATTGAGCATCGTTGCAACGCCAAAGCCTACCTGAGTATTGTTGCTGACCATGTCCATCCCTTTATGACCACAATGTACCCAACATCTGATGGCTACTTTCAGCAGGATAATGCGCCATGTCATAAAGCTGGAATCATCTCAGACTGGTTTCTTGAACATGACAATGAGTTCACTGTACTCCAATGGCCTCCACAGTCACCAGATCTCAATCCAATAGAGCATCTTTGGGATGTGGTGGAACGGGAGATTCGCATCATGGATGTGCAGCCGACAAATCTGCGGCAACTGTGTGATGCCATCATGTCAATATGGACCAAAATCTCTGAGGAATGCTTCCAGCACCTTGTTGATTCTATGCCACGAAGAATTGAGGCAGTTCTAAAGGCAAAAGGGGGTCCAAACCGTTACTAGCATGGTGTACCTAATAAAGTGGCCGGTGAGTGTATATATATATATACACACACACACAGTATATATATAATATATAGGGAAGGTAGCTCGGCAGCAGTAATGTTGCCAACCCTAACAGTCAGAGACAGGGACATGATGTCTGGTGCAAACAGGCTTATTAAAAATAAATAGATAAATAAATAAACTGTAATGGTCTGGGTCTGGTTCGGAGTCTTAATTTGACTACTACTTGGAATATGACTTACTTGCAAGGCTGGTAACGTAGTCAGGAGGAAGCCAGTGGACGATACACAAGATGAGCGCCAGTGTTGGAGGAGAAGGCAAATATTGTAGTCAGGAGCAAGCCACTAGTCAATGCACAAGATGAGCAGCAGCGCTGGAGAGATTAGCTAGATTACCAGCAGAGCACAATAATCTCACAAGGCAGGAAGTGCAAGGCTGGGTTTATATAGGAAGTTCAATCAGAGAACAGGGAGGAGCAAACCAGAGAGGCGGGAACTGAAATTAGAGGTATCAGGAGCTAGGCTGCACATCAGAACAGGAGCTGTCCAGAAAGCTGAATAGTTCAGTTGGAAAAGTTACAGCCATAGACACTGAAGGTCCTGGGTTCAAGTCCTAATATAAACCTTCGCTTCAGGCACAAAAATAAGTGCAATAAAATACAGCCTTAAAGGGGTATTCCCACCTCACATACTCACCAGTCTTTACTGCTGTAAAATCTTCTTTCTTCCTGGTTTCTTGCATCATTTGGTGGCGGGGTTTCACATGCAACCTGCCATTTAGCTCCGCCCACCAAATTCACGTGTAGCTCCTCCCACCCATATTGGACTATGAAGTACAGGCAGCAGCAACTCCATTCTGTGTTACATACAGAGACTGCCTGTCTCTGCCATAATGAACACAAATGAGTTAGCTAGCCTGATAACTGGGAGAACAGAAGAAATGAAAGCAGCTCCTCTCCCCTATCTGCTAACAGGAAGCTAGGTCACGTGGTGTAGACACAGGAATAGCTAGATACACAGGCTCGCTCCTTGCACTTAGCCCCTCCTCCCTCCCCCCTGACCTGCAGCAGATACATCACTTGACTTTTGAGCAGATAAGTCAGGGATGTGGCCACAAAGAATTGAATAAAGTAAGATAGTGGACAAACAAAGCAGTTTTGCTGAAGCAATGTATTTAGGAAAAGTCTTACATCCACATTAACAAGCAGTATAGATAGGATCCTTGTGATGGGACAACCCCTTTAATATCAGGCAGAAGGCAAAACAAAATTCCTGCTTGTCTGTGCTCTAACCTCCTCTTGCTCCCAGAATCTGTACTGAAGTGTAGGCTATGCAGCCTTTTATGGCCTAGTAACGTGCCAGGGACCTACATCTGGGGCCGAGGCCTATTTAAGACCTGCACTGGAGCACACATACTGTATGTCAGAAATATGGCGAATATATACTGTGATATATACTCTGCCTGTCACCTTTTCACTATATACAGTCCTATGAAAAAGTTTGGGCACCCCTATTAATCTTAATCATTTTTAGTTCTAAATATTTTGGTGTTTGCAGCAGCCATTTCAGTTTGATATATCTAATAACTGATGGACACAGTAATATTTCAGGATTGAAATGAGGTTTATTGTACTAACAGAAAATGCGCAATATGCATTAAACCAAAATTTGACCGGTGCAAAAATATGGGCACCTCAACAGAAAAGTGACATTAATATTTAGTAGATCCTCCTTTTGCAAAGATAACAGCCTCTAGTCGCTTCCTGTAGCTTTTAATCAGTTCCTGGATCCTGGATAAAGGTATTTTGGACCATTTCTTTCTACAAAACAATTCAAGTTCAGTTAAGTTTGATGGTCGCCGAACATGGACAGCCCGCTCTCAAATGATCTGAAAACAAAGATTGTTCAACATAGTTGTTCAGGGGAAGGATACAAAACGTTGTCTCAGAGATTTAACCTGTCAGTTTCCACTGTGAGGAACATAGTAAGGAAATGGAAGACCACAGGGACAGTTCTTGTTAAGCCCAGAAGTGGCAGGCCAAGAAAAATATCAGAAAGGCAGAGAAGAAGAATGGTGAGAACAGTCAAGGACAATCCACAGACCACCTCCAAAGAGCTGCAGCATCATCTTGCTGCAGATGGTGTCACTGTGCATCGGTCAACTATACAGCGCACTTTGCACAAATAGAAGCTGTATGGGAGAGTGATGAGAAAGAAGCCGTTTCTGCACATACGCCACAAATAGAGTTGCCTGAGGTATGAAAAAGCACATTTGGACAAGGCAGCTTCATTTTGGAAACAAAAATTGAGTTGTTTGGTTATAAAAAAAAGGCGTTATGCATGGCGTCCAAAAAGAAACAGCATTCCAAGAAAAACACATGCTACCCACTGTAAAATTTGGTGGTGGTTCCATCATGCTTTGGGGCTGTGTGGCCAATGCCGGCATCGGGAATCTTGTTAAAGTTGAGGGTCGCATGGATTCCACTCAGTATCAGCAGATTCTTGAGAATAATGTTCAAGAATCAGTGACGAAGTTGAAGTTACGCCGGGGATGGATATTTCAGCAAGACAATGATCCAAAACACCGCTCCAAATCCTCAGGCATTCATGCAGAGGAACAATTACAATGTTCTGGAATGGCCATCCCAGTCCCCAGACCTGAATATCATTGAACATCTGTGGGATGATTTGAAGCGGGCTGTCCATGCTCGGCGACCATCTAACTTAACTGAACTTGAATTGTTTGTCCAAAATACCTTTATCCAGGATCCAGGAACTTATTAAAAGCTACAGGAAACGACTAGAGGCTGTTATCTTTGCAAAAGGAGGATCTACTAAATATTAATGTCACTTTTCTGTTGAGGTGCCCATACTTTTGCACCGGTCAAATTTTGGTTTAATGCATATTGCACATTTTCTGTTAGTACAATAAACCTCATTTCAATCCTGAAATATTACTGTGTCCATCAGTTATTAGATATATCAAACTGAAATGGCTGTTATAAACACCAAAATATTTAGAACTAAAAATGATTAAAATTAATAGGGGTGCCCAAACTTTTTCATAGGACTGTATGTACTTAGAAAAAAAAAAAAAAAAGAAGAAAATAATAATCTATCTGATCACTGCAACCCAATAAAAGTGTGGTGCCAGTTTTAAAATATACAGAAATTAACAAAAAAAAAATATAACAAAAATAGTATAATTGTCCTGGATACAATTAATATTGTAGCACAGAAATGGTTAAATTTGAAAACAGATGAGTCCACCCATAATTTATAAGTAATGTAAAACTTTGTCTTAAAAAAAAAACATTTTATACAATCTTCATGCTAATAAAACTCTTGACTCGTTGTGCTTGTCTTCTTTTCTTGATCTGTCAAACATCAGCCTTTTTAAGATCACTATAAAATGAAGCAGATAGAGATGAATTGATGTATTTTAGGGCTGTATAATCTGCTAAATGTGCAGTTGGAGACAGCAATTATACTGATGAGATAAATATCAATAAAAGTCTAATTAGGTAATTATCACAATTTTTGTAAACTGCTTTTTAGATTACTGAGTAAAAATATAATAATTTACAAAGAGGAGTCTTATTTAGGGCGGGTTCACACCTGCGCCCGGTCTCCACTTTGCAGGTTGCCTTGCAGTACTGCGATCCTGATTTTCTATCCAATCAAAGACCATATTTCCATGAAATCTCCAATTTCCTCCCACATGCCAAAAGACATACTGATAAGACTTGTGAACTTTTCTTGCACGGATGTGAGCTTCCTTATCTTCCTCCTTTCTGGACATAGCCAGATATGTGTGTCACAAGATGATTAGCTTTTCAAGACAATGTTGTTTTACACTATCGTCTCACCAAGTGCCTACTTGAGGCCACCCAGTGGCTGTGTTGTGAGCTGCAGATTTTTTTAACATGTTATAATATTGTGTTGAATTGGTGTCATGTGAAATTGGAGTCCAAGCTAAATTCATGCTTAGCTAAGGGGAGGGGACACATCAGTATCTATCTATTTATCTGTGACATCTTTGCCCGTTCAGGCCTCTGTGAAATCCTCGAGTCGCATGATACAGTGTAGAAGGTGGGTTTGTTTTTTATCCTTTGCACTTGTTGTTGTAGCACAGCTGAGGATTCGTTTCTGTGTGTCAGTCTAGCCAGTGTTCTAGTTCTTTTGGTAACTTTGGAGTTAACTTAGTAGATTTTAATTGACATTCCTTCTGGCCAGTCAAGTCTAGGGTGGATTCCTTTATATACTTTTCCAGCCCACTCCCTACAGCTTGCTATCACCTTGTGCATGCGGCTGTACACTATTTTGCTATCTGTATTCCTGCATTCATGCTGTATTTCTGATCTAATTTTTTTCCCTATGACTACTCTTTTTGGTTTCTGACTCTGTACTTTGCTGCTCGATTGGTTCCAACCCCTTGGCTAGGTGACCACTTGTTTGTTGTTGTTGTTTGTCTTGTCTGCGTTTTGTGTTATTATGGGAAGGGGCTGTCACCCAGTTGTTATTTACCACCAAGGGTAGTTGAGGCAAATAGGTAGGAACTGGGGGTGGGGTCAATATTAGGACTCACTGTCTCTGTCATTCCCCTTCCTTCCAGGGTCCAGCAGCATTTGTTGGGGAATTGCTCATCTAGCCAAGTCTGACATTCCCTTTAAATATGTAAACAATTGCTAATCCCTTTAAACTTTTTTCATCGCTTTCAATTATTTTTTTAGTGCATCAAGTTATCAGATTCAATATGAAGACAGCTTCACCTATATCTATATATGACCTATGTATTACAATTACACAATATTGATATTGCTCATGTTAAAAAGTAAATCCTCCCTTAAAGAAGCACTCTGGTCATGAGTCATGCTCTACAAAAAGTAATGAGATTCTGAGGGATAACATAGAAGAGTGACAGTATAAATACAAAGTCAGATTGAAGAATGTGGATGATAGGAAGTAGTCTGATTCCAGAGAACCTGTGCAGCATGAGAAAAACTTGAATATCAAGTGGGAGCTTCAGAATACACTGTATAGGATGTTTATCTGAGATGGAATGCTGTAAGCCTACTGCATCACCATATGGTCTGATTTTGGACTACTTCTATGGAAATTGTATAAATGATCCCCTGATTTTCACTGTTTAATCCCCAAATAAGTATCTAGACTTTGCACAAGAAAATGGCCGCTTACAATACTGTGTAAGCAGCCATTTTCTTGTGGCCGGCAGGCATGCACAGTCCTCTACCCGAGGCCTAGATGTTTGAAGCCACTGCTGGAAGAAGACGCAAAGAAGACCCATTCTTGAAAAAGATGGAGGTGGAGATGGAGAGTTCTCTGGCAGCATTGGGGATGCCCCCAGTGCTGTTTGAGTGTTGGGGCCCGCCCCCAGTGCTGCGAGAGAACTAATTTCTATAATGACGGAAAACAGGATTTTAACCAAACCGCGGGGCGGAGAAGACATCTAAAGGTAGGAGAAGAACAGCCTTTCTTAAGGCTATTAAGTCGTGTCAATCAGAAAAAAAAAAAAAGATTTTTAATGGTAGAGTCCCTTTAAGAGCAAACCATTAAGAAGTTCTGATGCCAGGGGTAAGGCCCCAAACTTTACAAGCAAGTCGATTAACTTTATGGCATTTATCACTTTTGCTTCTCAATTTCACTACAGTATGTTTTTAATCTTACCATGGGAGTCACATTTCTATAAGCACAAAACGCCATAGCTGAACACTTCAGAAGAGATGAATGTGAAAGGAGCGAAAAGAGTGTCTGGCTCGCCACATTGACAAGGTGCAATGACATCTCATCCAAAAAGTCACAAAATATCTCAGAGGAACAGTCAAATAAGTGTATGTTGGAGATATGAAAATGATATATGCAAGAGCGGCCGACTGCTTGAGGAAAATATAGTCTCAGGTCTATAGTAAAATGTGGAATGTTATCCGGCTAAAGACTGTCTTTAAACAGGTTGACCCGAAACAGCAAAAACATCTGCTTCCTTTTCTTGCCTTGTAGTGCAGCACATCCACATTTACTTGGCACTTGCTATATCCTACCTCTTTTTACCATTTAGGACATCAAATGACTCAAGACTGTAATGTTTAACTTTTTCTAGCATGACAGCTTCAATTTCTTGTGAATGTCAAAGTCCATTTGAACAGACTGAATTACATCTATAAGAAACTTTTCATTCAATTTTAATGCATATGGTGTTATGAACCAAATGCAGTGTAGAACAAACAGTCCTGGGTAACCAGACTTCACTACACACTGAGGTAAAACATCACTGAGCATCCAACACCCTCCAAAATGGAGCGGAATCCGGCCCCAGAGGTCTTCACCAGAGATCCTGATGGTGGAGATGGACTGGGTAAATTCTGAGACCCAGAACCGCAGCCGTCCCAAGGGTGTAACATGCACAGCGCACCCCAAATCACAACAGAACCCAGCGACCCAAAAAACACTCACCTAGGTGGGTGTAGAAACAAATGAAGCTGGTCAGCGGAGTTGAATGCAGTGTCAGGTGTACACCAGAAGATGGTGGAAGCACCACAGAGTAGTTGTACTAGCCGAGTCGGCACCAGGAGGTCACACAGTTTCCAAGGATGAGGCTAGACATAGTCAGACAAGTTGGGTCATACACAGGAGGTCTCATGGCACAGAAGGATGGAGCAAAAGGGTATAATCAGGCAAGCCGGGTCATACATAGGGGGTCACGCGGTACTAAGTCAGAGATCAAGGAGAGATGGTCTGGAAGGCAAGCAGGGTAATACACAGGAGGCAAATGAAAGGTATACAATAGGAGGGCGGGAAACAAACAGGATAGCGCAGAGCAAGGGAAAACAGAATAGCACAGAGTGGAGCTGATACCAGGGAACTGAATAACCAGTGATGAGCCGGGGCCAAAGTCAAACTTAAATAGACTCCGGCTCGCCGTCTGACCACCTAACCCACGTTTCGGTTTCAGAAGGAGACCGGCAACCCCTGCAGGCTATTGCGGAGATTCCGGTCCTCCACCTGAATGACCCGAAATCCCCAGGCCAGACACAGAGGAGCAGGCGGCAACCTTCCCCATGTGGACTCCCCAAACAGAATACCTAACGCAGATGTGAATGAAGGGTAAGGATGAATTTGAAGGATTCACAAATTTGTTCCAAAAATGTTGCTGTTCAGTTCACGTGAATCGGCCTTCCAGAAATGTATGTACTTGCTGCCTAAACAAACCCATTCAGATAAACGGAGTTGATTTTCAGTTGGAGAAATTTCTGCAACAAAGCTGTCATGTGTGAATATACTGTAACCCTAGTGTTTAGCGCTACTAATCACCGAAATTTCGACTGAAATGGTTCCTAATGACATATCTGCGGAGACAAATGCTGATATTCATTCCCAAATGACTATCACCGACAGAAAGATTTATAGACGAGTGTCATTTAAAGACTCGGTAATGACATCTATTTTGTGTTATATATCATTTTGTGACATATATTTAAAGTTACGGATCCATTAGTGACATTCAGTTGAAGCGTTCCAGCAGCGCGCTGTATCGTACAATGGTAGTTTTCTCCTTTCGAGAATTGAATAGTCCTCGGTTCACGGGTGAATCTGCTTAGCAGTTTTAGCATGTTCTTAGCTGCATTAAATTTCTTGGCAGTCACAATGCGGCACCTTTTTCTAGATTTATAGACTTACTTACCATAAAAACACTTTCAAGTCCCTCTTTTAGGGCTTCCAAGATTGTAATTGTTGACACCTTCCCAAGCAGATTGCTTCAGAATTGATTTTTTTAATAAAAAGCACTGAGACATGAAGTCGCTGAGAATAAAAACCTTGTGACTTACAGGCTGTAGATGTTAGGTTATAGACTGGAGATTATATGATACCGTCTCTTGAACAATACACAATTCACAAAAAATTACCTTAAATTTTTGCATTTAGTAGAAAATCACTACATGGTTGCTACTATTTTTCCCGAGAAAATGTGTTTGTTCCTTCAATTCACACTGATACAGTCCTATGAAGACTCTACTTCAAGCCCAAATTAGAAACACAGTGGGTTTTTTTGTATATTCGTAGTGTTTTTTTGAGCCAAAGCAATGGGAAATATATAGAAAGTTCTACTTCTGCCTTCTGCTCACAATGGATTTAATAAAAACATGCAGGAGACATCTAACACAGAGCTGAATTTAGCTCTGGCCACACGTGGGCCACACAGAACCCCCTGGGGGAATATTAGAATCAGAGGTCTACTCGAATCTTTCACCAATTTTCGGGAAACTTTTTTCTTTGCAGTTCTCCCGCATGTTGATCCTGCCATGTTGCACATTATTCAGATACATTGTGCATTGGGACACGCTCGCAATACTTACAACCCTAGGGATCTGGTCCTTAAACTTCACTAAGAGGACTCCCATGATCTAATACTTTCAGTTGCCCTATTGGGAATTCCTGGGATGGTCCACTTCTATGCCAAATTCAGTTAGGCTACACTTGCCAGGAGGGGAGCTATCAGATCAATTATCTCAGCATTACTGGCGGCCCAAGTTAAATACAGATGGGGGTTCCCATTTCACTCTTTTTTTAGTCATAACAACTCATCCATCCTGGTGAAATCAGTATTCACTTTCTTGCTTCCCAAATTGGCATTATATTATATGGTTGCCCAACTAGTTCAACTTACAGTTGTTTCAACTCTTGTAGGAGCTTTTATATGGGTGCGCCTTGACTCATCCCTTACTTCTCCTTGCACCATACCCAGGCTGCTGTGGACCTCTGGGAATTAGTTGTTCTCCTCTTCCCTTTTATGCTACATTCCCTTAGACTATGACTCCAGTCTTGGTTCCAATACTTCATACCCATCCGTCAATCCTGCTGTCTGTCTTTAATAACCCTATATTCCCACACGGCCTGAATGCCAGATCAAGGTTTTATAAATTTTGTGTGGCATTTTCTTTATATCTTCTTTGATAAAACCTTTTTGATATTAATAAAAACCCAACAGATATACCTGCCTTATTTATAAAGATACTCCTGCCTGTTCATGCCAAAATGGAAATCTAGATTTCCTGCATAACTCATGCCTGGCATGACTTATATTATTAAATATGCCAGACCAAGTTATCCACTTCCTAGCCTACCCTTTAGGGCATGTTCACACCTCCGCCCGGTCTCTTCTTTAGCCAAGGTTGCAGATTTCCGTCTTCTGCCCCAAGAAACTGGTCAGGGGATGGAAACCCAGCAGTCAGTTTGCAAACCCATTCACAGGCGAAACCATTTTATTTTAACCGGACACAAAGTTGGACATGCCTTGACTTTGTATCCAGTTTCCCCGCAGACAGGCAGAAGATGCACACGGGCGGTCACTTTGCAAACCCATTCAATTGAGTTTCCGTCCCCTGTCCAGTTTCTCGGGGCAGAAGACAGAAACCCACCGGATTAGCTAAAGTGGAGACCGGGTGCAGGTGTGTACCTGTCCTTACCCTGCTTTGTCTACATTTGCAGAAAGTGGTAAGCGAGGCATTGAAAAGCGATGTATTACAACTGAGGTGCAAGAGAGAGCTTTGCACCAAAGAGGTGACATATTTTTACCACACCTACACTAGAAACCTGGCATAGATGTGTTAGTGAAATCCCCCCATTATTTTGCAATATTGTACCACAAACTGATATCTTATGTGTGCTTATATGTGGCCACCGAGTGGTTGTGTTCTGTTTTGCAGCTTTTGACGGGTTTTATTAGCTTGCTGCAATATTGTATTGAATTGGTTTCATGAACTTAATAGTACACGTAAACAATGAAGAGAATGGAGATAACACAAAAGCAATGCAACCCCTTCAAATAGCTGATCGATGGTGGTCTTGGGTCTTTACTGTCATAGGTAAAGTGATGATGCAATGGGTTTTGGATCTCTACCCGGGTGATATCGATTATCTCCCATGAGGAGAGGTTATAAATATCCTGATCTCTTTAAATCTTGACACATTTGTATCTTTTTAGCTCATTGAAATGCACAAATAGGCTACTATTTTTTGCTTGTACATAGGTCTCAAAGCAAGACTTACTTAACTGGTGACTAGAAGGCAAAGGTTCTTTGCTGTCAAGAGAACAGGACAGTTGCCCCAATCTCACTGCAGGGGAGCCGTCCTACAATGATAAAAGTATGGGCCGGTAGAGACCACTGGTGGTCCTGGCTTGCAAAGACCCAGGCATTGGTGATGAGACTCCACTGTAGGATGCTATTGTAGCCACTCTGCAGCAGAGTGAGCGCCATCTTTAAAGGGATTCTATCATTAGAATCACGTTTTTAGCTAAACCCATGTAGTAATAGCCCTAAGAAAGACTATTCTACCTCTTACCTTTAGAAGTCTTCTCCGCGCTGCCGTTCCCTAGACATATTGGTTTACATCCATATGCTAAGTTTTCTCACAGTACTCGGGACAGTCCCCTGCGCTCAAATAGAACTGGGGGCGTCTCCTGTGCTGCGAAAAAACTATCCAGCGCCACCTTCTGTTTGCTGCCTCTGCCTCTTCTTTCCTGTTTGGCCACAGGAAAATGGCTGACTGCGTCCACTACACGTCTGCTGTCCATTTTCCTGTGGCCTCTCCTATTTGGCTACAGGAAAATAGTGATGGACATGCGCAGTTAGCGCTTTTTGAAGAAGATGTGATGGGACAAGGAAGAAGAGTGCGAGGAGGTGAATAAGAAAAAGGTGGCACTGGAGAGTTTTCTCCCAGGACTGAGGACCACCCCCAGTGCTGTGAGAAAACGAATTAGTTTATGGACGAAAACCAGGATCTCTAAGGAACGACGGTGCAGAGAAGACATCTAAAGGTAGGGGAAGAATAGCCTTTCTTAAGGCTATTCGGACATGAGTTTAGGTTAAAACGGGATTCTAATGATAAATCCCTTTAAAGACCCGCAGCTGGGTTAAAGAAACAGTATAAAGCAAAAATGATAAAAATATGATTGTGAATGCAGTAATGGTTCTTGTCACAGCCATTTGCTACTTTGGCATCGGTCCCTTAACAGCTCTGTCAGGATTCATAGCTACTCTTAGCTAGTGGATAGGCAGTTTTATGTTCCATTAAGTTTTCAATAAAAATCATAATAAATGCTGTTAGGAAAGCTGCTGAGTCCTGCTTCATCCTATTGACAGGGACAGTTGTTACAGTATGAGTATATACACTGTATATCTGGTGTCATAGTCAAACAAACCTGTATTATATTATTAAACATGCGCGTAACAATTTGCACCCTATAAAATTTGCGTAGCTCGGCCACTTCTCATTCAAGCAGTTGAGCTCTACAATTTGCAAGAGAACAATACAAGTGTTTTCCTCTTATATACTGTCCTTGTACTGTCTGAAATATAAATCTTTATATCAATGTCATTTCTTATGTAATTTCTCTTTTGTAAAATCAAATTACTATAAAACATATTTTAGTTCTAAAAACAACATTAAACACAGGAATACAAATACAGACCAGAAACTGTGAAATTCAGATTTTATACAACACAAAAATGAATGTTAGTCTAAGAATCGAATCTGGAATCCTCCGACGTGACAAGAGAGTGAGAACGTGTCATCATTAATCCAAACAAGTCATGTCCAGAAATTTATCAGAGCGGAAGTATCCACTTAGGAGGGTCAAAGGTTACGAACCGCTCCTTGTTTGAAAGAGTCTTTGGCCAATCGAGGCAGAATTGGCAGTTTGGCATGAAACATTGAGAACTTGTGATAATCCGCTGAGGCAGAACTGATAGACTATCCAGCTTAGTCATCAAAGGGCATCTACAGTGCATGTATACAGGATAGCAATGTATAATATAGCTCTAAATAATGTATTGCAATTTGCTTATATATCCAAAGAAGAGCCTAAATAGTGTAGCAAAGGCTTATGTGATATGTATGGTATATGTTTCACTCGAGGTGCAATTTTCTATATGTCTGGATCTTCATTCATTTTGCCCCTCTAATATGATTCCCCTAATGCTGACTACGATTCTCAGGATTCCTCTTTCTTGCTAGAGACGGAGGGTAACAGTCTGATCCCACTGCACTTTCCTTGCTCTGAGTCCTATATTAGGGCTCCTCCTCAGAATGCATCTCTTGGGAGCGGTACTGGAACCCCTGCAGTGGGTATGCGGGGGTTGCCGGAATTTTCCTAACATGGACGGGGACCTTCTCTTCTTTCAGTGAAGGGTTAATCTATGCACCTGTTGGGAACTATTTATTTCTCACTTCTGCTCCCTATCACCGCTGGCTATTAGGTCTGTACTGAATATCACCACTCCTCTCTTGTGTGCCGTGTGTGTTCTGCCTGACTTCTTGGTTCTGTCCTCAGCTCTTCTCTCATCTCCTGACTTTGTACCTCCACTGTCTCTTGCTATGATCACGGCTTGCCTACTCCTGCCCCTTGAAAACAATTTGGTACCGCTCTGCTCCCCTGTTACTAACTCGGATTGTTTGACATCTCTTCTGGATTACCCTTCTGTTCTTCTCTAACCTCTGTCAACTAGGATTTGATGTCTACTCTACTGTGTACTGCTGCCACCTTCTGGTTATCACCATCCACTGTTTTCTGCATCTTCAGACCTTCATCCTGTCTCTGGAAGTTTTCCAGTAAGTAATTTCAGTTTCTGAGTCTGCTGAGACTAGTGGTGCACTGTGCACAATTCGCTCTCTGAGCTTTAACTGTCCTGCCCAACAGTAGCTTCCAAGTCCATCCCCACCATTAGGAGCTCTGGTGAACATCTCTGTAGGGTCAGGTTTGGTGAGGCTTGGTGTGCACTGGACACAGTGCAGTTTTTGCCATTTGTTCAGTGTGTCTGGTGCTGCCACTCCGTAGCTGCATTTGATTCCTAACAGCATCGGCTCAGATTATTAAGATGCAGCTTCAGCCTGTTCTCCTTCCTCTGGTTTATAATAGATTCCTTCATGTTAGCTCTTACAAGCAGAAGAGTGAGAGAACTGAGAGTAAAATTGCATCACATAGTATACACTGGACATTCTGCACACAGCACACACAGTCAGTATAGACAAGATGAGTTGGTGGAGTTTTATGACTGTACATATATTACTTGTATGGACTCCTAGTTTCTAAAATTGGGCAAACATGATACAGTATTTTTAAGGAACACTATGTATAGCGAGATATGCTGAGTAACTAGAAGAGAGCTTGGGTAGGCAAGGTTACTTTGAGTTGTCTGAGTTGTCTGAGGGGATCACATAGATGCTACAGTATGATCCTGTGTCTGATGTCCAACAACAAACTATGACCTCCTTAATGCTGCTTTATTCATAGAAGGTATATGAGATAATAACGGCTGCATCCTGCTCGTAAGTAAGGAACTACAAGAAATGATCGTATTCAATCATAATAAGTGGAAACATTCATCAACCTGATATGCTGTATACTATACTGTAGGAGGGAATTTTTGCTAAGCAATTTCATGGAACTCATAACTAGACTTGGCCATAACCCATCTAACTGTGGGGCTGGGTTCATAAGCTGAGTTCTGATGGCAGACTCCCTTTAATCCGTAGGAGGCGCAGACATTTTTAAATTTTGCGTTTTCATTTTTCAAACTTTAAACTTTCTAATTTTTCTGTTTTCTTAGTCACTTTTTTATTCTCTTATTTCTTGTCATCGAGAAAGCTTTCAAAAATAATACAAATATAGAAAAAGATTTACTTAACAGAATTGGCATAGTAAAGAACAGAGAATCAATGATACAGTATATTCACAAAGTAACCCTATCCTTGCACTGCCTGACCCAATGCTGGAATGGTTTTCGTTTTGCACAAGACTTTGCATCTCTAGCAATGTTGCTGTCATAATTATCTGTAATAGCAGGTACCGCACCGGACTCCACTGGGAATTACTAGTCTATAGTTAATTGGTTCTGACTTCCGACACTTTAAAAACATCAAAATTTAGTTGGCAAATACACAATCCTCAGGGATGGCTGCCAAAGGAAGTTTTATGCATGATTGGAAATTTGATTTGCATACACAAAATGCTTGGTACGTTTTGCATAAGGGCACGTTCTAAACTGGTTCTGCCTAAAGAATGCATCTATTCCAGAGAAAACCAGTTATTACCCCCAAATCATCGCTCGATTCATATGCAAAAGCAATTCTAGGAGTACGCACAGGGGTCTGATGTAAACCATGTATTTCTGACCGTATCTGGCTCAACAAAATTGAACTGTTATTAAAGCCGATCTGTTATCCCTACGGTATATTATATTGCTGTTTTTAAATTACAATATAGTTGTTTGTTCTCTTAGAAACAAGAATATATTCCCTTCTTTCAGATTTTATGTTTAGTTATTTTCATTCTACTAGTAAAAGACAGCATTATAAAGAAATGTTTCCATTTTAAAGAAAGTCATTGTAGATGCTCATAAATGCAGAATTTAGAGGATGTATGGTATACAGATCCTGGGATTGTAATACAGAGGCTCTATATTTATCAGCTGCAATGTCATGTCTTTGCTCATAGTGTCTGCTTTCCAATACATTGTAAAGAGTAGCTCCAATAGTGAAGGTTGGTTCATATCTGCGTTTGGTAGTCCGCATGGGATCCCCCCGAACGGACTACCAAACGCACTAGCAAGCGGTATGCAGTGAAAGCACACGGACCCCATAGACTATAATGTGTCATAGTTGTGCTGATATTTTAAAGCATTGTGGAAATGCTTTAAACTGTGAAGCACCAGTATCTGTCTTCTCTTATAGGTACAAGTGGAGAGGTGGAACAGTGTTTGCACCCATGTATTGTACCATAGGGTGAGGTTTTAGATGTGTCCCATGGAATGACTCTGGTAGTAGATGACATTTAGATTATACAAGGGTGAGGACTCTCTATAACAAGGAGACATCTTGAGACTTTTTGGAGGAGTTTGTCGATCCAGCCATGTTTTTTTTACTGTCTGGTCCATGTAGTTATGTGTTATGACACAGCAAAGTCTTGTGTGAGCATCTGTGAAAAGAGGAGAGCTGCCTGTTGCTTAGTGTACGGTCCAGGTCCTGCCTGAGTGGTGGCAGTGATGGTAACTGTTTCGGAGTAACAGGCAGCAGAACAGTAAATGGAAGATGATGATAAAGGGAGTTGTTGACACCACTATATGGTGACATCAGCCGGAGGTATTTGAAAATCCTCACAGATCCATGCCTGATTTATTTTGAAAAAAATTATCTATGGGCATTTTCATCCTTTTAGGTGTTACAACTCCACCAGCAGCACTGAACTCCCTTTCAGCCATTATACTTGAGCCTGGAAAAGATAATTCTCCCATGGCAAACTGGGCCAGCTCATTCCATTGCCCTAACCTATTGGCCATGGACTCAGAGTTATCTGTTGAAATATAGGTGCACTCTAGTTAAGGCAGTAAGTGGCTCAGTGGTTAGTACTGAGGAGGAGAAAGTGGTTTACCTTGGTGAAGATGGTGGTAGGAAATGGTCCAAAGAATAGGATCCACGGAATATGGATGGGTCCTCCATGATTTTGGATCTGGGCCTGCACAATTGAAGTAGAACCAGCACTTGACATTGATGGCTCGTGAAAGTCATGCATCATCCTTCTCCATAATTGTTCCTGCACAGCCATGGATATGATTGTAGTCAAATGGGGAAACAGCGATAAACAATTTATGCCTTGTTGGCGATATTAGTGACATATGATTGTACCTTTTTTGTGTAAAAGTCCAGTATTGCTGATGATTACATTTCAATTCCTGTAAATTAAATTCCAATTGCACCTTCTAGAGCATTCCATCTCGCCCACTTCCATCCTTTAATATCAAAATTAATTGAACCAGTTGGGCATCAACCACAGACAAAAACTGGTGCACTGGCCAACCTAGCCATGTCCCAAGTACACCAAATTATATCCCATACAAATTAAAAGACTGCTGACCCAATAACAAGTTTGTTTGGGGGCCATGGAAGGTCAAGCAATCGAAATGAATGGGAATTATGGGAACTATTAATAGAACATTAGTATAATGGACTATAACATAATATATGATTTTGAATGTATTATATTCCTAACCATTCATATCTAATACATAAATCCAAAGTATTACATTGCATTATCTGAGTGGTCTGCCTAATAGTCCATCTACAATATCCTTAATAATCCTCCAATTATAACTAAAGAATGGTGAAGCCCATTTAATGGAAATTCTCCCTTCATTCTATATGACACCATGCAAGGAACACTACAGTTAAGTGAGGTGAACTTGGGGCTGCTTTGCTATAAAATCTATTATATATGTAATAGATTTTTTTCAAAGTAAATATCTAGACCCTTGAATTGCTTGGAAGATAAAGTGAATATTATTATCACAGTTAGTAGATGAATCCCCATTACGTATATAAATACATGTCTGTATAGAGCCATATTCATTATCTTTCTGTTTGCATACATATTGCTTATTTGCAACCAATTCATTGACTGTTGAGAGTCTCTTTTTATTATTGTGACTCTCTGCTACTGAACAAATTGTTTCATCTATAAAAAACATTTTATGTCAAAAGCTTTATTTATCCTTTTGAGTTTTTGGTGATTCTACGTGTTATTTAGTTGCAAAACAAGCTAGTTGTAACGTCTCTGCCTTTTCGGGTGTCTCGCAGGAATTGTGTTCTGTTAGAGTTTTTTTGTTGCTCTGTGTGAACACTGCTCTATCACCTCTCCTCTGTAATTATATTTCCACCTCACCCATCTCCTGCACTTTATTTTCCTCCTGTCCATCAAATACTTACTCTTAGCCTTGCCTGTGTGATTGACAGCCTGTCTACCAATCCAGTCTGGGACAAGTCCTGGACTTCCTACATACAGGTCATCAGCCCTCATTGTCTTGCTGGCTATTTTGACTCTGTCCTGTGACTTTGTCCTCGCTAGCTTCCTACTTGCTCTTACTATTGTATTACTGACCTTAGCTTGCCTTGTGACTACTCTTTTGTATTACAAATGTGTATTACAGTAAGTAAGTGGCCATTTTCTTGTGGCCTGTGGGCATGTGCAGTCGGCTCTGTCCTAGGCCCTAGGCCTACAAGTTTGACCACCTGCACCAGTAGAAGACGCGTGAAGAGGACCTTCCTGAAGAAGATAGAGGCGTCGCTGGAGAGTTCTCTCGCAGCATTGAGGATGCCCCCAGTGCTGTTTGAGCGCTGGGACCAGCCCCCAGTGCTGCGAGTGAACTCATTTACATACAGTCGAAAACTGGCATTTCTATGGAATGGCGGCGTGGAGAAGACTTCTAAAGGTAGGAGAAGAATAGCCTTTCTTAAGGCTTTTAATACGTGCCAACGAGAAAAAAAATGAGTTTTAATAGTAGAATCCCTTTAACATAATTAAAATCTGAAACGTGTGACATGCAAAAGTATTCAGCCCCCTATATCAATACTTTGTAGAGCCACCTTTTACTGCAATTACAGCTTGGGGTCAGTCTCTACCAGCTTTGCTCATCTAGAGACTGAGATTTTTGCCCATTTTTCTCTGCAAAATAACTCAAGTTCAGCTATATTGGATGGAGACATCTGTGAGCAGCAATTTTACATGTCTTCCTATAGATGTTCAATGGGATTTAGATTCGGACTGGGACTGGGCCATTCTGACACCTGAATATTCCTTGACTAAACCATTCCACTGTAGCTCCGGTTTATGTTTAGGGTCATTGTCTTGCTGGTCAATGAATCTCCTTCCCAGTCTCAAGTCTTTTGCAGCCTCCAACAGGTTTTCTTCCAGGATTGCCTTGTATTTAGCTCCATCCATCTTCCCAACACCTCTGACCAGCTTCCCTGTCCCTGCTGAAAATATATATATATATATATATATATATATGTATGCCACATGAGAACATAAAATGGAACCTCTATTCCTAGTCTATCCCAAATCATTGCTGTTTGTAATTTTTTACCTTTTAGTTTTCAAAAGCAGCACGTAACATTGATAGCTATAACTTCAGAAAAAAAGTCTAATATTTTGCTTGTAAATGATTTCACCATTCTGTATTCTTTTCTCCGCTTGATTGAAGTGGGTACAGCATAGTCTATTTTACCTTAGCACGTCTTGTACATACAATGCTAAAGATTATCCATCAAGAAGCACTTAAAATCTCACTGTTGACTGATATCTGTAAAGACTTTGTAATGCCTGCGGGCTACACCGCTTCCCGTAAAAGCAGCAAATGCATAAAACTAACTGCAAACTGACTATAAATTAGATATTTAAGACATTTTAAAGCTACAGATAAAGAACATAAAGGGTTTTTGGAGTTTGGAAGTAATAAAATGTCTCTTCAGATCACGGCTTGACTATTCAACACGTTCCATGGGGATAGGTTAAGTTGGAATATTTGACACGCATTTAAAGATTAACCATTTACACATCATACAGACGATATTATAAAGCCGATGTAGCCATGTATTATAAAGGAGCCGCGTGTAATATTTTATTAAGATACGGCATTGTAAAGACGTGAGCCTTGTCAATGGCCCTGTAAAGCAAGCCAACGTGATCTGTTCTTTTCATTGATCTGCAGGATTTTGTACTAGTTGAAAATCGTTAAGAAGTTTAAATTTTAAATTCAGAATTTAAATTCAGAAGTTTAAATTTTAACAAATTCAGAAAAAATGCTAATTATTTGGTTTTGTTTACTTTAACAAATGCATTATAAATACCAAGCACATCAGTATTTTGGTGTGAATTACAAAGCAGAAGGCACAGCGCTCCTTCCTTCTAACCATGATCAGGCTGTATAATCTACATCAGACCAAGCGAAGACACTCCGCACAGAGAACTAAATGATTCTGAAGTCTTCCTTCTTTCTTCTCTTCCCTAGCTGCTATGAACTCTTAGTATATCTTCTTTTCTCAGCATATGTGTGTCTACTTCTGTAATATATTACTGTGTATTATCCTGTATCTGTATTACTATGCTGCTGTAACATACTGAAATTTCCCCAATGTGGGACTATTAAAGGATTATCTTATCTTATTATTTTGGAATATCCATGGTGCTCTTCTGTGATATCATGAATCAGGAGTTACTGTTGAGACCTGTGATAGACGTCATTACACTCAGCGTGCCCTTGTTTTCATGGGTTCTATTGCACAAGGGTCATGACACCCAATAACAGGCCTCAGGAGCCCCAGTGCCAGGAAGAGGATGCAGAGAGGAAACTCAGGAAAGGTGAAGCAAAGTGAGTATAAGTGTTTATTCAGTTTCTGCACTGGGCCTGAAATTCTGATCAAACGAAATAGGTGGACGACCCTTGTAAATATTTGCAAACCAAATTTTGCTAGGTTCACCCATCTCTCGTTCTTATGAGCCTCAATAAAGCAATGAAGTTTGGTTCTTAATAATATAGTCCAATTCAGACATATACAGAGGCTGTGTGGTAATTTCATCCAATCCCTCATATCTGTACTGCAGGAAATCTTCTTGATTTACAGTGATATTTTTTTTATTTTTGCATTGCGAATAGAATAATAGACCTTGGATATAATCTGCCTGCTACAAATAGCATAAGGTGTGAACACAATAACCCAGATACAATTGGAAGAGATTTTGATGAAAATGAATTGTACAATAAGTCCGAAGGAAAGAATGTTATACACCTATTGCTACACATTAGCAGTACAGACAGGCATGACCAGGGCAAAATAGAATTGATAATATAAAGAAATAGATACAAAGAGATTGTGATAGCACCGCAACACTCTGAAAGAACTCCTAGTAATAGCAGTAGATGCGGGAAAGTGGGCTTCAAAAAAACGCCATATACTGTAATTCTCAGATATATACAGTCCTATGAAAAAGTTTGGGCACCCCTATTAATCTTAATCATTTTTTGTTCTAAATATTTTGGTGTTTGCAACAGCCATTTCAGTTTGATATATCTAATAACTGATGGACACAGTAATATTTCAGGATTGAAATGAGGTTTATTGTACTAACAGAAAATGTGCAATATGTATTAAACCAAAATTTGACCGGTGCAAAAGTATGGGCACCCTTATCATTTTATTGATTTGAATTCCCCTAACTACTTTTTACTGACTTACTGAAGCACAAAATTGGTTTTGTAACCTCAGTGAGCTTTGAACTTCATAGCCAGATGTACCCAATCATAAGAAAAGGTATTTAAGGTGGCCAATTGCAAGTTGATCTCCTATTTGAATCTCCTCTGAAGAGTGGCATCATGGGCTACTCAAAACAACTCTCAAATGATCTGAAAACAAAGATTGTTCAACATAGTTGTTCAGGGGAAGGATACAAAAAGTTGTCTCAGAGATTTAACCTGTCAGTTTCCACTGTGAGGAACATAGTAAGGAAATGGAAGACCACAGGGACAGTTCTTGTTAAGCCCAGAAGTGGCAGGCCAAGAAAAATATCAGAAAGGCAGAGAAGAAGAATGGTGAGAACAGTCAAGGACAATCCACAGACCACCTCCAAAGAGCTGCAGCATCATCTTGCTGCAGATGGTGTCACTGTGCATCGGTCAACTATACAGCGCACTTTGCACAAATAGAAGCTGTATGGGAGAGTGATGAGAAAGAAGCCGTTTCTGCACGTACGCCACAAATAGAGTTGCCTGAGGTATGAAAAAGCACATTTGGACAAGGCAGCTTCATTTTGGAAACAAAAATTGAGTTGTTTGGTTATAAAAAAAAGGCGTTATGCATGGCGTCCAAAAAGAAACAGCATTCCAAGAAAAACACATGCTACCCACTGTAAAATTTGGTGGAGGTTCCATCATGCTTTGGGGCTGTGTGGCCAATGCCGGCATCGGGAATCTTGTTAAAGTTGAGAGTCGCATGGATTCCACTCAGTATCAGCAGATTCTTGAGAATAATGTTCAAGAATCAGTGACGAAGTTGAAGTTACGCCGGGGATGGATATTTCAGCAAGACAATGATCCAAAACACCGCTCCAAATCCTCAGGCATTCATGCAGAGGAACAATTACAATGTTCTGGAATGGCCATCCCAGTCCCCAGACCTGAATATCATTGAACATCTGTGGGATGATTTGAAGCGGGCTGTCCATGCTCGGCGACCATCTAACTTAACTGAACTTGAATTGTTTGTCCAAAATACCTTTATCCAGGATCCAGGAACTGATTAAAAGCTACAGGAAGCGACTAGAGGCTGTTATCTTTGCAAAAGGAGGATCTACTAAATATTAATGTCACTTTTCTGTTGAGGTGCCCATACTTTTGCACCGGTCAAATTTTGGTTTAATGCATATTGCACATTTTCTGTTAGTACAATAAACCTCATTTCAATCCTGAAATATTACTGTGTCCATCAGTTATTAGATATATCAAACTGAAATGGCTGTTATAAACACCAAAATATTTAGAACTAAAAATGATTAAGATTAATAGGGGTGCCCAAACTTTTTCATAGGACTGTATATCTATTAGAAGAATAACTCTGACAACAATAACAGGCATTTGTCACAGAACTTGGGGGAATGTTTCGCGATAAAGATTTTTTGGTGTTTTATATGGAAAAAATACAATTAAGAATCTTGATATTACAGTTTTTAGAAGTTTTTTCCCTTGGCTTTTATTTGGTTTTAAGTTTATTTTTTACCTTCATCTATTGACAATCTTAAAGAGGTGTTACCAGAGGTCAACAGATAGACATACTATGGTGGACAGCTAGACATGGTCATATGTTATCCTTGGGACCGATAGGCAATCCTGCAGGGGAGTATCTATCATGGAAGTTTTGCTTTCCCCCACCTTGTGTAGTTGCCTATATCTATGTTTTGGCATTATGTTTGCCATTGTCATGTTCCTAACCCATTACCTAATTTTTTGGTGTTTCCCTTTATTGTTTATTTTGCAGGACAGGGGAAAAAAAGAGGGGCATTCACTCCAGTAAGTCCAAAATTTGATAACATTTTAACTTTTACTCAAAAGGTTAAAAAACATCTACAAAAACATGGATCCACATGAAAAAAAACAATAAAAATACAGCTTACGTGTTTCGGGCATTAGGAAAATGGTCCCTTAGTCATAGATAACTGACTTGAGGCCAGTATCAGATAGAAGATAAGCACCTTCCCATACTGGGTCTTCTAAGAGAACCCAAGTGATCTACCTTAGGCCGGGTTCACACAATGTCTTTTGGCACGTAATGTGGTACGTGGACGCCGCAGGAGCTTTTGTGGGCCAAATATGCTCCCATTGATTTCAATGGGAGACAGGACCGTATACGCGGCGCTGTTTTACAGCCGCCGCAAAATCACGGGCGCAAAATAGCGCCGCGTATACGATTATAATACGCGATTATATTTTTGAATATTTTTTTTCTTTTTTGCATATTGTCAGTAAAGTATTTTAGAATTTTAGATGAGTAAGAATATTCCATTATGTGGAAAAATGTATGGCAAGTGTTATAATTAGAAATGAGCGAGTAGTGTTTTATTGAGTAGGTGTTCAATCGAATACTACGGTATTCGAAATACTCATACGTGATCGAACACTACTAGCTGTTCGAAGTTTAAGGTTCGATGCAGAACCAGCGTTGATTGGCAGAATGCTATACATTCTGCAAATCAACGCTGGTTCTGCTCTTACCTTTAGAAGTCTTCTCCGTGCAGCGTCCCCGCGGCATCTTCCGGCTGGAATTCACTCTGCCTAGGCATCCGGCCTAGGCAGAGCTCACTGCACATGCGCGGGCATGCCCTCGCATGCGCAGTCGGCTCTGCTCAGGCGTCGGGCCGGGCAGAGCCGACTGCGCATGTCCGCGCATGACCGCGCATGCGCAGTCAGCTCTACCTAGGCCCTGATGCCTAGGCAGAGTGAATTCCACCCGGAAGAAGACGCGGGGACGCTGCGCAGGGAGAAGACTTCAAGGAGAATCCAGCCCGACCATCACTCGTGGACTTGGTAAGTATAATTTGATCGAATGTTGCCTATCCCTGAAACGAGCATTTCTCCCCATAGACTATAATGGGGTTCGAAATCCGTTTGAACAGTCGAACAGTGTGCGGCTGTTCGAATCGGATTTCGAACCCCGAACATTTTAGTGTTCGCTCATCTGTAGTTATAATTCAAGACGAAATATATATTTGACCATGCATATGTTTAATTTGGGGCTTCTGTGTAAAAGAAAAAAAAATCAATTAAAAAAAAAAAGGAAAATAAAAATATTTGAGATATTTTTGCCTCTTGTTCCAGGGTATGAGTGATATAGGAGGCATTTTTCTTTCTAAACTTTGGATTTTGAATTGTAATAGATTATTTGATTTATAGCTGATGATTATTTGACAAAATTAGTCATTTATAAAATTCAGGAATCTTTCCCCCATTTTTGTTACCCTCACCATTACAGTACAGTAATTTACTTGGGGCTGTTCCATCATTTTCTTTCTTTACTTTCCATATGCAGCTTATCTGACAAGACTATTGCTTATAGTAATATAGTCAGGAAAGGATAGAATAATGGAACCAGGTATGACTGGATAATTCTACTGGCTTCTATGTATTTAGGTCAAACCTCAGCTTTCAAGCTGTGCGCGCTTTATGGTTTTCTAAACATACACTATACACCACTGAGCATAGAAAATAAGACAAAAGTGGCCATAAGAACTGTCCTTTGTGTGCTGAAATTTGCAATTCATGCATGTACTCCTGTAGAAAATAGTCCCATTCAACATGAGTATACACTGAGACTAATACAGCCATCTTCCTTTATTCTTTTCACTCGTGATACAGTCCATTATGGAATATCACTATGTGTACGTAAACAATTACTGGTGACAAGGCTAGATTCTATGAAATACAAGTTAAAATTTGAAATAATACTGAAGGCATACAACTAGTTGCTGGTGGTTAACCTGAGATGAATATCTGTCAAACGGACGACAGTGGAAGTATAAAAAGATGGACTAACAATACAATGCAAAGAAAAAGTGCAAGATCACAAGAAAACGGATAGGCTATATCAACGATTCATGTCAGGGAACACAGCTTACAATGGAAAGAATACTTAAAGGGATTATCCAATAATTAAAAGTTCTCACCAATCTCAAGAATGGGGAACCCACACACCCTTTTTCAAAGAAATGATGGTTGCATCTGTACATTAAGCCTCTATTGATCAGGCAGAGAAAGCGTTGGTGGGATGGTAACTCAAATGGGGGACAGTGGTCAGTGGGGGACACAGTAGGAGGATCCCTTGCAATAAGACACTTGTAGGTGATCAGGATAGGCTAAGTGACATTAATTAACATTAATGCACAACCCCTTATTAATAGAGATGAGCGAACACTAAAATGTTTGAGGTTCGAAATCCGATTCGAACAGCCGCACACTGTTCGACTGGTCGAACAGGTTTCAAACCCCATTATACTCTATGTGGGGAAATGCTCGTTTCAGGGGTACGCAACATTCGATCAAATTCTACTTACCAAGTCCATGAGTGAGGGTCGGGCTGGATTCTTCTCTCTGCGCAGCATCCCCGCGTCCTCTTCCGGCCTTAAATTCACTCTGCTAGGCATCAGTGCTAATGTCCGTTCAAAATCTTGCATGGACATTAGCATCGGACACTAGCTGTGTCCGTGACATTTTGCATTGATTTAAATGGACATCGGGTGCGTTCTTTTACAGTCTGTGTCTGTCCTTAAGTGTCCGTTCAACAAGAAGTCCAAATTTTCAAGCGGACAGCAAAAACCTACAGAATGGAGACTGCTGTGGACCGATCTTAGACTCCGTCTGCTCCGGCAGAACAGCGTTGATTGGCCGAATGCTGTACTCTGTATGGCATTTGGCCAATCAACGCTGGTCAATGCATTCCTATGGGAAAAAGTCTTCCGCATATCACAAGCTGACAGGGATCCAGTGACTTGGGCTTGTTAGATGCCCCCAGACATGGTTCCCCTGCTGTCCCAGTTGCATTCCAGGGTGTTGGCATCATTTCCTGGGGTGTCATAGTGGACTTGGTGACTCTCCTGAGTCGAAGAGTGGGATCCCCTAAAACAAGCATTGTTTCCCCATAGACTATAATGGGGTTCGATATTCGTTCGAATATCGAATATCGAATATTTTACTGTTCGCTCATCTCTAATAGGAACCAATAGCATAAAAACTCCTGACGGAATATTGTGAAATCAAGGTTTTTTTTTTTCTTCAAAGCAAGTCCTTTCACTCACATATCTCAGGAAATATAAAGAAGAAAGATAAGAAAGGACACATCTTAATTGTATGTGCTGAATTGCATTTATTTAAGCATACAGATGCGTAACTTGACTATCAGGAATATGCTATCTTTCTGCAACATGAAAATAAATCCATTGAAGACCTAATGAAAGAGTTAACATTCTGTGCTACAGTATTGTAACTACAGTGTATTGTAATCATATAAGCACCTCAAATGTTCAATGAGGTCTATACTATCAGGGAAGTGTGGCATTGTCAGACAATAGCAAGGGGTTAAGTGTAGACCAAGGGTACGGAGAGAATCAATCCATCTGAGCCCAATGTTCATATATTTCTATGGACAATCTCTACATAAACATTTCCTCTGTTAATGATATCTATTACAGTTCATGGAGTGTAACATTGCCATTGTAAGTATCAGAACACCATGTACTAAAAAGAAAAGGTCATATTTTGACTGTCGAGAATGTTTTTGTCAGGAACCCATGGACTTCAGTGCTATCCGCTGCAGCTCTTCCAAATGAGATATTCAGCTTTCTGGACAGCTCCTGTGCTGATCTTCAGCCTAGTTCCCAATGCCTCTAGTTTCAGTTCCTGCCTCTCCGGTTTGCTCCTCCCTGTTCTCTGATTGAACTTCCTATTTAAACCCGGCCTTACGCTTCCTGTTTTGTGAGATTATTGAGCTCTGCTTGTAATCTAGCTAGATTGTCCTGCTCTGCTGCAAACACTAACGCTCATCTTGTGTATTGACCACTGGATTGCTCCTGACTATGGTATTTGCCTTCTCCTCCAATACTGACGCTCATCTTGTGCATCAAACACTGGCTTCCTCCTCACTACGTTATCAGTCTTGCAAGTAAGTCATTCCTCAAGTGCTAGCAATTTAAAACTCCAAACCAGACCCAGACCGTTACAATCCTACAATGGCATCCCACAAACCCTGAATGTCAAAAACATAATGTTGTCAATTCCTCAAGGCGACACCAGGGCCGTTGACATTATGGAGGAGGTTGGAAGATGCTGGGACCTCCCAGGAAAGAAGAATGGATGCAAAGGTGAAACTCATTCCCTGGGAGTTCAATTACTGTTATTAATTTATGACAAGCCCGGTAGGTTTGAGCGATCGGGAAAAATCGGATCCTGATCATCGATTGAGCAAATTTCACGATCAGGATTGGCTGGAAAATGATCGGAAATCGTATTTTGAAAACTCAAGATCAGTTCAGCCCTACAGTATATAAAATACAATTAGGGTTGATCGATCGGGATCGGTTGAGCGATCAGGATCGGTAAAGATCGGATCCCAATCGGCGATCGAGCAAATTTCATGATCGCCATCTGGACTGGCTGGAAAATGATCAAAAATCAGATTTTAAAGTCTATCCTGAAATCTCAAGATCAGCTCAACCCTAAAGCCGGGTTTCTTAAGAACTGGTTTACTCATTTCTACCACATACCTACCTCCAATCTCCTATCATTCTGAAATGTTACAATGCTATAGTGCAATGAAGGCTAAGGAAGCACTGAGAAGTATAAAACAATCTTCATAGTAAGGAAAATACTTTTTCTGTAGAAAAAGTCACAAAATTAGAATATTAAAGCTCCATATGATTTGTGCAAATCTTGAATTCTCTGAATGTTTGACTCTTGTGCAGGGGAGACCAAAAACTGGATAAGGTCCCTTCATTTATACAGTTCTTTAGTACCATTTAAGGGCTTCGCAAAGTCAAAGGCTACATTCTTACTACATCCAACATTGTTGTCCCAGTGGGACCGTATCACTGCTTGCAGACTTTTAATGAGACTTGTACTAAAGCCCTTCAGGGAAGGCTCATGTGATTGCAGCAATCTGTCTCTTCTCAGGAAGTCATGGTGTGCTCTTACATGGTAACCTTAACCACCTTTCACACCATAGTAGCTTGAAGCCTGTAAATGGTAAATTTCTAATCAAACATAGAACGGCACATTGGGACTCATTATGGGATTTCACAAGAGAGAATAAAAGGGCATACAAAGCAATAACCGATGACCCATTTCATCCAATATCTACAGACAACATGTCCATTACAGGCACATCCAGCGAAGACTTGAACACATTCATATACAGTACTGTTTTAGGCAGGTGTTGAAAAAAATGAAAGAAACATGAATAATTTTAGGAATACGAATGTTATTTGATTATTAATTTATTCTGCAGTAGGACAATGACCCCAAATATATAGCCAATGTCATTATGGGTTATCTTAAGTGTAACGAAGAAGGAGTCATGGAAGTGATGATATAGACCCACTCGTGACATAAATACACATAGAATCCTGATCTCAACATCATTTAGTCTGTCTATGAATACATGAAGACATGGGAGGAATATGCAAATCTGTCTCCCAAGATGTAAACAGGGAGACAGTGTCTCTGTTATGCTGCCCTCTATGGGAGGCACCCTGAACAACATGCCCGACTTTCCCAGAAGTCTTCACTGCATAATGCGGGGTTATAACCAAATCAATTTCTCAACTACGGACGGCACCGTTTAAACCAAATCAATTCTCTCTAGGCTGCGCTAATGAAGTCCAAAGAGACAGAAACTGTGCCGTCCGTAGCTGAGAAATTGATTTGGTTATAACCTCACATTATGCAGTGAAGACTTCTGGGAAAGTCGAGCATGATGTTCAGGGTGCTTCCTATAGAGGGCAGCATAACAGAGGCACTGTCTCCCTGTTTACATCTTAAGAGACATATTTGGCTAAATCGAAGAGTGGGCGCAGGTGTGAACCCACCCATAGCTTTTTCATTTTGGCTACAAAATTTATCTCTTTTGTCTGAACATATACAGTCTTGTAAGTGTAGTGTTAGCAATTGTACTGGCTAAAGGTGTGCCATGAATGAACGGCATGGCGGCATGTGACCAGCACATAGGTGTCACCCATGTGACACCCGTGCACCAGCTGTGCTTCTGTGGCCCCTTTCAATCAATAAATAGAAGCTGCGTTAGAATGGTGGAAAAATCAGACAGGAATAGGACCTGTTCCATATTTTGCAGCCCCCACTGCTGGCCCGCACACGTGACTGTGTAATTTATGGTCATGTGTATGGGCTCATAGAAATGAATGGGTCACTGTGCTAAACCTGGATAGCACACTGGTCATTCATATGGTCGTGTGCGAGGGGGCTAACACTGAGCCTCGACTTTAGCTAAAGGAACACTGTATTGCTAAGACAGTAGTAATTTTTAAAAAAATAATTATTAGGTTTAATGTAATTTATTAGGTTTAATGTAATACAATGAATCACTTCTCACCACTTCTTGTGAATGTGTTTGTATTTTATAGTATTCGTGTTTTGCTTAACCACCCATCTCCCCCCCCCCCCAGACATCTCCTTTAAGAAGAACAGATGTATTAGCTCAGCTCTTTAAAAACAATCAATAAGATTACCCAAAATGTTTCCCTCATCAATTTCATCCTTCCGGGATGCCATCATGATGATTTAAAGAAAGTACAGGGAATTTATCTTCCTCTGACATTGTGTATGTAAACACAGTCGTGAATATGGATTTAACAATTAAAGAGTAATCGTGCTTGCTATTCAAAACGAGTTGGCAGGATGTTTCTAAATGTAAAAAAGAAACTTACATGCTAAAGACAGCAGAAAATTAGACCGAGCTCCAGAATGAAGTTGAGATTAATTAACGAAAGTTAATTTCTAAAGTTGAGATCTTAAGGACATTTTGCTTACTAAAGCTTAATTAAAACATTCTGATGATTAAAGTTGAACATTTTGTGAACATTGCTTAGTAAATAATTAGGCTAAATTTTTGGCTAAAACAAAAGTTCTGAAATGGCGTTGGTCCAAGAATCCCGGATTATTAGCATTAGCAATTTTTTTAATTAGCTTCATGCAGAGATTAATGTTAAAAATAATTTTCTATATTTTAATATTAGCGACAAATATGGGGGGCGGAGCCTCATTGCACATGGCGAAGGATGCACGGAACTAAGCTCCTCCGCATTGTGCCCTAATTTGTCCTGTATAACGCAGTCTCTAGCGGTCCAAAATAGGCAAGAGTGGCAGATATCGTTCCCGGGAAGGATCAAGCACCCCTAAGACAAGCAAACAAGGAGATATGCAACGCTTTTTACGGAAAAAAGCACTTACCCCTCAGAGAAGCGCTCACAAGATGGCACCGGAACACAGACCTGAACAAATTTAATATATTTTTTTTTAAACTATAAGATAGAAAGACAGACAGACAGACAGACAGACAGACAGACAGACAGACAGACAGACAGACAGATAGATAGATAGATAGATAGATAGATAGATAGATAGATAGATAGGAGAGATAGATAGATAGATAGATAGATAGATAGATAGATAGATAGATAGATAGATAGATAGATAGATAGATAGGAGAGATAGATAGATAGATAGATAGATAGATAGATAGATAGATAGATAGATAGATAGATAGTAGAGATAGTGTTACAGTTCTGTGTATATATATATATATATATAAATAATTTTTTAATCTACAGAACCTCTGGGCTGCAAGACACTGCAGCAAGGTCCACGGGCCCAATGGTGGGGGCGGCTGTATGTCTGAACAGCGTGCTAAAGTTAAACTGCAGAGACACTGCAGCGTGGTACATAATGTGAACAGAGTGCAGCAAACACTGGCAGTGGTTCGTGCGGTACTCAATGTGAACACAGTGCAAAACACAAACAAAGCTGCCTAGGGTTAACACTCACCCCAGGTCAGCAACAAACACACATATCCCTGCAACAGCTGGGGGTGCTCCTGCACACAGCTAGGAGACACCACGGAAGTCTGACAGTACACATACAGTAGGCTATCTTAGTGACCAAACCTGCTGCAACTCTACAAGCTGGAACAATGTCTATTGCTCCTAGCCCTGGTGTAGAGCTGTCAGTTCAGGGTTTACAGGACCTACCTAACAGCACCCAGATAGAAGCAGAGAAACCCCACACAGAGGCCTAGTCTGGCAACCTGCCTGAGTACTGGAGCCTATCCCTGAAATTACCGTCAATAGCAAAACTCCATGGACTTTGAGGCAAAGTCGGGCGTCGGCTCACAATATTTGAAGGGAAGTTCCTGCCCAATAGGGGCAGTGGTGATGACCTCACCACTCATGCTCAATAGGGGAGAAGTAGCACTTTGCTTGTGAGCGGCTCCAATAGGTCTGAGCATGCTCAATAGGGCAAAAGCTGGGCTTGGACTGACCCACAGGTGGCGCTGTGTGCTGTGAGAGCAACCTACGGGACCCAATCCTAACAGATAGATAGATAAATAGATAGATAGATAGATAGATAGATAGATAGATAACTCTTGATAGTACAAAGTTTTGCAATTTTCACGCTTGAATCTTCAATATCGCAGCTGTGTCCTAGTAACAGTATTGTAGATGGAATTCATCAAGTAATACAAAAATTGGCAGAAGATAGGGGAAGTATCGCGTGTGAATTATTTCTCCGAGAGCAATCAGCAGACGCCTTGCATTTTGATAATGATATTCTCGTTATCCCTCCTGTCTATGTCTTAGGATAAGCCGACCCCAGCGCTGATTAGGAAATAAGAATGACTTTCCAATATGAAGTTCAGCTGAGGTAATGCTTCATATATTAAATTGTAAAACTTGGAGAGGCAATGAGACAAGAGTGAAATGTTTAGACTAGTCATTAACAGTTTGAGAATAAAATACAATAAAATAATTAATTTCCTATGAAAATAACAAAAGATTAAAATGTCACGGCCTCTCCCATTTGCATGAATATAAATCCAATAAAAATATGAAAATTCAGCTCCGTCCTTGCCAAACACATGAGTAGTTCCTAAGCTCATCCACTTCATCAACATTCATAAAATATATATTCAAGGAGAGTTAGTACATGTCTACAAAGTAATATTCATCAAAGAGGAGAAAGTGCCAGTGCTCAATGTTCTCTCTGTAGATACAAGAGCGAAAACTTTAACTAATTAGCATTCCAGTCATTGTTTGACAATCAAATAATTAATTCTTTCCTATGAAAATAAACCATTAATCAAAATGTCATGGCCTTTCCTGTTCTGCATGAATAAAAAATAATTTTAAAAAATGTGAAAATTTAGCACTATGATACATACACGAATGGTTCCAACACTCATCTACTTCATCGCCATACATACAATACATTCAAGGAGAGTTAGTCTATGTCTACAAAGTCATATTCATCAAAGAGGAAAGTCAATGTTCTCTCTATAGATAGAAGAGTGTAGTGTTTAGACTAATTAATATTTCAGTTATTAATTGTTTGACAATGACATGCTTAATTATTTCCTATGACAATAAATGATTAATCAAAATCTCATGACCATTCCTGTTTTACACAAATAAAAATCTACAAGTGCCGGAAGTAATGCAGGATTCTGGCTGTATTATACAACACGATATCTAATATTATTAAAGTGTAATTAAGAGATTAACCCTTTCCCGCCGATGGCATTTTTTGATTTTCGTTTTTGACTCCCCTCCTTCTAAACCTCATAACTTTTTTATTTCTCCGCTCCCAGAGCCATATGAGGTCTTAATTTTTGCGGGACAAATTATTCTTCATGATGCCGCTGTTAAAGGGGTATTCCCACCTCACATACTCCTCAGTCTTTACTGCTGTAAAATCTTCTTTCTTCCTGGTTTCTTGCATCATTTGGTGTGCGGGGTTTCACATGCAACCTGTCGTTTAGCTCCGCCCCCAAATTCACGTGTAGCTCCGCCCATCCATATTGGACTATGAAATACAGGCAGCAGCAACTCCATTCTGTGTTAGATACAGACACTGCCTGTCTCTGCTATAATGAACACAATTGAATTAGCTAGCCTGATAACTGGGAGAACAGAAGAAATGAAAGCAGCTCCTCTCCCCTATCTGCTAACAGGAAGCTAGGTCACATGGTGTAGACACAGGAATAGCTAGAAACACAGGCTCGCTCCCTGCACTTAGCCCCTCCTCCCTCCCCCCTGAGAGCAATAGATACATCACTTGGCTCATGAGCAGATAAGTCAGGGCTGTGGCCACAAAGAATTGAATAAAGTAAGATAGTGGACAAACAAAGCAGTTTTGCTGAAGCAATGTATTTAGGAAAAGTCTTAAATCCACATTAACAAGCAGTATAGATAGGATCCTTGTGATGAGACAACCCCTTTAATTATTCTATATAATGTACTGGGAAGCAGGACAAAAATTCAGAATGGGGTGGATTTGAAGAAAAAATGCATTTCTGCGAATTTCTTACGGGCTTTGGTTTTACGGCGTTCACTGTGCAGCCAAAATGACATGTCCCCTGTATTCTGTGTTTTGGTATGATTCCGAGGATACCAAATTTATATGGTTTTATTTACATTTTGACCCCTCAAAAAAAAACTGTGTTAAAAATTTTTTTTTCTAGAAGTTGCCATATTCCGACAGCCATAACTTTTTTATACGTCCGTGTACGGGGATGCATAGGGCATCTTTTTTTTGCGGGGCCGGGTGTACTTTTTAGTTCTACCATTTTCGGGAAATGCTATTGCTTTGATCGCTTCTTATTCAAATTTTTATCAGAATCAAAACAGTGAAAAAACGGCAGTTTGGCACTTTTGACTATTTTTCCCGCTACGGCGTTTACCGAACAGGAAAAATATTTTTATAGATTTGTAGAGCGGGCGATTTCGGACATGGGGATACCTAACATGTATGTGTTTCACAGTTTTTAACTACTTTTATATGTGTTCTAGGGAAAGGGGGGTGATTTGAATTTTTAATACTTTTTATATTTTTTTTATATTTTTTTACTTTTTTAAAAAATTTTTTTTTGCATTTATTAGACCTCCTAGGGGCGTTGAACCCCAGGGGGTCTGATCACTAATGCAATGCATTGCAATGCATTGCAAAAAAATCATCATTTCTTGTAAAGGCTGTCATGCCAATGTTAAGTTGGCCCTGGAGCATGCTCCAGGAGCTGGCGATCACCAGCAAAATGGCGGCGCCCATGCGCCGCTGGGAAAATGGCACCTCTGGCGCCTTTGACTGTGGCGCCGGAGGGGTTAATGCCTCCGATCGGTCCGGGGACCGATCGGAGGCATTAGAGCCAGTTGTCTACTGCTTAAAGCAGTAGACACCCGGCGGCTATGGCGGCCGCCATAGTTACACACCCAACATGTGCCGTACTATTATGGCGCATGTCGGGAAGGGGTTAAAGAAGACAAGGAGGGAGAACCCGATGGGATAAGCGTGGGGTTGAGCCGATCTTGAGATTTCAGGATCGATTTTAAAATCTGATTTCTGATCATTTTCCATCCGATCCCGATTGTGAAATTTACTCAATTGCCGATCGGAATCCGATCTTTTCCAATCCTGATCACTCAACCCTAGTTACCTTAAGTTTATGGAGTGGGATTGAGCCAATCTTGAGATTTCAGGATCGATTTTAGAATCCGATTTCTGATCATTTTCCATCTGATCCCAATAGTTATTGTGAAATTTACTCGATCACCGATCGGAATCCGACCTTTTCCAATCCTGATCAATCAACCCTAGATAAGCACAAGAGTTCTTAAAATGAGTGCAGAGAACAGCTGTGTGGTGTTATTACGCACATGTACAATATGAGTCTAAAGCTAGGAGTGGTACCACAACTGTGGAAAACATCTTGTGTGGTACCAGTCCCAAAGAAACCCAACCCGACGGAATTCAACGGCTACCAATCAGTAGCACTGACATCCCACTTGATGAAGGTCCTAGAGAGACTGATCCTGACACATCTACGCCCTCTAGTGTGTTCTGCTAAGGACCCCCTCCAGTTTGCCTATCAGTCGGGCATTGGGGTAGACGACACCATCATCCACCTTATTTACAGAGCTCTCTCTCACCTGGAGAAACCGGGGAACATTGTTAGAATAATGTTCTTTGATTTATCCAGTGTGTTCAACAACATTCAGAAAGGGCTGGACCTTGGTGGAGTGGTCCATCACCTGTCCAATATGGTGGGTGCCTCCTATAGATATATGTCTGGCAAGTGATAACAAATATGTTTACAAATCAACACATTGCAAACATGGAGAAACAATCATCATACCTTCCCCAATAAATAATTTGGGTAGGTTATTAATATTAAAAGACCAGATGCTTGAAGCCACTGAGTTGTCATAGGTCACTGTTCAGACCTTCTAATACTGTACATTCCAAGAGGATAAATGAGGGGGTTGAAATCATGCAACCAGCTTACATTACTTTCTTGGCAACAATAGCTGGACATTATTTACACCAGTTCTTTTTAGAGAGTATATCATTTCCATTCTATACAGTAAACCTGTTGGAGGAGGTACACAATAGCGATTATATTGGTGGTCTCCCCTCGGATATTTATTCAGTTGCCACAGGGCTAGTATCAACCTCATTAGTTAACAGCTCTGTAATCCCAGGATATCAAACAAACAGCCTAAACCTATCCCTGCCAGTCCAATTCTGTCCCTACGTGTTTTCTCAATCGATTGATCAGGGGGCCCATTGACAGAGTAAGTATTGTAAGGAGAAAGATTGAGAAAGATTTCTCGTCTTATATAAGTAAACCCCTAGCATACTCTCGATGCATTAATGACCTGCAAATAATCTGGACAGGCTTAGAAAATGAACTACTGTCTTTTCATAAAATTTCAATATTTTCCATCCCACCATCAAACTACCCGCAACTATTCTAGATCTCAAATGCATTTCCTAGACAAAACCATATACATCAATAGCAAACAACACTATACAAACTACAATCTACCATATAACCTTTAGGAGGAATCTGAGATGGAACAGTTTTTATCTATAACAACCCTCAAATGAACATCTTAAGAAAAATTGCTGTTGTCCTGCCTCTAATATTTCCAAGCTTTGCCTCTCCTTGCAAACCACCACACTCAAAGATGTTGTCCAGCTATTTTTTTTAAAAAAAATATGGCATAGTAGGAGAGAAAAATAATTAAAAAATCATATATACCTGCCCCCGATGCTTTGGTGTCCTCACAGCCGGGCCAGTCCTTCTGCTCTGGCGTCTTCTCATGTGTCTCGACCTGAGTTCCGCTGAAGCGGTTATCACTGGACCGAGAAAACCGGACCATACTAGGAGACACTGGAGCACCATGGAAAGGTGAGTATGATTTATTTTTTCATAAAATGTGTTGTTCATTTTTGCCTGGACATCCCCTTTAAGGAATCTCCTGGTTAGAAATGCCCACGAGTCATCATAAGAGACGGGCACATTTTAATGCACCAGCAAAAAATGCAAGACTTGTACCCACATCTTGTCATCAAGCACTGTCTACATACAACACACACAGCAGGAGTATAAAATTTCTGGAACATTTTCATATACATCTTCCATGGTGTACATGATACAGTGTATAAAGTGCCCAATGATGCATTTCGGGTGATTAGTGCACTTTTTCTATGGGTTTTGAATTGAACAGACATTGGCTTACAACATGAATGAATATTACCATGTGTTAGGAAGGTTTATGGGGTGCAGACAGGGGTGAACCTTCCCCTTTCGCTGCCCGAGGCGAACGACAGAAAGCCACCCCCCCCCCAGGAGAGGGCGGAGCGGAGGGGGGGTCATGGCTGAGCGGAGGGGGCGCGGCTAAGTGAAGGGGCAGGGCTTAGCGCGGTTCGCGGGCAGAGAGCAGGCATGGAGAGGAGTTGGTCTCTGCCTGAGCGTGAGGGGAGGCTGCTGGAGCAGTGCTGCTTCAGTGGCCTCCCCAATCCACCGCTCGGTGCTAAGCCGACAAGACAGCTTGTCCTGGACTGGCTTAGGTAATCAAAAATGCCACCCTCCCTGGGGCCCTGACATAGCACCGCCTGAAGCGCTCGCTTCAGGTCGCCTCATGGGAGGTGCGGCGCTGGGTGTAGAGATATTAATCACTACTGGGCCCTGGAGCCTGAGGGGCCCACAAGCCTTTCCACATTATAAGAAGACAACTTTATATCAGAAAACATATATTAAATGGTGGCTGCATTACAGATTTTGCACTGGGGCCTCAGAGTTACACTTTTATTTACTTGGCATTCTTCTGCTACATGAACAGAATGCAGTTATTGAGTTAGAAAAGCACAGTGTAAACTCAGCTCTAGAGACCTTACTTTTTTTTTCTTTTAACCATCAGGAGAGCCCAGAGTCCAGGAGTGGCCATAATCTGTCCTATGGCTATTTTGTCTATTGAGCTACAATCCACCTGTTGTCCAAATTCTGGGGATAATATCACTCCTTAAGGAGAAAACACCATTACAGGCATATGGAAACTTACAAAGGCATTTTTGCTCCACTCGTGAATTATGGGAAATATGCAAATCTGTTTTCCAGGATGTTTTTAGGACAACGATCTACTAGTTTGGCTAAACTTTGCATCAAAGCAATAGACTTGTTGAAAAAGTCATGCATGATGTTTAAGGGGGTAGCAAGCAGAGGCATTGTTTTCCTAAAAATATCCTGGAAAAACAGATTTTCATATTTCCCATAATCCCCCAGTGGAGCGAAAATGGCTTTTTAAGTCTCCACACACCTGCAAAGGTGCTCTCTCCTCAAGGAGTGATATTATCCCCAGAACCTGGTCTATCAGTCTCTCATCTCAGCCAAACCAGTTTTCCGTACGCTGTGCTGATGACATCCAACCAGCTCGAAACAGTCCTGTCCACAGATGGGAGTCGTTTCCTTTTAGAATAGATTTACTGGTTTGGCTAAACCTCACATCATAGCATTAGGCTTGTTGAAAAAGTCATGCATGATGGCATTGTTTTCCTATTTACATCCTGGAAAACATTTTTGCATATTTCCTGTTGTTCAAAGGAATATATGCAGTTGTATGGATTGTGGATTGTCAATTACTATCACTACAAAAATTTCTGTGTAACCCAGGCCTATGCTAAATTTGTATAACACACAAATTCTCATGCAACGTTAACACAACAGGAAGAGAGTGATAAACTATCAATGGACAACCGATACCAACCTTATGACTACCCGGTATTCCTCATTCATTGAAATCCCGCACAGCTCAGCGGTGAGGATTCATAATTAAAAAGGAAACCAGGCCAGTATTACATTAACATTTCCTCTGTAGCCGTCTCATTTCCCTCTCCATTAATTAGATGCCGGCCTATTGAGGTATTAGACCGTGGTTTCTGATTTCCAGTAGCTTAAGAGTAACTAGACGTCCTGCAATTTCAATTAGGTCCGATGTACGATAAATGAGAAAACAAATAGACTAACCGAGGGACCGCCATGATAGGTTACTATTTCTATCTCAATTAAAATGACGCCAATCTCATTGGCCTGACAAGTTAACAAGTCTAATACATACAGACAACAAGATCTATAGTGCAAAGGAAATCCTATAGAATGTACCAGCCTTAAGAACATCACAGAACAGAATGTACTAAAATACCGGTAGCTGATACATTGTATTCACTGGTTGAAATTTGTTACTTCATATTTCAAATACTTTAGCACAGCGATTGGTTGACAATTTATAGCATTTACTAATGTATTCAGAAGGCCTTCAGATCCTTTCTCTTGTTTGCACATTTTGTTATGCTGAAGGTTTGTTTTCACTCATCATTTCGCACTCAATAACCCATACTGAAGGTTCAAAATCTTTGCTTATGCTTTGCATATTGCATTGACCTATATACTCATGGCCTTTAGTATTTATTGAAGAACATATTGTGGCAATTACAGTCTTCTTTGGTATGATGCCACAAGGTTTGCATACCTGAATTTGAAGACTTTCTTCCATTCTTCTCTGCAGATCCTCTCAAGTTCTGTCAAGTTGGATGGGGGCCATTGGTGGATAGAAAATTTAAGATCTCTCTAGAAACTTTCAATTGGGTCATTGGGCCACTCAATTACATTCTCAGAGTTGTCCCTAAGCTGCGCCTGTTTTGTCTTGGCTGTGTGCTTAGGGTCATTGCACGTTAGAAGGTAAACCTTTGGCTTAGTCTAAGGTCCAGCGCAACGGACTGTACTGTGCTGTGCTCCATTCAGCCTTCACTCATCTCTGGACCAGTCTCCTTGTCCAAGCTGCTGAAACAGCAAACACCACCCACAGTAATATGCCGCGACCCCAATGCTTCAGATTAGGGATGGTCTTGGACAAGTGTTGAGCAGTGCAGGTTTCCTCCAGACATAAAGCTTAGAAGTTAGGACAAAATTTGGTTTCATAAGACCAGAAAATTTTTATCTGAGTTTCTCATAGTCTGAGAGTCTTTTAGGTGCTTTTTTTTAACAAAGTTACTAGGAGCGTTTTCTTCATGACCACTCTACCACAATTCCCAGCTTGATGGAGGGCTGCAGTAATAGTTGATCTTCTGAAAGTTTCTCCCATCTGCACACAGGACTTCTGAGGTTTAGCCAGGGTGACCAATTAGTTCTTTATCAAGAGCTTTCTCCTCACTTACCTAGTTTAGTGGGATGGCCAAGTTTAGGAAGAGGCCTGGTTGTTCAAACCATGTAAGAATTATTTTATTTTATTTTAAAATTTGATTTCTATTGAAGAATTTTTTTTTTCAAAATACAAGAAAAGCAAAACAACAGTGGGCCAAAGGGAGGAAAGACAAAAACCCGTGGCTGAATCGGGCCGTACAGTAGTATACGTCATGTACAATAATCCAAACAACCTCTTACCTAATATAGACACTCAGGAGCATACACAATGGCTACAAAAGCATGAACTGTAGTCCTATCAATTCTTGAATGGCAGCCAATAACATTCCGAACAGGGCCTGGGGCAAGGTAAGGGGGTGGGGGAAGGGAAGAGAGGGACAGGGAAGGCGGTGGAAGAATAGGGCAGGGAGGAAAACAAACATTGTTAAAAGTAAAAACAAATTTGGCATAATAAAGTCAATAAGTATCTAAGAGCAAAAAAAAAAGAAACATGTAAGAATTATCGTAGTCAGAGTGTTCTTGAGAAATTTCCGTACATTAGAATTATTTGTACCCTTCTTACCATAGCTGGACTCCAATCACAGCAAGGGATCTGAATACTCATGTCCACATGAAATTTTAGTTTTTCCTTTTTAATAAATTTGTAAAGATTTCTAAGATTCTGTTTCATGTCTTATTATGGGGTGTTGCGTGCAGCTTGATGGGGGGAAAACTTAAATTTTTTTAACACACATACCAAAATTCAAAAACAGCTAAAGGGTCTAAAGACTTTTTGAATACAATGTACTTACTATTATCCTATTGGGGTATTCTGGCTCCAGTGTCCATTAAACCATAGGACACCTCTGTATGACATCATTTTACAGAATAATTCAGTCTCTGTATAGAACCCAAAAGAACAAAACACCATTTGAGTTAGATTGAATAGAACAGGAAATATTTTAGTATATTACATTCATTAAATGATGGGCCTCTGATTTTACTGATACTAGTCCCTCGTCATGTATATAGGATCTTTAATGGGTCAGGACTTGCGTGATATGCCAGTGCACAAATGGATTAAAGGTACTAGGTTTCCAGACCCTATCATATTAAGACAGTCCTTGAGAAAGATGTTTTTTTTTCTGGTGGACTAGATTAATATGCTGGTTCTGGGTGCTTACTTTATAAGGGCCCCTTCACACAGCGTAAGTGCTCAGCTCATTCCGAGCCGTACACGCAAGAGCTTCTAAATATTTCCCATTCACTTCAATGGGAGCGCTCGTAAAGCCAGCTTTACGCGCGCTCCCATTGAAGTGAATGGGAAGTGTTCAGAAGCACCCAGCGTGTACGGCTCAGAATGAGCCGAGCGCTTACACTGTGTGAAGGGGCCCTAAGAAGAGAAGTTGAGTTAATAAAATATTTGTTTTCCTGGAGTAGAGATAATATGGATGGAAAGACCATTTTCTTTTTTTTTTGAAGGAGAGATAGATTATAACCTTAAAGGTATATTCCAGAATGTTACTATTAGGCCGAATTCACACATGGAATCTGCGTCAGAATCTGGCTCAAAAAACCGCCTCACATTGAAAACAATGGAAGCCGGATATTTCCTTTTTCCGAAAGTGGTGTGTTCCCGCTCACAGAAAAAAGAAGCGACCTGCCCCTTCTTCAGGCGGATTCCGCAGCTGATTCAGCCGTGGCCTCGCGACACCTTACCACCGGACTAGGCCCATTCATTTGGGCCTAATCTGGAGCGGAATGCTGCGACTGGATGCCGGTGCACTGCATTGGAATCCAGTTTTTTGGACTGGAATCTGAGCCGGCCTCCTCGTCAAAAAACTCACATGTAAACTTACCCTTAAAGACCTATTCTTAGGACAAGTCATTAATATACAATTGGCAGGGGTCAGACTCCCAGCACCGGGTTGATACATAGATAGATAGTTGCTGTAACAGCCCCATGTAGTAACCCGGAAACTGAGCTTGCAGAACTTTTCTCCGGTACTGCATAAAGTACAGAGCTGTGCTACTCCCGGAGCTGATCAGCAGTGGTACAGGGAGTCAGGCTGCCCCTGGTCTGATATTGATAACATATCGCATTCATTTTGACAGTTCTACCAGTGAATGTGAAAGATTACCTAAAGAATCCTATCCAGTATACAATCCAGACAATGTCGCAGAAATGTAGGTTGACTTGAGCGAATTACCCTATTGAATGTAAACTGGGCAGTTTTACAGATATTTGATGCCTTAGTCCTTTCCCTTTAACAAACTCTGTTCCCTCCATTTCACTACAAGGCTTGCATGGATAAGGAAGAAAAACAAAACATGAATAACTGCAGTCCTATGTTCCCCATGGGTAATAAATATGGCTGAGCACATAGGGTCAGGATTTAACATCAGTATGTATTAAATGTGATAGACATGTCAAAATCCCCTGAACAGGGAATATTTCAGCAGGGAAGAGAAAAATGAATCATTAAATTGTTTATATCTTGCATCCCTTCCCTTCGCTTGTTTTGAGCTTTATACTTGGCAGCTTCTAAGCAAGGATGGCTTCTTCATCACGACAAGCAGTCTCATACTTCACTGGCTTTTAATCTAGGAAGCCACAAGCTCTACCTTTTAAAGCCATTCAAAAAACACAATTCTACATAGAGGAAGTAATTCTGGGTGGAAAGTAATGATGTCTTCTAATTCCTTTTACTTTAGTTTCTCTGTAAAGTGTCCCAAAGACAAGACCAGAGAGCTCAAAATAAGACAAGCAAGTTAAAACAATAGCTGCGGGTTCTGCTGTCACAACGTATCCTTAAACTCAAAGAAAGAGAACTCACATTGTATGGAGTCTTCAGCGTCATGAGCTTTTATTTGCTTTGAATATTTCCACCATTGAGGAAATGACTGATTTTAGAACAAAATACTGATAAAATGAATATGAGTCAGAATAATAACCGAAAGGAGGTTCCATTGTTATCCTTTGGGGTCTTTTCAGACCCCAGTGTATAATAATCAGAGGCTTCCAAGAAGGAAAAGTAATAAACAACATCAAGACATCATGATGTTGAGAGATTCTTATCACAGCAGTCTGCCCAGAGCCATTGGTATTACCCAGAGTACCAGAAGAAGCCAGAAGATACCAAGAGTGAAGACCACATGCTGCAGCGGAGTCCTTAGAGAGGTGAGTATGAGTTGCTATTATTTTCCAAAACTTCCCTTGGGCCTCCAGTGATAAATAGACCCTCAATTATGTATTTCTAGTCCTGTATTTTGATTTTGTGTATTACACCTTGCATTGCACCTTGTTCATATTAACCTTTTGGGGGCAGGAATGCAGCATTTCTGCTTTGTAAGTAAGCCCTGCCTGTTGTATCGTTATCACAGCAGTTGTGATTGAAAGGCTTCTGAATACACAAACACCAGACTTGGTGTCTGTAACCCAAACTACAAAGGAGATATGTTTTTATGATAATATTTTCCTAGGAGGACAGGCTACAGTCACGCGGAAGGCATATAGTTCCAAACTACTGACTCACTAGTGTTGGAAACAGGCAAAAGGTCCATAAACTGAACTCATTTCCTAAAGGGAATTGGGGTGTCATTTTGGTGGCTACAGGATGGCGACCTTGCCACAAACCCAATCATACCCCTTGCCTAACACTATGACCATTGGGTGGGGAATTATGACTGTTCTTAGTTATTTGGTTTCAAGGATGGAGGGTTGGACTTCCTCCCTAATGACATCTATCAGGAGGAGACTGGGAGAGTTAAATGGTCCCCACTGAGAGACAAAGGACTGTTTGGTCCTGGACAGCATGTAGGACACATAGCCTTTCACTAACTGAAGCATGAACCCTGAGACCTAGGAGTTCTTTTCCTGGAAGCCATGTGAGCAGACTGAGACTCTATTACTGACAAGCATGCACCCAGAGTCCTAGAAGTCAGGCCTCAGTGAACCCGTTTTAGTATTGTTTCCTTTCTATCTTTTGTTCCCATTTTATTTTATGTTTTATACTGTGCTTTTACCTGTTTTTGCTTGTCATCCACAGATATGTATTCTGTATATGTTAGTGGCTAGTACCGACCCACTCAGGTTAATCTCTCATATATATAAAAATGAGCTTCTGTCTGTTCTTTATGCGCGACCAAACGACTAGACCAATCTTCACCAAATTTGTCACACAGATACATCAGGTGTCCGAGAAGGGTTTAGACCAGGACTGTTAGTGAGATACAGTATTCCCAAAACAATGACCTGCATTAGCCAAAACAAACCTGCAAGTCACTCATATTCCAACTGCCATACACATGGTCGCTCCACATGGACACAGCATTACTCCAGGTGCATCCAACACTGATATCCAAACTGAGATACAAGTATCAGAGGATTAGATACACAGCTCAGCACGTATCAACACACATCAGAGGATTAGATACAATGCTCAGCACACAGTATCACACATCAGAAGATTAGATACACAGCTCAGCACACACTACCACACATGAGAGGATTAGATACACAGCTCAATACACACCATCACACATCAGGGGATTAGATACACATCTCAGCACACAGTATCACACATCAGAGGATTAGATACACAGATCACAGCTGTACATTTTTATGAATGTATAAATCAGCCTCAAGTGCATCAGGACCTGATTTACCTAATTTCCCTACTGACAGCTGTGGTACAAGCTGAACATGTCACTCATTGCTATTGATATTTGGTTGATATCGGGCAATAACTTTAGAGGGTGTTTAGAGAACTTGTCACATTCTATGGGAAAATCTGGCAAGTCAGGCCAAAAAAGTTGATCCCCATTGCTTCATCGGTTTGAGGTCACAAACATATGTTTTTGCTCCTATTACACAGCACTATTATTGTATGGGAGGTGTTTTAGACCTGAAAGAGATTAATATATTTTTCAAGATAAAATTGTGATCATCTTTCTCAATTTCTCTCAAAATGAAATAAACAACATAACTATACTTGTGTTTTTTTCCCATTTTTTTTTCTATATTTCTATATTTGTATCCTATTATTTGCATTTATTATCTGTGCTCAAGATATTGGGACACGTTCTCTTTTTATCTGTCAGCAGTGATTGCTTTCCCACTTAATCTTTCGCAGTGGGAATCTTGAAAAATATATCTATACTTTGATTGAAAATAGAAAGTTATGTCAAAAATCGTCTTAGACGGAAACTGTCACTAGAGATGAGCGAACAGTAAAATGTTCGATATTCGATATTCGTTTCGAGTAGCCCTGCAATTCATCACCCTCCCCAGCTACTATAAAGCGACTTGCAATCTAAACCAGCATACAGTCAATTCGATCCTAATATAAGGAGATTAATATATGTGCGCCTGTCCTGAGCTATAAACAGAGGCCTCTCAATTCTAATTAAACCTTATTCTGTGTCTTACTTTAGAGCCATGTCCTATGATAGGCAATGCATGATCATGGTGACAACACGTAAAGCCACCACTTCAGCCAATGTAGGCCAGCATGATTAATGAGAAGTGACAGGATAGCTAAACATTACAGTGCATAGGAACTGTAATGTCTAAAATGTGACTGGCCCTCTCCCCTTTGGAGATGGTATCCCTGGAATGGACATGTCACTTTGATCAAACTGTTACCTCGGCTAATTGCCTTTTGCTAATTAGATTGATTGCTGGAGCTGTCCATCATTATCAACTGAAAGAGAAAAATAGGAATTTCTAAGCAGAGATTTCCATTTTTTTCGGACATACTCTCACAATCCTATTGTATTTCAGTGGCTAAACAGTTGCCTATGTGTATATATATATATATATATATATATATATATATATATATATATATATATATATATATTTATTTATTTATTTTTTCATTTCAATTTTCAGTTATTGGGTTGTTGCTTACTGGGTCAAAAGAAGTAAAACTTCTAGGGAAGGAATATGGACATACGTCCTCCATGGTGGAAAATAGACACTTGCTCTGGCAACACCTTTTGGAAGGTGCTGCCCTATAGATCAATGTCTGGTTTTCCTGAAACATAGTAGCATAATCCAGAAATAAAACTAGTCCAGTATAACCCCTAAAAATTTAAGAGGAGCCCATTGCAACTGTTTTGAGGTTATTGTCCCTCATCAGTGCAAAGCAGGGTACTTGGTGTTTGAGAGGCGATAGATGTGGGTCTTAATGCAATGTCTCAGTTACGCTGGGTTCACACTAGCGTTGGGGCCTCCGTTCTCAGCTTTCCGTCTTCTGCCGGCAGAAGACGGAAAGCTGTCAGACCGGTTTCAGCCGTGAGCGCCGGTGAGCGTTTTATACTCTCCACCGCAAAACCGTTTTTTAAAACCAGACACAGAGTACTGCATGTCCGACTCTGTGTCTGATTTAAAAAAAAACGGTTTTGCGGCGGAGAGTATAAAACGCTCACCGCTGCTCACGGCCGGACATCTTTCAAACCCATTCTTATTTTAGAATTTGGTAAAATTGTTTTTGACACCCACAGAAGGAAAAGTCAAGTACCATAAGGTCAAGTACTATAAGGTGCAAAAAGTTTCCTATTTCCTGTACAGCAGCTGAGTCTTACAGCCCAAAAAATTAAATTTTCAGAATTTGGTAAAACATTTTTCGTTCCCACAGGAGGAATAGTTAAGTACCATAAGAGTCACACAGAATTTGTTTTCTAAGTTGGAGTAACCTTCTCATCTATCATTGACCTGGGGGTGGAGTGTTCCAGGAACATTCAAGCATGATTTACACAATTATAAGACCTGGAGAATTGTACAAGTTTATTAGCGTTACATGAGAGTTGTCTTACACAATATTAAAAATTAACTTCACTATTATCTTATTTTTGTCTGAATTTATAATCTTTCTCACAAGATTGTTCTTAGTACCTTATTTTAGAAAATATCCTCAAAGCAGATATACTGTATCATTCACGGATTTTACTATTTTACTATTTGACTATTCTATTGACGGACAACCAGTTTGTCTAATGGTATTCAGCAGTCGGTAGTTGATAAGGTGCTGACCTCTGCCAACATTGATTGTATTCTTATAAAGGACAGAGACCTTACTAGAACAAAAACTGTCCAGGACCATAATGAGCCAACAGGGACACACATTCTATCTGTTCAAGGACACACATTCAGTAACACTTACTGTTTTACAAGGACAAATTCTGCTATATTTAAGACATCTCCTGGTTCTATAAAGTTGGACAAGCCCTTCACAGCAAGATATGTGTCGCTAATGAGCCAGAGAAGTTGTTAGATGGTGTGTATTTCTGATAAATTAGGACATGGAAAGAAGGAAAGGTGGAAAGAATATGGATTTCACTTCAGTATTTTATAAGCTTACATAAATAACATATTATTTTCAGAAGGTCAACATTACTGTTGTCTGGAGTACTCCTTTGGAATATATGGTCACTGACTAGTTTCTTGTACCAAGTGAAAATAATTTGCCAATAGTGATACTAGTCTACTTGACATCTTCCTGATTTTGATATCTAAAAATTGGCTTTCTTTTTTAAAGAATATGTCAAACAAAATGGAATGGTTTTAAAGAAGTGTTACAAACACCAGGATCCTATCTCTGCTGGTAGTTTATGTAAATTCAAGAGTTTTCCTGAATATATTGATTTAGCAATGCTGCTTTGTTTGCCTGCTGTGTGAACTTATTTGTCCCATAGTTTACGCAGCTTATCCACATGGCCTATATATGATAAACAGGACGGATGACAGGAGTCACTGCTCTCGGGGGGGGGGGGGGGGGAAGCTGAAGGCTCTCACTGTTATCTACAGCTCAGCTAATTGCAGTTTTCTGACAAAGGCATTGGGAACCATGTCTGTAGACACAAAGATAGCATTGAATGTGTCCTCTGTAGAAGCATGGTATGGGTACTATATAAACCTGTGTAATGTAATATATGTTTACTGTGCCTATTATTTGCACTGCATTTCTATTAGTTTTTATCATCTTAATCTATATCTATTTAGATCATAGACTACTTCATACTGTCCTGTTCATTAAACAGTGAAAGCACCACCAGCTTGCTGAAGAATACAGGAAGTGAGAAGAGACAGCAGGAAAACTGGTGAGACAGGGAGATGAGTAACCATTGATTCAAAATGTGTTATATAACCCTGTGACCTGTGTAATAATATATCTATTTTTGTAACATCAGTTATCAGATATTATGTAGAAATTCTCCTTTAAGACCAATGAAAAGGTAGCCAGCACATCAATGCTGAAGGCAAGTAAACATACACCTATGGCGACCACCAGAGAAGAACCACTGTAATGTTGGGATTTAACAGTTGACCATTGGTTCTTTTTATATTGTATGCTATTCTCTCATTTTGGCCAAATAGTTTGTGATATTGAAAAAAAAAGCCAGTGGTACTATATTTGCTTTTGTAATTATTTTTAAAAAGGTAGTTCCTAGAGAGATAAAACTAAAATCTAAACCTAAACCAAAGTCTAAAATCCTCATAAATGTCTGTTTTATCTATGTACCAAATTTGGTTCAGATTAGTCCAAGCATTTGGCCGCACATAAAGAATAGGCATCAGACATCAGATAACAGACAGAAATTCCATTTCATACATAGAGCGATATCTATACTGCATCAAATTAGATTTTATTTTATTTTTGTCTTCCTGTGTAATTGTCCCATTTTTCCCCATGATTTCCACCCGGCTCCTCTGTATCCGGCACAGACTCTCCTTCGTTGACATTGGAAGACTATCATTCGCTAGCCATCGGGAGAGAAACAAATTTCTTGCCAGACAAACAGATCAGAATCAATATACTAAGAAGAAATTTATTGAGAGAAAGCAAAAAAAAAATAGAACAGCAAAGATTTAAAAACAAAAATAAAAAAATCCAATTTTCGAATAGCTCTACATTCATTTTTGAAGAACAAATTTCTGAACAGTCTTACACCAGTAAAACAAGTGGCCTTTACAATTTGTCTTATTTGGCGTGTGCATAAGTATTTGCATCGTGCGGTTCTTTTATACAATCTATCATGCTTTCATATAAAAGCACTTTACCAAACATTAGTCTCCGAATTCCTTCTCTTCAGTGGACAAATAAGTAAAACGTATTTTAGGATATAATTGGCTATTTCTTCTGCTATGTCTTGAATGGCTCTGTGGACCGCAACATAATCATTTGTCAGATTTTCTAATAGATGAACACATTGCAGATTGCTGTTTTTTATATTATTAAAGTGCTTAGTGGCTTTTACAAGAACCAGAAAGAAAAAGCTTGTTAAACCCAATTTGGAATGAAAACATATTTCCGGCTAACAAATTGAATATGTATATGGCAGAGTCATTTACCACTGGTTGACCTTAGCTATTTATGGTGTCATACACTGTCTAGTTTTATGCCTGGAAACTTATTTTAGCTATTAAAGTTATCCTTGGTGAACTCTTCTACTTTACTAGGCAATTACAAGTAATATCATTCCATTTTACTACAACTTCTATACTTCATGGCAATGGATTTCGACTTTTAGCTCAGTTTCACTTTATTAAGAAAACTGTACAATGAAAAGGACCCTCTAGGACCATGTCGGTCGGCCTCTAGCCTGGATATAAGATACAACATGGTTTGGCATGGAGGCATACAGTCTCCTCATGCTATCCTGTACCACATTCCTTCACAGATGTTTATGCTGGGACAATAGCTCCTGTACACTCATAGGCTGCTGAAGCTGGAGTCCCAACTGGTCCATAAATTCTGGACTGGCGGTAAATCTGGTGATCAAGAAGGCCAACAAAGTTTGATGTTCCTGGGATACCCTTGCTGAGTGTAAGCGAGTTATATTCTTTTCAAAAATACCAAATGGAATACCTGGCATGAGAGGAAACACAAGTGGCACGAGGATGGCCTGCACATGTTACTGAGGTGTCCTCATACTCCGCATAAAAGGAAAGGTTGAAGTGCTCATCATGAGTTTTATGGAATTGCTAGGACAGCAATTCCCCAGTAGCTGCTGGCGAACCCTGGAGAAAGGGGCACAAGGGACAGTGAGCCCTAAGCTGAAGCCCCCCACTGTCCCTATTGCTAGGCCCTATCCTACGTAATAGGCGGCAACCACAAAGACGTTCCCTTCCTGTATATGTGAGACACAAAATGCAGACAAGACAGACACCAACAAAGGTCAGCTAGCCAAGGGTCAGTAAACAGTCAAGTGATGCAGTGCCAAATCGGAGTCCAACGAATAGTCAGTAGGGAAAGCCAGAGGTCAAGGATTAGAATACAAGTAAATAAACAGCAAGGTAAGCCAGCAAGCACGAGGCAATAACAGGCACCAGTGTGAATGTGAGCAAAGACTAAATAGGGGAGGAAGAACCCGCCCTGAACCTGACAGAAAGGCAGGTTGTCAATCACAGGCAAGACAAAATTTAACCACTTAATGGAGAAAGTCAACTAGGGCAGAAGACGAGTGTGGTGCAAATACAATCACAGAACTAGAGCCGTGTTCACACAGTGCAACTAAAAACTTTAAGCAAATTATCAAACTGCACACGCCTCCTGCACTGCAGGACACGAGCAGAGGGTGACGCAGAGATTCGAAAAGGCAGAGATGTTACAATTAGAGATGAGCGAACACTAAAATGTTCGAGGTTCGAAATTCGATTCGAACAGCCGCTCACTGTTCGAGTGTTCGAATGGGTTTCGAACCCCATTATAGTCTATGGGGAACATAAACTCGTTAAGGGGGAAACCCAAATTCGTGTCTGGAGGGTCACCAAGTCCACTATGACACCCCAGGAAATGATACCAACACCCTGGAATGACACTGGGACAGCAGGGGAAGCATGTCTGGGGGCATAAAAGTCACTTTATTTCATGGAAATCCCTGTCAGTTTGCGATTTTCGCAAGCTAACTTTTCCCCATAGAAATGCATTGGCCAGTGCTGATTGGCCAGAGTACGGAACTCGACCAATCAGCGCTGGCTCTGCTGGAGGAGGCGGAGTCTAAGATAGCTCCACACCAGTCTCCATTCAGGTCCGACCTTAGACTCCGCCTCCTCCGGCAGAGCCAGCGCTGATTGGCCGAAGGCTGGCCAATGCATTCCTATGCGAATGCAGACTTAGCAGTGCTGAGTCAGTTTTGCTCAACTACACATCTGATGCACACTCGGCACTGCTACATCAGATGTAGCAATCTGATGTAGCAGAGCCGAGGGTGCACTAGAACCCCTGTGCAAACTCAGTTCACGCTAATAGAATGCATTGGCCAGCGCTGATTGGCCAATGCATTCTATTAGCCCGATGAAGTAGAGCTGAATGTGTGTGCTAAGCACACACATTCAGCACTGCTTCATCAAGCCAATACAATGCATTAGCCAGTGCTGATTGGCCAGAGTACGGAATTCGGCCAATCAGCGCTGGCTCTGCTGGAGGAGGCGGAGTCTAAGATCGCTCCACACCAGTCTCCATTCAGGTCCGACCTTAGACTCCGCCTCCTCCGGCAGAGCCAGCGCTGATTGGCCGAAGGCTGGCCAATGCATTCCTATGCGAATGCAGACTTAGCAGTGCTGAGTCAGTTTTGCTCAACTACACATCTGATGCACACTCGGCACTGCTACATCAGATGTAGCAATCTGATGTAGCAGAGCCGAGGGTGCACTAGAACCCCTGTGCAAACTCAGTTCACGCTAATAGAATGCATTGGCCAGCGCTGATTGGCCAATGCATTCTATTAGCCCGATGAAGTAGAGCTGAATGTGTGTGCTAAGCACACACATTCAGCACTGCTTCATCAAGCCAATACAATGCATTAGCCAGTGCTGATTGGCCAGAGTACGGAATTCGGCCAATCAGCGCTGGCCAATGCATTCTATTAGCCCGATGAAGTAGAGCTGAATGTGTGTGCTAAGCACACACATTCAGCACTGCTTCATCAAGCCAATACAATGCATTAGCCAGTGCTGATTGGCCAGAGTACGGAATTCGGCCAATCAGCGCTGGCCAATGCATTCTATTAGCCCGATGAAGTAGAGCTGAATGTGTGTGCTAAGCACACACATTCAGCACTGCTTCATCAAGCCAATACAATGCATTAGCCAGTGCTGATTGGCCAGAGTACGGAATTCGGCCAATCAGCGCTGGCTCTGCTGGAGGAGGCGGAGTCTAAGGTCGGACCTGAATGGAGACTGGTGTGGAGCGATCTTAGACTCCGCCTCCTCCAGCAGAGCCAGCGCTGATTGGCCGAATTCCGTACTCTGGCCAATCAGCACTGGCTAATGCATTGTATTGGCGTGATGAAGCAGTGCTGAATGTGTGTGCTTAGCACACACATTCAGCTCTACTTCATCGGGCTAATAGAATGCATTGGCCAATCAGCGCTGGCCAATGCATTCTATTAGCGTGAACTGAGTTTGCACAGGGGTTCTAGTGCACCCTCGGCTCTGCTACATCAGATTGCTACATCTGATGTAGCAGTGCCGAGTGTGCATCAGATGTGTAGTTGAGCAAAACTGACTCAGCACTGCTAAGTCTCTGCATTCGCATAGGAATGCATTGGCCAGCCTTCGGCCAATCAGCGCTGGCTCTGCCGGAGGAGGCGGAGTCTAAGGTCGGACCTGAATGGAGACTGGTGTGGAGCGATCTTAGACTCCGCCTCCTCCAGCAGAGCCAGCGCTGATTGGTCGAGTTCCGTACTCTGGCCAATCAGCGCTGGCCAATGCATTCTATTAGCCCGATGAAGTAGAGCTGAATGTGTGTGCTTAGCACACACATTCAGCTCTACTTCATCAGGCTAATAGAATACATTGGCCAATCAGCGCTGGCCAATGCATTCTATTAGCTTGATGAAGCAGAGTGTGCACAAGGGTTCAAGCGCACCCTCGGCTCTGATGTAGCAGAGCTGAGGGTGCACAAGGGTTCAAGTGCACCCTCGGCTCTCCTACATCAGAGCCGAGGGTGCGCTTGAACCCTTGTGCAGCCTCGGCTCTGCTACATCAGAGCCGAGGGTGCGCTTGAACCCTTGTGCACACTCTGCTTCATCAAGCTAATAGAATGCATTGGCCAGCACTGATTGGCCAGAGTACGGAATTCGGCCAATCAGCGCTGGCCAATGCATCCCTATGGGAAAAAGTTTATCTCACAAAAATCACAATTACACACCCGATAGAGCCCCAAAAAGTTATTTTTAATAACATTCCCCCCTAAATAAAGGTTATCCCTAGCTATCCCTGCCTGTACAGCTATCCCTGTCTCATAGTCACAAAGTTCACATTCTCATATGACCCGGATTTGAAATCCACTATTCGTCTAAAATGGAGGTCACCTGATTTCGGCAGCCAATGACTTTTTCCAATTTTTTTCAATGCCCCCGGTGTCGTAGTTCCTGTCCCACCTCCCCTGCGCTGTTATTGGTGCAAAAAAGGCGCCAGGGAAGGTGGGAGGGGAATCGAATTTTGGCGCACTTTACCACGTGGTGTTCGATTCGATTCGAACATGGCGAACACCCTGATATCCGATCGAACATGTGTTCGATAGAACACTGTTCGCTCATCTCTAGTTACAATGAGTCTTCCATACTCAAACACAACAGTCATTGAATCCCAAGCAGGTCCTGGATTCTTCACTAAAGACAATATGGTTCCAGTCATCAGTAGTCCAGGCTTCTGGTTCACGACACCACTAGAAGCAAAGTAAAAAAATAACTGACTGTCAATGGCAGGATATGTAGTGGGGGATGTTACACCAAATTTCCTTCTTATAAGAGCTCAAAATATTCCAGAGACAAAGATGTGAAATGAAGGTTCCACTTGTGTCTGGATGGTGGACAAGATAACTGTGAGAGGTGCTTGTCGGTGGATCAAATGGGCAGCTTCAACACCCTCTTGTGCCATGACCCAATGTCTAATAAGACCATATGTATAATAATTTACATATCTGGCTGAGACATAATTGCATGATGAGATTTGTGTGGTTTTTGTGTGTATAATTCAATATGTCAGTGCATATCATACACTATATACAGTATATTGTATCATACACTGCATCATATAAATACATTGCAAATACTAAGTTATTCCAATTTGTCAAATCCCATGGTACCTTATGTCTGTATATTCCACCACCCCCTTTCTCTGCCCCTTCTCTGGTGGAAGCCTAATTGACATTTCTTAGCTGTTTTGTCAGCATTATAGTCTTTGGTTAATTTATCCATCCAGCATAGCAAAATATCGTGAGGAAGCAATGGCATTTTAAAGTCAACCAAGTCCATTGATCAATACATAAAATAAGGTCTACCCATTGTCAAAGATGATATTTTTCTTGCTATTTTCTAGAGTTGAAAACCTGAAAATAAATCCTCCAAATGCCATGAAGAAAATCGATTAAGTGTTGGTTGCTAAGCAAAACATTTTGCAGTGCCTGGTATATTGTATGGGCCCTATTATCTGCCTTCTAATAAATGGGACTGCACTTAGACTTGGCGGTATTCATGGAGCAGTAATAATTGATGGAATGAATGCATCGATCCACTAAACGTATTCCTTCCAGTGTTCACCTGAGACCTCTTACACATAAACCAGTGAGTCACTGAATGACCTTGATTTTAGCCAACTATTTTATGTGTCTATCCTTCCTTCAACATCACTATGCATAACACATTTCGTTCTACCCTTTAAATACTTTCAAACGGTTCACGTGAGCTCATTTGTAAGAGAAAAAGTGGTACAACGTGCATCCAGACTTACTATGTGATCTCCACCTCATGGCTTATTTCTTCACTCACTTAGAAAAATATAATGGGTTATGGTCTCTAGATTTTAAGGTACACGTTGATCCAGGGTTATACTGACTGCCAGATTTGGAGTCGGGAAGGAATTTTTTCCCCTGAAATGGGGCAATTGGCATGAGCCTCATGGGTTTTTTTTGCCTTCCCCTGGATCAACACTGTAGGGATTGTAGGGTTATAGGTTGGACTTGATGGACTAATGTCTTTATCCAACCTCATCTACTATGTAACTATAGGCACAATCTAACCAATGGAGAAAAAGGTTCCTAAGTTAGGAATCCTAACCCCCAATTGATGTGATCTGTCAACTGGCATCAAGCAGTTTCTGAACATGCTCTGAGTAGACCTGTCTTGTTGCTGCCAAATCAGCTGGAATATGGAGTTTTACACTGTCTACCAATAAGCATTTGGACACTGGTGGTGGAATAGAAAAACAACATTTATTCCTATCTAATAGTTGGTAGATCCCAGCAGACGCTTCCTTATGGATGGTATTGATGAACACAATAGTCCTGGATGCCTGGTGACACTCCTGGTGTATGTGAGCCATTGGTTGGGTGCGGTTTCTCTGGCCAGCACTCGTCGGTCTCTATCTCCCAGTTTCGGGGGTCTGCCAACTCGGGGCACATTCCCACAATCACCAATCACCTTCCACTTCATGATTCCATAGGCCACTGTCGGTTTTGGGTAATTCCATTTGCTTGCTATGTCCCTTAAAGAGGACCTTTCATCAGATCGGACACATGCAGTTTTATATACTGCTGGAAAGCTGACAGTGCGCTGAATTCAGCGCACTATCGGCTTTCCCGGTCCCGGTACCGTAGCGCTTTACAGTCAGAAGGGTGTTTCTGACACTTAGCCAGGGACGCCCTTCTGCCCAGCAGCGCCTATCGCGCCGTACTGTGGAGCGGGGAGTAACTCCCCGCTCCACAGTACAGCGCGATAGGCGCTGCTGGGCAGAAGGGCATCCCTGGCTAACTGTCAGAAACGCCCTTCTGACACTAAAGCGCTGCGGTCCCGGGACTGATAGTGCTTTACCCGGGGGAAAACAGATTGGGAAAGCCGATCAGTCAGCCGATCTGTCAGCTTTCCAGCAGTATATAAAACTGCATGTGCCCAATCTGATGAAAGGTCCTCTTTAATGATCATTTCTGTGGTACCCAAAATCGGACAACTCTGCACTTCATGGCATCTTGCCTGCAAATAATGCCAATGCTGTTTCCTATTTAACGGCGGAAGGCGTGACGTATATCACAACCACAGATATCTTCATTAGTATGGGTGTCCAAATACTTATTGGTTGACAGTGTATTGACCCTCCTCCAGAATGAAGAAACCCGTATCTGTAATACCACCTATCGGTACTAAGGCCGGGTTCACACGGAGTATTATGGCACGTAATGTGGTACGTAGACGGCGCGGGAGCTTTTGCGGGCCGTATACGCTCCCATTGTTTTCAATGGGACCGGTACCGTATACGCGGCGCTATTTTGCGGCCGTGATTTTGCGGCGGCCGCAAAATAGCGTTGGGTAAACGGTACCGACTCCCATTGAAAACAATGGGAGCGTATACAGCCCACAAAAGCTCCCGTGCCGTCTATGTACCACATTACGTGCCATAATACTCCGTGTGAACCCGGCCTTACTGTGTCAGTCAATATCTGACTCATTACAAAATATTAACCCCCTTAAAAAGTCTTAATCACAATAAAATTGCAAAAACTCTTCCCAAAATAAACACTTTTTTTTTATTGCAGATTTTGGATTTATGGCTGAAATAAATATTACTGACATACAACTCAGGTGCCATATGTGCATTTTAACCCTTTACTGATCTAACACATTTTAGCCATAAACCAGTAACATTTTATCTCTCTCTGCATTCCCGCGTTCATATGTTTTACATTTTATTTCAGTGTATCTTTTACGAGACCTTGTACTTTGTGGGTTGTCAGGGTCTGTGGTTGCTAGGTGGGGAGGTATAGAAACACAAGTCCAGATTATTAGTCCAAAAAAATGCTAGAGTTTTATTTTCACTCCAAAAACAGTGCATCAACAAAAGAAAACAATAAAAAAATAAATACCTGCCTGGCTAGGCTCTAAGGGGGCGTTCACACTACCGTCGGTGTCTGACATGCAGTGTCCGCTCCTAGTGTCCGCTCAAAATCTGTCACGGACACTAGGAGCGGACACTAGATGTGTCCGTGACACCTGTCATTCACTTTAATGGGCATCGGGTGCGTTCTTTTGCACTCCGTGCCCGTCCTTTCCTGTCCGCAAGAGAAGATGTCCGACTTCTCAAGCGGACAGAAAAACCCTGCATGCAGTAGCTCATTTAACTGTCTACTCACTTTATAGCTCCTAGCTGTTGCATGAGCATGTTTTGTTGCTGACCTGGGGTGAAGGTTAACCCCTGGTAGCCTTGCTGTTTCGGCTGTACTGTGTACCTGTCCAGTGAGGTTAACTGGCAGGGTGTTGTTGCAGCTTGTTCACATTGTGTACCGCGCCACATGACTGCCAGTGCAGTTTAACTGATAGCATACTGTTCAGACCCTACAGCCGCCCATCTGGGTCTGTGGACCTCGCTGCAGTGCTTTGCAGACTAGCGGGTCTCTTGTTTAAAAATATTGTTTTTAAATATATACACAGAACCGTAACAGTAATAAATAACGTAATCATTTTATTTTCGAGGTTGTTATGGATGTGGTTATTCAAATTGTGTATTTTTTATTTAATTTTTCATTAACAAGGTGGGAGGAAGAATACTTTACTTTTTTCTGTAAAATGACTTAGGTTCTGCGGTCAGCAATGACCGTAGCATATAAGGGGTTAAATGGCAAGTATGCTTCTGATTGATAATGTGGGGGACGGGGAGTGATATTATGACAAGAAGTCTATGGTATCCCTACCTCTGGGGCCATCTGAAGTGACGGGGACAGAAGAATAATAAAATGTCTCTGCACTCTCAGCTGCAAGTGTTACCCTGCACATTGGTTAAAGCGAAAGTGCGAGAATCTGCACCTGCACTTTTACCAGTGATAGTTCTACATCTATGGGGGCTACAGATTCCTGGCTTTAAAATATAGCCCTCATTTAAAGTGACAGGGACAGCACCCTTATTGCTCTAAAGAGATCATATGCATGTTTCCAAAAATGATGATATCAAGATGCATTTTATAGACAGTCTATGGTGTGGTGCTTTTACATTGTTTTTGGAAGAATGCAGACATATTTTCTAGTTGCTATGAGAGGCCAAGTGTCTCAGTTGTTATATAATATTATTGTCCATCCATGTATGGTGGACACCCTGTGATGCTGGTATTGTGGAGGATGTGGACTTGTTGGCTGTTCCTGGGGATAGGCTTCATGGGGAAGTGCCAAGAGGTGAGTAATGTGATATTGGCCTTGAGGCCTGAGCCCAGCGTTACAGGGGTTTGGTATTGTCTATATAATCTTGACTTCCTCCATATTGTGTGCAACTAACATCAGTGCAGACTCATTGTACTATGGGACACTGCTAAATTTATGTAACATATATGACGCTGTCTAATGGTGTATGATAGCATTATACGATCCCTGATGATTAATTCGACCTTTCACATGTAGCGTCTTAAAGAGACAGTGTGATAGATGGAGATGCTGTATAAAGTGTAGATTGCACTCGGATATGATGTTAAGATAGGGTCCCCATCCAGTAAGTTTGTAGAAAGGACTTCACACTTCCAAAATAATAAGTTATATAAGTGCTATAAAGCAACATTTAGGCCATTCGCACACGGCCTTCATCAGGCTCAGAAAACAAGGAAAAAGGAGATTCCAATGTTGTAATGGAGAAATACAGTGGACAAGGCTTGTCTGATGGTCAGCAGGCCAAGGTAGAAAGCCATGAAAGAGACCAATAATGTAGCGTTAAGCTGTTCTGGAAGCGTTGGTAGGGCCAATGGAAGCCAAGAGTTTGCACAGTACAAGCGTTGGGCATGAAGATTGGTTAGCAGTATGGGTGAGATGTGAGACTAGTGTACAGTGAGCCAGGCGTAGACATGATAAGAGCTGGACTAGAAACATCATCAAATTCATCAGATATCTAGCATTCTGACAATATATTGGACCTTGTCGTTCAAAAATATTCTGGACCGACTTGTATTTAAGGTGTAAACCTTTGCCACGGTCATAGAGTGATTCTAAGTTCTTTGTTTTGTCTGGTTTTCTTGAGATTTAATAGATATTAAGCTTCAATACACCCGATATTCACCACGTTTTCTGTCTTTATATAATATTAACCTCATATTTAATAGCATTACTAGATGGCGATATCCGATAAAATATTAAAATCTCTGTTCCCATTTACTAGAACAATATTCCCAAGCAAATCATTTCTTTGTAAAATACTACATTTAGAAAGTTCATATACCTGAAAAACGGCTCCTTGATGTGCAGTTCACATTTTACACCCGCCATCCATCGATGCCTATAGAAGGCAATAGCTTGATGCGGAGCCCCTATGAAACCTCCCAGCGTGCCAACTTTGCCATCTCATTTGATTTAAAACAGAAACAGACGGGACTTGCCAATAGTGTTTATAGAGATGAAAGTTTGCTTAAAGCCGGGCACGGCGTGTGATGAATCACTGGCAATACCCGCACTGACAAGCTGGAAATACAACTCTGACTCATTCCCAGTCATTGATTCTGCAGAGAATGATAATGACACCAGTCACTTTACAGTCATTTTGTGAAACAAAAGAATTGCAGTAATTGCTTCAAATAATGGCTTTTTTTCCCCGCAGAAGCCATCACAGTTTTCACTAAGAGGAATGAAAGCAGAGATCTGTCATCACAATATTTTGATTTCTTTGGAATTACTCCGCATTCTTAAAACCGCGCGCTGCCATTTATACCGGGATTTGTCATCATTTTTCACTAGACACAACATCAGTGATGTAATATACGGCGGAGTAGTATAGGAACAAGATGGCCGGAGGATAAATGATCGGGAGGAAATGGTCATCATAGGTATTAACATGAAAATTACCTCTTCTGTTCCGAAGTAGAAATTACCAGGCAACAATTTCCTTTATTATGGTCATTTCTTTCACAGCCACTTATATAGCCTGACCGCTGAGCACCTAAGGCATATACAGTATACGCCAATGTAGTAGTTATTAATGACATACTATGCAATTATCATAGTGCACCTATTATTTTCGCGTAGTGTGCACTAATGCTCTTTGAAATAGAGACCCAGCACTGGAGAAATAGCATATAAAAGCCGGCCAATGTAGTTGTACATAGTAATATCAGGACATACAATAAAAGGTGTCTGCCTGATGTAAATGTCTAGCTCCCTGCCGCATACTCTGCAATGTTGGCATACTACCTTTCCCAGCAGGTCTAGATATCTGGTTACCTTTGTGTGTCTTCCTGTATCTTGAAGGATTAGTGCACTCACCTGGAGTATTTCTTCTGCCAACTTCTGTCTGTGTTAATAAAATTCTGCTGCTTGGGCCACATGGTGGCTCAGTGGTTAGCACTGCAGCCTTGCAGCGCTGGAGTCCTGGTGTTCAAATCCCGCCAAGGGCAAAAACGATCTGCAAGGAGTTTCTATGTTCTCCCCGTGTTTGCATGGATTTCCATCCCATATTCCAAAGAAGACATACTGCTATGGAAAAATGTGAGCTCTATGTGGGGCTCACAATCTACAATTCCCTACAATTCTCTTTCCTGCCCTGACTGAGCAATGCTTTACTTTCTGCTTACTCTCCTATGTGTCATGATCTTCTGTTTGGATGCAGGTTGTTCTTTTGTCTGTATGTCTGTGCCATGCTCTAGTCTCTGCTTGTCATTCATGGGTGTATATGTCCTTCTGCCCAGAATTGTGGACACATTTCTTTCTGCTACTGTTTGGATCAGTGCCAGAACTGCTGACATAGCAGATATAGAGGCTTCTTCGGGGCCTGTGACCTGGAGTTACTTCAGCAGGTAATGGTCCCTAATTATTTATCAATTCCCATTCCTTCCCATGGCTGTCTTCAGTTCCCCCTTAGCCCACCAAGGGGTCCCTTTGCGTCCCATATTTAGGGGTGTAACTTGAGGGGGTGCAGAAGGTGCAGTCACACTGGGCCCAGGAGATTTAGAGCACTGGCATCAGTAATGAGATTGCAGCTTCCATCTGGCCCATAAACCAAGGAGACCTACAGATTACCCCTAAACACACTAAGGAGGATTAAACTCCTTTGCACCCGTAACCATCACTATCAAGAATTCTCTGTAGGGATAAGGATAAGGATAGGGGGCCCCAGACAAAATATTGCACCGGGGTCCACAAGACATTACTTACACCACTGATTAGAATTGTGCATGTAGAGTTCTAGATTTCCCTCTGCAGTTTTTACTTTGCCCTTAAAGAGCATAAACTTTTTCATTAGAAAATTTTGAATTTCTCATTTTGCATTTCAGCTTTTATTTGTATAACATGTGGGCACGAGAAGTTTCCATAGCAATACTTATATGTGGGATCTAAAAGACAAATTAATGCATCTGTAAGCAACTCGATAATGGCAGAAAGCAGCCCAGGTTTCCAATACAAAAGTTATTATATAATATAGTGTTTAGATTGTTTGTACTCATGGTTTAGTCTAGACTCATAAATCATTTTCTTAAGCTTCATGGTTTTTAATATGGTCAATGTCTTCTCGCAACCTCTCAAAATGTACGTTTTATAAAACCGAATTTACTGCTAATTTTTTTATGCTAAGGTAGCTTATTTAACCCCTAAAGGTTGTAGCCAATTTTCTCTTCTCATGAAGACAACTCCTGTCCATGTGTCCTATCAGATGTTTTGGACATCATAGAGCTGAGTCCCCTATTTGGGACCCCCATTCATGAGCCAAAATGGAGAGCACGACTCTATGAAAAGCTCCTATTCTCTGCACTACAGTCAGTCACTCTTGTATTCTATTGGTACAATATTGCATATTCCCTAGAATTGGTCATAGCCACAGCCAACATTCATCATATGGTGCCATGTGACAATTTACATAGCAATCTTTTTGTGTGTGCATTATTCTGTGCTAGGATTTCATAGTAGCCATGTTCACTGTACTGTGATATCACTGTATTTATTATCCTTCTGCTGTGATATCATTGTACTCATTATCCCTGTATTGTGACATCACAGTATTTATTGAGATGAGCCAACACTATTCGAAATAGCTGTTTCGAATAGCACGCTCCCATAGAAATGAATGGACGTAGCGGGCACGTGGAGAGTTAAGTGGCCGGCCGCCGGCAAAGTCGGTGTGCCGGCCGCTTCCATTCATTCCTATGGGAGCGTGCTATTCGAAACGGCTGTTTCAAATAGTGTTCGCTAATCTCTACGAATTAGCCTTGCACTGTGACAATACCATTTTCTATTATCCTTGTATTGTGATATCACTGTGTGTATTATCCCTGTACTATGACATCACTGCCTTTATTATCCCTGTACTGTGACATCACTGCATGCATTATCTTGGTATTGTGACATCAGAATGTGCATTGTTCTATTATTGTGACATCACTGCATGCATTATTCCTGTTCTGTGACATCACTGTGTGTATTATCCCTGTACTGTGACATTACTGTGTGTATTATCCCTGTACTGTGACATCACTGTGTGCATTATTCCTGTTCTGTGACATCACTGTGTGTATTATCCCTGTACTGTGACATCACTGTGTGCATTATCTGTACTGTGACATCACTGTGTGCATTATCTGTACTGTACTCCTCTGTGCATACTATAAAACCTAGAAACCCTCTTATGAACATCACAAACGTACATTTTATACGTCTATTGCAACATATATGCTGTAAATTGAGACATGGGGTCTAATATATGACCTCATTTCTATATGCCTCACAGCAGTGTTGTGCTTATATTGGTTTCTGGTGGTTATTCCCTCCATTAATGGACAACCTGCCACGACATGAGTGGTGTACATTATATAAACCGTAGCTAGCTTTGTAGCCCAATGCAAAATGTATAATTTAGTAATAATCTAATAAACCCCATGATAAATGGCATCTGTCCTACCAGTGTTGTTGATAGCATTTCTAGGATCTTATGGACCAATGTAGTATTGTTTGCCAACAGCTACATACATTTCACTAACTGTGCTTTAAATGAACGGACACCTCTGAAATGTCTTAAAGAAAACCTGCAGATGAAATAGCCATCTTATTCTAGAAGACAACAACAGTAAGGCATTTACCTGCAGTCCATTACACAGTAGAAATTTGAAGTTAAGTTGATAGGCCCCCTGATCAGTTGCACCAATAAAATGTGCACCCCTGCATGTACAGCATATACACATACACCATACTTTCTTATATTTAGCTGATGAAATGAGAAAGATTTGTACACTAGGTGCTGGTATTATGTGTGATCAGTGACATCACTGTGTATATTATCCCTGTACTGTGACATCACTGTGTGTATTATCCCTGTACTGTGACATCACTGTGTGTATTATCCCTGTACTGTGACATCACTGTGTGTATTATCCCTGTACTGTGACATCACTGTGTGTATTATCCCTGTACTGTGACATCACTGTGTGTATTATCCCTGTACTGTGACATCACTGTGTGTATTATCCCTGTACTGTGACATCACTGTGTGTATTATCTCTGTACTGTGACATCACTGTGTATATTATCCCTGTACTGTGACATCACTGTGTGTATTATCCCTGTACTGTGACATCACTGTGTGTATCATCCTGTACTGTGACATCACTGTGTGTATTATTTCTGTACTGTGACATCACTGTGTGTATTATCTCTGTACTGTGACATCACTGAGTGTATTATTTCTGTACTGTGACATCACTATGTGTATTATCCCTGTACTGTGACATCACTGTGTGTATTATCTCTGTACTGTGACATCACTATGTGTATTATCCCTGTACTGTGACATCACTGTGTGTATTATCCCTGTACTGTGACATCACTGTGTGTATTATCTCTGTACTGTGACATCACTGTGTATATTATCCCTGTACTGTGACATCACTGTGTGTATTATCCCTGTACTGTGACATCACTGTGTGTATTATCCCTGTACTGTGACATCACTATGTGTATTATCCCTGTACTGTGACATCACTGTGTGTATTATCTCTGTACTGTGACATCACTGTGTATATTATCCCTGTACTGTGACATCACTGTGTGTATTATCCCTGTACTGTGACATCACTGTGTGTATTATCCCTGTACTGTGACATCACTGTGTGTATTATCCCTGTACTGTGACATCACTGTGTGTATTATTTCTGTACTGTGACATCACTGTGTGTATTATCTCTGTACTGTGACATCACTGAGTGTATTATTTCTGTACTGTGACATCACTATGTGTATTATCCCTGTACTGTGACATCACTGTGTGTATTATCTCTGTACTGTGACATCACTATGTGTATTATCCCTGTACTGTGACATCACTGTGTGTATTATCTCTGTACTGTGACATCACTGTGTATATTATCCCTGTACTGTGACATCACTGTGTGTATTATCCCTGTACTGTGACATCACTGTGTGTATTATTTCTGTACTGTGACATCACTGTGTGTATTATCTCTGTACTGTGACATCACTGAGTGTATTATCCCTGTACTGTGACATCACTGTGTGTATTATCCCTGTACTGTGACATCACTGTGTGTATTATCCCTGTACTGTGACATCACTGTGTGTATTATCTCTGTACTGTGACATCACTGTGTGTATTATCCCTGTACTGTGACATCACTGTGTGTATTATCCCTGTACTGTGACATCACTGTGTGTTTATCCCTGTACTGTGACATCACTGTGACTATTATCGCTGTACTGTGACATCACTGTGTGTATTATCCCTGTACTGTGACATCACTATGTATTATCCTGTACTGTGACATCATTGTGTACCATATTCCAGTACTGTAACATCACTGTGTACATTTTCTCTGTACTGTGACATCACTGTGGTTAATTACTAGCTATGACATCACCACATTGACTATACTGTTCTGTAACATCACTGCCCCCTTCAGACCTCTCTACCATAACATGTCGACATTATCACGAAGCTAAGTCCTAATTCAAAAATATAGAAATGACTCCCATCTGATGCAGGGTATCTGGCTATGCAAACAAAATATTCATTATCTTTTTGTCCCTACTCTGCTTTCTATCACCCTGAACAGGACGCTTATACATGCAGAAGCCTTACAATGTAGCTGTGAAATGACAACCTGTCACCTTCCCATCACAAGATTACGCGACTGGAGGTGTCAACCATGTCATATCCACTTCTGTATGTGCAACGGGTCATAGAGAGGATTGCAGGGAATGCATAAGCACTTTGCTTGAAAAAATCCCCAAACTATTTCTGGGTATATGGTGTTCTATAACGTTGTTAGTATTGCCCTATATCGAAATAATGTTGTATACTTCCCACTTAGTCACATTGGTTTTATGTAACAAATGCAAATGCAGCAAATGATACTCATACAGTATAGTATGTTACAGGGTGGGATGGTTTTTGGCAAATGGACCCATATGAAAAGTCAGTAAAAAAATGATGATGCCTTTACTTACTGTGACTGAAATAATAGAAAACCTCTATGTCTATGAGGTCATTCCTGGTGTACACACATAATATAACCATCATATATTCACGGAAAAGACTTATCAGCTTGTGCTTAAGTTATTATCCATGATAAGATCTGACTGCATGATGTAATATGGTCCATTAAGTGACATCACACAGAATCATGATGGTGACATTACCAAGTATCTTACTGTGTAAGGGAGAACAGGCTCAAGGCAAGTGGATTGTAAAGTAGAATTTCCAATTCTCCGGTTTCTAACATAATTATACTTTCATAATGTACTGATGGTCTAGGCAGTAGCGTAACTACCACCATCGCAGCGGTAGCAGCTGCCACAGGGCCCGGGACATTAGGGGCCCGGTGACAGCTGCTATCATTATGCTCGGAGGTCTTTTCGGACCCCCGAGTATAATGGTCGGGGCCCCCTGTTGGTGGAATACTTTCCACCAACAGGGGGCCCCGAAGCTGCAGCAACGGCTGAGACAGGAGCTGCAGCTCTGGCTCCTCTCAGCGCTTCAGGAAGATCTCCCTCTCTTCCCCCTCCCTTTCTCTGCTGTCCTCTGCCCACCAATGAGAGGAGGAGGCGGGGCTTATCCCTGCCGTCCAGCACAGAAGAGAAGAGGAAGAAGCTGCTCCAGGAAAATGAAACTGAAGCTACACAGGTACGTACTGGGGTTACTATACTTATTACTATCAGGCATTTGGGGGGATTACTTGTGTTTTAGTAACTCCATGTGCCTCATAGTAATAGCAGTTAACCCCATCATCTCCCTCACATTAACCCCTGTTTGCCTCACCATAAGAGTTACTGATATGTGAGACATTTGGGGGTAATAGTAATGAAGATACTTTATTATTACCTCCATGTCTCTCACATATCAGTAATTCTTATGTGAGGTACACAAGGCTTAATGTGAGGGACATGATAGGGTTAACTGTTATTAATATGAGGCACATGGAGTTACTAAATTGTAATGCACATGACCAGATTTTTTTTATCCACAATTTGTCCTGGTATAGCGGTCAGCGGTGACAGTATTTAGTCCTGTAGGGGCCACTAAGGGACATAATACTGTGTGCAGGGGCCACTAAGGGATATAATACTGTGTGCAGGGGCCACTATGGGACATAATACTGTGTGCAGGGGCCACTATGGGACATAATACTGTGTGCAGGGGCCACTATTGGGTATAATACTGTGTGCAGGGGCCACTATTGGGTATAATACTGTGTGCAGGGGCCACTATGGGACATAATACTGTGTGCAGGGGCCACTATTGGGTATAATACTGTGTGCAGGGGCCACTATGGGACATAATAGAGCGCGCAGGAATGCGTAGGAGGGACTCGGTCGAGATCTTCGGTGTCGGGGGGGCCCCATGTCAAAAGTTCGCCACGGGGCCCCGCCATTCCTAGTTACGCCACTGGGTCTAGGGTTTAGTGTTATTTTCCCAATAATATCCCAAATTAGCTTAGCAAGTAAAGGAGCTATCCCTTGACAAGTGTTTAGACAGTAGATGTTTGGTCATTGGGTCTCCCATTAATCACTACAACAGGGGTCCTAAAATCCCATTTGTAAGGAATATGATGCATGTGCACTACCGCTCTATGCAAAGTCCTATAGAAGTTATGAACATAGTTGGATACAACACAAAGACAAGTAGCCCTTATTTAAAATAATTACATCAAAGTAAGCCCAAAGCTACTGTATCAACATATAGATGTATCCATGCTTACCTTAGCCCAAATTTGGTTAAGGTCCCCAATTCCCCAATTAAAGAGGACCTTTCATGTCCTCATGAAAGTGCGGTTATAGATACCACTAGAATTCTGACAGTCCGCTGAATTCAGTACTCTGTTGACTTTGCCGGTATGTGCCCGGGTGGTGAAGCTGTCGATGCTGTTAGTTTCAGCACAATACCTCCTCAGTGTGGGAAGGGCTCTCCTCGTAGCTCAGTGCTATTGCCGGGATGTAAGAAATACCACCCCCATTAGTACTCATCCATAGACTTATACAGGGGGGGGGTCATAATAGATAGGTTCCTAGGAGCCCTGACAGTGTTCTACACTATGTTTTATAGATAGGTTCCTAGGAGCCCTGACAGTGTTCTACACTATGTTTTATAGATAGGTTCCTAGGAGCCCTGACAGTGTTCTACACTATGTTTTATAGATAGGTTCCTAGGAGCCCTGGCAGTATTCTACACTATGTTTTATAGATAGGTTCCTAGGAGCCCTAACAGTGTTCTACACTATGTTTTATAGATAGGTTTCTAGGAGCCCTGACAGTGTTCTACACTATGTTTTATAGAGAGGTTCCTAGGAGCCCTGACAGTGTTCTACACTATGTTTTACAGATAGGTTCCTAGGAGCCCTGACAGTGTTCTACACTATGTTTTATAGATAGGTTCCTAGGAGCCCTGACAGTGTTCTACACTATGTTTTATAGATAGGTTCCTAGGAGCCCTGACAGTGTTCTACACTATGTTTTATAGATATGTTCCTAGGAGCCCTGACAGTGTTCTACACTATGTTTTATAGATAGGTTCCTAGGAGCCCTGACAGTGTTCTACACTATGTTTTATAGATAGATTCCTAGGAGCCGTGACAGTGTTCTACACTATGTTTTATAGAGAGGTTCCTAGGAGCCCTGGCAGTGTTCTACACTATGTTTTATAGATAGGTTCCTAGGAGCCCTGACAGTGTTCTACACTATGTTTTATAGATAGGTTCCTAGGAGCCCTGGCAGTATTATACACTATGTTTTATAGATAGATTCCTAGGAGCCCTAACAGTGTTCTACACTATGTTTTATAGATAGGTTCCTAGGAGCCCTGACATTGTTCTACACTATGTTTTATAGAGAGGTTCCTAGGAGCCCTAACATTGTTCTACACTATGTTTTATAGAGAGGTTCCTAGGAGCTCTAAGAGTGTTTGGCACTATGTTTTATAGATAGGTTCCTAGGAGCCCTGACAGTGTTCTACACTATGTTTTATAGAGAGGTTCCTAGGAGCCCTGACAGTGTTCTACACTATGTTTTATAGAGAGGTTCCTAGGAGCCCTGACAGTGTTCTACACTATGTTTTATAGAGAGGTTCCTAGGAGCCCTGACAGTGTTCTACACTATGTTTTATAGAGAGGTTCCTAGGAGCCTTGATATTATTATACACTATGTTTTATAGATAGGTTCCTAGGAGCCATCACAGTGTTCTACACTATGTTTTATAGATAGGTTCCTAGGAGCCCTGAGAGTGTCCTATACTATGTTTTATAGATAGGTTCCTAGGAGTCCTGACAGTGTCATACACAATGCTTTATAGAGTGGTTCCTAGAAGCCCTGACAGTGTTCTACACTGTTTTATAGATAGGTTACTAGGAGCCCTGACAGTGTTCTACACTATGTTTTATAGATAGGTTCCTAGGAGCCCTGACAGTGTTCTACACTATGTTTTATAGATAGGTTCCTAGGAGCCCTGACAGTGTTCTACACTATGTTTTATAGATAGGTTCCTAGGAGCCCTGACAGTGTTCTACACTATGTTTTATAGATAGGTTCCTAGGAGCCCTGACAGTGTTCTAGACTATGTTTTATAGAGAGGTTCCTAGGAGCCTTGATATTATTATACACTATGTTTTATAGATAGGTTCCTAGGAACCCTGGCAGTGTCCTACACTATTTTTTTTATAGAGAGGTTCCTAGGAGCCCTGACAGTGTTCTACACTATGTTTTATAGAGAGGTTCCTAGGAGCCCTGACAGTGTTCTACACTATGTTTTATAGAGAGGTTCCTAGGAGCCTTGATATTATTATACACTATGTTTTATAGATAGGTTCCTAGGAGCCATCACAGTGTTCTACACTATGTTTTATAGATAGGTTCCTAGGAGCCCTGAGAGTGTCCTATACTATGTTTTATAGATAGGTTCCTAGGAGCCCTGACAGTGTTCTACACTATGTTTTATAGAGAGGTTCCTAGGAGCCCTGACAGTGTTCTACACTATGTTTTATAGAGAGGTTCCTAGGAGCCCTGACAGTGTTCTACACTATGTTTTATAGAGAGGTTCCTAGGAGCCCTGACAGTGTTCTACACTATGTTTTATAGAGAGGTTCCTAGGAGCCTTGATATTATTATACACTATGTTTTATAGATTTGTTCCTAGGAGCCATCACAGTGTTCTACACTATGTTTTATAGATAGGTTCCTAGGAGCCCTGAGAGTGTCCTATACTATGTTTTATAGATAGGTTCCTAGGAGTCCTGACAGTGTCATACACAATGCTTTATAGAGTGGTTCCTAGAAGCCCTGACAGTGTTCTACACTGTTTTATAGATAGGTTACTAGGAGCCCTGACAGTGTTCTACACTATGTTTTATAGATAGGTTCCTAGGAGCCCTGACAGTGTTCTAGACTATGTTTTATAGAGAGGTTCCTAGGAGCCTTGATATTATTATACACTATGTTTTATAGATAGGTTCCTAGGAGCCCTGGCAGTGTCCTACACTATTTTTTTTATAGAGAGGTTCCTAGGAGCCCTGACAGTGTTCTACACTATGTTTTATAGATAGGTTCCTAGGAGCCCTGACAGTGATCTACACTATGTTTTATAAATAGGTTCCTAGGAGCCCTGACAGTATTATACACTATTTTTTATAGAGAGGTTCCTAGGAGCCTTGACATTATTATACACTATGTTTTATAGATAGGTTCCTAGGAGCCCTGACAGTGTTCTACACTATGTTTTATAGAGAGGTTCCTAGGAGCCCTGACAGTGTTCTACACTATGTTTTATAGAGAGGTTCCTAGGAGCCCTGACAGTGTTCTACACTATGTTTTATAGAGAGGTTCCTAGGAGCCCTGACAGTGTTCTACACTATGTTTTATAGAGAGGTTCCTAGGAGCCTTGATATTATTATACACTATGTTTTATAGATTTGTTCCTAGGAGCCATCACAGTGTTCTACACTATGTTTTATAGATAGGTTCCTAGGAGCCCTGAGAGTGTCCTATACTATGTTTTATAGATAGGTTCCTAGGAGTCCTGACAGTGTCATACACAATGCTTTATAGAGTGGTTCCTAGAAGCCCTGACAGTGTTCTACACTGTTTTATAGATAGGTTACTAGGAGCCCTGACAGTGTTCTACACTATGTTTTATAGATAGGTTCCTAGGAGCCCTGACAGTGTTCTAGACTATGTTTTATAGAGAGGTTCCTAGGAGCCTTGATATTATTATACACTATGTTTTATAGATAGGTTCCTAGGAGCCCTGGCAGTGTCCTACACTATTTTTTTTATAGAGAGGTTCCTAGGAGCCCTGACAGTGTTCTACACTATGTTTTATAGATAGGTTCCTAGGAGCCCTGACAGTGATCTACACTATGTTTTATAAATAGGTTCCTAGGAGCCCTGACAGTATTATACACTATTTTTTATAGAGAGGTTCCTAGGAGCCTTGACATTATTATACACTATGTTTTATAGATAGGTTCCTAGGAGCCCTGACAGTGTTTTATACTATTTTTTATAGATAGGTTCCTAGGAGCCCTAACAGTGTTCTACATTATGATTTATAGATAGGTTCCTAGGAGCCCTGACAGTGTTCTGCACTATGTTTTATAGAGAGGTTCCTAGGAGCCCTGACAGTGTTTTGCACTCTGTTTAAGTTCTGGTTTATACTAAACATATTAGACCCAAAAACATTCTTTAGACTGAATCACCCACACCCAAAATGAAATGAATCTTCAAAACTTCCCCTATCCTTGCATATGACTAGTTACATCCACTGGGACTTTATAGAATGTGTTGCACAATAAAACAAGAAGGGAGGGGGGGGGGGGGTAAATACTTTTTACATGTTCTGTAAGATTGTCTTGCATTTTGGAGGCCTTGATTTATTCTCTCTGTAATCTCTCCCAATTCTTTTTGTGTATTGTTCTGTACCCTGGCCCCCAGAATGTGAAGGCACGTCGGTGTAAGAGCTGTTCTTCAGACCTGTGCACTTATCCAGCCAGACAAATGAGGCATTTTGAAGCCAACATGGCGATGTACTGAGGTAAATGGAAGACATTTTTTTTCAATGTCATATGGAAATGCCTGAGTGTATTCAGCCGCAGAATGAGTTCTCACAGCTGAAGGATCTCATCTATGACAGGGAAACTATTATTTCTCTCTATAAAACTTTGTGAGCGATCACATTTAGAGGCATTGTCCAGTTCTATCTTTAACTCTTAATAACATAATTTTCCTAAAACCCGCTATACTTTTTGTATCTAGGCAGCTGTATCTAATCTAGGCTAAGCGTCCTTTTAATTAAAGTAGTTTTCCCATCTCAACACAATGCCCTTTATAGATACTGCAAAAGGCAGCATATTTTAGCAATGGTGTTTCTGCCATGGCCAAAAATGCTGCATTTTTGCAATGTGGTTCCCTGGCCTATGCTGGTCTACTCGCATCAGATCCGCCATACTTAACAAGTGGCAAAGGACTCACTTTTTAAAAAGTGTCATGGGTAAAAAGGACAAAAAATCCTTGGCATGGGCCAAAAATTCAGTTGTTTCTAAGTTTAGAATCCAGAATGTTCCACACTATGTGCAAAGAACAAAGCAATATACTGTATATACCCGAGTATAAGCCAACTTTTTCAGCAGTTTTTATGCTGAAAAAGCCCCCCTCGGCTTATACTCGAGTCAGGGTCCACGGAGCACAGAGACCTGCAAGAACCTGCATAAATTAAAGGGAGAGTTCCTATAGTGCTACTGCTCTGTGATTGGCTTGTCATGTAAGTTATGTGAATGTGATGTCATCAAAGGTCCTGTAGCCACTGGTATGTAACATCTGCAGATAAGGTTGAGACTAAATCCTAGTAGCTCCGCCCACACCAGAGTCCGGTCACATGGTCATGATGTCATCAGAGGTCCTTTAGCGCACTAGGATTTAGCATCTACCCTGCAGATGAGTGGCCAGGATTCATTGTGTGTTATGGTAGATGTCTGTCGTATCGAGGAGAGGAAGCTACAGTAAAGAGAAAGTAAAACACACAGGGACCTGCAGGGGTTACTATTCCTATTACTGTCAGGCATTTGGGGTTATTAATTTAGTTTCAGCAACTCCATGTGCCTCAAATTAATAACAGTTAACCCCATCATGTCCCTCATATTAACCCCTGTGTGCCCCATATAAGGGTTATTAATATGTGAGACACATGGGGGTACTAATAAAGGACCTTATTCATGAAGATACCTAATTATTACCTCCATATGTCCCACATATCAGTAACTCTTATGAGGCACACAGGGGGTTAATGTGAGGGACACGATGGGGTTAACTGCTATTACTATGATCTCCATGGAGTTACTGAGCTGTAATGCACATGACCAGAATTTTTAACTGCAATGGTGGATTTCCCCCTCGGCTTATACTCGAGTCAATAAGTTTTCCCAGTTTTTTTGTGGTAAAATTAGGGGCCTCGGCTTATATTCGGGCCGGCTTATACTCAAGTATATACGGTAATCTATAAAATATAAGGCCAAAAAACATGCATGGAGCATAGTTATTTTGCAAATTCAGATGTTTTATTTATAGTAATAACATCAGTAAAAAAAGGATAAGCCAACAATAATACAATGTTGAGGTTTCTGTACTAACAAAAATCTCTGTGTTTCCAGTACATGGATCCATAACCTAAGGATGGGTTCACATTACACTTTTTGAAACTTTTTTATAGGCTTTTTTCTCAAAACCAAACGGAACTCCAAAAATGCCCAAAATCTTCTAGCTTCGTTTTTCCGTGCTGTTTTTTAAAAAAAAAAGAAAAAAAGCATCCCGCCCTTTCTTGAGTCCATAAATAAGTCTACAAAATTAATTGGAGGCAATGGGACACCTCAAAGAAAGTTTCAAAAAATAGCTCAAAAACACTTGAAAAAAGAAGCAGTGTGAATCTATCCTAACATAGTGTCAAAGGCTTTGCTAAGTATTACTGGCTTAATATAACACTCATTCAGGGCTACTGTTTTCAATATAATGAGTCAGGCTCGGTTCACACCAGTTCTCAGGATTCCGTCCACCATTCCACTTGAAAAATGCAAAGAGAAAAGTCACCATTTTTCAGGCAGAGACTGGACGGAAACCCGAGGGACCCAATTACAGTCTATGGGGTCCTCGGCTTTCCACTGGAAACCACTTTATAAGCGGATTGGGTTTCGTTTTTCCAGGTCCCTAAATGGACCAGAAAAACAGAAACCCAAACACTAATGTGACCCTAACGTACTGTAATTCTTTTGAAGAAATTAATCAATTTAATCAATGTTATATCATTATATAGCAGCACAAAAACATGAAGGTACAAATATCACCTTTATCTTAAAGGGGTTTCCTGACTCCTTTAAAAACAAAGCAAATTCTCTAAAACTTTAAATAAAATATCAACAATTCAATCCCTTCCAGATCCCTTGAGGATAGTCTGAAACTCCCTACCAGTATTTGCTGTCAGAAAGTGTATTAACCTCGGCAGTCACGTCTTACTACTGGTATCACCAGTAGTCTAAAATATGCCACGTGGCAACTGAGTGAGCCAGTGGGGGATCTCTGGAGATAAAGGGGAGTACAGGTTTTTTAATTATTTTACAGTATTTGCTGCTATTTTGTATTTATGTAATGTAGATATACTGATAGTATATACTGAATGTTTATACCATTAGGGCCCCTTCACACGGCGTAAGCGCTCGGCTCATTCCGATCCGTACACGCGAACGCTTCTAAACACTTCCCATTGAAGTGAATGGGAAGTGTTTAGAAGCGCTCGCGTGTACGGCTCTGAATGAGCCGAGCGTTTACACCGTGTGAAGGGGCCCTTAGGCTAAGGCCTCATGTAGTGAACCAAGGCCAAAAAAGTGCTGCAGAGAAGACTGTGGTGGAAACGTGTTGCGTTCTTTTCTGCAGCTCTTCTCACAGAAAGTCCACAGAGTTTTCCTCTGTGGACTTTCTGACCTTATTATACCTATATGGAAAACGCCAGCATTTCCGTAAGTATAATTGACATGCTGTGATTCACAAAAACGTGGCAGTTTTTCCGCATTTCCGCTGCGGATATTTTTCTGTAATATGTCGGTTGGGATTAGCCAAAATCCCATCCACTTTGCGGGTAATGTAAAAAGCAACATTTTTCGCGACCTGTGACCCCAACCTTAAAGGGCACGTCTACCATCTTCAGTTCTTAGATCTGATTCCAGCACAGTAGGAGTTTTTTTTCTAGCCTCTACTATGAACAGTATCAGTTCAGATTCACACACCTTGCTTGCTCCTGCTTAACACCACCAATCTAACTGAGACCTGAATAGCACATCAGGCACCAAAACTAACAGAACTTATTACTCAGGAACAATGGGGGCTACCAAAAGAAAATCCAACTGTGCTGAAATTACATGATATGAAGAGTTGGGAATTGGCCAAAGGAGAAAAAGGTCCTTCTTAAGAGGTTATCCAAGCCTGGATATTGATGGCCTATTCCTAGGCTAGGTCATGAAAATCAGATTGTTTGGAGTCTGTCAATAAAATTCCCATTCATTGACAGCTAACAGAAATCAAGACGCGCTTTATGCACCAATCCCAATCCTTTGCTCCATCTGGTGTGAGATGAACCAGATGTATGATTCTTCAGCCTCTTAATACCTATGGCATATCCCAGGATGTTCTGTGTACCAGAATCAAAATCTACACTGGTCAGTGTCTGGTATAGATTTCAGCGATAATTTGCACCAATTTTCTGGCTGAAGAATCTCTACACTGGTCTTCTGTGATAGTTGCCTTGCTCAGCACACTTTTCCATTTTTGGAGGCAAGCATGGCAGAAAATGCTAAAAGTCACAACCTTGAGCAAAAATGGAGAGTACAAAAACTATGACTGCACACAGGATTGTGAAATTTATGATTGTGTGTATGGACCCATAGAAAAGAATGGGCCAGTGTGCTATCCGTAAATCCGTGTAACGGTCGTCTGCAAGGGATATTTTTATATTTTCTGTTTTTCGTTATAAACTATACACATTACATTCCTAGAATGTCTTCAGTAATACATCTATTTTATTTCTCTTTCTATAACATTTTGCTATACACAATTTGCACCTTGTGCTACCGTATTTGTATTTACAGCTAGTATTCTATATATCTATATATCGTCCTCAAACACAAGAAGTTACACAAAGCTTGATATCAATGTATTTCCCATGTATAATGCCATAATATGGCTTCACCAGTTACAGTTAGACCTGTTAGACCTTATTCGCGTGAAAAACAGCAGTATGACGGACATATTTTGATGGCTGTCACATGGTCATTTTAACACTGACAATGAGTGAGCGTATTCACATGTCCATTTTTTTGATGGGCAGAAAAATCAGTCAGTTAAGAAAAACCAGACTTCTATCTTTGTCCGAGTCGATGCATGACCCCACTAGAAATCAATCCAGTGTTAATGGATGGAACGCGGATTTATGTCTCAGTTATAGCTGAGGAAAAAAAAACAAAAAACAGCTCAATGGGTTGGGTTAAAAACAAAGACCATCCATTTTTTTCAACGGGTCATTAAAATCGGGCATATGGCCGTCGAAAAATGGACATACACAAAACTGACGCACAATGGCTGTCAAAAACAGACACGTGCATCCGTTTTATCATAGATATTAGGTCCGATTAAAACAGAATGGTCATGTGAATAAAGTCTTAGATCTTCAATGAGATGCCATATTTCTATGTTATGCTAGAGTACCATTGTAATATGGTGCCATATGTAGGCGCTATACTGCATGGACCTCTCGTCCCACTGTACAAGTCTGTGTCCATATATCTGCCATAACCAAGGGTCCATTCTTTGATCAGAATAGGTCTTCAGTATCTTATACAATAAAATTCAACATTGGTAAGAAATATCTTCATCCTCTTGTATATCCTATATACTGTACATACATACTATGTATGTAGTTGAAGCTGAAAAGCCTCTTTTGGCTGAGGCCACATGTTGCAGAAAACAGATTTTTTTTCTACGTTTTTTATTGTCAAAGCCAGAACAGGATTTAGAAAAAGGTAAGAGTCTAAGTGTTTTTTTTTTTTATATATATATATATATTTCTTGTTCCTTTAGAAGCCACTCTTACCCAGGCTCATACCTGCGTTCGGGTTTCCATTCTTCGAGTCCAATTGGGTCCCTAAAAATGGAAACCCAATCTGCTTAAAAAGCGGTTACTCACGGAAAACGACAGACCCCGTAGACTATGATGGGGTCCTCTGGGATTCCACCCAGTTTCCGACTGTAAAATGCGGAGAGAGAAAAGTCCTCCTTGGAGTCCTGACATTCTTGGCTTTGGCTCAAAAAACCACAGCAACAAAAAAAAGCTGTGTTTCCGCAATGTGGGGCCTCAGCCTTAAAGAAAACCTGGAGCTTCTCCTGACCGGTTTGCTTTAGTAACTATTGGTACACCTCGAGAAATCATTCTGCAACATCCTTTCTCAGAACTCATTGTCTGCTTTCTCTGTTATAACTCTTAGAAATTCATGAATATATTGACAACTGGGTGTGACTACAGTATTTTGGCATGTATCCCTCCCTCCACAGTCAAGCACTGTCCATCCAGAGCTCCCAAGGCAAAACTCTGCAGGGACACAATCCTTTAATATGGAGTACGGGTGGGTTCACATCTGAGCCTGGTCTCCGCTTTTGGGTTTTCGTCTTCTGCCGAGAGAAACTGGACAGGAGACGGAAACCCGCCGGTCATTTTTCAAACCCATTCACTTACATGGGTTTGCAAAGTCACCGCCTGTGAGCATCTTCTGCCTCTCAGCGGCAAAACCGTTTAACTGGAAAAAAAGTCGGATATGCAGGACTTTGTGTCCGGTTAAAAAAAAAGGTTTCACCATAGAGAGGCAGAAGATCCTCACAGTCGGTGACTTTGCAAACTCATTCAAGTGAATGGGTTTGAAAACTGAGCACTGGGTATCTGTCTCCTGTCCAGTTTGTCTCGGCTGAAGACGGAAACCCGAAACCCGAGAACAGGCGCAGGTGTGAACCCGTCCTAAGATGGCAGGTATCAGTTTATTCATGAAGGTCTAGGAGAAATAACAGAGAACTTTGACTTTTACACAATGTATTCCAGATTTCAATCCCTCTATATACAATATTACTGTGTGTTGCTTCTTTATGGCACTGTATAATGGAGATATTTTCCTTGAAGCAATGCTTGTAGGGGCAAATCCTTCTGTAATATCCATGATGGGTATCTTGTTTATTCCCATAGTTTGCTCCAAGTAATATAAATGTTTCATCTCATACAGTATGGCATCATTTAGTTTAGTATATTACATAGAACGATTAAATATATCTTACAATGTCACTTATTCATTGTTTTAACTCTTTCTGGTCTTTGTGGTTCACAGTTCTGTTTTTGTTTTTTTTTTTGTTTGTTTTTTTTTAATTACAGTTTGGTAGAATATTTTATATTAATACTGAGTTACATTCTCTGTCCTTCCTTACCATTTATCTTGGCTCAATGAATCCGGAGATAATAAGGGTGGACACCATTCACGGAACTACCATCATACCATACCAGATGTAGTGATTGCTTTAGGAACTGCAGAATTAAGGCACCCTGTTTTTTTTTTGTTTTTTTTTTTTTTTTAATATGTCTCGATGCTCAACACCTGGACCTTGCATTCTGATGCTGTTCAATGCCGGAATGTAATATGCCACAGGATGGAGCCTGAACCAACCATGGGCAGGAGCGGTGATGGATAAGTGAATATTGGCTGTTAAATACTAGAATATTCCAGTATTCCAGCCTAATTTTGCTTTGTGGGGTTCAGTGCAGTTATTGTAAACGGGACAATATATTGTAGGAAGCCAATACAGAGAGCAACATACTGTGTGGAGACCAATAATGTAGGCTGCATATTGTGTTTGGGCAAGTAAAGGGGGCAGTATACAATGTTGGTGCCAGAAAAGGGGGCCATTTACCAAATTGAGGCCAGTAAAGGGGGCATAATAAAGTGTGGAGGCCAGTAAAGGTGGCATTATAGAATGTGGGAGGCAGTACAAGGGGGCACCCTGTTTACCGGGATGGCTTTAGACATCTTTGGGCAGTAGAACACAGTGGTAAGAAGAAAGGAGGAGGGCTGTGATGAAGGACATTTGAGGCATTTTTTGTGGTTAATGGACAATTGTGCTGATGCAAGATACCGAACTATCAGCTGTGAGCAGGAGATCTTACCACCTACCAAAGAACTACCACATGTTATCATGATAGCCTATGTCCCCCACCTCTGCAAAAAAAAAAAAAAAAACGTGCTACATGCTGTGACACCCCCCCCCCCCTTCCTCATGTCCTACAACCACATTCGGCTGTATTATTAACATCACTTCACACAGAGAACTAAATGATCCTGCAGTGTGTCTGTGTTTCTTTCTTTTTAGTTGCTATGATTCCTAGTATTTCTCTATCTGCCATGAGCTTGTATGTGTTTCTCTCTTGTTATATACTACTGTACCATCTATGAAACTGTATCACTGAAATTTCCCCATTGTGGGACTATTAAAGGATTATCTTATCTTATCTTATTATACTGTGTGCGTGGGGCAGAAAAGGGGCCAAGGGGACATTATAGTGGGAGGGCAGTAAAGCTCTGAATTTACAACTTCTGATTTCTTGTGGGTTGAAGAGGTAGATAAGGGGAGATGTAATTTCTAATTTTCTGGGGGGAGGGGGGACAGCAGGCAAAACGTTTTAAGGGACCCAGTCTTTCCTAGTTATGCCCCTTGTGGATACACTCTGCTCCATTGAACAAGCTGTGTTTTGACTAATATATTAATTTTGTTTTGACAAGTTATTGATCTAGTTCTCGTGTTTCTATATCCTATGAGGGCCTGTATCCCGCTCACATGAATAGCTATAGGTATCAATATTTGTTTTCTAAAAACAAAGATACAAATAAATATGAACACAGTCAAACTGCCCCATTCTATTCCTGAAAATGGAGGAAAGGACCTAAATCCTCTTCAGCTGAGCTGTTGGATGAAGTGTCTGGTCCTCCTTCTAGGAGAGAGATAATGTTGTGTTTTTGGTTCCGTATTGCCAATTGTAATGCCGTGCAACCACTGCTGTCTTCTATATTCTGTTTGGCATTAGACCGGAGTAAAGTTTTCACAATGGCAGCATTAGCATTTAGTACGGCCACGTGTAATGGTGTCCAGCCGAACTTATTTTGAGCATCTACATCAGCTTTGTTTTCTATTAGCTTAATAACACTGCAAAAAGACCCCCTTTGAACAGCAAAATGAAGTGGTGTCCAACCAGACATTTCGGCAACATTTGGGTTAGCCCCTAGGTCTAGTAGAAGAGAGGTGATGGAGTCTTCACTATAACGAACAGCCAGATGAAGCGGAGTCCATGTCATATCTCCAACAGCATCCAATTGGGCGTTGCTTTCCTTGAGTAATTGTACAATCTCACCGTGTCCTTTAAATATTGCAAGGTGCAAAGGCGTCCAGTTCTGGCTGGTCTTCACATTAACATTGGCTCCGTGCTTTATAAGGTGTTTACAGATTAAAGTCTTGTTTTTCACAACCGCCATGTGCAAAGGGGTATACTGGTTGAGATCAACAGTGTTTACAAGGGCTCCTTTCTGTATTAGGTGTTGTACCACTCGAAAGCAACCCCTATCAGCAGCAATGTGAAGGGGAGTCCTTTGATTTTTTTGCTTGATGTCTGGGTCAGCCCCTTGGCTTATAAGAAGCTTGACAATATTATAGTGACCATAGCAGGAAGCTACATGCAGTGGTGTTTTCCCATCTATTTCATGACAATTTGGGTTGGCATGGCGTGTGAAAAGTACACGGGCAACGTTCTCAAAACCATTTTGGGAGGCCAAATGTAGTGGTGTCCAATCATCACGTTCCAATGCATCAACACGTGCTCCATTGTCTAAAAGTAACCGAGCTATACGATCATCTCCTACTTGGGCAGCAAAGTGCAATGGTGACCATTTGTCTTCATCCATAATGTTGACATCGGCTCCATTCTCTATTAAGCAAGAACATATATCGAGTAGTTTTCTCTGCACTGCTAAGATGAGCGGTGTGGATCCACTCACTGTGCGGCTATTGACATTGGCATTCAAGCCGAGAAAATGGTTCACTCTCTCAAAGTTTCCTTCAGCGACCGCATAGTGAAGCAAAGTGAAATTGTTTTCATCCTCCCAAGAAATATCACCAAATATTAAGAGCAATCTTTCTGTTCCTAAAATGAAAAGAAATGGTTAATTAATTAGTTTCCATTGGTATTCATAGATCCTATTATATTACTATTTACACAGTCCAGTCATATTAATGTGACCACCGCCTACTTTTTACGTCAACATTAAATAACCAGAGAAGGCACGTGTCATCAGCCATTTGGGTGCACTCATCATTGTGGAAGGCACGATGGATCAAACAAGTATGCATCTATCCTTGCGGACCATGTTCACCCCTACATGCGAATTGTTTTTCCTCAGGACGATGGCATCTACCAGCAGGACAATGTGACATGTCATAAAGCTCGCATTGTACGTGCATGATTCGAGGAGCACCAGGATGAGTTTATCGTACTCCCTTGGCCAGCAAATTCCCTGGACTTGAACCCAATCGAGAATCTGTGGGACCACCTCGATCGGGTTGTTCGTGCCATGGATGCTCAACCGCATAACCTAGCGCAGCTGGCCACGGCACTGGAGTCGGCATGGCTCAGCATCCCAGTGAATATTATCACAACATCCCTCTCTTCCTGCACGTCTTACAGCGGTCCGCTCTGCCAAAGGTGGTTATTCTGGATTTTGACAGGTGGTCACATTAATGTGACTGAAATGTGTATAACCTCAACAATTGATTTGCCCACATATAGAAAAGTCACTATACAGAATCAAAGGGAAGGTAGAAAGAAGTAACATGTAGAATGAAGGAACCTGGAAAATAGGACTGCAAGGAAATCATTGGTGGAAAAAGAAATAATGTGCAAAAACTTTAAATGCTAAGTATCTCAGGTTAAGGAAATTCTCCAGTTTTGTGACCCTTTTATCAATAGTGAATCCTCCAATGACTTTTCTTATTTGTCTGTCTCTGCATTTCAAAATCTTTTTTTTTTTTTCCCATGTGGAGGGTTTATTTTTTTGTATGACAAGCTGAATTGTCACATGCCACTATTTTAGGATGTACTGTATATAATATTTAGCTTTTATTAATGCTTTTGGTGGGCTATGTAGATAAAATCGCATTACCTCTGACTCGGGCAACAAAAGCCAGGTCCATGCTGTGTAATATAGTATGTAGTATACTCAGTTCTCCAGCGAACTACACCAAAATGGTGCTCGGACATGGGCAGTACCTCTCTGACCAGAGCGGAACTGTGCATGCCTGAGATTCAAACTGCTACAGCGTGAAAAGATGGCAGCACAGTATGCAAGGAGGAGGAGGACAGACGGAGAACAAGCAGTGGAGGGTGCTGTATAAAAAGTATGACGCAGGAGGGTGCTCGGAGGCCCTGGGGCACGCCCAGGGTGCTCTGGGGTTCATTTGCATAAGCCATTATAGCGATTTATAAAGAAACGGTGGGGTAAATTGAAAATGCAAAGGCAGTAGTAGAATAGCCTTTTTAACCCCTTAAGGACCCGGCCATTTTTTGGTTTCGCATTTTCGTTTTTCCCTCCTCACATTTCAAGAGCCATAACTTTTTCATTTTTCAGTTCACAGAGTCACATGATGGCTTATTGTTTGCGGGACAAATTGTACTTTGTAATGGCATCATTCAATATGCTGTGCAATGTACTGGGAAGCTGGAAAAAAAATTCAGAATGAGGCGCAATTGGAGAAAAAATGCATTTGCGCCATTTTCTTATGGGTTTAATTTTTACAGCGTTCACTGTTTGGTACAAATGACATGTTACCTGTGTTCTATGTGTCAGTACAAACGCGGTGATACCAAATTTATATAGTATTTGAAATGTTTTGATACTTTTTAAAAAATGATAAACTTTGCAAAATAGAAAAAAAAATTTGTGTCATCATGTTCTAACACCTGTAACTTTTTCATATTTCTATGTATGGAGCTGGTTGTGGTGTCTTTTTATGCGGGACAAGATGACGTTTCTATTGATATCATTTGGGGAAAGATCTGATGGTTTGATCACTTTTTATTCAATTTTTTATAGGAGGCAAAGTGTTGAAAAAAACGCTTTTTGGCGGTTTTTATTTTTTTTGCCGCTACGCCGTTCGCAGTACGGGATAAATGTTTTAATATTCTAATAGTTCGGGCATTTTGGAGCGCAGGGATACCTAATATGTTTATGTTTAATGTTCTTTAATTACTTTTATAGCTAATCTAGGGAAAGGGGGGTGATTTGAACTTTTATATTTTTTTTATTTTTTTAATACTTTTAAAAACTTTTTTTTTTCTTGTTATACATTTATGATCAGACCCCTTAGGTACCTTGAAACCTAGGGAGTCTGATCGCTCATACTATTCACTGCAATACTACAGTATTGCAGTGAATAGCAAAATCGCAGCACTTCTATTAGACGATGCCTCTGGCCTCTGGCATCGTCTAATAGATCTAGTGCAGAGACAAGCCTGGAAGCCTTCAATAGGCTTCCGGCTGTCATAGCAACCGATCACCGCCCTCATGTGACGTTCAGGAGGGCGGCGATCGGCGAAACATGGCGGCGCCCATGCCGCCGGCGCCGTTTACACACTGCGGTCACGTTTGACCGCAGTGTGTAAAGGGTTAACAGCAGCGATCGGCTCGGGCACCGACCGCTGCTGTTATTGGCAGGTCCTGGCTGTATTATACAGCCGGCATCTGCCGTGTATGGAGCGAGCTCAGCGTGTGAGCTCGCTCCATACATCCCCATGCGACCCATGACGTACAGTTACGTCAAGGGTCGCTAAGGGGTTAAAGGCTATTCAGACACGTGTTTATCTAAAAACTAAGGTTGAGCCGAACTTCAGATTTCAGGATCGATTTTAAAATCCAATTTCCGATCATTTTCCAGCCGATCCTGATCATGAAATTTGCTCGATTTCTGATTGAGATCCGATCTTTCTCGATCTCAATCACTCAACCCTATTAATGATATATACATGAATAGAGTTGAGCTAATCTTGAGATAACTTCTGACCTCGGAATTCCGATCACGATCGTGAAATTTACTCGATCACTGATCGGAATCTGATCTTTTCCGATCCCGATCACTCAACCCTAATAAAAACCACTTTCACCAATGATAGACTCCCTTTAAGAGGGGCCATTTGCCTCTAAAACACATAAGAGGACACTTATAATGAAAATTAGATATGAGTGAAAAGTAATAGTTAATGGGCCCAGTTACAGATTTTGTATTACGACAGAGGAGATGTAAAATAGTTGCATTTACTAAGCTGTCCAATGACTTGAAATGAAAGAATCTTACCACTGCTCAGGGAACTTGGAGTTGATAACGGTTGGCTGTTCTGTATTGGTGGGAAACATAATGAGCAAATTAATGGAGTTCACTATAAAGAACTGTGGTGCTAAACTATAAACTTATACATCAACTTTCTATAGATACAACTTATATCTGTACAAACACCAAAAATCTGACATGTATGTGTACATAGATGAGCAGATCAAAGAAGATACCAAACTTCCCTTCTTGATCCTCTGAGATTTCTTCTATAGGGCCAACTACAGTACTGTTTGACCATGATGTGGTGCCTCTGTGTGTAGTATATAGCACTGCATTCCTTATGTTGTAGGACATTTTACAGATTTGCCCTTCATTACTTTTCATCTTGACTGGACTTGTTCAGACATGTGTGTCATGAGATGACCAGCTTTCAAAACAACACGATTTCACAATAATCTGTCACAAGATGTCTTTCATGGACTTGTCTATGTGTGGCCACTGGTTGTATAGAGAATTATAGCCTGATCAGGGTTTTGCTAGCATGTCACAATATTGTATTCAATTGGTTTAATGCGCTATTGTAAGTTAAAGGGGTTTTTCCCATAAACATAAGCATTAGAAATGAGCGAACAGTAAAATGTTCGAGGTTCGATATTCGTTTCGAGTAGCCCCTCAATATTCAACTACTCGAATTGAATATCGAACCCTATTGTGGTCTATGGGGGGAAATGCTCGTTTCAGGGGTAGGCAACGTTCAATCAAATTATACTTACCAAGTCCACGAGTGAGGGTTGGGCTGGATCCTCCGAGAAGTCTTCTCCTTGCAGCGTCCCCGCGGCATCTTCCGGCTCTTCATTCACTCTGCCAGGCATCGGGCCTGGGCAGAGCCGACTGCACATGTCCGCACTACAAGCGGACATGCGCAGAGCCGACAGTCGGCTCTGCCCAGGCCCGATGCCTGGTAGAGTGAATGAAGAGCCGGAAGACGCCGCAGGGAAGCTGCACGGAGAAGACTTCTAAAGGTCGGAGAAGAACCAGCATTGATTGGCCGACTCTATAGCATTCGGCCAATCAATGCTGGTTCTGCATCGAACTTTTACATTCAAACAGCAAATGGTACTCGATCAAGTATGAGTATCTCAAATACCGTAGTATTCGATCGAACACCTACTCGATCGAGTTCTACTCGCTCATCTCTAATAAGCATATCTAAATTTGTAGATACAATTTTTACTGCTTAAAAATTTTGCAGAATTCTAAACATTTTCTCTATGTATCTTAATGGTGCCAATCTTTTGTGTTGATAGGTTACCAATGGATACAACCATGAATGTAGGAACTGTCAATGACTGGGACTCATCGGAGACCCAGCCATGACTTCCATACTGTAGCCGGGTTATCAAGCAGGGACAATGAACGAGAAGATAACCCGGCCACAACAAGGAAAACCGGCTGGATTGCCGAAAGTGCCAGATCACAGAAAGTTTATGTTTTCATGGTCATATCCATTGGCAACTAATCAACACAAAAGACTGTCAACTCTCAGAAAATTAGAGAAAATCTTTCAAATTCTGTAAATTTTTTATTACTTCTATTTGTTAAAATGTTTGTTACAAACAGCCATATGATGGCCATTCAAGAACAAGCATCACATTAGCGTTTCTCAATGTCAAGTCAATAAGCCAAAAACAGACCAAAAAATCTTTTTGAATGTTAAATCTATTAAAAACAGAATGGTGGTGTAAATAAGCCTTTACTCTTCAAAAACAGGATCTACAGAAGGTGAGGGGTGTGTTACAAGGCATAATACACTTCCTAATATAAGTACAAGAATATTAGACAGCACCTTAGAGTTCTCTGATTAGTGCAAAAGTTGAATCCTTTTACATGGTCATGGTCCTGCTGGCGACCCTTAATATTTATAGCCTGAAGAAACTGTGCTATTGCGTGCATTGTGTATTTAGGTTCATGATGATTTTTCCCATTTTCTTTAACGCAACATCGTTTTTGTTCCAAACATTTTCGTGATATAACCTAAATGTTACAACTTCACTCACATCACTGTTTCCATTAGGCAATTCTGCAGCTGAAGATTTAAGAGGATCTTGTACCGTAGCGGGACCAGGAGAGTCATGTTCCGGGAGAGGACTTTGTATTAAGCAGAGTAACATGTGGGATTCAACAATGATAGCTAAAAAGAGATGAAGAAGTTTGTGAGCACACAGACTAACAGAAAAGATATTATAAATAAATTATGGATTTTTATGAAATGGTGGTTGGTAGGGCAATAATACATTTTCTATTATTATTATGTAGACTCTCTTCAAGAATGACAATGAAAATGACAGCAACAATTACATAGTAAGTGACTATGCAGTCCCAAATTTGTGTGTTTTTTGACTAATCTAGCTGATGCCGTCTAGCAATCAGAGTAGAGTAGGAACATCTAAGGCTAAGTTCACACTGGGTCGGTATGGCAGATTTTGGCAACGAGAGTGATGCAGGGAGCCGCGTCACTCTCAGGTCAAAACCCGCTTGGAACCCGCTTGGCGCAGCTTCCGACAGTTGTGGCTTCCCCCTCCGGAGCAGGCTCAACTGAATGGGGCGACCCCGGAGGTTGCTGCCACCTGAAGAAAGGGCAGCCCGCTCACGGAAATAGTAGCCTGGCGGTCTCTATAGATCACCATTGTGAGGGGGCAGATTATGACGTGGATTACGTGCCATAATCCACCCCCTCTATGCCCATGTGAATGAGCCCTTAGGGTATGTTCACATGGCGGAATTTGCATTCCACATGTGAACATTTCGCCACGTGGCTAGCTGTGACGGGATGCCAGTGCAGTGCATCGGCATTCCAACGTGGCATTCCACTCCAGATTAGGCCCAAATAAACAGGCCTAATTGGGAGGGAGCCTTGCGCCGCGGAAGGGTCATCTTGCTTCTTTTTTTCACTACTAGCTAGGGAAAAAAAAGAAGTGAGCAGCTCCCATTGAAGTCTATGGGAGCCGGTTTTGGCAGAGGATTTTGAGGCGGATTCCGCGTCAAAATCTACTGCCAAAAAAATCTGTGTGAACTGACCCTAACACTCCCATGAGCCAGAATTGTCCTCAGATAAGACTCAGTTAGCTAATTAGCAGTAGCACAACATTTCTGGTTACATACATAAGATGAGTCTTAGCTTTCATACAACACCAGAGCCCCTGTTATAGGATGTATGAAAGTGAACATATACAGTCCTATGAAAAAGTTTGGGCACCCCTATTAATCTTAATCATTTTTAGTTCTAAATATTTTGGTGTTTGCAACAGCCATTTCAGTTTGATATATCTAATAACTGATGGACACAGTAATATTTCAGGATTGAAATGAGATAACAGAAAATGTGCAATATGCATTAAACCAAAATTTGACTGGTGCAAAAGTATGGGCACCCTTATCATTTTATTGATTTGAATACTCCTAACTACTTTTTACTGACTTACTGAAGCACAGAATTGGTTTTGTAACCTCACTGAGCTTTGAATTTCATAGCCAGGTGTATCCAATCATGAGAAAAGGTATTTAAGGTGGCCAATTGCAAGTTGTTCTCCTATTTGAATCTCCTCTGAAGAGTGGCATCATGGGCTACTCAAAACAACTCTCAAATGATCTGAAAACAAAGATTGTCCAACATAGTTGTTCAGGGGAAGGATACAAAAAGTTGTCTCAGAGATTTAACCTGTCAGTTTCCACTGTGAGGAACATAGTAAGGAAATGGAAGACCACAGGGACAGTTCTTGTTAAGTCCAGAAGTGGCAGGCCAAGAAAAATATCAGAAAGGCAGAGAAGAAGAATGGTGAGAACAGTCAAGGACAATCCACAGACCACCTCCAAAGAGCTGCAGCATCATCTTGCTGCAGATGGTGTCACTGTGCATCGGTCAAAAATACAGCGCACTTTGCACAAATAGAAGCTGTATGGGAGAGTGATGAGAAAGAAGCCGTTTCTGCAAGCACACCACAAACAGAGTCGCCTGAGGTATGCAGAAGCACATTTGGACAAGCCAGCTTCATTTTGGAAGAAGTTCCTGTGGACTGATGAAACAAAGATTGAGTTGTTTGGTCATACAAAAAGGCATTATGCATGGCGTCCAAAAAAAACAGCATTACAAGAAAAACACATGCTACCCACTGTAAAATTTGGTGGAGGTTCCATCATGCTTTGGGGCTGTGTGGCCAATGCCGGCACCGGGAATCTTGTTAAAGTTGAGGGTCGCATGGATTCCACTCAGTATCAGCAGATTCTTGAGAATAATGTTCAAGAATCAGTGACGAAGTTGAAGTTACCCCGGGGATGGATATTTCAGCAAGACAATGATCCAAAACACCGCTCCAAATCCTCAGGCATTCATGCAGAGGAACAATTACAATGTTCTGGAATGGCCATCCCAGTCCCCAGACCTGAATATCATTGAACATCTGTGGGATGATCTGAAGCGGGCTGTCCATGCTCGGCGACCATCTAACTTAACTGAACTTGAATTGTTTTGTAAAGAGGAATGGTCCAAAATACCTTCATCCAGGATCCAGGAACTGATTAAAAGCTACAGGAGGCGACTAGAGGCTGTTATCTTTGCAAAAGGAGGATGTACTAAATATTAATGTCACTTTTCTGTTGAGGTGCCCATACTTTTGCACCGGTCAAATTTTGGTTTAATGCATATTGCACATTTTCTGTTAGTACAATAAACCTCATTTCAATCCTGAAATATTACTGTGTCCATCAGTTATTAGATATATCAAACTGAAATGGCTGTTGCAAACACCAAAATATTTAGAACAAAAAATGATTAAGATTAATAGGGGTGCCCAAACTTTTTCATAGGACTGTAGCTATTTGACTTGATACCCTACCACCACCTAGACTGTTGACTCATATAGTCATGAAATAAAAGAATACAAACCAGAAAAACTTGGCCGTTTATTGGGATCTTGGCTCCAGCACCTCTTCATTAAGTCAATCATCTGTTGACATTCCACGGGACGATCCTCAGAAATGTCTTCTAGAGGAGGTCTTTGGCCTGCTGCTACTTTTACTATCACAGTCATCATGCTGTTACCTAAAGATAGAGATATATTGTACATAACAATGGATAACCTGATTTGGACTACTCTGAGACATTCACTCCAATGAAACGAGTAAAAGGAGACCCCATTATTGTGCCCAAAAATGGTCTCAAAGGTGAAACAGCCCAGCAATCGGACACTTATACCCCTCTTGAGGACAGGTGGTAAGTAGTGATTGTAGGACAACCCGTTTAAGCTTTCTAGACATAATAAGATTATATTGAGTATCTGTATATTGATGTGCATACAGTGAAAACAGAACTAAGTTCCATCCTACCAAACAAAAAGCAACCGGATTAGAGTTCACGTGAACAAATCTCACATATAAGTTTGTGATTGACAAACATGATTCCCTGCAGGCAAAAACTTTCCGAAATTTCAGTAAAAGAAATCTTTTAAAGAAAACTTTGGCTAATGTAAATATGGTTCACCCTTGCTTTGTACCCACCAAACCTTCCAATCATAAAATAACTACGCAGCAGTTTTTTTTCCTTGCGCCCTTTCTATCTCTTCCATTTCCTGTAGTCACTGTATATTTATGAGCACTCCACTTTCCATTTAGGTGGACACATTGCAGAATTTTAAATTTGACATATAAGGCATAAAAAGTATATTTACCTACAAAAGGCTTTTTCTGAGTCAGAAGCTCCCACATAACAATGGAATAACTGAAAGGCAAAGAATACACATAATAATAACTCAGTGTTTGACAGCTACATTACTTCTCTATTCTGTGCCCTCTTTACTCTTTCCAAAATAGTCATCCTAAATATTCAGAAGAGACACAAACTACAAATTGATTGAATTAAATGTAGCTGTAAGGGAATTGCAATAGGAGTAAACCCTGGGGGGAGGACAAAATAGACAGTGAGCCCTAAGCTGAATTCCCCCCACTGTCCCTCCCTGCTTGCCAGTCCTATCCTAAGCAATAGGCGGCAACTGGTCGATGGGTCCTTCCTATATAAGTGACAACACAGAACAGAGACAAGAAAAACAACAAGAAGGGAGGTCAGCTAGCCAAGAGTCCAGTAATCTTCGAGCAATGCAGTACAGAATCAAAACCCAAGAGAGTAGTCAAATGGTAAGCCAGAGGTCAGTAATAATAGTAGCAGAAGAGGAGCTTAATAGGGACAAAGTCACAGGACAGAGTCTCAATAGCCAGCGAGTCTATGATGGCTGATCTCTAGTATATAGAAAGCCCAAGACCCGCCCTAGGCTTGATAGAAAGAAAGGCTGTCAATCACACAGGCAAGGCTAGAATTAACTATTTGATGGACATAGGAAACAAGGTGCTGGAGATGGGTGTGGTGGAAATTCAATTACAGAGATAGATAAAGCAGTGTTCACACAGTGCAACGAAAAACACTAAGCAAGGAATCAAAGTGATTTTGCTTCCTGCACCTCAGTGTGTGAGCGGAGGGTGGCACAGAGACCCAAACAGGCAGAGACGTTACAGTGGCCATAAATACTAGTCTATGCAATTAAAAGTGTACAAAATTATCACTTTTTGGGAATTATCTAATTTATAAAAATAAATTTCCTATCCTTACAATAGCCCATCAATTTTAAAGTGTTAGAGGTACAACTGTTGGTCCCTTGTCTTGTTGTGTATAAATATGAAACTCTTCAGATATTGTGTTATACCAAGCCTGATGAAGACACCTAAGTAGTCTTGACAACTTGTTATTTGCCATCATCTTTTCAGTTAGCCATTAAAGGTATCAACTACTGAAAACTCTCATTTTTATCTTTTGCTGCTCCCCTGATTCCAAGTAGTAGGAATTTCTCTCTAGCCCTCACCATTCCTGAGCAAAAAGTGCAGGTAGTTTTGGTGCTTGAAGTGCTATTTAAGTTCTATAATGTCAGAGGTGGTGTCAGGCAGGGGACATGACTCCAATCAGAGGCAGCCAATATCAGAGCTCAGAATCACACCCCTTGTCTGTTCCTGCCTGACACCGCCATCCGGACAGTACAGAGCCTAAATAGCACATCAGGCACCAAAACTAACAGCATTGTATACTCAGGAATGGTGGGGCTACAGAAAAAATTCCAACTGTACCGGAATCAGTGGGGCATCAACTATTGATTTATATAAAGTGCTGGACTTGTTGGAAAACAAAATATCTAATTCAAGAATAGGCTGCTGCACTCTCCCACATGCTGTGGTCTCATTTAATGGCTAATAGGAGTGTGCAGACAGTCAGACTCCCATCAATCTCACATTGACTTTCCATCCTAAGAATAGGCCTTCAAGTTTAAATTCCTGGATAATCCCTTTAATATAAATGGAGCTTCCTTGTTCTGGTCATAGGCTTGTAATCTTCTCTCCTTACCTGTACACATCATATTTCGTTCCTGGCACCCTAGTGCTCTCCAGGAATACCTCTGGCGGAATGTAGTTTAGAGTCCCTTTAATAGCTGATCTTTCGATGTATTCCTTTCTAGTTGAATTTTCTTTCCATTTTGAGAGGCCAAAATCTGAAATCTGGAGAAGAGAGAAAAATCCTCAATATATTGTCATGCAAATCTTAAAGCAGTTGCTTTACATGCTTTGCAGGATGCACAAGCCTGAGACTTGCCATGAATGAGAGTGAGTAAACCTTTGGGGGAATCAGTGAAGATTAATGTTTTTAAGTATTTTTTCAGTTCTTGGGGATTTACTGAGTCTCCTTGCAGAGATGCCAGCTGCCTAAGGGTGCATGCACACTGAGTAACGCCGGGCGTGTATGAGAGCCGTACACGCCGGCATTACAGCAGACTGCCGAACACTTCCCATTCACTTCAATGGGAGCGCTCGTAACAGCGGCGTTTACGAGCGCTCCCATTGAAGTGAATGGGAAGTGTTCGGCAGCCCTGCTGTAACGCCGGCGTGTACGGCTCTCATACACGCCCGGCGTTACGTAGTGTGCATGCACCCTAAGAGTCCATTCACATGGAGTATTTTGGTGCTGATTCTGGCACAGAAGCCACATCAGAATCAGCGTGGAAAAAAGCCTCCTATTGACTTCAATGGGTTCCTTTTTCTGCGCAGAACCCATTGAAATCAATGGGAGGCTTTTTTCCCCCATTGATTTCAATGAGTTCCTTGTGGAGAATGGACCCATTTAAGTCAATGGGAGGCTTTTTTTTTTCCACACTCATTCTGACGCGGATTCCGCACCAGAATCAGCGCCAAAATACTCTGTGTGAACGGACCCTTACAAGCAATGCTTCCTGGGAAAATGTATGCAAACTAGCACTGGAAGAAGACTGTCCTCACCTACAGTGGAGTATTGGTAGCTACTCTCTTGACCAATCTCTGACCCAGTAAAGAAAAAAAATTGGTATTTTTTTTTTCCAAAATGCCCTCTATCATGACCTGTGGATGGGACTAGTTCAGTGATGGAAACCATATCCTAACTTATAAAAAAAAAAACAATTGTTCCTTGATAATAAGATATATTATAGCATTTCTAATATTCATTTATGCAAAGTTGTTGATAACTAGAGATCCACTTTATGTATAGCACAAATATTTACACAGTATTTATCTCTTCACCCCCCTCCCCTCTTTATAGACTAATATGTAGAAAGTAACAATGCCTGAAAAATAGAGAAGTGATTTCTGATATGTGCAAATACAAGTATCTGCATTGGTTTGCTTAACAAAAAGAAACCAATTGACTTTCCAACCTTTCATTCTATGTCAAAAATAAGGGTCAAGTCCAATGAGAACAAAGCAGGCAGACTCTTACCAAACCAAACAATAGTTTGATAAGATACAATGAGCTGCAATAGAAATGTCTGAAAGGGAAAGGACAATGGAATCTCTGACAATGGACTGGAGATAAAACCCTATGTCCAAGGACAGTCGGTGTATTCTGAAAATCTGTCATGGATACAATGGATAAAAATAATACAATATAGATAACAATCAAAAACCATATGGATAGGTATATTTACCTTGAGAAGGAAATAAAAAATGATACTCAAACTTACACTCAAACACCATGCAAGCATCGGCTGAAATGTTCACTCACAATACTTTTAGTAGCGACTTTAGTGATTATATATTGTCAGGGTCTGGGGTTGCTGGGTGGGGTGGCATAGACACACAAGTCCAGTTTCTTTAGTCCAAAACAAAGGTAGAGTTTATTTTCACTCAAAAATATAGTGCAGCAACAAAAGGAAACAATACAAAAATAAATCCCTGCCTGGCTAGGCTCTAACTAAACATAGAATAGGTTACCTCATCTAGGATAACAGAAATCCAAAAGCCAATAGAATCGCTCAGGACACAGCTCCAACAGTATGGCCTCTCTGTTGGCTCTCCAGCCAAGCTCTGCCAAAATGTTGCTGCTGGAGTAACTTCTTAACCTCCTTGATGAGCAGACTCTCAAAAGCTGAGTCGCTGCCGGGACATCCTCAAAGTGTGGACTGGAGGGGGGTGGAATGACAGGTCCCACTACCAATCCTACCTGTCATTCCTAAAAATCCAGCCCAATACTGAGCATTTACCAAAATGCTCAGCAGATGAACGTTAACTGCTGAGAGCAAACATTCCTGGAGTTTTCTCATCTCACCCACCTGAGTAGTCTGGGTGAGATGTACACTCCCTCCATTACCTGACCAATATATACAGTACAGACCAAAAGTTTGGACACGCCTTCTCATCATTCAAAGAGTTTTCTGTATCTTCATGACTATGAAAACTGTAGATTCACACTGACTGCATCAAAACTATGAATTAGCACATGTGGAATGATATACTTAATAAAAAAAAGTGTGAAACAACTGAAAATCTGTCTTATATTCTAGGTTCTTCAAAGTAGCCACCTTTTGCTTTGATTCCTGCTTTGCACACTCTTGGCATTCTCTTGATGAGCTTCAAAAGGTAGTCACCGGAAATGGTTTTCACTTCACAGGTGTGCCCTGTCAGGTTTAACCCCTTCCCGACATTCGCCGTAATAGTACGGCGCTGCAGGGAAGGGCTTCCCGCAAACCGCAGTACTATTACGGTGGATGCATGGTGCGCACACAGAAACTGTGTGCGCACCATGCGCTGCGGGTGACAGCCGTATGTTACGGCTGACATTGCCCTGTAACACCCGCGGTCGGAACCGGGTCCGATCGCGGGTGTTAACCCCTGATATACCGGCGGTCAACATGACCACCGGCATCTCCGGGGTTTCACTTTGTTTTTGTGGCGATCGGCACCCCCCGCGCCGGTTTCGGGGGGTGACGGTGTTCGTAGGGGGCAGCCCGGGGTCTGATCAGTGACCCCGGGTCTGCCCCTTCACTTACCCCCTTCACGCACCTGGTTGATCCTGCCGTAAAGGAAGCTGTCAGCCTGTGCGTCCACACAGGCTGACAGCTTCCTATACAATGCAATACACGTGTAACACGTGTATTGCAGTGTATATGTAGTGAAGCGGTGATCAGCCGATCACTGCTTCAATCCCCCATGGGGACAGAAAAAAAAAGTTTGACAAAAGTAAAAATAAAAAAGTTTAAATAAGTTTAAAATAAAATAGAAATAAATAAAGCCCCAAAAATCCCTTTTTCCCCATATAAAATGTTTTATTATGTAAAATAAAGAAAAATAGAAAAAAACATGACATATTTGGTATCACCGCGTCCGTAATAACCTGAACAATAAAATTAAAACATTATTTAACTCGAACGGCAAACGGCGTAAAAAAAAAACGTAGAAAACCGCACAAAATAATGATTATTCACCACCTTTCCCTTACAAAATGTTCAATAAAAAGTAATCAAATGGTCAGATGAAAACCAAAATGGTACCAATAAAAAGAAGAGGTCTTCCCGCAAAAAATAAGCCCTCAATCAGCTCTGTCTAGCGAAAAATAAAAACGTTATGCCTTTCAGAAGATGGCGATGCAAAATAATTGATTTTTTTTCCCTAAATTGAATTTTATTCTGCACAAATAGCAACGCATTAAAAAATAATATAAATGAGGTATCGCCGTAACCGTACCGACCCGCAGAATAAAGGTAGCATGTTACTTATAGTGTACGCTGCACAGGAAAAAAAATAAATGCTAAAAAGCAATGCCAGAATTGATGTTTCCTTTTACATCCCACCCAGAAAGAGTTAATAAAATGTAGTCAATAAGTTACAGGCCCCAAAATGGCGGCATTGAAAAGTACATCTAATACTGCAAACACCAAGCCCTCATATGGCCACATTGCTAGAAGATAAAAATAAAAATCTAGCTTGTACAATATGAAGACAAAAACCCTAAAAGTCACCAAATCATTAGGACATAAGTGGCTGCGACTAGAAGGAAATGTGTAAGCGGTGCGAGCGTTTTCAGGGGACCCCCCATATTTAGAGCTTATGAGAGATAATACAGCAGCGCTGATCCCCCAGAATGCCCCTCTTCCCTGTCCGTGTCATAGGAGCTAGTGGGAAAATAGAATGGGATTTGGTGTACCCAATTTACTCCGCACAGCTTACACATTCACTTCAGGGTTACTAATGCTCACTACATCACTTGATAAATTCTTTGAGGGGTGCGGTTTTCAAAATGGGGTCACTTTCTAGAGGTTTCCACTGTTTTGACACCTCAAGGGCTTTGTAAATGCGACATGGTTCCTGAAACTGATCACAGCCAGATCTGCCCTCTAAAAGCTCCTTGGCGCGCCTTCCCTTCTGCGTCTCGCGGTGCGTCCATATATTAGTTTACACCCACAAGTGGGGTACTATGGTAGTCGGGAGAACTTGCATAACAAATTGTGGGATGCGTTTTCTCCTTTAACCCCTTGTGAATGTGAAAATTCTAGGGCTAAACGAAAATATTAGTAAAATAAAATCAAATTTGAAAATTTCACCTCCATTTTGTATTAATTCCTGTTAAGCACTTATAGGGTTAAACTACTAGGTATATGTTGTCTTGGCTTATTTATGGGGTGCAGTTTTGAAAATGGGGTGATTTATGGGGGGCTTTAATACAAGGGTCTTTCAAAACGCCTTCATAACTGGATTAGTCCCTTTAAAAATGGGTTTTGGAAATTTCTTGAAAATTTTGAATATTGTTGTTTCACTTGTAAATCTTATAATGTCCGTAAAAATTAAAAGGGTGCCTAAAGTTTGATGCCGACATTAAGCAGAGATCTGGGACATGAGATTTATGATATAATTTTGGCGGTCTGACTATCTGTATGTAATGTACATCATTTCAAACTTTATAAAATGCATATTTTTCAAAATTTCCACCAAATTTCCAATTTTTTCATAATTAAACACAAAACATATCAACCAAAATTTACCACTAACATGAAGCACAATGTGTTACGAAAAAACAATCTTAAAATCACTTTGGTAAGTTAAAGCGTTCCAAAGTTATTGCCACATAAAGTGACACATGTCCGTTATGAAAAATCGAGCTTGGTCAGGAAGTCAAAAAGTGCCATCGGCGGGAAGGGGTTAATAAGTGGGATTTCTTGCTTTATAAAATGGGGTTGGGACTATCAGTTGTGTTGTACAAAGCTGATAGTCCTACTGAATAGACTGTTAGAATTTGCATTATGGCAAGAAAAAAGCAGCTAAGTAAAGAAAAACGAGTGGCCATCATTACTTTAAGAAATGAAGGTCAGTCAGTCCGAAAAATTGGGAAAACTTTGAAAGTGTCCCCAAGTGTAGCTGCAAAAACCATCAAGCGCTACAAAGAAACTGGCTCACATGAGGACCGCCCCAGGAAAGGAAGACCAAGAGTCACCTCTGCTGCAGAGGATAAGTTCATCTGAGTCACAAGCCTCAGATATCTCAGGTTAACAGCAGCTCAGATTAGAGACCAGGTCAATGCCACACAGAGTTCTAGCGGCAGACACATCTCTACAACAACTGTTAAGAGGAGACTTTGTGCAGCAGCCAGCCTTCACGGTAACATATCTGCTAGAAAACCACTGCTACGGACAGGCAACAAGCAGAAGAGACTTTCATGGATGGTACAGTAGTATATAACAAGAGAGAAACACATACAAGTACATGGCAGATAGAGAAATACTAGGAATATATAGATCCATTAATTCCATGGTGCTGTATATTATTGTATTAATCCCATGGTGCTGGACATTATTACATTAATTCCATCGTGCTTTACATTATTATGTGATTTCCAGGGTGCTGTACATTATTATATTAATTCCATAGTGCTGTGTATTATTATATTGATTCCATAGTGCATAATTCCATGGTGCTGTACATTATTATATTAATTTCATGGTCCTGTACATTATTAGATTGATCCCATAGTACATAATTCCATAGTGCTGTACATTATTATATTAATTCCATAGTGCTGTACATTATTATATTCATTTCATGGTGCTGTACATTATCAGATTGATCCCATAGTACATAATTCCATGGTGCTGTACATTATTAGATTAATTCCACGGTTTTGTACATTATTATATTCATTTCATGGTGCTGTACATTATTATATTGATCCCATAGTACATAACCCCATGGTGCTGTACATTATTAGATTGATTCCATGGTGCTGTGCATTATTATATTAATTCCATGGTGTTTTACATTATTAGATTAATTCAATGATGCTGTGTATTATTATATTAATTCCATGGTACTGTACATTTGAGAATTTACATATGGTACACAAAATATACAAAACAAATACAATCCTAACAGTGACTGACTGGCACAGAGGGCCCTGCCCACAGGGGCCTACAATCTGTGAGACTTTCACATCTATGAGACAACCACAGAACACACTACAATTGATATTAAAGTGTAACTAAACTTACAAATAACTTTGGATTTCTGACAGAACTTGTGCCAATAATAAATATTGTAATTTACTCTATTCCTGAATTCTGTCTCCTTTCTGTGAAATCCTATGGATAGAACATTGATTTTAAAAAGCTGGAAAACCTCTTAGAATGTAGAAATCCAAGTCTATAAAACCATTCAGAATCTTGATTGAAAAATATCAGATTTAAAAGCATACAAAAGCAGATATACTCCTGATCTCACGTATCCCCCAGGGCTATGTAATTTATAGCAACCTATAAATTGTACGTGAAGTGCCAGCGCTTAAGCACAGCCGTACTCTCCTTACCAGGGTATATAGATAAAGGCCATATACCATTGTAGCCACAATAAAATCAAGATGTATACAATCCATAAAACCTTTTAGTCTGGGACACAAATCACTTTAGATACTTTCAATCCGCTTTTGCATAAGCACTGACTTGCTGGTGATAATGATAATGCAGGTACCTGACGTATCCCTGATGTACCAGAAATAGGGAAACACATTGGGACTAATGTGAACATGCTCCAGATAGTGCTTGTTGTGCTTCTATACTGGACAGTTCATCGATGGCGGTCCCTTGGTCTGACTCAATGCTGCACTCTTGTGGTATTGATTAAGATTTCAGATCAGATTACCGTATATACTAAATATCCACTTCTCTGTATACTGAGTATTTTTCCTAGCCCTAGTGCATTGACCCCTGTTGGGTATAATTGGTAGATTTTATGTGCATTGTCCATATCCGACACAAATGCTGCCAGAAAATCAAGTTATTCGAAGGTTTAGTTATTCTTTAATTAATTATTCCTATACACTTTCTACATATTAGCCTATAAAGAGGGGAGGGAGAATAACGAGGCTGCTAGAAAAGACACTTGCAGTACTCACTATGCCCACAAGTATGATGAGGGAGCACTTTAACTCATACCTGCACAGGGAAACAGTGGATGAGTACCGTCAGTCGGACCCCTACCATTAAAATTGAAATCCTATTCTATGGATAAAAACTTGTATTGAACCTTTATTTATAGGCGTATTAGAGAAGATCTATTTTGTAATATCCATTGTACCCATGATAGCATATCAGACTCTGCTGGCCGTCCTCGAAATAGGGTTTTACCTCCAGTCTATTGTCAGACACGATGTGGCAGAGGTCTAAGGCCACTTTTAGACATTTGTATTACAGCTCCGCGTATCTTCACGAAGCAGGCAGGGAGAACCATTTCCCAATTGCTTTGTTTTGCCGCTTGTTCTGATTGGACTTGACCCTTATTTTTTAAATAGAATGAAAGGCTGTAAAAACAATTTCTTTCTGCTACGCAAAACAGAAAATCTAGTGATAGGTGCAAATACTTGTGATGTGCTTTACGTAAGGTTTCCTGCATAAATGAATAGTATGGGTTAATATAAGAAACTTTGGAATATGTCTTATTTTTGCACAATAAATATAATTCTTCGCGTTTCAGGCAGTGTTACTTTCTACATAATAATCTATGAAGGGAGGGGAGGGAAGATGCTGCTAGAAAAGACGCTCAAATAATTACTGATACTCTGTGCTCTTTTGACGCTGCTAGGTTTGGAAGTAAGAGGCTACCAGTGCACAGATTGAGTCCATAAACTGCATCCTACCCCCTCTCCTTTCTCCATAGAGCTTTCATTCATGAAGGCTAAGGCCCCATGTTGCAGAAACCCAATTTATTTTGTTGCAGATTATGCTGTGGGGTTTTTAAGCCAGAGCCAAGTTTTCGGGGGTTTTTGCTTCTTTTTCAAAAATGGTCATTGCCTGGCAAAGAGGAACAAAATATCTCCCTCCAATGTCATGCAGACATCCACAGTCATAGGATTATGTCACCACACAGAATGCATCTGTATTAGGGAGCCCTAGCGCCACCCTACAGACTGTATGCACACAGCCTTGTCTAAATGTGCCATGTGGAAATATCTGTCCCTAGGCTGGTGAATGCAGTGAACGATGTCTACAAAGATAGTTTACTATGGAATGAGAATTGAGTTTGGTCTCATTACTCCTATTCTATTTGGAAACCATGGTCTAGGGTTTAGACGGGACAATACAGCAAAACTGATTCTACTGTCACTGCCATAACTTCACAAGTCAATATCAATCTTATTCATCAATGTTTCCCCACACTGGGATATAACAAATGAGGATCATACTGTGTCCCTACCAGCATGTGTAATGCAGTAACCCTTAAAATCTAATTAAAATTGGCGTAATTGGAATTTTTCATGGAGTTTGTGACAAATGTGACTGATATATGACTGACACCTGTGGTGTATACATTTCATTGTAGATCCTCTTCTTTATTAGCATTTTGACATTCTTTGTTGTAGTCGGGAACCTTTAGAGAGAATTAATTTGATAAAGGGTTGGCGAAATTTAAATAAAAAGCTCTGGTTTCTCTTCGATACAGAGCCAAAGTGCAACATATGCAAGGAATTTGTATGTTGTCCATGTGTTTCCTCCGAGTACTCAGGCTTCCTAATACACTCCAAAGACATACTGACACTAGATTCACACCTGTGTTCGGGTTTCCGTTCTTCAGGTCCGCTGAACCCAACCCACTTTAAAAACATTTACCTACAGACACCCGTGGACCCTTTAGACTGTAATGGGGTCCTGCAGGTTTCCATCAGTTTCAGCCCCCAAAAATGCGGATAGAAAACTCCTTCTTGAAGGACTTTTCTCTCTAAGGGTAAGTTCACATGGGGTTTTTTGGTCAGGATTTTGAGGCCATATCCGCCTCGAAATCCTGACCAAAAAGACAGCTCCCATAGGAGCCGGTCAGTTCTTTTTTCTGGGAGCCATTTGTTCTGGCTCCCGGAAAAAGAAGCAAGATGCTCATTCTATCAGGAGAATTCGCCTCGCGAATCCACCTGAAGGCACTCCCTCCCGACTAGGCCCATTTATTTGGGCCTAATCTGGAGCGTAGTGCACGACTGGTACTTAGAATGTACCTCCAAGTCTAAGTAGCTTTCGCAGCTACCCGTATTTTGGTCCGGAACCTGAGGTGGCCTCTGCTCCAGGTTCCAGACCACAAAAACCCTGTGTGAACTAAAGTGCTTCTGTGATAACTTCTCAGAGAAGCCGTCACTGCAGAACCAAGCAGCCGCTAAATGAATGCTAAAGTCTTAATGGTTACTCTACCACTAGACACACTAAGGTCTCATTCCCACAATGTAACGCGGCACTCAGTCTGACACGTATACAGTGTATCAGAGTTAGCGCTTCAAAACAGAAGCCCATTGGCTTCAATGGGTTCCGTCTTACGCACGCTACACATTGAAATCAATGGGAGGCTTTTTAACCCATTGATTTCAATGTGTTACGCGCATTAAATGGAAGCTCTGTTTTGAAGCGCTGACTCTGACACGTGTATATGTGTCAGAATGAGCAACGCGTTACATCATGGGAACAAGCCCTAACAATGACCGTGTGCTCCCAGCAGCTTACTGGGCCGCACCCACACCACAGCCCCCTGCTGTGAAGTACCACAGGTAACAGCCTGCCTAAGGCAATGGACAGACTGAAACATATAACAGTGCTGGGCCAAACACACAGCCACAGCACATGTAACAATTGAGATTAGAGGCTAGCTAGGTGGGAATTCCCTGAGCAATTCTAGGGACATTTCTAACTAAGCCCTACCTAGCTAAAGCAGTACTCTGCCAAACTAAAGTAGTGCACTACCATACAGCATGTGGTGTTTGAGATTTAGGGCTAGAGCATGGACAGAGGGAAGGCGGGACCGATCGGCCAGGCCAGGCGCTCAAGCCAGGTGTCCATAGGCTGACACCACAGTCAGTCAGTAGACTGACCACGACCATCAGCTGGAAGGAAATAAACCCCATGAATGCTGGACTGAGCAGAGACAGCATAACCGGCTGTGACCCTAATATCTTGGCCACAGCTGCCGCACAGTCCTAACAAGGAGTCTCTTAACTTCTTCCTGTACTGCACATGTAACATACAGCAAAACCTATAGCATTTGGTAGCAATGGCTGAAATTGGAGATAACTCTGAACAACACATTAGTATCCTTAGGCAGAAGTAAATCCCCTACTATAAATGGCTTTAAAGAGGGAGGAACTCTTCTGTAAGCCCACAGGCCTCTGCCACATATAGGTTGGACTTGATAGACTAATGTCTTTATCCAACCTCATCTACTATGTAACTATATATAGTGCTTTACTAAAAGGTTTACACAGGTATGGAAAAAATGCTGCCAAGTAAGAACGCTTTTAGAAATAGATGTGTGATTTTTTTTTTTTTATTTGTAATCAATTAACAAAATAAAGTGAATGAACAAAAAAAAAATCTAAATTACAACAATTTGGTGTGAAAACTAGGGTTGAGCGATCGTGTCCGGAAAAGATCGGATTCCGATCGGCGATCGAGAAAATTTCACGATCTTTTTATGTGGGATCGAGATCGGTGATTTTTCCCATAATGCATTGCTTAGCCTTCACACTGAGTATACACTGTATATTCAGTGTGAAGGCTCCGCTGCAGTTTCATAGGAATGAATGGAAGCAGCCGACACACAGCCTTAACCCCCTGCGCGCCGGCTGCCTCCATTCATTCGAATGGAAGGCTAAACTAAATCTCTAGCAGCTACTTACCTCTAGAGATGGCTGCTCCAGTGCCCTCCTTCTTCTTGCCTCGCTGCCCCGCCTCCCAGGTTAGTGTTTAAAGTGCTAGGTAGGCAGGGCTTGTGGCTTAGAGTGTGAGCGGGTACAGGGCGGGAAGACGTGACGTCTCCCCTCCCAGTACCCGCCCACACTCTCCTAACCCGCCCACACTCTCCTAACCTGGCAGGGAGGGGGCAGCAAAGGAAGAAAAGCAGCGTGGAGCAGCAGCGAGGCAAAGAATGAAGGCATGGGGCACAGGACCAGCCATCTCTGGAGGTAAGTGGACACCAGGGGGTAGGATTGCTTTTAAAATCCGATCTCCGATTAATAAAAAAATCACATTGACTTGCATTGGGATCGGAATTGGGATCGAGATCGGGTTCGAATGAAAAATGATCGGAAATCGGATTTTAAAATCGATCCTGAAAAGTCAAGATCGGCTCAACCCTAGTGAAAACCCTTTGGAGCCCAGAAATGGTGCCCCCCGGAGCCCTGATCTCACTTTTATCTGGTCTGCCTGAGACAACACAAAGAGGCAGAAGGATTTCAGCAAATCTACATTCACAGAAGATCTGAGCTTATTTCTCCAAGATATTTGGAACAACCTCCCTACCGAGTTCCTTCAAAAACTGTGCACGAGTATGACTAGAAAATTGATGGAAGGCAAAGGACAAAGGTTAAAAATATTGATGGGATTTAGATTTATTTTTTCTTCATTTTCGATATTTCGATATTCATATTTGCAACAGACCTAAAATGACACCTACAAAATAGGGTCACTTCTCAAGTAATTCCAATTTATTGGGACTTTCAAGGCTCTGCAAAAACAACATGGCATCCAGAAAGTCCCTCTAAATCTATACTTTAAAAAGCTAAAAAGCGCTGTGCTCCTTCCCTTCTGAACCCTGTTGTGTGCCCAAATATCTGTGTACACCCACATACATAACATTTTTTGTACCCGGGATAACCCATTTAATAGTTTTAGGAGTGCGTGTCTCTGACGACACAGGGTAAGTACAATGTATCGGGCAAAGAAAAGGCATATTGATTTTAAAAAACCCAATATTTTGGGAAGCACTCTTGGGCTCAAAACCATAATACCCCTTGAGAAATTCTTTGAGGGGTGTCTAAGATGGAGTCACTTTTTGGGGGTTTCCATTGTGGTAGTACATTAGGGGCTATGGCACCTATAAAGTATTCTAACATAATCTGCCCTCCAAAATCCAAATAGTGCTGTTTCCAATCTGAGCCCCTCCATGTACGCGTACAACATTTTACGAGCACATATAGGGTATTGTTGTGTTCAGTAGAAAATGTGTAATAAACTGTAAAAATGAAAGATTTGGGGCTAATGGGACGGTTTATTGCAAAAAACGTTTTCATTTTTACGTCCCAATGCTAATAGAGTTAGTGAAACAGTTTAGGGGTTTTTGAAAATGGTTTATTTTTTCAAATTTCCATCAAATTTCCTATTATTTTTTTAAATAAATACAAAAATATTGACCAATATTAAAATGAAGTTCAAGGTGTCCAAAAAAAAAAAAAAATCTCAAAATCACTTGTGTAAGATAAAGCTTCTCAAAGTTATTGCCGTATAAAATGACACGTCAGTTTTGAAAAACGAGGCCGTGTCCTGAAGGTACTTTTAGACTGTGAACCTAAGGGGTTAAAGTGGAAAATACGCATTTCAGTCTTAAATATAGGTTCACGGAATCTGTCACATTCGAGTATGAATGAGAACGAAGGTTAGATTAACACGATTTTCAGCAGTGTTTCTTTCACGGTCAACTCAGCACCTTTATATGTATGCCTATATATAAAGGTTCCTGGAAATGTCATATGCGGAGTCCCAAAGGATACAGAGCACCTCCTGCTGGAAGGAAACAGCACCGCAGTGTAATGTATCCATGTCAATGACAGTATTGTGAAAAATATTCAGCAGTGAGAATAGATTTCTTAACCCTAGAACGCGCACCCATAGAAATCTACACATTCACGCACCTGGGGCCTTTTAGGCCTGTTTACATTATCATGGAATAACTAAAAAAAAAATACTTTTCAAAGTTTATTGCAAAGTAAGGATGCATTCCCACTAGCGCTGGGGTCCGCCAGGACGGGATTCCGTAATGGATCTGACCTCCTGGTGACCCCAGCTAAGGGTTTTTTGGGGCCTCGCAGGCCTGCCAGGTTAGTTGTTTTCTATTTTCTGTAAAATTACTTTAGTTAGATTTTTGAAACTCTAGGTATTCCTCAGGTATAACAACCTTTTTTTGGGACTACCCCATATTCACGCACCTGGGGCCTTTTAGGCCTGTGTGCAAATAACACAGAATAACTCAAATAAAAATACTTTTCAAAATGTATTTTACAATTGCAAAGTAAGGATGCATTCCCAGTAGCGCTGGGGTCTGCCAGGAGGGGATCCGTAATGGATCTGACCTCCTGGTGACCACAGCTAAGGCTGGCGGATTCCTGCCATTCCGGCAGCCTTAGCTGGAGTTACCAGGAGGTCAGATCCATTATGTATCCCCTTCTGGCGAACCCCAGCGCTACTGGGAACACAGCCTAAGGGCTCGTTCACATCTGCCCCGGCACTCCGTACTTCAGGTTTCCGTTTCCTGCACAAAACAGAGCAGGATACGGAAACCTGCAGGAGGCTTTCTCACCCATTCATTTGAATGGGTGAGAAAGCTGTCCGGCCGTGATCGGCGGTGAGCGTTTTAGGCTCTCCGCCGCGAAACCGTTTTTTTAAATCCAGACAGACTACTGCATGTCCGACTCTGTGTCCAGATTACCAGATTATAAAACCCTGGTAGCACTGGGGTTCGCCAGAAGGGGATACATAATGGATCTGACCTCCTGGTAACTCCAGCTAAGGCTGCCGGAATGGCAGGAATCCGACAGCCTTACAGCATTACGGATCCCCTCCTGGCAGACCCCAGCGCTACTGGGAATGCATCCTTACTTTGCAATTGTAAAATACATTTTGAAAAGTATTTTTATTTGAGTTATTCTGTGTTATTTGCACACAGGCCTATAAGGCCCCAGGTGCGTGAATATGGGGTAGTCCCAAAAAAAGGTTGTTATACCGAAATGCCTATAACATAAAAATATATGAACAACTGGAAATTACTAACAACTATATACCTGAGGATTACCTAGAGTTTCAAAAATCTAACTAAAGTAATTTTACAGAAAATAGAAAACAGGTAACCTGGCAGTCCTGCGAGGCCCCAGGTATGCGTCCGCCAGCCTTAGCTGGGGTCACCAGGAGGTCAGATCCATTACGGAATCCCGTCCTGGCGGACCCCAGCGCTAGTGAGAATGCATCCTTACTTTGCAATAAACTTTGAAAAGTATTTTTTTTTTTAGTTATTCCATGATAATGTAAACAGGCCTAAAAGGCCCCAGGTGCGTGAATATGAGGTAGTCCCAAAAAAAGGTTGTTATACCGAAATGTCTGTAACATAAAAATATATGAATAACTGGAAATTACTAACAACTATATACCTGAGGATTACCTAGAGTTTCAAAATTCTAACTAAAGTACTTTTACAGAAAATAGAAAACAAGTAACCTGGCAGGCCTGCGAGGCCCCAGGTATGCGTTCTAGGGTTAAAAGGCAGTGGCGCTCTTCTCCTTGGTCTTAGAAGCTCAGCATAATAGCACCCCCTACCTTACCAATGCACTAATAAGAAGGCATCATAGGAGCAATGTGTATTGACTATACAATGAAATATTGATGGACGTATATTGTTTCAATCCATATATTGCTCCCCTTCTCTCATGTGTTCCTTAGGCATGCCTAGCCCTAATACATTCAATTTGGAAATACATAGGTGTAAATCCTTAATATACAGATATATTCACCCTTAACATACAGTATTTCAAATATGATAAGGGACTGCTCATCATGAAACCGATTCAATACAATATTGCAAATGCTAATAGAATAAACATCTCGTGACACAATATTGTGGTTAATTAGAGGTTAATAATATTCTGACAAACATAACAGACATATATAACAATAAGTAAGGACTAATCTGTCCACGTAGGTAAAGTCAAACTAAGCCACTGTCATTGCTAATAGCTTCTCAAACGGTCACTACATTTTTGGACAACTTAGTCTCATTTAATAAAACATGTGATTCTGTACCAAAATGTAACTCTTTAAAAATGTTGCTGTTCTTTCCTGAAAACTCCCTCTAACATTCCTGCCACTAGTTGTCTCCGTCCTTCCTAATTTGCTGTTCATTCCCTGTTCCTAAGTTAGGCCCATCTTTAGAAACCAATAGACGGAGCACAATAACATTACGGTCACATTACCATTCGGGCAGCATTAGGGCACTCTGTCACAAAGTCTTCTTAAATTTGGCAGAGATAAAAATCCTGCAAGGCTGCAAGGAGGACTTTTCTCTTTGCTGATTTCAGTATAAAATCAGGAGAAACCGGGCGGACCCCTTTATAGTCTATGCAATCCGCAGGTTTCTGGGTGTAACCACTTTTTAAGCTGATAGGGTTTCCGTTTTTCAGATCCCCAAGCGTACCCAAAGGATGGAAACCCGAACACTAGTATGAAACTAGCATTAGTGGAGACAGGAGGTAGAGTTCTCTTTATTGCCTTAGAATGATTAAACACTGCTTTACTTCTCTGTTAGGGGGATATTGTCACTCCTTGGGGAGAGACCACCATATAGGTGTGTAGAGATTTATTAAGCCTTTAGCACTCCACTTTGCAAGGGACCAGGGGAAGAATATGCAAATCTGTCTTCCATGATGTGACGATATCCCCCTAACCCTGTCTAAGCCTCTCACCTCTACCAGGTTAGTCTTCTCTACACCGGGCTGACGAGATGCAATAACATCGAAACAGCCGTCCTCGGTTGAGAGACTATACCTGGTAATAATCCCAGCATCATTGCAAAACAAAGGCCTCTTGGAAGGTCTAACATGATGTTAAAGGGAGCAGCCTTTATTGGGCTATTTCACTGAGATTCTGTCTTCCTAATTACATCAGGGAAGACAGGCTTGCACATTCCAGTAAGCGCCCTCTATTGGTTTGCAACACTGAGGCACCTGACTTCCTAATTACTTCTCTGTGTGAAACTTGCCTGTACATTGCTCATTGAGTGTAAGGAGAATCTATGTATTTCTGACTAGCTACTTGCGTTAGTGCTGATGAGATGTAAGCAGCTTCCTGATAGTGTTCAGATTTCTCTCTATCTGTGTCAGGGATCTTTTTAGCTGCATCATAACCTGGATGTAGAGTCTAGTGTCATTTGGATTCTCCTCAGCTGTTTTACTTGCTATGTTACAATTATATTTGTAAGTATTACACTACAAGTAAAGAAACCAGTAGTAATAATGGACGGGTGGGAAGGGTATTGTATTGTACACAGCCTCTGCATCAGAGAGAATTGTGCTGCAGTCATAATGGTGCTATTAGCTATTCGTGCTATTCCCTAGATCTCCTATGGTATGGTTAGTTGGGCATTTCTCAGTCATTTGTTTGGTATTGTACAATTGCTCCTGGCACTACACCTACAGTACACAGACAAATGTAAAATGAGCTGCAGCCACAATGCTGCTATTAGCAGCAGAAAACTAATAGGACACCATGTAAGAAGGCTTATACAGCCAGAAAACAGACTGCCCAGCAAGACCCTGCACATATTTCCATTTCTCATCATAACTCAGGTACCCTTTAAGGCGTATGAATATCGTTTTGCAACAAGAAAAGTTATTCAACTTATCAGATCTACCTGCCATATACAGTTATCACCGTAAATGAACAATCACAGCACTCTTTACCTTGACGTTTTCAAAAGTTATCAATGGCTTTTGTTGTGTGATATAATGTTGCACCATGCTATCAGATTCAATGCAAAGGCTTCTACGTCGAGATAGACTGCAGTGGCATCATAAAAACTTTATAGTGAACCTACAAATATCGCATGCCTAACCCATTTGTACATACTAAGGTTGTACCCATTTAGGTAACAATGAAGCATAACCAACTATCATTATTGGATACTAATACTGCATTCAAATATAATGGAAATCTATTATGACAAGCATGAATATATGGGAATCCGGAGATCATTGTGTGACTCAGAACAGTAGTTTCTAGGTCACCCTATTCCTGTTTGAGAACAATACTTGCTTCCACCTGGAATTGCAAGTATGTGCATATTTAGAATTCAGAGACAATGGCATAGCCTGGAGTACTAGCATATACATTAAAGCTTTAAAAATGCATAATAAATCATCTGTCAGTACTATAAACTTCAATGTCATGCCTAGGACACTCATCAGTAAAAATAAAACCTACTTAGAATATTATTACAAAGCTGAAAGCTACGCAGTGGGAATAAATCCGTGGGATAGATATCTGCACATATAGATGGATACCAGACTGACAGCAACACAATAAATCAGGGAAAAGTATGAAAAATTAGGCCCTGTTCACATCGGACTTGGGGCGTGCAATTGACACATCTGTATACTAAACAGGTATTGGAATGTGTAATGTAACATTGCCTTAGGTTTCTATGACGCAAATGTATATCAACTGAATGTCTTTTTAATAGGCTTACAAGTGAATACTGTTGATGTGAATATGTTAATAGCCCATTACTAGACATACTAGACACATTTTATGTGGTACATATAACAGGTATGCTCTCTGAGGCCAGGCAACATGTTCACAGTGGATTTTCCAGTGGAAAAAACACCGTGGATAACCCAGTGAATTATAGTAGCAGTGACGTGGAAGCATCCAAACAAGACCCATCCACACATCGCAGCAAAACAAAGCCATTGCCCCAACTCTGCCAATGATGGACACCCACTGGTGCCATCTTTACTTTCCAAGTACAATGAGTACTGAGGGAGGTGTCCATTGAAGTTACAGGTACCCCTGGAAGCAAGTAACTCTCAATACTCTGCTCCCCACTTCCTCTCTGCCCCAGGACCTGCAGTGACATCAGCATGTGGTACCCAGAGCATAAACGAAGTGGGAAGTAGACTGGTGACTACTGAATACAGCTTACTACTAGGGTTGAGCCGATCTTGACTTTTCAGGATCGATTTTGAAATCCGATTTCTGATCATTTTTCATTCGAACCCGATCTCGATCCCAATTCCGATCCCAATGCAAGTCAATGGGATTTTTTTTACTAATCGGAGATCGGATTTTAAAAATAATCCTATTCACTATACAGCAGGGAATCTAACAATTGAACGCTTTAATTGTTAGAATCCACGCTGTGTAGTGATTTTTTTTAATCTCTAAGTAGCCAGAGGATTTATTCTTAATCCTCTGGCTACTTAGTCCCCCCTGGTGTCCACTTACCTGCAGAGATGGCTGGTCCGGTGCCCGGTGTTCTCGTTCTTCTTCGCCTCGCTGCCCCCTGCCTCCCAGGTTAGGATAGTGTGGGCGGTTAGGAGAGTGTGGGCAGGTACTGAGAGGGGAGATGTCATGTCTCCCCACCCTGTACCCGCCCACACTCTCCAAAGTCACAAGCCCCGCCTTCTTCCTAGCTCTTTAACATTAACCTGGGAGGCGGGGGCAGCGAGGCGAAGAAGAATGAGAACACCGGGCACCGGACCAGGCATCTCTCCAGGTAAGCAGGTAAGTAAGTACTAAACATGATAGCTAGTCTCCCATTAGAATGAATGTATGCAGCTGGCGCGCAGGGGGTTAAGGCTGTGTGCCGGCTGCTTCCATTCATTCCTATGGAACCGCAGCGGAGCCTTCACACTGAGTATACACTCAGGTCAGAATGAGCGGAGCGTATACTCAGTGTGCAGGCTAACATTGTTAACTTTTCCCACAATGCTTGGCCAGTAGCAAAGCATTGTGGGAAATAATCACAGATCTCGATCCCACCTAAAAAGATCATGTTCGGAATTCCGATCGCAATCGTGAAATTGTCTCGATCGCCGATTGGAATCCGATCTTTTCCGAACACGATCGCTCAACCGTACTTACTACAACACTCCTGTAACTGCAATGAGCACCTCTAACAGTATTGATGGAAGTATTCATTGTGCTTGTAAAGTAAGGATGGTGCTCGTGGAAATTCAGAGGAAGTATGGAGGAGGCCATTATATTACATGTGGGGGTCATTTTATAGTGAAGGCAGTGTAGGAGGCATTATACCGTAAGTTGGGTTATATTGCATGTGGGAACACTTTGGGGCCATTAAATGTGAAGGCAGTGTGATTGTACTGTGGAGGCCATTATTACATTTGAAGGCATGGTGGGGCCATTATATCACACATTGAGCACTGTGCGGAGCCAATATATTACATGTAGAGGCACTGTAGAGGTCATTATATTACCTGTGGGCACACTGAAGGAGCTATTCTACTAGTGTGAGGGCCATTACACTACATATGAGGGCATTGAGGGAACCATTACATAACTCGTGACGGAGGCACCAAACAATACCTGACATTTATAAATAGAGAGGGACAAATTGGTTCGTAGTGAACTGGATTCAACACAAATATTTCTAATTGATTGGAATAAAACAATCCTGAGCAATCTGGGATTCATCTCAGACAAACTAAAATGGTTTGAAGAGACCCCAAGAGTGTAATAATTTAACTTCCAGTTCTATCCAAACAAGTTCATTTATTTTAAATATGATTTTTATTGAAAAGAATAAAGCTTTTACAATAGAATAAAAAAGCAACTACAAACATAAGAAGAATCGGCATAAGTCCAAATAGTACATTAGGAATCGTAAGCTGGGACGTCGGGCTGCAATCAAAAAACACGAATGACACAAACAGGACCAGACATACAAAGACCAAAGGACCAGGTATACAAACGCTACAAAGACACCAATTCTACGAGAAGACAAGAAAGGGATGAAAGGGGGAAAACAACCAAAAGGGAGCAGGAAAGAAACAAGAAAAAGAGAAATAGGGGAGACGGGATAGGAACAGCAAGGGACGAGAAAAAAAAACAAACAAAAAAAAACAAACAAACAATAACATAAACAACAAAACCACATACCTGAATACAGTACCACAAAAACACAAAATACATCCAAAAATAAAATAGAATAAAATAAAATAAGATAAAGCCACCTGGGGTAACAACATAGTAGGTAAATAGTAATCAAGGGGTCCCCATGGGGGCGGCCTGAGGCCGAGGAGGAAGAACACCCTTATTAGACTCCACATACGAAATCCAGAGAGACCACTGGGATCGAAACTTGGCGTAAGTATGGTTTTTGCTAGACAACAAACGTTCCAAGGTACATGCCAAGTTCACATGGTGAAATAGTTCAGCTAAGGTCAAACAGGGAGCGGACTTCCACTGACGAGCGATCATGGCCCGAGCTGCGAGCACGATCTGCCCCAGAACGACCTGCAAATCCGAGGGAAAGCTACCGATATCTAAGAAACAAAGGGCGAGACCAGGAGAAGGACTGATATCTAAACCAGCAATGGTGGACATAAAATGAAATACCGCTATCCAGAAGGTTTGTACCGGTGGACAGTCCCACCACAAGTGCAAGAATGAACCCACTTGGCCACAGCCTCTCCAGCAGAGTCTGGAACAAGAAGGATCAATATGCGTCATTTGGACCGGAGTCCTATACCACCTCAGCATGATTTTCAAAGCCATTTCCCAATGTGCTGCCCCCTTAGATACACGTTTAACAAACCCAGCTGCCGCATACCAATCCGACAGAGAGATGGTTCTGGCAAGATCCGCCTCCCAACGGAGCAGGTGAAGAGGTTTGACCCGCTCCGGGGGGACAGAGAAAAAGCCATAAAACACAGATAACCCACCTCTAACAGGCGAGGACCTATTCCACAGTTTTAAGGCCAGCCTGGGAAAGGTCAATCTAGAGGGCTCGTAGGATTGAAAAAAATGACGCAGCTGCAAATATTTAAAGAAGTCTGTCTTAGGGAGCTGGAACTCTTCCTGTAACATGGAAAACAACTTAAGCCCGTCCTCAGTATACAGATGAGCAACTTTGTAGAGACCCCTAGAGGCCCATCCACGGAGTCTCAGCTGGGGGAGAAAAGAGGTTAAATATAGTACGGGTAGCTTAGATAAAGGGACCAGATCTTCTCTGGAGGTATATGACAAAAAATAACGCCAAGCAGACACTGTGGCCCTAATACTCAGTAAGGGAGGGGAAGTAATGGGCGGACTTGAATCCTTAGGGCGTAAAATACTCATAAGCGGGGCATCCAGAAGGTATTCCTCAATTTCGGCCCAGCGCCATTTAGAAGTCTCATCCCACCCGACCTTAAGTTGATCTAGGACAGACGCCATATAGTATTTTTTAACATCCGGGACACCCGCCCCCCCATGAGACCAAGGGCGCGTCATCACCTTAAGTCGGACTCTGGATCTCTTACCCTCCCAAATATAGTTGGAAAGAATAGACTGAAGCTTGGTAAAATATGAGTCAGGGAGGGGGATAGCGACTGTACGGAATACATACAAGATTAAAGGTAACACCATCATTTTGACAATAGCAATTCTGCTAGCCCAAGACAACATCGGCTGTGAGAAAGAGGCAAGAAGGGAAATAACTTTGGTCAGAAGGGGAGTGTAATTGGCAGAGAACAGGTCAGAACTAGGGGCCGTCAGGGAGATGCCAAGATAAGTTATACGGGAATCATTCCATTGGTAGGGGAATTGAGAGCAGAGATCCCGTCTCAACGAGAGGGAGATGAGAACAGGCAATATCTGTGATTTGGAGGAATTTACCTTATAATAAGAAACTTTACCAAATCCCTCTAGGACCGCCGTAGCAGCACTCAAGGAGGAACCAGGGGAACTCAGGGCCAGTATGACATCGTCAGCATATAGACCGATTTTATGCTGCTGGCGACCCACAGTAATACCCTCAATATTTCCCGCCGACCGAATGGATTCCGCCAGAGGCTCCATCACAAGCGCAAAGATAATAGGGGAAAGAGAGCAACCCTGGCGGGTACCAATCGAGATCCGAAAGGGCTCAGACAGGAAGCCCGATGAGAGCACACGAGCCGATGGGTGGGAGTACAGAGCCAGAATAGCAGATTTAAAAACCGACCCCATACCAAACTTATCCAAAAGGCTGTCTAAGTAACCCCAGTGGACCCTATCAAAAGCCTTCTCAGCATCCAAAGCCAGAAGCAAAGAAGGCGTACCATCTCTTTCGGCTTTCTGAACAAGGTCTATGAACCTCCGTGTGCCGTCAGGAGCCTGCCTACCAAACACAAAACCTACCTGGTCAGGACTAACTAACTGGGGGAGTATGAGGAGCAACCGCTCAGCAAGGATTTTAGCGTACAGTTTGATATCCGTGTTCAGGAGGGAAATAGGTCTAAAATTAGCCGGGACAGTGGGAGATTTGCCGGGTTTAGGGATGGTCACTATAGTAGCCGACAACATTTCCTCTGGGAAGCATTGCTCCTCCGCCGCCTTTCTGAACACAGCTAAAAGATAAGGGGACAAAATATCTGCGTATTTCTTGTAGTAAATCCCTGAAAAGCCGTCAGGACCAGGAGATTTTAGCGGTTTCAATGAGGCTATAGCCTCCGTAACTTCAAATAAAGTGATAGGCGAGGCTAGGGAGGCAGACTGCGCAGAGGAAAGGCGGGGCAGGGCCACAGAATCTAAGAACCTATCAGTTTCTTCCTTAGATGGTTGGTACGTCTGGGGATCATCCCTAAGATTGTATAACGACTTATAGTATAAACGAAACTGCTCTGCAATAAGGCGGGGGTCAATTACCTTAGAACCCGAGGCATCCACGAGGTGGGCAATACGGGTTTTGGGGCGCGACTGTTTTTCTGGCCAAAAAGGCACTAGTCCTACTGTTATGCACATAGGCCTGACATTGAAACCACTTAAAAGCAAGGTCCTGTTGACAAGCCAGAAGGCCCTGCAATTGGAGCTGACATTGCCTAATCTCCGCAGAGACAGTGGGAGTAGGGTTAAGCTTATTAATCGCGGAGAGGGAGGATAGGGAGCGAAGTGCGGCATCTATGTCTTTAGACCGTTCCTTTTTGGCCCTCGCGCACGCCTGAATAAGTATCCCTCGCATATATGCCTTATGGGCATTCCAGAGCACATGAGGGTCTGACACGGAGGGGGAGTTGAGGGAAAAATATTCCCTCAGGGCCTCACGGAGGTGCTCAACATAGGAGGGGTGATCTAGGATATACTCATTCAAGCGCCATTGGGTAGGCATAGCAGTGGAAAACTTCTCGTGCAGAGAGAGGGACACCGGAGCATGATCAGTCCAGGTGATCAGCCCAATAGCCGTAGATTCCGTCTGCATCAACCCAATTTTATCAGTGAGAAAAAAGTCAATACGGGAGTAAGAGGAGGACGAAGAAGAAAAATAACTATAATCTCGTTCCCCACCATGTTGACAACGCCAGACGTCATAAAGGCCCTGATCAATCAAAGAGGAAGACAATATAGGGGAGCATCTCTTGGGGTTGGAGGAGTCTAGAGAATTATCAACTAAACAGTTAAAATCCCCACCGATGATCAACATACCAGTAGCAAAAGTCCGAATCTTGGAGAGCACAGATTTCCAATACTGCGCGTGCGAACGATTCGGGAGATAAACAGTCACTAAAGTATACTTAACGTTATTAATAAGGCAATTAAGCCCCAAAAACCGGCCTCCGGGATCAACCAAAGTGGATTCAAGGGAAAAAGCCACTGAATCCCGCACAGCAATAAGAACACCCTTACGCTTAGCATTGCAAGAAGCCTGATATATATGGGGGAAAGAGGGATTAGAAAACTTAGGACTTTTACCAACACAAAAATGAGTCTCCTGGAGAAAGAGCACATCACAGCGAAGGCGACGGGCCTCTCTCCAGACAGAACTCCGTTTACAGGGGCTATTCAAACCCCTAACATTAAGCGAAGAGATACGGAGTACCATAGCAATAATCTAAAGAACAATGGCGGAAGACCCAGGTGGCTACACAGAAAAACAAGGATGCATAAAATATGTATGAGCAGGCATAATAAGCATACGACATTCCAGGTATGAAACAAGAACAAAGAATGCAAACATAACAGCATAGTGTCAAAAAACACCGAATAACCAAGAGTAATCAGCTGGGGGGGGAGAAAAAACAGGTCAGTAACACTCAGCGAGAGTGAGTATTAGAAAGGCACACAGGTCACCTAAAACAAAGGATAAAGACATAACATTAGGCAAGGCGAGTCAGTCCGCCGAGGCGGCTAACAGATTCACTTACGACTGCCCACCACAGTCCATTCCTTAGTAAGACGAGAAGGCCGCACTGAAGATTCAGGCACAGACGAGTGAGAGTCAGCAGGGGCAAGCTTCCACTTATGGAGGAGGGACATGCCCGCCTCCACATCAGGGACGGAATGGAAAACCCCATTGCGGGGAATCAACAGCTTGGTAGGGAAGCCCCAACGATACCGCATGCCCCGGTCTCTGAGGATCTTGGTGATGGGAGCCAGTTCACGTCTAGCCTGCATAGTAGCTGCGGATAAATCGGGGAACAGGGAAATGGATGCAAACGGAGCTGGTAAGGTGCCACATTTCCTGGCTTCCGCTAGAATCGAGTCCTTAACATGATAGAAGTGGACCCTCGTTAGCACATCTCTCGGGACATCCACAGGAGCAGAGTTCGCTTTAGGAATACGATGGGTCCGATCCAGGGTGAGCTCCAGCTCAGTAAGTTGCGGGAGAATTTTCTTAAAGAGACGTTGAACATAGGCCATCAAGTCCTCTGATGCCACATCCTCGGGGACACCACGGATCTTAATATTATTGCGTCTAGACCGATCCTCAGCGTCAGCAGCTTTAATTTTGAGCCATCTGACCTCCGCTTCCAGGGTGTTGTGAGCGTCAACCAAATCATTATGAGCAGTCGAAAATTCCTCCATTTTATTCTCAAGATGGTCAGTCCGCTCTCCCAAAGCATCGATATCCTGCCGCAGTTTGCCCACCGCAGAGGAGACAGTCTTGTTAATCCCCGCCTGCAGAAAAACAAGCATCCCTTTCAAGGTATCACACGTTACAGGGTCTGAGGAGGCCGGGAAATCAGAAATGTCCGGATGAACAAGATCAGAAGTAGCAACAGAAGCAGGTAGGACATCAGCGACCCGTTTACACACCGGCTCCTTGCCGGACGGAGAACCCTGAGGAGACACAACAAAACTTCTCTTACCGCCATCAGCCAGGAGGGGGAGACGATCAGCTGAGAGAGAGCCCTCTTCAGGCAATGAGTTCACCAGATCAGACCGTGGAGGCGACTTCGCCGGAGAGCGGGAACCCGTTGGTGAAGATGGCAGCGAATGCGACATGGTGCTTGAGAAGAAGTCAGAAAGCTTCCTGGGAGTTTTGGAGGAGGGTGGTTTCTTCCGAGGCATAGTAGAAACAACAGGAAAGATCAGGGATGCAACCGAAGCTGGTAAGGCAGGAGGGCAAGTCCATGCGACAGGGACAAAATTCGCGGAGCAGTGCAGGAGGTCAGACAGCAGCAAAATCCATCAGGGCGGTAGGGGTCATATAACAAGAAGCCTAACAATCAGCTGAGAGCCGCCAGAGGTGACACTGTTAACGATTTAATCCAACATGGTGCGATAAGTGGCCAGCAGTGGGGACACACAGGCAATTGGAAGTCCACGGGAGCCCAATGTGAGGAGCCCCCCCTGGTGGTGGAGTAGGGGCTCTGCACTCACAGAGGGCTCAACCAGAATATGCAGGGAGCAGGCCAAGTAATATGTAAAGTCCAGTCCAGGTGGCAGGTGAGGAGCCCCCCCTGATGGTGGTGTAGGGGCTCAGCACTCACCCAAAGAAACAACACTCAGGCAGGAAAGCAGGAGACAATGTCTAGAAAAGTCCAGGGGGAAGGAGAGGAGCCCCCCTGATGGTAGTGTAGGGGCTCAACACTCTCCCAACCCCCCTGAAGCCGCAGAGCACCAGCGCTTCACAAAATGGCCGCCGCCACTGCCAGTCCCAATGTAGCAATATACAGGCCGCACAGCAGGCTCCACACAGGTTAGGAGCAGACACCGGAGGTATCACACAGGGGGCCAGAAGGAGCACCGCTCACCTCCACACAGCAGCCGTTGCCCAAGCGCAGGGAATAAGGATTGAAGCCGGCCGCCGCGATCAACAGGAGAGGACCGGAAGTGAAGATGGCGCCGTGGGACAGGCCGGTGAGTAGGCCGCAGAGCCTCCGAGGCCAATAGATCCGGGCTGGAGCCGAAATGGAGATCCAAGACGCACCGCCAGGGTCCAGGGACACACCGCCGGGCGCCACCGACCAGGATCAGGCAGGTAGGAGATAGATGCCGAAAGGAGAAGGCCGCAGATGCCGGGAGCTCCGGCAGACGCGTCCTCTCTCCTTGCCGGCTAGCCACGCCCCGTATCCAAACAAGTTCAGACTGATACAAACCAGAGGATTTTTGGTCCAAACACGGGATGAAATGAATCCTTCGAGGTTTGCCCATCTTTATTTATAAGTGATCACTACTTTGGGGGTACTTGGTTATTTTCACACTTTAATTAAAAGGTTGAGAAACATCGATCTAGATTGTATAATGCAGTATACTATATATATATATATATATATATATATATATATATATATATATATATATATGGGCACTCTTATAATCTGTGTCCTGCCCACATTTATTTCTCTAAGTACAGAAACTTGTTTTAACTTGGCTTCGTGTAGCTTGGTTGACAATGACCTTACTTTACATCTTCTTTTTACTGATATCTCCTTCATTTTATCATTGTCCCATGAGTATTACTCCTAGTGGAGTCTATGTGGACTTGCACTATAGACATCTCTCCTGCTACATTATATTATGTCTTCTCATTGTGCTGCTCCAGTATATAAGTATACGCTCTACAATATGCTGCACTGGTGATACCCATCTGGTGCTGGAGGTAAAGAATCCATGTAACATTATTATGTTATGCCCTGTGGTTTTGGATATAACCCTGGGTTATTTATTTATGGACCGCTGTGTGAATACATGTATAGTCACAGGAGCTATCGGGGCTATTGTATAATAAGGACTACATGCCTCCCCTGGATATCAAGCACTGTGGATGTGCTTTATAATTAGTGACGCTATATCTGGGTGGGCTAATGGTAAGGGGTGAGGGGTATAGGAGGGGTAATGGAAGTCTAACTAGTACTGTAGGATACAGTGGGATATACACCTGACTTGTCTGTGCACTTTAGGGATATACCAGATGGCTTTGATCCCAGAAGCAGTCTTATTGCGGTATTTATCATTGTTACACTTATTTAATGGTCCGTGACTTTGTTATCTGCTCAGTGTATACCTATACGGCGTATAATGAGATATTTTGGATGGAACAAGTATTGATCTACTGGCCAGTATGAATATGTCCATATATTTCAGCTGAAGGATTTTAGTTGGGAAATAATGCTGCCATATCATATACTTTTTATATCTTTGTAGTTCATAAATTATTATTTTTATCATCCTTTAAGGCTCAAACTTAGGTCTACGTTGTGTGCTTTCTTTTTGTCTTGACATTGTCCCATGAGTATGTTTGTTTTTGTAGTTTAGCGCCTTCACCTCAACCTTCTCCTAATGCAGTTGAATATGATTCTAAGGAGTCAATCACATCGAGGAAAATGGCGCTGATTCTGCCACGATAACTCGCGTCAGAATCAGTGCTGATAGAAAGACTCCCATTGAGTTCAATGGCTTTTGTCTTCCGCGTGGAACAGATTGAAATCAATGAGTTGAAAAGCCTCCAATTTATTTCAATGTGTTCCGCGCGGAAGATGGAAGCCATTGAACTCAATGGGAGTCTTTTTATCAGCGCGAGTTATCGTGGCAGAATCAACGCCATTTTCATCCATGTGGATGGACCCTAATGGTTTTTTATAGGGGCAATAAAGGAAAGGTAAGAAGTTAATGATCAGACTACACAAAGCTTGTTTGTAGTCTCTTACCATGGAGAGACAAAATGGATATTTTTTAAACAAAGTTATTTGTAACATCATTCAATATTCTCTGAGGTTTCTGCTTATCTTACCTTTACATGCAGGTGCTCGTCCAGAAGAATATTCCCAGGTTTTAGGTCCAAGTGAAGAAGTGGAGGACTCATGATATGGAGAAAGTTCATTCCCAGGGCTATCTCATGAATGAAACGGAATTTTAGCTGCCAGCTGAGGATGAGATTGGGAATCAGTTTTTCAAGGGATCCATTTTCCATATACTCCATCACGATACCCAAAGGATTTGTGCAAATTCCATAAATCTGTACAATGTAGCGGAATTTTATCTTCTCCATCTTGGAGGCTTCTTCCATCAAGTTGTTATAGGTTGTGCTGCATGAAAGAGTGAAAAAAGCTTCGTGTGAATATTTCTTATCATATATTTATCCAGTTTTTTATCCCTTCATGTATGTGAATGTGTAGTATACAGAATTACAATTATTGGGGTATATTAGTCAACAGAGTCCACATCTGTATTTATTTGCTGTAACAGCTTTGGTAATGGAAATAGCTACAGCGACGTACACTTGTGATTTTCTTCATTATCACAATGACAAGGTGAGTTAGCATCAAATTTCCCCATCGATGTTAGATGTTCGCTATTACATTTATAATAGTCACATAGGTATAACCCTGTTGATTTTAGTAAGGTCATTTTGTGGATGAAGACTTGGAACATAGGAGAACCCTGTTGATTTTAGTAAGGTCATTTTGTGGATGAAGACTTGGAACATAGGAGAATATGGTTGGGGACTGTAATATAATTTGTAATGCACTGATGCAATAATGGGTCACTAACTGTTCGACAACATGATGATTTGAGATGTACAAAACAATCCCATTTGTGTCAGAGTCTCTATCACAGCAGGTAACTCTATTCTTCCAGTCCAAATGACAGATACAACAACAGAACCCGAATGGACTGCATTATAGGTGGGATAGGTCAGGTGCCATTTATGTCCATTGTCTGATAGATCCCGCAATGCTTTGTGGTTTCCATTAATGGCTGAATCCATGACAGATGGAAACAAAGACAAATGTTACATTCCATTCGCTTAAACTCTACCTGTCACTTCCGATGAGTTTGATGTATATGACATATGGTAATACGTTAGGAGTGCAATTATTTTTGGGTATTATTAGAGATGAGCGAACACTGTTCGGAACAGCCGTTCCGAACAGCACGCTCACAGCACGCTCACAGCACGCTCCCATAGAAATGAATGGAAGCGGCCGGCACGCGGTGGGGTTAAGCAGCCGGCCGCCGGCAAAGTCTGCGTGCCAGGTGCTTCCATTCATTTCTATGGGAACGTGCTGTTCGGATCGGCTGATTCGAACAGTGTTCGCTCATCTCTAGTTATTATATATCTTATATACTGCAGTTTTTAGCCATTTTCTCCTCTGCATGCTGTATCTGTATACTGCTCACAGTAAGTAAAGGAGAATCTGCTTTATATTCAGGCTCAGACTGGCCCACAGGTGAACAGGAAAATTCCCTAAGTGGGCCCCTGGGCCAAGTGGGCCACCAACTTGACCGGGCATGATACAGTAAACTCATTGATATACAGATATTCATCAAATAGCATCTCATCCAGGTTATTCATACAGTACAATATAATGAGAAGATTATTTAATACATGACCCAGTGTTAGGATTGGGTCCCGCAGGCTTCCTGTCCAGCGCATAGCGCCACCTGCAGGCCAATCCAAACCTCGCCCTCGGCGCTGTACAGTAAGGTGTCTGGAGTCTAAGTCCAGCTTTCGGCCCACTGAGCATGCTCAGACATTTTGGAGTCACTCAGAGGCTGCCATTCTCTCCCTACTGAGCATGCTCAGACATTTTGAGTTCGCTCAGAGGCTAAGTCCCATTTTGGCCATACTGAGCATGATCGGTGATGTCATGCCACCGCCCCTGTTGGGCGGGGACTAGCCTTTAAATAGTGTGAGCCGACGCCCGCCCGGTGCTCACACTTTGACTAAAATTGAGACAGGAGGTTAGGGCCAGGTTCCTGTTAATGCTAGGTTGTCAGATCAGGGATCTAAACTAGGACTCCTTGGCTCTGCCAGAAGGAATCCCCTAAACCTATTGGTACTGTGCAATCATATTGTTGCTCCCTAGCTGTTTGGAGCCCTTTGTGTTACTGACCAGGGGTGACGTTTAACCCCTGGCAGCCTTTCCTGTGTAGCAGGCTGAAGCTTGTACTAGTGCCTATCCCTCTGCTGTGTTTTAGCAGAGGTCTTTTGCAAGGCTTCATTCAGCTTCACCCAGCGGCTTTGCACAGGTGCACTCTCCCAGTGAGGTTAACTGGTGAGTGTGTGTTTGCAGTTAATTCACACCAGCACCGCACAAACACCACTGCCAGTGCAGTTAACTGGTGGTTAGCCTTTCAGGCACACGGCCGCCCCTTCCTTCTGGGGCTTGTGGACCTCACTGCAGTGTCTGCAGTCCAGTGGTTCTGTCATTGTTAAAATATTATTTTCATATATATAGACTGAACCGTAACACCCAGTTAATTTTTATTTACTGTGGACACACTGGGCGGCTTAGATGACATCTAGAATCGGGTCAACCAGTATCGTTCCTCCCGGGGCCCCATCTTATCAATCACAATGTAGGGTCCCCAATAACCAACCATCTTGCTGCATCTTGCCGCTGCCTGAGGCCTGCTGCTGTGTGGGCACATATCCCAAAGAGGGTCCTAGCTAACTGCACGAGTCAGGAAGAAAGAATGACAGGTAAGGGCTTGGCGACCAACAAATGAAAAATAAAATAAGTTGGCTAAATTTTAGGAATATGCAAATAAGAGTCTGAGTAATTTTATTGTTACTGTACACTGGTCACACACAATGAATTCAAGGCAAAGCTCACTTAAAGGGAGTCTGTCAACAAAGCCCAACATATCAACCACAGCTAGGTTTTGGTGACAGGCTCCCTTTAAGTAGATTGTGTACATATGAAATGCATAATGGTCCATTAGAAAAGCTGTCTTCTATCATTTCTGTGCTTTGTATGTAGCTAGGAAAGCCCTGCAAAGTCAAACTAGGGCTTATTTTTGGAGAAACTGAGTAGTGTGAAATTTGCCCTAGTGTGCATATCTGAGCTAGGAAAATTATGAACATACGTGAATAGGAATAGTGACATTCTGTATACAGGACCGTGTAATATAATACATGTCAACACTATTGTAGTAAAATTCTATGTTTTGTAAAATAAAAAAAAATAAAAAATAGAAGCGTAAAACTTATTCATCTCCGATGAACATTTAATAATCCTCATAATTTGGCGGTAGGAAATATCGTATTTCCTTCTTCCCTAATGCGTTCCAATGGCTCACATGATCTTCCTTTGAAGCCACACGAGTTACATAGTACATCGGTAATGTATTACTATCACCGACCATATCCAATGGCAAATTAATTAGGTACTTAAAAAGTAATTCTACCTTCCTGTAGAATAAGAGGAAAACAAGATTTATTGTATCTCAGGTTAGGGCAGATCTTTGTTCGGTAATGTACATAGATCCGTAATGGGATATTCTCAATATGTTCCATAATTAAACACATGTATGTATTACATTTATTTATTTAACAATAAAATACTTTCTTACTATTGCAGATTTATCCAAATGGCCATGCTGAAAAACATCAAGTGCAGTGCAGGAGAAGGAATATTACAACCGCTGAAGTGAAGCCTCAGGACAAAATCAATGATTCATAGGAGCTCAGAGCTTTGTAGAAATGGGTTAAATAACAGAGCACGTGCAGAACTCTAAGATGGAACAGTCACAGTTTTGTAGAATAGAAAAAATAAGGAATTTGCAATGCGTGACCAGTGAAGATCTAACTCACAGACCACCTCCGGTCAAGAGAAAAAAGATGTCACAGCCACTTCACTGTTCATCCAGGCACAGTCACTGATCAAGGCTGTGCTTAGGTAGAAAGCTTACCCTCATGTTGGATCAATGGTTAGCATTGTTAGGGCCTGAGCTCAAATTCTATCCTTGGTCACATCTGCCTTTAGTAATCCATTCGGGGAGTCAGCATGGGGACTCCCCCGAACGGACTACCGAATGCATTTGTAAGTGGTGTGCAGTGAAAGCACATGGATCCCATAGACTATAATGGGGTCCAAGTGCTTAGCGCGCGCTGAGTGCACAAATCATGCAGACAGGAAAGTAAATTGTGAAGTACTTTCCTGTCCGCATGTTCCCTGCGGAGATCTCGCAGCACGCACATGGACCCCATCATAGTCTATGGGGTTTGTGTGCTTTCACTGCACAGCACTTACAAATGCATTCGGTAGTCCGTTTGGGGGGTCACCATGGGGACTCCCTCGAACTGATTACCGACACAGATGTGAACGAGGCCTTCCCTAAAGAGGATCGTACACCATTTCTATCAACTCTAACTCTTTTTAATTCAACGTAGGTTGTGCTCTACTGATTCTGGCACAGTTGGAATTTTTTGTCTATCTTCCACCATTCCTGAGCAATTGGTGCTGTTAGGTTCAGCACCCATTATTCTAATTATGCTTTCTGCTGTCAGGTGACCTATTATCTATAGACTCCTGATATGACTGCAGTTAGAAGATCAGTTGTAGATTATGGTGTGGTGATGCAGGCGGGTATGGTGGCTTTGATGAGAGATTGTAACTACCCAGATGTTAACTATGGTCATGGTTCTACATTGTTTGCAAAGGGGAGAACATTTCTTAATCATAGTCCAGTTAGTAGAAGACTCAACTAGCAGGGATACTCTGCTGATTTTACTAAGGACAGAAGTTGTCAGACTAACCTGGTTTGCTTTTATGAAGAGGTGAGTAGAAGTCTGGACAGAAGGGAGGCTGTGGATATAGTGGACAGAGGGGAGGTGAGAGCTCCGGGATTTCTGAGCTGTTTTATCTCCTGCTCTTCCACTTATCATTTGGTATAATTGAATTTGGCTGATAAGGGCTGAGATAGAGAGTCTGGTACCTCTGTATGTAATACAAACTGACTCAGATCCAGCTCTGCTACATCAGCTTCTACATCAGCTTCATACTGTGGTAATTCATTTGCAACCAATCCCTCATTACTGACTGCAAACATAGCAGGTAGAAGAGCAAGTGAAACGTCACCCACCAATGTACCGAGAAAACAAGGAAGTGAAGAGAGCACACAGCATGCAGGTTGCTGAACAAGCGAGATGGGTATACCCCTTTAAGTTATGTAGCACAGTGCAGTCTATAGAGGATGGACATAGGATGCAAGCAGACTTGGGCAGACAGTGCTTGCAGAGGGGAGGGGCTGTTTTCCTCACAGCCTCCACACACGTCTGCAAACCAATTTCTCTGCACACTGGAGAAAATTTGCAATATCTCACATCTTACAATGTAAGAATTCTAATATGTATCTGTAACTACTTCTTGCTGCTTATGTTATTGAGTGTTTGAGAATCCACTTGGCAAATGTGAATAAATGTAAAGTTCTACATCTGGATAAAAATAATCTCCATACCACATATGTCCTAGACGGAGTAAATCTGGGAGATGTACTGGTGGAGAAGAACCTGGGTGTACTTGTAGATCATAGACTAAATTACAGCATGCAATGTCAATCAGCTGCTTATAAAGCCATCAGGATGCTGTCTTGTATTAAAAGAGGTATGGATTCATGGGTCAGGGATGTAATATTACCTCTACCTGTGGCCCCATCTGGTATATGCAGTTCAGTTCTGGGCACAAGTTCATAGAAAGGATGTCCTAGAGATGAAAAAGTTTCAAAGGATGGCTACAAACTGATAAAGGGCATGGAGGACCTCTGGTTCATTTTACATTACGTGCAAGGTGGATGGGATTCTGGCTAGTCTCAGCTACACATTGCAGCAAAACATCTGCAGCAGAATTGCGATTTCCAAAACGCTCGTCAATTATACTTATGGAAGTGCTGGCATTTTCTATATGGATATAAAGGCAGAATCTTTCCGCAATTTTTTTGCATCAATTTTCTGTGTGGAGCTTTAGCCTAAAGAAGTTAAAATTGTTTAGAATTAAAAAGAAACATTTAAGGAGAGACACGCTAAACCTGTATAAATATATAAATGGCCATACAAGAAATATGGGGAAAAGCTGTTCCATGTAAAATCCCCTCAAAAGGCAAGGGGCGTTCCCTCTGACTGCAGAAAGAAAAAGGTTTAATCTCCAGAGGCAACAAGTTTTCTTCACTGTAAAGACTGTAAATCTGTGGAATAACCTACCCAGGAACTTACTAACAGCTTCTTACAGAAAATAGCATAGATGCTTATGGAAACATATAGAATGATTATTTCCTTCACTCAGAGATATAACTTGAAGCACCAAATCCAAAATATAAAACAAGGCTCCCAAACATAGCAGGTAGCAGAGCAAGTGAAACACCGCCCGCCAATGTACCGAGAAAACAAGGAAGTGAAGAGAGCACACAGCATGCAGGTTGCTGAACAAGTGAGATGGGAATAACCCTTTAAGTTATGTACTATACAGAAAAGGACCTATCCAACCAACTTCTACAGAAGTATCAAATGGATAAAAGGATCCGCGCTTACCAACCGTAGTTCTTGTTGCATTCGTTTATTAAAGCCTCACACACAACGCGTTTCAAAACCGGAAGCTGGTTTCTTCTTCAGGTGTACAAAGGACATAGATACTGAGAGCATAGAACATGCGCCCCCATAGTGACCTCATCATTTTACAATTGTAGCAAAAAACACATCAAATGGACAAATGACAACCAATAAATAGTTAAGAAACAGAATAAGACTAACATTATGTCAGGAATACAATAAAAAACTACAAACATTTATGCAGTATATTGAAAATCTCTCCAGCATCCAGGCATATCTACCTGCGCATGTATTCATAAAAAGCCCGCCCTAAAGTATAATTATGCGTCATAGCCCATCGCTTGGGACGCATATGTGTCTCACATGCCGGAACTACTCTTGGAGCGCACATGTGTTCCATATATTGGATGTAGTTAAAAATAGTAAACCGCATAGACTACATGTTAAAAACCCAATTCGGGGTCACGTGTGCATGTGTGTCGACGGACTCTCAGCGATTCATAAAGGCGGTGTCGAAGCAGCCGAGACCCAGAACACGCATGTGCACGGAACATACCGGCTCCTATAAATCTGAACCCATAACAAGCAAAATAACAAATGTTATGGAGCACTACAAATATAGACACATATAGTCCTCTATTAAACAATAATACATAAAATAATGATACATGAAATTTACCACTCATTAAAATGATTGTATATGTATAAAAACGCTTTATGTTAATAATCAATAAAAATATATTCAACTCAAATTTAGAAGGGCTAAAAGTGTTAAAAATTTAATAGCCCCAAGTAGACTCAAATCCATAGCTCCCAAATCTGATACAAGCCCTACAACTGAAGGAAATGAAAAAGGAAGCTTTAGGTGTGGTAACAGGTTACATCAGAGCCGAGGGTGCGCTTGAACCCTTGTGCAGCCTCGGCTCTGCTACATCAGAGCCGAGGGTGCGCTTGAACCCTTGTGCACACTCTGCTTCATCAAGCTAATAGAATGCATTGGCCAGCGCTGATTGGCCAATGCATTCTATTAGCCCGATGAAGTAGAGCTGAATGTGTGTGCTAAGCACACACATTCAGCACTGCTTCATCACGCCAATACAATGCATTAGCCAGTGCTGATTGGCCAGAGTACGGAATTCGGCCAATCAGCGCTGGCTCTGCTGGAGGAGGCGGAGTCTAAGGTCGGACCTGAATGGAGACTGGTGTGGAGCGATCTTAGACTCCGCCTCCTCCAGCAGAGCCAGCGCTGATTGGTCGAGTTCCGTACTCTGGCCAATCAGCGCTGGCCAATGCATTCTATTAGCCCGATGAAGTAGAGCTGAATGTGTGTGCTTAGCACACACATTCAGCTCTACTTCATCGGGCTAATAGAATGCATTGGCCAATCAGCGCTGGCCAATGCATTCTATTAGCGTGAACTGAGTTTGCACAGGGGTTCTAGTGCACCCTCGGCTCTGCTACATCAGATTGCTACATCTGATGTAGCAGTGCCAAGTGTGCATCAGATGTGTAGTTGAGCAAAACTGACTCAGCACTGCTAAGTCTCTGCATTCGCATAGGAATGCATTGGCCAGCCTTCGGCCAATCAGCGCTGGCTCTGCCGGAGGAGGCGGAGTCTAAGGTCGGACCTGAATGGAGACTGGTGTGGAGCGATCTTAGACTCCGCCTCCTCCAGCAGAGCCAGCGCTGATTGGTCGAGTTCCGTACTCTGGCCAATCAGCACTGGCCAATGCATTTCTATGGGGAAAAGTTAGCTTGCGAAAATCGCAAACTGACAGGGATTTCCATGAAATAAAGTGACTTTTATGCCCCCAGACATGCTTCCCCTGCTGTCCCAGTGTCATTCCAGGGTGTTGGTATCATTTCCTGGGGTGTCATAGTGGACTTGGTGACCCTCCAGACACGAATTTGGGTTTCCCCCTTAACGAGTTTATGTTCCCCATAGACTATAATGGGGTTCGAAACCCATTCGAACACTCGAACATTGAGCGGCTGTTCGAATCGAATTTCGAACCTCGAACATTTTAGTGTTCGCTCATCTCTAGTTATTAACATAAAGTGTTTTTATACATATACAATCATTTTAATGAGTGGTAAATTTCATGTATCATTATTTTATGTATTATTGTTTAATAGAGGACTATATGTGTCTATATTTGTAGTGCTCCATAACATTTTTTTTTGTGCTTGTTATGGGTTCAGATTTATAGGAGCCGGTATGTTCCGTGCACATGCGTGTTCTGGGTCTCGGCTGCTTCGACACCGCCTTTATGAATCGCTGAGAGTCCGTCGACACACATGCACACGTGATTCCGAATTGGGGTTTTAACATGTAGTCTATGCGGTTTACTATTTTTAACTACATCCGGTATATGGAACACATGTGCGCTCCAAGAGTAGTTCTGGCATGTGAGACACATATGCGTCCCAAGCGATGGGCTATGACGCATAATTATACTTTAGGGCGGGCTTTTTATGAATACATGCGCAGGTAGATATGCCTGGATGCTGGAGAGATTTTCAATATACTGCATAAATGTTTGTAGTTTTTTATTGTATTGCTGACATAATGTTAGTCTTATTCTGTTTCTTAACTATTTATTGGTTGTCATTTGTCCATTTGATGTGTTTTTTGCTACAATTGTAAAATGATGAGGTCACTATGGGGGCGCATGTTCTATGCTCTCAGTATCGATGTCCTTTGTACACCTGAAGAAGAAACCAGCTTCCGGTTTCGAAACGCGTTGTGTGTGAGGCTTTAATAAACGAATGCAACAAGAACTACGGTTGGTAAGCGCGGATCCTTTTATCCATTTGATACTTCTGTAGAAGTTGGTTGGATAGGTCCTTTTCTGTATAGTACCATGCATACGTGCTTTCACGGTTAAGATCTGCCAGCTACTTGCCATTTTGTCTGTGAAGTGATATTTGAGTGCTGTGATCACTTCACAGCGCTTAAAGGTGATTCTATGTTGAATAATACTTTGTGGAATCACTTTAAAAGGGTAATGCATAAGGTGCCGCGCGGTGCTCTCTCTTGTGTTTCCTTTAAGTTATGTAGTACAGTGCAGTCTATAGAGGATGGACATATTGGTAATTTCTGATATTGTAGAGAGGTCTTTGGGCCCCCAGGCTCCAGGGCTTGTGGGGCCCCTATGTTCACTAGCCCTTCAGTCCTTGATTAAATTTGGAGGACCTATGTCAGACATATGTCTTTTTTTTACTGTACAAACTATGTAACTATACTCCATGATATCTTGCAACAAAAGACTTTGGACACAGTGGAAAAAGGTCAAGTTGAAGTGATAAGTGACTGTGTTCACATAATGCATTAAAAGTCATGTTAAACTTGGCTACATCTGTAAGTTTATTAGCTTTCTTTCAAAATGGCTCTGGTGTGTACATGTGTCTGAGAAAGAGAAATGGGACTGAGGTCATGAACTGATAGCAATCTCTGCTCAGAACTGTGTATGCAAACAGAAAAAGTAGGCAAACAGGAAAGCTGTGTTTTCAGCACCATGTGTTGGAAGGAAGATCAGTCTATGTTGGACTCTTAGGGTGAATTCACACTGAGTAAACGCTAGCTTATTCTGAACGTAAAACACGTTCAGAATAAGCGGCGTCTAAAGCAGCTCCATTCATTTCTATGGGAGCGGGGACACGAGCGCTCCCCATAGAAATGAATGGGCTGCTTCTTTCACTCCGTGCAGTCCCATTGAAGTGAATGGGGAGTGCCGGCGTATACGGCAAGCTCTGCTCATGCCGGAGCGTACACGCCGGCACTCCCCATTCACTTCAATGGGACTGCACGGAGTGAAAGAAGCAGCCCATTCATTTCTATGGGGAGCGCTCGTATCCCCGCTCCCATAGAAATGAATGGAGCTGCTTTAGACGCCGCTTATTCTGAACGTGTTTTACGTTCAGAATAAGCTAACGTTTACTCAGTGTGAATGCACCCTTAAACAGATCTTGACACAAGATTTGGGATATAAGCCAAGGCAAATAAATTTCATCCTCTAGTTTGATTAATATCTCTATTCATGTTGCAAAATATCTTTAAGAATGTGATGTTGGCTTTTAAAGTTGCTACCTTCCAATGGGTGGCGCTAGAGGCAAAGCTTTACTTTTGCCAGGTAATAAAGCTAACTTACATACTTTTCCCCAAAATTACCAGAGCAACATGCTTGGCCTTTACATGATAAGACAACTTTTCACACATCTTAGTCTCATTTAATAAAGCATGGGATTCTGGACAAAAATGTAACGCATAGAGATGAGCGAACAGCATTCGATCGAGTACATGTTCGATCGGACATCACGCTGTTCGCACTGTTCGATTCCATACGAACACCACGTTGAAAATGCACTTACAGTTCGATTCCCCTCTCACCTTCCCTGGGGCTTTTTCTGCACCAATAACAGAGCAGGGGAGGTGGGACAGGAACTACGACAATGAAGGCCATGAAAAAACTAGGAAAAAGTCATTGGCTGCCGAGGACATGTGACCTCAGATTCAAACGACATGCGACATCAGCTCCGATTCATTCTGTGCTTGCACTTAGTTAGAGACAGACATCTGCTGAGGGCTAGATAGGTTTTAGATTCTGCTAGGCAGGAATAGCAAAGAAGAACCACAACAGCTCCTTTAAGAGCTACACTAAAGGGAGAAGCTGAAACAAGCTCGGCACAGTGTCTACCCACAAACGCTAAAGTGGGATTCACAGCAATTAAGCCAGGCTGTATCCGCCCAACCCAGCTTTCCACGGTAGGGATTATACTAAGTGGGATACACTGAAATTGTATGCCCATATACACCATTTATACGCTTAATCCAGGGTTCAACAGTGTGTGTCCCCCTCCCCCTGAAACTAAGGGGTATACACTGAAATTCTCAGCCCATATACACTATATATGCTTCATACAGGTTGTCACGGTGTGTACCCACAAAAAAGCAGTGGGATATACATTCTAATTATCAGGCTATATACGCTTCATCCAGGTTGTCACGGTGTGTACCCACCAAACCATCAAAACCATCTAAAAATGCGCAAGGCTACCGGTAAGGGACGTGGACGAGGCCGGGGGCGTGGGAATGCTGCTGGGGAGCAAGGCCACGGTGCATTCCATGCCTACTCCTCAGGGGCAGCAAGCATTGCGTTTCTCCACAGTCCCCAGCTTGCTGGCCACATTAAGAAGGGTGCAGGGCACTTGTCTCATTACACAGTGAATGCAGAGGGGAAGGGCTGTTTTCCTCACAGCCTTCACACATGTCTGCAAACTACTTTCTCTGAGCACTGGACTGAGAACATTTGCAAAGTAAGAATTCTACTATGTATTTATAACTTTTTTTTTTTTTATTCGAGGAAGGTAAAAGTGAATAATAATTTTTCTGCCTTTTTCTGCGGTGTTTTTTTGTTGTGTTTCCTGTTTCCACAATGTGTGACCTTAGGCTCCATTCCCACAGAGTAACACGCCACTCATTTAGACACATAAACACGCGTCAGAGTCAGCGCTTCAAAACAGATCCCATTAATTTCAATGGGTGCCGACTTACGCGTGCTACACATTGAAATCAATGGGAGGCGTTATTTATAACACATTGATTTCAATGTGTAGCGTGCGTAAGTCGGCACCCATTGAAGTCAATGGGATCTGTTTTGAAGCGCCTCGCTCTGACACGTGTTTACGTGTCTAAATGACCGGCGCGTTACTCCGTTGTAATGAAGCCTAAGTCTAATACATTTTTGTTTGAGAATGCTGGTTGACTGTAGTTGTCTAGGTTCACACCTGCGCACTGTTTCCGCTTGGGGATTCCGTTCCCCATTCCACTTTAAAAAATGCAAGTAGGACTTTTTTCTCTGTATAGGGTAGACCCATTATAGTCTATGGGTTCCACAGGCTTTTTAACCCCTGAATGGAAACCCAAACTCAGTTGTGAACCTAGTGTAATAGATGCTTCACAGACCTTTGGCTGGAGATCACATACTACTTAGGGAAACATTTGGTGATATGTGCCATCACCATCACTTTGGCCTTAAGCACCTGTGGACCTTTCACGTCCTCGGGCACATGCGGTGTAATACAATGATGCTGAGTGGTGAGGAACACCCCCCCCCCCTCCACTCTTGACAGTACTCGTCCATAGACTAGTACTGGGGAGCGTTCCTCACTGCTCAGCGTCATCATATTACACTGCATGTGCCCGGGGACGTTTAAGGTCCACTTTAAAGCATGATGTTTACCAGTCCTTAGCATTGGATCAAAAACTTCATCGTATTTTTGCCTGATTTTTTATGTGTTGTTTTTGACAATGGAATCAAACGGGGATCTTTTTGATCATTTTTAATAGAGCAACCGGTCAAGTTATGATGGTGAAGACAAAATAAGATACTGCCTTCCAAGGAATTGGTTAAAACAGAATTCCTATCCTACTGAGAATATTACATAATGATATAATGAAACATATAACATGATAGAGTTGTCACTCTTATAACCATAATATAATACCGGAACCATCATAATCCTCAAATATTGTATAAGACCACCAGATATTTAACCTGTCTGAATATCAAAAAATATCCAAATCTGGTTTTTGGCCAACAGCGTTATGTTCCAATAGGAAAGATGATCATGAACTTCAGGAGAGAGGATGTTATTCATGTGTAGCAAGCAATCTATTAGAAAATATAGGGTCCAATTATTGTCAAAAACTAATGTTGAAGTAGTCTGTCTTGATTCCAATCTCCAAGACTGGCTTAATATGAATATCTAAAGTGGCTATCGGATACGAGTATTTGATCCCTGCCATTGACTGGACTCCTCTTATGATGCTCATTTTAAGCTCCCAAGTCTCGGGAGAGGATGAGACATAATTAAAAACATGAACATTTTAAACTAATCAGCGAATTTAATCTCCCACTAATCAACATAATCTATTCTCAACATGCTCCAGAGATTTTCATGCAAATGAGATTTTTCTAACACAATAACAACTTCATCTATTCATAGGCCTTTTAATTTAAGTTGGTCTTTTACAGATGTGCGTCTTTGTGCTAACATGGAATATCATGTATGTTAGAAAAGTTTATACATGAAATCATTAGTGAACTGATGACTCTAATAGGGCTAAGCCATTATTGTTCTAAACGTCAAATGCCCATAAATCAATGTCAGAGATTAACTGATGATCCAACATACATTTCATCCACTGAATCATCAGTTATCAGAGGTAAACAATACAATTAAAGAGGTATTCCCATCTCAGTTGTCGGGACAGATTAAGGTTAGATTCACGCCTGTGCCCCGATTCCATTTGGGGTTTCTGTCTCCCATTCTGCAAACAGGACACATTTTTTGGGTGGAAACCAGGCGGAAAACCAATGGACCGATAATAGTCTATGGGGTCCACGGGTTTCCGCAGGCAACCACTTTTTAAGTGGATTGAGATTCGGACTTTGGGGCTCCAAGTGGATCCATAGAACAGAAACTTTGCACATGTGTGAACCTAATTTAAGACTACCATGGGCCACAGGCTGTTTGAAGATTGCATCCCCACCAGGATCAGCTGAATTCCCAATTAATTTCCAGTGATAGGATGGGTTGGGTTGCACATGCAAGATGTATAGTGTGCACCCGGGATACTGTCAAACCCAAGGATTAGATTGTAACTGAAGACAATTTTATTTTTAATGGCTAACGGCTATAGGGTACAGGGGGAGGGGCTTCACGGTGGAAGAGCAGTATGCTCCCAATGGCAGGAGTAGGTACACACCTTCTACACTATGATGCTTATGGGAAGACTAGTTGCAGTCATGCAAGTATTTTCAGGTAAGTGTAGAATTCTACTGCCATTGTAGACCACCTCTATGTGGCATGCAGTGATTAAACTTGGATGGCCATTGAGATATTTGGGTGTCCATGGCCCCCACTACTGGTGGCCACCCGAAAAGGCCATATCAAAATCTGCCACTATCAGTCACTGTTTTTCTTTCTCTGCCGCGGAGGTATTACATTAGTTCCGTAACACCCATCAAAGGGAAAGAGACTCACATAAACAGAGTATCTCCATGTGCTCTGGTGTTCCCATAACTGCTATTTATTTCTGTTTAGCTGTTCATATTCTTGGTCACCTCGAACCACCCCAAAGACCATGAAAGACTGAGATTGAAATATCTCTTTATAAATTCCCTTTTAAAGAGGATCTCTCAGTTAGAAAATTAATTCCATACACCCTATTACATAATTTTGAGTTAATAAATTAGGGGCATCCTCTGTTCAGGTCTCTCATCCCTTTGGTTGGAGTTGCAGAGAGCACATCTCTTGCTCTTGAGGATCTATTCTCTACTGCATCACATGGACAACCCACCGATTTCTCACCCTTATAGTGACATTGTAGGGAAAATAGAACTTATTGCCAGATGTTCCCAAAGATTATAGCTGATTTTTAGCGTTGGAACCTTTCCTCCATGAAAACTTGGGTCAACTAACCAAACATGTTTATTTCAGTAAGAAGACAAAAAAGTGACTGGCAGCAGCTTATTTCCTGGGTCAACCAAAAAACCACATATCAAAATTCCACAAGTTGATCCAAGTTTGCCCTCCACAAGTTCCATCAGGAAAGAGCCAGATAGAACTTCTAAACTAAAGAGAAGCTTTTTAGCCATTGTTTTCTGCAGCCTCACCCTCCAGTGTATACACATTGAGGCTAGTGACTGTATCTGTTTATATTCTCAGTTCTGTACTTCGAAGAAAAGAATTTGTTTGAAGATTCCAACATAAGTAAAACAATCCACGGGCTGTCAAGTGCGCCGTACCTCTGTAAACGCTGCTGTCACGCTCGAATCAGAAGTGTAAGCTGTTTAGACTTTCCCTATGTTTCACCGAAGATCAGCAAAGCGGCCGCGTTAAAGTAGTGACTGTGCGCTCATGTAGTATAACTGGCTTAACAAGCCTGCCAAGCAAGTTGGTTTGGCAAGTGTCATTTCCCGAAAACTATCTCAAGAAGTATTTCAAGTATGAGTCACTTTGAAAAGTGCTGAGCAAAAACAAAGTCGTGTGCGGGATTGTATATTTTCAAGAGAAGTGTCACAAAGCAGTCATGAGTGTCCGGTCGATGAAAACATCTTATAGCTTGACGAAGTACTATCCTCTTATTAGTATTATATTTTGCTAAGGACATCTAGAGTTTCAGCAAATATCCACTATTTTAGTTTACAGGTTGAGCTATCCTGTATCAAATAATATCTTCATCAGGGTTAAACTAGTCCACTGGGTGAGCCCCCTGCCTTTAGGGGGCCCTACCAGAAATCCACTGCTTTGTTTTATATTACTTAAAGGAAGACTAAAACCTCCTCCAAGCATATTTAACTGCCCCCACCATTGTATTAAAGGGTACATTACATAGATAAATAACATGCCTTTGAAAGTAATATGCAAATTAGGTATTTGATGCACAAGGCATGACTTCAGTTCCCGGGCCACCACTCTTGCAACTCAGACCTTTCCCTCTCCTGCCTATTCCACCCCATGCAGTGGAGATTAATTTCACAATGCTATGATGTCACCCATATAATTAGGCAATATCGTCTGTAGGCTGAAAAGAGGGGGGGGGGGGGGGGGGGTATTGGCCATTATTCCAGAGTTCCTCCTAAAAAAAAATTCCAATTTAAGCACTGCTTATAGGGAATTTTTCATCAGAAAATGACCCATTGTTTTATGGTAATTATGTTTTTAGGTTGAACCCATTTTTAAGATTTTTCTGTGATTTTTATTTTCGTTTTCCATGTAAACATCTATACAAAAAAATACTAAATCCGTGACTTATTCATATATCCGTGACTTATTCATAGAGGTCATTAAGCCTAAGAATATGCTGAGGCTTCTGCTCCATACCCTTCACTCTATTCTGTTCACTTTTTGATAGTCATTCCATTATCATCAATAGTCAGGAATACAGTGACAGATAACACTCCTCAATGGGTGATCGGTACAGCTTATCTACTGTACACGCTCCCTGCACATTGGCCTTTGCACAGGTCTCAGATTATATGTAGAATATTCTCTCATAGAAGTCAATGAGTCATCTACAGACTATTGATCCATATAAAATGCAGTTTAGACATTCAGGCAACATGGCTGCCTTCATAATCAAGTACAGAAATATAAAGAAAGCCAGAACATAATAATAATAATAATAATAATAATAATAATAATATAATTAAAAAATAATACATTATTTAAACACACTGGGTTGGTAGTACCAGACTAATTGATTGGTAACACATGAAAAGGTACTCCTGAAATACAAATATGCTAAAACATAACTTTTAATAGTCTAAATAAAATCTCCAAAACTCGTTCCCCCCCAAAAATAAAATACCAAAACTCCCAACCCTATGTTTAGGATAAGATATTATATGAGGGGAGGGTAAGAGTGTTCCTAGTCGGTTCTATGTTATTGCCTATAATATCTCACTGGAGATATCCTAACAATAGAACTTGTACGAGACCCCCACTCCATGTCCCCTCTGACACTCAATTAGGCCCATATGCAGTCCTAACAAGGACCTGGACAAGGACCTGGACAAGGAATCCCTGGCTGTGATCATTGCCGGGGCTTGCCATACCTAACTTATGCAGCCCGATAGTAATCTCCCCAGTAATAGAGAGCCCCCAATAATTGAGGGGTTTGCAATAGAGAGCTCTCAGTGGGGTATTGGATTTAAGAGGTGGTACGGGATACATCTATATACAACCCACGAATGAATACTGGGGCTACAATGTATTCCTGATATCATTACTAAATACCTGACCAACCATTTAAATACAGGTTAGGACTGCATATGGGCCTAATTGAGTGTCAGAGGGGACACGGAGTGGGAGTCTCGTACAAGTTCAATTGTTAGGATATCGCCAGTGAGATATTATAGGCAATAACATAGAACCGACTAGGAACACTCTTACCCTCCCCTCATATAATATCTTATCCTAAACATAGGGTTGGGAGTTTGTGAGACTGCACAATCCCTACCTTTTGTGTGTCTTTTTTGGTATTTTATTTTTTTGGGGGAACGAGTTTTGGAGATTTTATTTAGACTATTAAAAGTTATGTTTTAGCATATTTGTATTTCAGGAGTACCTTTTCATGTGTTACTAATACATTATTTAATAAGAAATTAATAATATACATTTTTATAATGATAATCCTACTAATATTATAAAACTAATATTATAAATGTGAAACTTGGTATGTTTGGATGTTTGTTACTCAATCACGCAACAGTGGCTGAACGGATTTGAATGAAATTTGGCACATAGATAGTTTGTAACCTTGATTAACATATAGGCTACTTTTTATCCTAGTATATGGCATGGCTTCACAACTGTTATGAATTTATGTTCACATACTATACTAAACAGCTCTTGCAGCAGCCTTATTTCAGCTTCTGATAAAGCCAGGCCTATTATCTCTATATGTAAACACAAAGCTAATCCTCAGTCCATTGTGTACATGCATCTGCATATTATCTGATCTTCTTCAGACACACTGGATGGGAAAACACCTTAAATCTGAATTAGCAGTTTCCCAATTTTAAACATGACAGGAAAAAGAAAATCTAATTTGTCCCAAAATTCTATAACAACAAGAGCTATGAAGGTAGCCAGAAGCCACAGACTTCTCCTCATGTAGAGATGAGGGGAATCATCGATGCCAACAACACAATCATTATAAGGCATCCCACTGAGCTGAGATGCTGAAACAATCACAGGCATGGTGCGAACAACAAGTTTAGCAGCAGGCCAGCTTGAGAGCTGCCTAAACGCTGGAGCATGCAGATCATTGACGCCATCAACACACTCATTATATGGCTTCCCAGCAAGCTGCTGAGATGCTAGAACAATCATGAGCACAGCGCAAGGAACAAGTTCAGTGGCAGGACAGCCTGACAGCTGCAAGACCGCCAGAGGAAGTGGATCATCAACGCCATCAACACACTCATTATATGGCCTCCCAGTGAGCTACTGAGATGCCAGAACAATCACAGGCACGGTGTGAGGAACAAGTTCAGTAGCAGGACAGCTTGAGAGTTGTCGAAACACAATTTGCTGAATATAGGCGGATCTTCGATTTCCAACAACACGAAGATGAAGTCGCGGGCAGAGGCTAATGTGTGTATATATATATATATATATATATATATATATATATATATATATATATATATAGTCCTATGAAAAAGTTTGGGCACCCCTATTAATCTTAATCATTTTAGTTCTAAATATTTTGGTGTTTGCAGCAGCCATTTCAATTTGATATATCTAATAACTGATGGACACAGTAATATTTCAGGATTGAAATGAGGTTTATTGTACTAACAGAAAATGTGCAATATGCATTAAACCAAAATTTGACCGGTGCAAAAGTATGGGCACCTCAACAGAAAAGTGACATTAATATTTAGTAGATCCTCCTTTTGCACAGATAACAGCCTCTAGTCGCTTCCTGTAGCTTTTAATCAGTTCCTGGATCCTGGATGAAAGTATTTTGGACCATTCCTCTTTACAAAACAATTCAAGTTCAGTTAAGTTTGATGGTCACCGAGCATGGACAGCCCGCTTCAAATCATCCCACAGATGTTCAATGATATTCAGGTCTGGGGACTGGGATGGCCATTCCAGAACATTGTAATTGTTCCTCTGCATGAATGCCTGAGTCGATTTGGAGCGGTGTTTGGACATTGTATGGCTGAAATATCCATCCCCGGCGTAACTTCAACTTCGTCACTGATTCTTGAACATTATTCTCAGGAATCTGCTGATACTGAGTGGAATCCATGCGACCCTCAACTTTAACAAGATTCCCGGTGCCGGCATTGGCCATAAAGCCCCAAAGCTTGATGGAACCTCCACCAAATTTTAGAGTGGATAGCAAGTGTTTTTCTTGGAATGCAGTTTTTTTTGGACACCATGCATAACGCCTTTTTGTATGACCAAACAACTCAATCTTTGTTTCATCAGTCCACAGGACCTTCTTCCAAAATGAAGCTGGTTTGTCCAAATGTGCTTTTGCATACCTCAGGCGACTCTGTTTGTGGTGTGCTTGCAGAAACGGCTTCTTTCTCATCACTCTCCCATACAGCTTCTCCTTGTGCAAAGTGCACTGTATTGTTGACCGATGCACAGTGACACCATCTGCAGCAAGATGATGCTGCAGCTCTTTGGAGGTGGTCTGTGGATTGTCCTTGACTCTTCTCACCATTCTTCTTCTCTGCCTTTCTGATATTTTTCTTGGCCTGCCACTTCTGGGCTTAACAAGAACTGTCCCTGTGGTCTTCCATTTCCTTACTATGTTCCTCACAGTGGAAACTGACAGGTTAAATCTCTGAGATAACTTTTTGTATCCTTCCCCTGAACAACTATGTTGAACAATCTTTGTTTTCAGATCATTTGAGACCGGGCTGTCCATGCTCGGAGACCATCAAACTTAACTGAACTTGAATTATTTTGTAAAGAGGAATGGTCCAAAATACTTTCATCCAGGATCCAGGAACTGATTAAAAGCTACAGGAAGTGACTAGAGGCTGTTATCTTTGCAAAAGCAGGATCTACTAAATATTAATGTCACTTTTCTGTTGGGGTGCCCATACTTTTGCACTGGTCAAATTTTGGTTTAATGCATATTGCGCATTTTCTGTTAGTACAATAAACCTCATTTCAATCCTGAAATATTACTGTGTCCATCAGTTATTACATATATTAAACTGAAATGACTACTGCAAACACCAAAATATTTAGAACTAAAAATGATTAAGATTAATAGGGGTGCCCAAACTTTTTCATAGGACTGTATATATACACTAGCCTCTGCCCGCGTCTTCCCGTGACTATATATATGTCCCCTTTAAAAGTGGTTAAAAAAATGGTCAATATGGGACAAAAGTCTGTAAATTCAAAATGTCTGTATTACCAAAGACATAATAAAAACTATAATGAGACACAAGTCCAATGATGACATCCAAAATTTCCCAAGCTGATTTTGCATACAGATTATTTTCATAATAAAGTCCTAATTAGAGATGAGCGAACAGTGTTCTATCGAACTCATGTTCGATCGGATATTAGGCTGTTCGGCATGTTCGAATCGAATCGAACACCGCGTGGTAAAGTGCGCCATTACTCGATTCCCCTCCCACCTTCCCTGGCGCCTTTTTTGCTCCAATAACAGCGCAGGGTAGGTGGGACAGGAACTACGACACCGGTGACGTTGAGAAAAGTAGGCAAAACCCATTGGCTGCCGAAAACATGTGACCTCTAATTTAAAAGAACAGCGCCGCCCAGGTTCGCGTCATTCTGAGCTTGCAATTCACCGAGGACGGAGGTTTCCGTCCAGCTAGCTAGGGCTTAGATTCTGGGTAGGCAGGGACAGGCTAGGATAGGAAGGAGAAGACAACCACAACAGCTCTTGTAAGAGCTAAATTCCAGGGAGAAGCTTGTCAGTGTAACGTGGCACTGACGGGCTCAATCGCCGCAACCCAGCTTTCCCAGGATCCTGAATGGAATACACTGTCAGTGTATTCCCGTATACCCGATATATACCCCCGATACCCGTTCCAACGGTGTGCCCCCCCACCTTCACCCCAGAAATACCCTGCAAGTCCCCTAGCAATAGAATTGGGGCTATATACACCCACTATTTTTGCTACTGCCATATAGTGCTATTGTCTGACTGGGAATTCAAAGAATATATTGGGGTTACGTGCACCCACAATTTTTACTACTGGTATACAGTGCCATTGTCTGACTGGGAATTCAAAGAATATATTGGGGTTATAAATACCCTCATTTCTTGCTACTGCCATATAGTGCCAGTTTCTGACTGGTAATTCAAAGAATATATTGGGGTTACGTGCACCCACAATTTTTACTACTGGTATACAGTGCCATTGTCTGACTGGGAATTCAAAGAATATATTGGGAATACAAATACCCTCATTTCTTGCTACTGCCATATAGTGCCAGTTTCTGACTGGTAATTCAAAGAATATATTGGGGTTACGTGCACCCACAATTTTTACTACTGGTATACAGTGCCATTGTCTGACTGGGAATTCAAAGAATATATTGGGGTTATAAATACCCTCATTTCTTGCTACTGCCATATAGTGCCAGTTTCTGACTGGTAATTCAAAAAATATATTGGGGTTACGTGCACCCACAATTTTTACTACTGGTATACAGTGCCATTGTCTGACTGGGAATTCAAAGAATATATTGGGGTTATAAATACCCTCATTTCTTGCTACTGCCATATAGTGCCAGTTTCTGACTGGTAATTCAAAGAATATATTGGGGTTACGTGCACCCACAATTTTTACTACTGGTATACAGTGCCATTGTCTGACTGGGAATTCAAAGAATATATTGGGGTTATAAATACCCTCATTTCTTGCTACTGCCATATAGTGCCAGTTTCTGACTGGTAATTCAAAGAATATATTGGGGTTACGTGCACCCACAATTTTTACTACTGGTATACAGTGCCATTGTCTGACTGGGAATTCAAAGAATATATTGGGGTTATAAATACCCTCATTTCTTGCTACTGCCATATAGTGCCAGTTTCTGACTGGTAATTCAAAGAATATATTGGGGTTACGTGCACCCACAATTTTTACTACTGGTATACAGTGCCATTGTCTGACTGGGAATTCAAAGAATATATTGGGAATACAAATACCCTCATTTCTTGCTACTGCCATATAGTGCCAGTTTCTGACTGGTAATTCAAAGAATATATTGGGGTTACGTGCACCCACAATTTTTACTACTGGTATACAGTGCCAATTTCTAACTAGGAATTCAAAATGCGCAAGGCTCCCGGAAAGGGACGTGGACGAGGCCGTGGGCGAGGTCGGGGGAATGGTTCTGGGGAGCAAGGTAGCAGTGAAGCCACAGGGCATCCCGTGCCTACTCCTGTGGGGCAGCAAGCATTGCGCCACTCCACAGTGCCAGGGTTGCTTGCCACATTAACTAAACTGCAGGGTACAAACCTTAGTAGGCCCGAGAACCAGGAACAGGTCTTGCAATGGCTGTCAGAGAACGCTTACAGCACATTGTCCAGCAGCCAGTCAGACTCTGCCTCCTCTCCTCCTATTACCCAACAGTCTTGTCTTCCTTCCTCCCAAAATTCCGAAGCTTTACAGAACAATAACCCAAACTGTCCCTGCTCCCCAGAGCTGTTCTCCGCTCCTTTCATTGTCCCTCAACCTGCCTCTCCACGTCACGATTCCACGAACCTAACAGAGGAGCATCTGTGTCCAGATGCTCAAACACTAGTCTCCTCCATCTCCGTTCGATTTGGTGGTGGATGACCAGCAACCCACCCTCATCGACGATGATGTGACGCAGTTGCCGTCAGGGCATCCAGTTGACCGGCGCATTGTGCGGGAGGAGGAGATGAGACAGGAGTTGGAAGAGGAAGTGGTGGATGATGAGGACACTGACCCGACCTGGACAGGGGGGATGTCAAGCGGGGAAAGTAGTGTGGATGTTGAGGCAGGTGCAGCACCAAAAAGGGTAGCTAGAGGCAGAGGCAGAGGTCAGCAGCTTAGGCGAAGCCAGGCCACACCCGGAATCTCCCAAGATGTTCCAGTTCGTACCCAGCCCCGAAAAACTCCCACCTCGAGGGCACGTTTCTCGAAGGTGTGGAGTTTTTTCAAGGAATGCGCCGAGGACAGATATAGTGTTGTCTGCACAATTTGCCTCTCGAAATTGATTAGGGGCTCTGAGAAGAGCAACCTGTCCACCACTTCAATGCGCCGTCATTTGGAATCCAAGCACTGGAATCAGTGGCAGGCAGCAACGGCAGGACAAAGGCCGCCTGCCGTTCACGCCACTGCCACTGCCTCTGCCACTGCCTCTGCCTCTGCCACTGCCACTGCTGACTGTGCTGGCGATGCACTCCAGAGGACGAGCCAGGACACCACTTCATCTGCCTCCGCCACTTTGTTGACTTCTCCCTCATCCTCCCCTGTTCCTGTCTTATCTCCTTCTCCTGCACCATCAAAGGCACCATCAGGCGCTTCTTTACAACAACCCACCATCTCTCAGACATTGGAGCGGCGGCAGAAATACACTGCTAACCACCCACACGCGCAAGCCTTGAACGCCAACATCGCTAAACTGCTGGCCCAGGAGATGTTGGCGTTCCGGCTTGTTGAAACTCCCGCCTTCCTGGACCTGATGGCAACTGCGGCACCTCGCTATGCCGTCCCTAGCCGTCACTACTTCTCCCGGTGTGCCGTCCCCGCCTTGCACCAGCACGTGTCACTCAACATCAAGCGGGCCCTTAGTTCCGCGCTTTGCACAAAGGTCCACTTGACCACCGACGCGTGGACAAGTGCATGCGGACAGGGACGCTACATTTCACTGACGGCACACTGGGTGAATGTAGTTGAGGCTGGGACTGCTTCCCAAACTGGCCCGGTGTACCTCGTCTCCCCGCCTAACATTCCTGGCAGGGACACGAGAAGAACACCCCCCTCCTCCTCCGCCACCGCCTCCTCCTCCGCTGTTAGATTGACCCCAGCTACGAGTTGGAAACGTTGCAGCACTGGCGTTGGTAGACGTCAGCAGGCTGTGCTGAAGCTGATCAGCTTGGGGGACAGACAGCACACTGCCTCCGAGGTGAGGGATGCCCTCCTCGATGAGACGGCAATATGGTTTGAGCCGCTGCACCTGGGCCCAGGCATGGTCGTTTGTGATAACGGCCGGAACCTGGTAGCAGCTCTGGAGCTTGCCGGACTCCAACATGTTCCATGCCTGGCCCACGTCTTCAACCTAGTGGTGCAACGTTTCCTAAAGAGCTACCCCAATGTTCCAGAGCTACTGGTGAAAGTGCGGCGCATGTGCGCCCACTTTCGCAAGTCGACAGTAGCCGCTGCTAGCTTAAAATCTCTCCAGCAATGCCTGCATGTGCCACAACACCGGCTTTTGTGCGACGTCCCCACACGCTGGAACTCAACGTTTCAGATGTTGAATAGAGTGGTTGAGCAGCAGAGACCTTTGATGGAATACCAGCTACAAAACCCTAGGGTGCCACAAAGTCAGCTGCCTCAGTTTCACATCCATGAGTGGCCCTGGATGAGAGACCTTTGTGACATCCTACGGGTCTTTGAGGAGTCCACAAGGAGGGTGAGCTCTGAGGATGCGATGGTGAGCCTTACAATCCCGCTCTTGTGTGTTCTGAGAGAATCCCTGATTGACATCAGGGATAACTCAGATCACACAGAGGAGTTAGGGATAGCATCCGATCCGTCACAGCTGGAGAGTAGGTCCACACATCTGTCCGCTTCACTGCGTTTAATGGAGGAGGAGGAGGAGGAGGAGGAGGAAGAAGAGTTGTCCGATGATGTGATGGTGATACAGGAGGCTTCCGGGCAACTTCGAATCGTCCCATTGTTGCAGCGCGGATGGGTAGACATGGAGGATGAGGAGGAAATGGAGATTGAACTTTCCGGTGGGGCCAGAGGAGTCATGCCAACTAACACTGTGGCAGACATGGCTGAGTTCATGTTGGGGTGCTTTACAACCGACAAGCGTATTGTCAAAATCATGGAGGACAACCAGTACTGGATCTTTGCTATCCTTGACCCCCGGTATAAAAACAACATCTCGTCTTTTATTCCGGTAGAGGGGAGGGCCAATCGCATCAATGCTTGCCACAGGCAATTGGTGCAGAATATGATGGAGATGTTTCCAGTATGTGACGTTGGCGGCAGGGAGGGCAGTTCCTCCAGTAGGCAACCAAGTTCTCACCGGTCCACACAAACGAGGGGCACACTGTCTAAGGTCTGGGACACCTTGATGGCACCCCCTCGCCAAAGTGCCGCCACGGAGGGTCCTAGTGTCACCAGGCGTGAGAAGTATAGGCGCATGTTGCGGGAATACCTTTCCGACCACAGCCCTGTCCTCTCCGACCCCTCTGCGCCCTACACGTATTGGGTGTCGAAGTTGGACCTGTGGCTTGAACTTGCCCTATATGCCTTGGAGGTGCTGTCCTGTCCTGCCGCCAGCGTCCTATCTGAGAGGGTGTTCAGTGCAGCCGGTGGCATCATCACTGACAAGCGCACCTGTCTGTCAGCTGAGAGTGCCGACCGGCTCACTTTGATAAAAATAAACCACCACTGGGTAGAGCCGTCATTTTTGTGCCCACCTGTGTAAAGCACCCCAACATGAAACTCCATGTCTGTACTCAACCTCTCCAATTCCTCCGCATCCTCATACTCATCCACCATAAGCGTTGCACAATTCTGCTAATACTAGGCTCCCTCCACCCTGATTTCCCCCAACTCTGCTGGTTAGAGGCTCCCTCCACCCTGATTTCCACCAACTCTGCTGGTTAGAGGCTCCCTCCACCATGAATTGGTCCAAGCTGGGTTTTTTAGAGGCTCCCTCCACCATGAATTTGCCCAAACTGGGCTGGTTAGAGGCTCCCTCCACCATGAATTGGTCCAAACTGGGCTGGTTAGAGGCTCCCTCCACCATTAATTGGTCCAAACTGGGCTGTTTAGAGGCTCCCTCCACCATGAATTTGCCCAAACTGGGCTGGTTAGAGGCTCCCTCCACCATGAATTGGTCCAAACTGGGCTGGTTAGAGGCTCCCTCCACCATGAATTTCCCAAAACTTGGCTGTTTAGAGGCTCCCTCCACCATTAATTGGTCCAAACTGGGCTGGTTAGAGGCTCCCTCCACCATGAATTTGCCCAAACTGGGCTGGTTAGAGGCTCCCTCCACCATGAATTGGTCCAAACTGAGTTTTTTAGAGGCTCCCTCCACCATGAATTGGTCCAAACTTGGCTGTTTAGAGGCTCCCTCCACCATTAATTGGTCCAAACTGGGTTTTTTAGAGGCTCCCTCCACCATGAATTGGTCCAAACTGGGCTGTTTAGAGGCTCCCTCCACCATGAATTTGCCCAAACTGGGCTGTTTAGAGGCTCCCTCCACCATGAATTGGTCCAAACTGGGGTTTTTAGGGGCTCCCTCCACCATGAATTTCCCAAAACTTGGCTGTTTAGAGGCTCCCTCCACCATTAATTGGTCCAAACTGGGTTTTTTAGAGGCTCCCTCCACCATGAATTTGCCCAAACTGGGCTGTTTAGAGGCTCCCTCCACCATGAATTGGTCCAAACTGGGGTTTTTAGGGGCTCCCTCCACCATGAATTTCCCAAAACTTGGCTGTTTAGAGGCTCCCTCCACCATGAATTGGTCCAAACTGGGTTTTTTAGAGGCTCCCTCCACCATGAATTGGTCCAAACTGGGCTGTTTAGAGGCTCCCTCCACCATGAATTTGCCCAAACTGGGCTGTTTAGAGGCTCCCTCCACCATGAATTTGCCCAAACTGGGCTGTTTAGAGGCTCCCTCCACCATGAATTGGTCCAAACTGGGGTTTTTAGGGGCTCCCTCCACCATGAATTTCCCAAAACTTGGCTGTTTAGAGGCTCCCTCCACCATGAATTGGTCCAAACTGGGTTTTTTAGAGGCTCCCTCCACCATGAATTGGTCCAAACTGGGCTGTTTAGAGGCTCCCTCCACCATGAATTTGCCCAAACTGGGCTGTTTAGAGGCTCCCTCCACCATGAATTTGCCCAAACTGGGCTGGTTAGAGGCTCCCTCCACCATGAATTGGTCCAAGCTGGGTTTTTTAGAGGCTCCCTCCACCATGAATTTGCCCAAACTGGGCTGGTTAGAGGCTCCCTCCACCATGAATTGGTCCAAACTGGGCTGGTTAGAGGCTCCCTCCACCATGAATTGGTCCAAACATGGCTGTTTAGAGGCTCCCTCCACCATTAATTGGTCCAAACTGGGCTGGTTAGAGGCTCCCTCCACCATGAATTGGTCCAAACTTGGCTGTTTAGAGGCTCCCTCCACCATTAATTGGTCCAAACTGGGCTGGTTAGAGGCTCCCTCCACCATGAATTGGTCCAAACTGGGTTTTTTAGAGGCTCCCTCCACCATGAATTTGCCCAAACTGGGCTGTTTAGAGGCTCCCTCCACCATGAATTGGTCCAAACTGGGGTTTTTAGGGGCTCCCTCCACCATGAATTTCCCAAAACTTGGCTGTTTAGAGGCTCCCTCCACCATGAATTGGTCCAAACTGGGTTTTTTAGAGGCTCCCTCCACCATGAATTGGTCCAAACTGGGCTGTTTAGAGGCTCCCTCCACCATGAATTTGCCCAAACTGGGCTGTTTAGAGGCTCCCTCCACCATGAATTTGCCCAAACTGGGCTGGTTAGAGGCTCCCTCCACCATGAATTGATCTAAACTGGGTTTTTTAGAGGCTCCCTCCACCATGAATTGGTCCAAACTGGGGTTTTTAGAGGCTCCCTCCACCATGAATTGGTCCAAACTGGGGTTTTTAGAGGCTCCCTCCACCATGAATTTGCCCAAACTCTGCTGGTTAGAGGCTCAATCCACCCTGATTTTCAAAACAAATGTTGGTGCCAACCTCAACTTACTACAAGGGCCAAATTCACTGCTGGTGACAAGCTCTCCTCACTGCAAGTGCCAAATACACATGTTTCAAGGTGTTTTCCTACTGTCAGAGAGGTGGTATTGAGTGTGTAAAGTGTGTAGTTGTTAGGCTGTGATGTTGGGGTAATAGAGGGTCTTTGGTGTGTTAGATGCCCCCAGACATGCTTCCCCTGCTGTCCCAGTGTCATTCCAGAGGTGTTGGCATCATTTCCTGGGGTGTCATAGTGGACTTGGTGACCCTCCAGACACGGATTTAGGTTTCCCCCTTAACGAGTATCTGTTCCCCATAGACTATAATGGGGTTCGAAACCCATTCGAACACACGAACATTGAGCGGCTGTTCGAATCGAATTTCGAACCTCGAACATTTTAGTGTTCGCTCATCTCTAGTCCTAATAAGACAACGTCTGGAAGTGGCGATGTCAAGAGGAGAACATTTCACTGATGTGGAGAATAACAAAATCCATTAAATTAACTAGTTATATTCATCCCCATTAACCCTGTGGCCTCCATCAGATTTAGAATCTGCTAATGTCAAATTACTTGAACATATAAATTGCAGCACAAATTAAAAGCAAATAAAAAATTCTGAGCGTTTGAGGAAGGAGGTGAAATATTATGGAAGCAGGGCTAGTAAATTATGAGGTTCGGGGCCGCTTTTTATGTAGAAACGTTCTTAGACATTATTTGTCCATTTGCCTTCTTTTTTCTTCTTATTTTCTTTAATTATCTTTTAATTAACACAAGGTGAAGATGGAGGATGCTGAAAATATGTTTGACAGTCAATGGGAAAGACAGTCTCGGTAACTACCATTAATAACTGATTTTATATTCAAGGTTGCATTAAGTTCACACAAAGTAAATTAATGATTTTTGTAAGAAAATAATGCCAAGAAGGCATGTGATGGGAGGGGGAGTTGGTGGCAATGTGAATGGCTGGAGAAGGAATTTGCAAATAAGTTTCCCTTGAGATAAAAAGAAGAACTGTTTCTCTAGCACCACCTTTGGGAAGGTTGCTCCCTATGGATCAGTGTCTGGCCTTGAAGAAACCTTGTGATAGGATCTGGGATTGAAGCCAAATCAGAATATCTCCTCCAAAAGGAAGAGAGCTCCATTTACAGACAGGAGTTTCGGGATTACTGCCTTTCATAGAAGGGCACTGGTTGGCTAGGTGGGAGGCCATAGATGTGGGTCAGGTGGGGTACTATGCTCCCTTAAGGGATTGCCTTTGTAGGCCACTTTCTTAAGGTATTCAGAGTCTTTTAGGTCGGGCAGGCTCTGCTAAGAATTCTGGGAAAGAAATTGGCACATTAGTTCTCCTTGATGGAAAAAGGAAAACAATTCCTCTATCGCCACCTCTTGAAAGGTATCTTCTTAAAGATAAATGCCTGACCTTCAGGAAGCCTAGGGACATGGCCTGGGATTAAAGCTGCTATAAGGGCGACTTCTAAATTTAAGGATTTCCAGGCACCTCAGATTTTATTGTACCTAACATGGATTTTGTCCTTTTAACAGGCTAGGTGTAAGTCATTGCTGTTGTCTAACACCTGGGTGGATTGGGGTGCTTAAGATCTCTCCGGTTTCCTGATATTATAAGTTTGGCTGCCATTAACTGTTGGGTGGCGAAGTCTCCTTTGGTGGTTGTGATTTGCAGTATTGATGTAGGGTTCTGTTGAGCAGGCAAATATATGTAAGGGTGGGCCAGTGTCTCTACAACTTTGCCAGCATGGGTAATCCTAATATAAATTTATGAGGGTCTAGTAGGGTGGGTATACCTCCTGGTAGTCATATATACAGTAGATTAGCCTCAAAAAATGGGGAAAAACCGGCAAGTCTTAGGATAGGTCATCTATTAGATCTGATGGTGTTCGACATCCAACATCTCTATAAACTTGTCAGTGGCGGCTATGTAACGTCATGTCTATCGGTCACATAGCCTGTTTACAGTTTAGTCCCATTTAAGTGAATGGGGCTTACCTGCAATACTGAACACAACCACTATACAACCCATGGCACTGTGCTTGGTAAGTAGTGAAGAGGCTTATGGACTGGTATATGTACTTTGATACGTCTCTCAATTATGTTATAAATCGGGTTGAGCGATCATGTTTGGAAAAGATCGGCGATCGAGAAAATTTCACGATTGGAATTCCGAACACAATCTTTTTAGGTGGGATCGAGATCGGTGATTATTTCCCACAATGCTTTGCTACTGGCCAAGCATTGTGGGAAAAGCTAACAGTTAGCCTTCACACTGAGTGCATTCTGAGCGGAGTGTATACTCAGTGTGAAGGCTCCGCTGCGGTTCCATAGGAATGAATGGAAGCAGCCGACACACAGCCTTAACCCCCTGCGCGCCGGCTGCATCCATTCATTCTAAAGGGAGACTAGCTAACATCTCTAGTAGCTACTTACCTACAGAGATGGCTGGTCCGGTGTCCGGTGTTCTCGTTCTTCTCCGCCTCGCTGCCTCCGCCTCCCAGGTTAGTGTTAAAGAGCTAGGAAGAAGGCAGGGCTTGTGGCTTAGGAGAGTGTGGGCGGGTATAGGGTGGGGAGACGTGACGTCTCCCCTCCCAGTACCCGCCCACACTCTCCTAACCTGGGAGGCAGGGGGCAGCGAGGCGAAGAAGAACGAGAACACCGGGCACCGGACCAGCCATCTCTGAAGGTAAGTGGACACCAGGCAGGACTAAGTAGCCAGAGGATTAAAAAAGATCCTCTGGCTACTTAGTGCTTAAAAAAATTCACTACACAGCATGGATTCTAACAATTAAAGCATTCCATTGTTAGATTCCATGTTGTATAGTGAATAGGATTGTTTTTAAAATCCAATCTCCGATTAGTAAAAAAAAATGCCATTGACTTGCATTGGGATCAGAATTGGGATCGAGATCGGGCTCGAATGAAAAATGATCGGAAATCGGATTTCAAAATCAATCCTGAAAAGTCAAGATAACCCTAGTTATAATCCTTGAGAAGGGACAAGTTCCGACTTCCTAAATTTTCCTCTCCTTCTGAGTAGCAATGTTACATATTCTGTAACAGAGTTTAGAAATAATGATTTTCTGCCATGACATGAGTGCATACAATTATGTAGAATAGTGTATTCTCAGTGTTGCTAAGACAAACAACTGGTTGTGAAATTTGTACTATGCGCCCCCAAGGCTGCGATCCAGTGTACTACCAAATATAAGTAGTCCTGCCCCACCATACACTATTGTACAGTTCTCTACTCAGTGTATCCCCCAATTTTGCGGATAATGCTTAGGCAATCTGACCCCCTAAAGTCATAATATATAATCATTTATATACAAAAAAGTTAGTTATACATGGAGTATTTTTCTATTTTTGCATAGCAGCCTATTATGTGTGATGTGGTCATGTGCAGGTATGGGAGACATGATTGGGCCCTTGCACGTGATATAAGTATGCTTTATATACTCTCATGTATCTTGTATGTACATTGTAACTTAGAGGTATTTTATTGTGTATTTTCCCGTCTTGCTTTGATCATGAAAGGTCTTTACTGCACAAGTATTTTGTGTCATTGTCACTTTAAGTATTTGGTTGCTGTACTGTCTACGAGGTGACAGTTCCTAGAAAGAGGGTGGCGTGGTGTTTCTTCCAAACTAGTGAAACCTGATTGTGACCATTGGCTATGCAGTGACCAGAGTTGCTTTTGAGGTACGGCCTTCACGAACAACAGCCTAATGCCTCATAGCCATGGCAAGTGGGAAAGTCTCCTATGGCCTCGTGCACACAACCAGAATTTTATCTGCAATTACGGATAAAAGTACGGACCCATACATTTCAATGGGCCCATACACACAGCCGTAGTGTTTGCAGCTGCGTGTCTGGGCCACATTTAAGAGCTGCAAATTATGGAGAAAGACCTATACCTGTCCGCAGTTGTGGTTTGGCCATTCAGTAGTTTGGGTCAGTGAAAACCATGGAGAATACCAATCTGGGTGTCATTCATGCTGTTTTCAGACTGGTTGTGTGCATGAGGCCAATAAAAGGAGGTTTTCCTGTATACTATTGGAAGTATAGAAGATAGGTGTCAGATCAATGGGAGGCCAACTATTGGGTTCATCAGCAATGTGGTGAATTGAGAACTGAAAGTCCCCCATGGCTTCTCCACCAGTACACTACATTCACTGCTATGCGGCACCAGAAGACAACAGTGGATGGTACACCGATCAGGTCAATACATTGGAGCTTCATTCACATGGATGTGGTATGGGGGACTTTAAATTAAACCCCCAGCTATCTGACCCTTTCCCCTATCCTGTGAATGATGGGACAAACCCTCTACTTACTACTACTTTTATAATCACCAGAGTAAGCAATGACCCAGCTGTTTAGTCCTTGGGTAGACACCGGTATACAGAGGGAGCCATGTGGTGCACCATGTGTGGTGCACAATGACAATGGGCAGCTTTCCTTCCCCCACTCAAGAGCTGTTGTGTAGTCTAAAGGTTGTGTTTTGGGATGCGTTCTGCATGCATTTCATAGTACAGCCTACACAACCTGCAGCAGGACATTTTCAGTCACTCTGGGGAGGGAAGACTCTTTTTAGATAGAAGTGTTCCCATGTGTTTTGGGAGTCGGTTGGTCCAGAGCATCGGAACCCTGTCCTGAAAATACTAGTTGTACATCATTTGGCAACAGCTCTTTGTAAAAGAGCTTGTGTGAGTTTGGCCTGTGTGAAAAGGACCAGTGCCAACATCTCCACATTGTCATTGAGGACCATCCATTGCAATTGTTGTGACTTTACTGTGAACCTGCTGTTTTAACCATTTGTAACTTCATCCAATTGCCATCCCAATTCCTGCAGTTACTTGAGTTCTTCTTCAGTCACAGTTCATCAAGATACACTTAGGTAAAGTATAGCACAGGCGGCCCTGATCTAGGCCATTGGGTAAGCGACCAGGACAAGAGACGATGCTGTCCTCATACTGTATCATGTAGAAAATAGAAGGACTCTTCCTGCCATCACTTAGTGTATTTACTTGGACATAATATTAATCATCACCGTAACGTACAGTATATTATTCACATTCAGTATTTCCCAGGCGGGTTATGCAGAAATGTTCCAAGGCAGAAGACAAGAATTTGGCCCTGAGCCCAGTGACTGTATTTGCATATACTGTATACACCTAAGGGAGCCACAAGGAAGTACCTGTCCTTATTTATAGTACGACTTCTACTGTATAGTATTAATAACCTTACTAGTCACAGAAACTGAGACTCCCTAAACACAACATTCACTCAACACAGATCAGATCATTATAAACCGAGTGCAGACTGTCTACAGACGACTACTCCGAGTATTCACATAAACCACTAAGATAGAAAAGAATTTCCAGTAGAAGGACCTAGTAAGATTGGTTACATTCATGGCCAACGCTAAAGTCCCTCCTTAATGGGGTTGCCCAGGAATTGTACAACCCCCTGTGGAGGTAGGAGGAGGGATCACTTAAAAAACAGGACACTCACCTGCTTTTTGTGCCATGTTCTTGTCACCAGATACCCATTACCCCATGTGTACGCAGGTAAGGAACTGATAATGTCACTCACATAGGTCACTGGTTCCTTAACAACGACCACTATGGCCATTGAGTGGTCATAGTGGTCACATGGGGAGCAAAGGACTTCCAGCAATGAGGACATGTCATGAAAACAAACTGACTCTGGTGGCAGACAGCAGCAAATCACATTTTGTAATACACTTTATAAACCCCCTCCTGACATCCACTGCACTATTATGGCAGATGCCATTTCTTTAAAGATGGCGGACACATTGCAGTAGTGCAGCCGCCATAGCTACCAGATCTCTGCTGTTTTCCAGAAAACTCAGCTAACGGATTATTCACTGGAGAGCTCTTCAAGGTTTTCTATCATTAGAATCCCATATCTTAATACTGCCACGTAGGGATAGCCTTAAGAAAGGCTATTCTTCTCCTACATTTAGAAGTCTTCTCCGCACCACTGTTCAGTAGATATTCCCATTTTTCTTCGGTATGCAAATGAGTTCACTGGGGACATTCCCCTTTCGCTCAAACTGCACTGGGGGCTTGCTCGGCGCTCCTTGAAAACTCCCCAGCACCACTTCATCTTCTTCTTTCACGCCTCTCTGCTGCATCCTCTGAATGTGAGAAAATGTAGATGTGCAAGATCTCCACTATAGTTCTGTGATAGAGGTGCTGGACTAGGATGTCTCACATTGCTGTGAGAAGGAGATCAGTAGAGACCTAATATTCAGAAGGATAGCTGTGAGAAGCAGGTTAGAAGAAAACTTACGTTCAGCAGGATTTCTGTGAGAGGGAGGAGAAGCTTATATCCAAAAGGATAGATATAGACAGGAGAAGGAAACTTATAGGCAGAAGTATGGATGTGAGAGAGATGGGGAAGGAGAAACCTTATATTCAGAAGGAAAAATGTGAGATGAAGGAAAACTTTATATCCAGAAGTAAGATGTGAGAGGGAGGAGAGACAGTGGCGTAACTAAAGTTTTGGGGGCCCGGTGCAATCTTTTGTCTGGGGCCCCCTACCTCATCCCAACATCCTGATAGTGATGGTTACAGGTGCTAAGGAGTTTAATCCACCTTAGTGTGGTTCGGGTAATCTGTGGGTCTCCTTGGTTTATGGGCCAGCTTGAAGCTGCAATCTCAATACTGATGCCAATGCTTATGGGTCCCCTAAGGCTCCTGGGCCCCGATATGACTGCACCCCCTCAAGTTATGGCCCTGAGAGGAGGGTATTATTTTACTCAGAAGGATGGCTGTGGGAGTGGAAGAAGAAAGCTTCTATGCAGAAGCATGGCATTAAGAGGGAATGTGAGGGAGATAGCTAAGAGAGTAAGGGAGGAAATAGAACAAAAACCTTTTTATGTTCGTAAGGATAGCTGTGAGAGAGAGTGGAGAGAGGAGAAACCTTATATCCAGAACAGAGTAGTAGCTAGGGGTTCAGCATGGAAGGTGGGGGGAGCAAACATGTCCCCAAGTGGGCGCCCAACTTAGGTATACTGATATTACATGCAATCCTTTGATGAACAGAGTGGCCGCCTCCTCCCTGTCCATGCATAGGACATCTGTATCTCAGCGCAGGAGGGGCAATGATGTGACAAGCAGACATCTTCTTTCTGTTGTCTAGCTGTCTTGTAAACCACTGGCCTGTATAGGTTTGCAGTTTACAAGACAGTTGCAGGATGCATTTTAACTAGATCGGTGTCTGCAGACACTGATCTACTGTAGCTAAACGTAAAGAATATATTAATGGTGGCCCGGGGTGGGCCCCCACATTGTTAGTGGGCCTGGAGCAGCTTCCCCCTCTGTCCCCCTGCTAACTACACCACTGATCCAGGTGGATAGATATGAGAGAGAGCAAGGACAAACTGTAGAGCCATTAGGGGAAGGAGGAGAAGCCATATATTCATATGGATTTCTCTAAGAGGGAGGAGAAGAGAAGCCATTATATTGATTTATTCTCTTGCATATGTAGCACCATGAGATGCACCATGCAATGAGACTGTAAGTCTCATTATAATAATTAGTATGGTTACATTAACGAATGTGGAAACCTGAAGGAGGGGACATCATGAGAATATTGAGCCAACCATTAAAAGACTATTCCCATTGTCTCCACTAAAGAATGTAGAATGGCTGCCAGGTTTTCATACCTGGCTATAACTACATTAAGTGATTCATAACATTAGGTTTCACTTGTCCAAGCCAATGAGCCCAAGGCAGCCACAGTCTGAGGAGTCTGGCTATTACTAATGTAAGTTTTCCTTTTCTGTCATCTTTGGGATCATTATTGATTGGTCCCAGTTAGGCCAAATAAAAATGAAATTGTTTAGATGTCATGTTAGAAAATGTTATATTCTCTGATATTCTACGTGACTGAACTCTACTCCTGTTGCAAAAGAAAAGGTAAAATATACAGTAGGGAACAATATATCCAGAGATCTAGCAATATACACATGGAGTAATGATAAGATCATACCTCATAATACCTTGTCTATCTCAGAGGGGGCTAATGGGTCGAGATATTGAAGGAACTGTGACGTTTGGCGGAGAAGGCTGATGATATGGGGTTGTTTCAAAGCCAAAGGTATTGGATACTTGACCAGGATCGATGGTGGTCTCAATGTTGAGCTATATGTGAGTATCCTACAAGATACTTCATACACTTGAGTACTATTTCTATGAAAAATACAACGTAGTATTCCAGCAGGATATCAACCCAAAACATATGTCAAGATTAGCAAAGAAATGGTTCGATGTCAATGAAGTATAGGTGTTGGATTGGCCCCCCGTAGACCCCAGACCTCAACCCAATTGAACACTTCTGGGATCATATTTTGGTTGAGACATGTATGACTAGGACCACAAAGAGGTGACTTTGAGTTCGTCAAGGTGTGGCTTAGAATTTTTCATGATTAGATATTATAATTTTGGGAGATATGGATCATAAAATTTCCAGGCTTTAGTATGCGAGTATTCATTGCTTAAAAGGACCTTGCACCACCTCCACCAACTCCAACTCTTTGCCTCTCTTAATAGTTGTTGCATCTCTGATTCTGGCACAGTTGGAATTTTTCATTTAGCCCCCACCGATCCTGAGCAATCACTTCAGTTAGTTTTAGCACTCAATATGCTAAGTAGGCTTTCTGCTGTCAAGTGGGTGGTCCCAGATTGCCTGTTCCAGTCCAAGACCACTCACCTGACAGCAGAGGGCCTAATCAACAGATTGGGTAGCGATACTAATAGAGATGAGCGAACACTGTTCGGATCAGCCGATCCGAACAGCACGCACCCATAGAAATGAATGGAAGCACCTGTGACGCCGGCCGCCGGCAAAGTCAGCGTCACAGGTTCTGCCATTCATTTCTATGGGTGTGTGCTGTTCGGATCGGCTGATCCGAACAGTGTTTGCTCATCTCTAGATACTAACAATACCAATTGCTCCACAACAGTGAAGGCTAGAGAAAAATTCAGCTACACCAGAATCAATACAATGAAACCTATTAAAGGAAGCAAAAAGCTTGAGTTACTGGAGGAGGGGAAAGGTCCCCTTTTACTTGTACAATACGTATTCATTTCTTAGATAAAAGCCTTGTCTCTAATTTATATCCTTTTTTATATGCAGCCATTATCTACAGCAAACTGTGCACCTTGCTTCCATGTACAATCTGGAAACAATGGATCCTGTAACCTAAATCTAGAGGAACACATAACAACCTGCTTATAGAAACCCAGATCTGATTGTTTGCTATGGATTAAAGGTTGAAATTTAGCATAAAAGACCTTTTGTTATTAAAATGTGGCAGGCAAAGTATTAGCATTGGCTTCTACTTCTACAACACAAGGACATCCACTTAGAAAAATATGCGGCTGTTTACTCTCATGTAGAAAGTCCAACATAGTCAACTGAAATACAATGGAGTGAGTCCAGAGGAGAATTCCTCCTTAATACAATAAGAAGGGGTTTGTTTATATATTCTGACCTATCCTAGGACCTATGATAGGGATTGATTTTGACTATTCAAACCAGAAGTATAGTGGGTAGAGATGGTAGGACATGTACCCCGAGTGTTGCTTGGGATCCATCATGCCACTACTTGGCCAAAGTGTTTACAGGGTCCAGGGATAGGGAAGAGAACTTTACCCTATACATTAGGTAGTATGACAGGACCAGGGGAAAAGTGGTAGAAGGAGTACACATTTCTCCCAGGTTCCTGTCATACACAATCTAGGTGCAGCTGAGCAAAGCTGTGCTCCTGGCTCGTGGGTCTTACCAAAACCCTGGTAAAGGTCTGGCTGCTGGAGATAGTAGTATTGGGTGTGGCTCTACTCCACTCAACCTCTCCAGGGTTTGAGATGTGTGGGGTTAATTCCTGGTTTCATGAAAGTGTCTGTATAAAAGGGCAGTCAGCCCACAGACATATGGCTTTGTCTACTCTTGGGGAAAATACTTGTAAGTAATACTGCTGTTTTGTGTTTAGGGAGCTGTGCAGAAGGCCCAGCTCTCATAGTTAGGATACCTGTGTTGTAGCCGGATGGCTAGGACTTTATTTTGCATTGTTTATGTTTTGTTTTGCCTGGAAAAATCCTAATAAAACTGGTTGCGGCCAGTTGCACCATACTTGGCTGGACTGGGCTTTCATTTTGTGCCAAAAAGTGCTCAAGACAGCGATCCCTGAGCTAATCCCGTTACAGTAGCTATATGCTTCTTTGGAATAATAGCTATTCCCAGTGGCGTAACTAGGAATGGTGGGGCCCCGTGGCGAACTTTTGACATGGGCCCCTCCCCCCCGACTGACGCCGAAGACCCCAACGACTGACCGACCCTCCCCACATGCCCACATTCCTCTGCGCTCTATTATGCCCCATAGTGGCCCCTGCACAGTATTATGCCCCATAGTGGCCCCTGCGCACAGTATTATGCCCCATAGTGGCCCCTGCGCACAGTATTATGCCCCATAGTGGCCCCTGCGCACAGTATTATGCCCCATAGTGGCCCCTGCGCACAGTATTATGCCCCATAGTGGCCCCTGAGCACAGTATTATGCCCCATAGTGGCCCCTGAGAACAGTATTATGCCCCATAGTGGCCCCTGCGCACAGTATTATGCCCCATAGTGGCCCCTGCGCACAGTATTATGCCTCATAGTGGGCCCTGCGCACAGTATTATGCCTCATAGTGGGCCCTGCACACAGTATTATGCTCCATAGTGGGCCCTGCACACAGTATTATGCCCCATAGTGGGCCCTGCACACAGTATTATGCCCCATAGTGGGCCCTGCACACAGTATTATGCCCCATAGTGGCCCCTGAGCACAGTATTATGCCCCATAGTGGCCCCTGCACACAGTATTATGCCCCATAGTGGCCCCTGCGCACAGTATTATGCCCCATAGTGGCCCCTGAGCACAGTATTATGCCCCATAGTGGCCCCTGCGCACAGTATTATGCCCCATAGTGGCCCCTGCGCACAGTATTATGCCCCATAGTGGCCCCTGCGCACAGTATTATGCCCCATAGTGGCCCCTGCACACAGTATTATGCCTCATAGTGGGCCCTGCACACAGTATTATGCCCCGTAGTGGGCCCTGCACACAGTATTATGCCCCGTAGTGGGCCCTGCACACAGTATTATGCCCCATAGTGGGCCCTGCACACAGTATTATGCCCCATAGTGGGCCCTGCACACAGTATTATGCCCCATAGTGGGCCCTGCACACAGTATTATGCCCCACAGTGGGCCCTGCACACACTATTATGCCCCACAGTGCCTCCTGCACACACTATTATGCCCCATAGTGGCCCCTGCACGCGCTATTATGCCCACTGTGGACACCCATGGAACCTCACAGTAGTAGGCCTAAGCATGCCAGGAGCGTGGAGAGGTAAGTAACACAGTTTTTTTATGTTCGCTTACCTCTCCCAGGCCCCCGATCATCATACCCCCAAGTTTAATAATAGTGTTTGTGGGGCCCGCGGCGTCACTTACCGATCCCGGCCCCTGCTAGTATCGGTAAGTAAATAGGGCCTGTCACCGGCTGGAGTAACTCCAGTCGGTAACGGTCTATTAAGAAAAAAAAAAATGTCCCGGGCCCAGTGGCAGCCGCTACCCCGGTAGTTACGCCACTGGCTATTCCTTCCGACCTTCCTATACACATGTACAGTACATAGCCTTGTGTGCATGTGTTCTCATTAGAGATAGCTACGTAAAAATAGTAAAATGCAAGATTATATCTCTTGAGAAAAAAAGGATGGAGCATATTGAAATTGGACTGCCTGACCATTATTTTTGACATCTGGCATCAGGGAAAAGTTGGGATATCCCTATCAACATTAGATGGTCAACAAATCCCATTCAAATCATTTTATAGATATTCTATACACACATTGCCATAACAATAAAACCACTCACAGGTGAAGTGAATAACATTGAATATTTTGTAAAAATGGCTTCTGTCAATGGGATATATTAGAAAGCAAGTGAACAGTCAGTTTTTGAAATTCATGAGTTGAATGCAGGAGAAATAGAGAAGCGCATTAATGTGAATAACTAAGTCCATATAGTAATGTATAGTAATGGTGAGACAACTGGGTCATGGCATCTTGTAAAAAACAGTAGATCTCTAAGAATGTGGTCCAAGGAGTGACAAAGGGTCAACCATAGTAGAGTCAAGGGTGCCTAAGGCTCATTGATGGGGGTTGATGGAGGATAGCCTGAATGGATAGATAGATAGATAGATAGATAGATAGATAGATAGATAGATAATAACGGGTGCAAGCTCTATAGGTTAGAGGCCAAAGACCATATAGTATATCTTCCAAAAACATAGATAGATAGATAGATAGATAGATAGATAGATAGATAGATAGATAGTTTTCAGCATAGAGTTACATAGTTTTGCCATCAATAATAATCATCCAGCAATAAATCCTTTGCTGACTGAATACTAAGTCACTGCAGACTATGAATACTTAATTTAATTAATGTAAATTTGCTAACTATTATTTATTACTCATTAAGGAGGCGCCGCCCTTATCAATATAATGCGTTCCATGTGGTTAGTAACACAAGAGGGCGGATAATGTATACAGCACAGCCCAGTACGTGCCATCACTAATAATCACCCTAAGGACACAGTCAGATCGTGTGGGAATGCGGAAGGACTCCTGAGAACATAACGCCATGAAGCTCTGCCTGATCTCCATATTATTATATGTGGATGTGGTTATTTCTTCACACTATTCTATAGATCTGAGGCTTAAAAGCTGTAACCTTGCAGTCAGCACATTACTGCTCAGACTGACTGAACGCTACAAAAAGATTAGTAGATGAAAAACAACAACATAAAACTTCCTTAGGCATTGTATGCCTGCAACTTTCTCCTCTCATGTACGAGTATAGCCGTCCCAGGCAGCGCTACATTAGTAATGCAGTACATGGCGGCATTGATGGCTTCTAATTGTTTGCTAACATATCCATCTCCTGTCCAGCTCGGTGTACAGCCAACATCTGATTTTGGAAACTTATTCCTGGAAACAACTGTGATTTGTATCTACCTATGCGAGCGCTGCGGGGTTTGTGCGGAATCGATATCTAATGATTAGACGTATTTTGCATAGACAGATACAATGTGCATTTTTGTCATTTTATTTATGTTGCTGTTTATTCTATTCTAGCCTGTTTTATTGTAATACCACCTTCATAGTAAAATATTCTACCTGTATTAGGCTGGGAATACAAATGACATAGCTAATGGCCAAATCCAGAACTCAGCGGCAGCTTATTCCCCTTGGAAATAAAAGGATCAGTCATGTTTAAATTCCATAGCCCGATCCTTCCCCGTAGACAACGCCCATTGGTAGAGACAGTCAGGAACCCATGAAACCAGCTAATGATCCCAGTACAGAGTGTTGAATATTCATGAGGTTCAGCCCGGGTTGAAGTTGTTTGGCAAGAACTGGAAGCACTATTATTAGATTTTGGGGTCTTCTCAGATCCCAGAGTATAATAAATGGATGCCCAGGTAGTCAAAACAACAAATGGCTATACTCACCTTGTCTGACCTCCTCCAGGTCTCCTTGATCAAGCATATGTCTTGATTAGAGATGAGCAAACAGTAAAATGTTCGAGTTTCGATATTCGTTTCGAGTAGCCCCTCAATATTCGACTACTCAAATTGAATATCGAACCCCATTATAGTCTAATGGGGGGAAATGTTCGTTTCAGGGGTAGGCAACGTTCGATCAAATTATACTTACCACGTCCACAAGTGAGGGTCGGGCTGGATCCTCCGAGCAGTCTTCTCCGTGCAGCATCCCGATGGCATCTTCCAGCTCTGAATTCACTCTGCCAGGAATCGGGCCTGGGCAGAGCCGACTGCGCATGTCCGCACTACAAGCAGACATGCGCATTCAGCTCTGCCCAGGCCTGATGCCTGGCAGAGGGAATTCAGAGCCGGAAGACGCCGCAGGGAAGCTGCACGGAGAAGACTTCTAAAGGTAGGAGAAGAACCAGCGTTGATTGGCCGACTGTATAGCATTCGGCCAATCAATGCTGGTTCTGCATCGAACTTTTCCATTTGAATAGTGAGTGGTACTCGATCGAGTATAAGTATTTCGAATACCGTAGTATTCGATCGAATACCTACTCGATCGAGTACTACTCGTTCATCTCTAGTCTTGATGGTGCATGATGTCGACCAGAAGAGGCCTAAATAAGATGCCAGGGGACCAACAGGTGCTCAGGAGAGGTGAGTATAACAGTTTATTTCTACACTACTCCCCTATTCCTGCAAAGACCCCAGAAGCATAATAGTATTTCAGGGATGGCAAATCCCAAAATTTTTGGGTTCAACTTAAAACTGTTGGGAAATTCAAGTTGAACCCGTTTCTAACCAAATCAGTTTGCTCATCCCATATAGCCACCTTATAGGACAGATATTGCATTCACCTTTGTCCATACTTTACCCCATCAGGTTTCTACTGCTTTGATGGGACGAATAAGTCTGAGTTTTTAATGTATTTACTGTAGACAAGGTTGGAATAGCCCACCAGCTATGATACAGTAGTAGGTCAAGCAGAAGACAAATCAATACATTGGGCCAATCACTTGTCACTAGAGTTTACTGTATTTGTTATGGGGTGATTTACCGGATAAATCGGTGGATAAATCGTGATGACCCATTTCCCCTTAGACTTATTATGAAGTTAGTGATAATACAGTATATATGTAAGAGGGGCATTATTCCAGTACTGTGAAGATAAGATAAGATAATCCTGTTTGTGAAGATCCTTTCACCTCTCCAACAACTCTAACTCTGTGTATCTTTCAATAGGCACCTCTCCATTAATTCCAGCATAGTTGGAATTTTTTGCTCTAGCCCCACCATTCCTGAACATTTGGTGCTGTTAGATGCAGCATCTACTATGCTAATTAGGCTCTACTGTTAGGGAGGTGGTCCTTGTCTGTCTGCATCAACCCGAGACTGCCAACCTAACAGTAGATAGTCTAACTAGCATAATGGGTGGGGGCTATAACATTGCTGATGGTTAAGAAAAGGTGTGTGTGGGGGGGGGGAGTAATTCTAACTGTGCCAGAATTAGAGGGACGACGCCTGCTAAAGGCTGCAAAGAGTTAGAGTTGGTGGAGATGGTGAAAGGTCGTTTTTGATGTCTGTTTTATTGTATGTCATCTAGTAATATATCACTGTATACATTATCCCTGTACTGTGACATCAATATGTATATTATCCCTGTACTGTGATGTCACTGTGTGTATTATCCCTGTACTGTGATGTCACTGTGTGTATTATCTCTGTACTGTGACATCACTGTGTATATTATTCTGTACTGTGACATCACTGTGTATATTATCCCTGTAATGTGACATCACTGTGTGTATTATCCCTGTACTGTGACATCACTGTGTGTATTATCTCTGTACTGTGACATTAATGTGTGTATTATCCCTGTACTGTGACATCACTGTGTGTATTATCCCTGTACTGTGACATCACTGTGTGCATTATTCCTGTACTGTGACATCACTGTGTGTATTATCCCTGTACTGTGACATCACTGTGTGTATTATCCCTGTACTGTGACATCACTGTGTGTATTATCCCTGTACTGTGACATCACTGTGTGTATTATCCCTGTACTGTGACATCACTGTGCGTATTATCCCTGTACTGTGACATCACTGTGTGTATTATCCGTCTACTGTGACATCACTGTGTGTATTATCCCTGTACTGTGACGTCACTGACTGTATTATCCCTGTACTGTGACATCACTGTGTGTATTATCCCTGTACTGTGACGTCACTGACTGTATTATCCCTGTACTGTGACATCACTGTGTGTATTATCCCTGTACTGTGACATCACTGTGTGTATTATCCCTGTACTGTGACATCACTGTGTGTATTATCCCTGTACTGTGACATCACTGTGTGTATTATCCCTGTACTGTGACATCACTGTGTTATTATCTCTGTACTGTGACATCATTGTGTGTATTATCCCTGTACTGTGACATCACTGTGTATTATACCTGTACTGTGACATCACTGTGTGTATTATCCCTGTACTGTGACATCACTGTGTGTATTATCCCTGTACTGTGACATCACTGTGTGTATTATCCCTGTACTGTGACATCACTGTGTGTATTATCTCTGTACTGTGACATCACTGTGTGTATTATCCCTGTACTGTGACATCACTGTGTGTATTATCCCTGTAATGTGACATCACTGTGTGTATAATCTCTGTACTGTGACATCACTGTGTGTATTATCTCTGTACTGTGACATCACTGTGTGTATTATCTCTGTACTGTGACATCACTGTGTGTATTATCCCTGTACTGTGACATCACTGTGTGTATTATCCCTGTACTGTGACATCACTGTGTGTATTATCTCTGTACTGTGACATCACTATGTGTATTATCCCTGTACTGTGACATCACTGTGTGTATTATCCCTGTACTGTGACATCACTGTGTGTATTATCCCTGTACTGTGACATCACTGTGTGTATTATCCCTGTACTGTGACATCACTGTGTGTATTATCCCTGTACTGTGACATCACTGTGTGTATTATTCCTGTACTGTGACATCGCTGTGTGTATTATCCCTGTACTGTGACATTGCTATGCACACCACCCCTTCATTAATACATCAATGTGAGCATCTTCTCTGTACTGTTGTATCACCGTGTGCCTTGTTACCATACAATGATCCCATTTTGTATTACAATAAAAGTGATTCTGGTAACAAGGGGCCCTATTCCAAGTTTTTCTATGGGGCCCCATACAGTAGGTACTTGTGGCACCCCTGACCTATGATTACCAGCAGCAACATACGCAATGTTTTTAGCATCCTGCACATTACAACAATCTCTCCCTTCTCTATTCACAGAATACATTCATGTATATAAAGGTGTTCTAAGAGAGAGCATTATATATCTATATTAATAATCATACATCACATATATGGAGCGCTGTGGTCCTTGTAGACACTTAGAGCTTATATTTTACACTGTTTGTGATCATAGAGCAGCTGAAGTACAATATAATATAATATAATATAATATAAAATGATACAATAGGATAAAGAATGTAATGGCTGATAGTAGAACAACAGGTGAGAGCCGCCTCACATTGACATAATATATAATGATCCCATCATATAAAAGCTCTTCACAACTGACTGTACAATCTGTACTTGACATATACAGTACGAATTGGATAATATAAGAGAGCTTATGTTTCACTGTCTCTATACATTCTTGATGGTATTGAACTGATAATAGTTTGCAGTGACACTTGTAGTTAAATGTATATGGTGATGAACATTATGTAGCGGCAGGAATCTGGTATTCACTTTTGACTATCTTAGGCCAGGTTCACATCTGTTTTCGGAGATTTCAAGCAGCATTTTTCTCTCCACGTTTTTCGTGCAAAAAACGAGCAGAAACCACACTGACCTCATTATAGTGTATGGTGTCTGCAAGTTTCCTAAGGTAAACACAGCCCAGAGTTGAAGCTAGTAGGGCCCACACATGTGACAGTAGAGAGATATCAGCGCCAAAACTAACTGCACCAATATCTCTGGCATCCGGGTGCAGGCACTCAAAGCTGACAGTGCTCTGAATTCAGTGTACTGTCAGTAGGGTTGAGCCGATCTTGAGATTTCAGGATCGATTTTAAAATCCGATTATTTTCCAGCCAATCCTAATCATGAAATTTGCTCGATCGCCGATCGGGATCTTTCCCGATTCCGATTGCTCAACCCTAGTCAATGCTTCTCTATGGGACAAGTCACTTTTAGGGTTGAGCCGATCTTAAGATTTCAAAATCCGATTTTCGATCATTTTCCAGCTGATCCCGATCGCAAAATTTGCTTGATTGCCGATCAGCATCCGATCTTTTCCGAACCCGATCATCAACACCAACTGTCAGCTTTCTAGTGATATATAACAATGCCCATCTCCGAGTATATCAAAGATCCTCTTTAATTGACAAACATGAACTATTAACACTTTATTTCCCAAAACATTCTTACTTTGCAGCATTTTCCACACCTGCCTAAAACATTTGCACAACACTGTATACAAAACATGAACATGAAACATGAACTAGTGTACTGTATGTAGTTGTTCTGCAGTGTTTTCCTGCTATAAAGATTAGAAAGTAAGCTACCAGCCATCAACTATTGGCAGACATACAAGGGTCCCCCATCAACTCTCCCTGGCAGCCAACCATGCTTGGGAGAGCCTTCTCCTCCCATACATCTATCGCTGCAGAGATATGTACAGTTATTCCAAAATTCATAATCAAATTGACAAGTGGGTGTTACCATTTGGGGGGGTGACCCTGCACATTGTCATACATGGTCCAATCAGAGCTACCTTGTAGGGACACATCACTGTTGTCAATATATTCAGAAATTTCTAGGAGGAATAACAGAGGAGCAGCATAATGTAAAGTTATAAGAAAACATGCTTCGGAGTTGGAGCTCGTATATAATGTCAGCTTTAATTCTACTATCCTCAGCTGTAAGACCTCCCATTTGTCTAAAAAAATAAGACTACCCGCATAAAGCTTACCTCTCAAGTTCAGGATCTCCATAGAAAGCACTTGAACATTTCACCGCATAGACCGACCACCATTTCTTGTGCCTCACTTTGTACACTTTCCCAAATCCACCCAGAGCTATAGGAGTCCATTCATTCTCAAAGTCCTCCTTCCGAAATTGAGTCAAGTTGCCAAACCGCTCTTCCCCGTCCTCAGCCATGTCGATGAAGCGTCCTTGCACATTTGTCAGGACTTAGGACTGGAGTGTCAGTGAGATCAGTGAGAGCTTATAAAAGTCTTACTTCCTGGATTGAGGGTTACATAGCGAGGGCGGGAACAGCTCGTGTATAATGCAGGTGGAATTCCATCATATGGTGATACTTGTATATACCAGTTTCACAACTGCAATAATCTTATGTCACTACAGAGTGGAAGCGTTAAAACCTCTTGTTCTAGTATTTCTTCACGGGGAAACCTTTAGAGTACAGTAAAGATGATTCACAGTTTACTTATCTGATTTTGTCTTTTGTTACAATAAATGGCTACAAAAGTTCTTTAATTGAATCTGTCAATGATCTGTAGACAGCATGTCGTAAAGCAGTATATATGGCGTAATATATATATATATATATATATATATATATATATATATATAATCATGTGGGCAGTCTCATCACCGATTGACAGATACTCTGTATACAAAAGATTTTGTCAACCACTAAGTAGGACCGCCCACTGGACTCCTAACCCCAATTTTCAATGAATAGATTACAAGGTTCGCTAAATCTTCGACCGGTAAACTAAAAAAAAATTGTGCTCAGAAAATTGCTAATATATATATATATATATATATATATATATATATATATATATATATATAATATTATTATATATCTGTGTGTGTGTGAAGTAGGTTTGATGAGATTGTGAAAGCCCATCTGTCAGTGTCAAGTTGCCGTCTTTAGATTTCTACTCTAGACAAACGATCTTCTCTCTAGACCTTGTCCTAGGCCTCCAAGTGATAAATGTAGTTACATTCAGTTAGAGGTCCAGGTATAGTGAGGTCGGTGTTGGTAGGGATTCATCTAAAGAGGCCACCTTCTCACTAGTGGATGGGCTCTAAAAATGTCATCAAAGTGTGCACTAAGAACCTCATTTTCACAACAAATAATTAGAGATGAGCGAGTACTGTTCGGATCAGCCGATCCAAACAGCACGCTCCATAGAAATGAATGGAAGCACCTGGTACTTCCGCTTTGACGTCAGCCGGACGCTTAACCCCCCGCGTGCTGGCTACGTCCATTCATTTCTATGCGAGCGTGCTGTTCGGATCGGCTGATCCGAACAGTACTCGATCATCTCTACAAATAATCATTTTATTCATATAGTGCTGATATACTCCGTAGCACTTTACAAAGTAGATGGTACATGAACAGAGAATATTAGACGTTACAATGTAACAAAATTATTACTATGTCAAACAATAGTAGTGATACATAAAAGGTAGCATTGAGCAATCAGGATTGGGAAAGATCGGACGCTGGGCGGTCGTGCCCGATCCGACGTCATCTTCGATCCCTCCTTCCTCTTCTTTCTTCTTCCAGTGACGTCCTCCTCTTCTGGATCTTCTCCGCCTTCATTTTCTGTTTTTCCGGTGGGTTGTGTTCAAATCCCACACGTGCGTAGTAGCGCTCCTTCCGGAGCGCTACTGCGCATGTGCCGCCACCATTTTTGTTGTAGTTCTAAGTATTCTTAGAACTACGTGAGCATGCGCAGAACGCTCGCGAACGTCCTCATATCAAGAAGAAAACAAGAAGAAGGCGGAGAAGAGCCAGGACAGGAGGACGTTGCTGGAAGAAGAAAGAAGAGGAAGGAGGGATCAAAGATGACGTCGGATCGGGGATGACCACCCAGAGTGCACGTTCAGGTATCATTTACATATATGTTTTTATAGTTTTATATTAAAACGGGTGGGGGGTTTAAATTTGGATTAAAGGCTATTCACGCATACGTGGGGCTCTAAGTAATCCCTTTGTTAGAATTCCCACCCCCCAATAATGAACAATATGTACTAACCTCATATACATTCCAAATATAGGGAGTGCTTGTATAAAGGACATATCCTACAGAGACAAATATGATATAAATCTTTGGAGTAACCATTGCTCCTTACCACCCGTATCACTATGGCATCGTACTTAGCAATGGAAAGTAGGACGGTGCTATAAGGGGTTAAGCCAGCGCTATCTGTGCATGACCCAAGCACATACCTGCGATATCTGATCATTTTATGGCTGTGTAATAAAAGTGGAAAACAATAATTATGGTTTATGCAGTTATTTACCGATTTTTATTACACTTGCGGCGTGACATTTAACCCAAGACTCAGGAATCCTCAATATCTATTGAATAACTGAAGTCCAAAAATAATACTGGAAACATAAGATATCTGAACTTGTGGATAAACGTCCAATTCATGACCATAAGTACATATCTACAGAGCCCGGAGATGATATAACATAATAGCTTATAAGTACATTGCATAGTTCTGTCTATTTCAGGAACAGATAATAAGATCTATCTAAGGAAACCCTGTCTCTGCTGGCTGCGGCAAGTATTTAGGATCTGCTTAATATGTACAGAGTGCACAATCTGCATGAATTATATGTGTATATTCCGTATTTACTTTCATACGCCAGGTTTCTATTTGGCTATGCTTGGCTGCCTCGGAGCTTCATTACGCCACCTGCAAAAGGGAAAGGGAATGTATTGACTTACAGGGAGTGAGATTTGCAGCTGAATGTATGAGAGAGTGAAAGACATGGCAGAAGAAACTTGCACGTTCATTTTCATGAGCCAGATCGCTATTAGCTGATACTGTATTGTTACTATTGCTCTGCAGTTGTCATATAATAGACATGCTGTCTGTCAGCAGAATATAGGCTGCTCAGGGTGTGCTATAGCATGTATCATAGTAACAAAGCAATGTAGTAGATTAGGTAAGAAGAGGACACAAGTTCATCAAGTCCAACTGATAAGTAGGAAACAGAGGGGAAAAAAAGTCTGCCATTGACTTTAAGACCGGGTTCACACAGAGTATTGTGGCTCGTCATTTGGTATGTACACGCCGTGGGATATTTTGCGGGCCGCAAAATAGTGCCGCGTGTACGGTACCGGCTCCCATCGAAAACAATGGGAGCGTATACGGCCCGCAAAAGATCCCGCGGCGTGTACGTACCAAATGATGAGCCACAATACTCCGTGTGAACCTGGCCTAATGAAATTCCACACCAAATTCTTCACCATTTTACTCCATGTAAATGGACCCTCAGCCTACAGTGTTGCTCCAAATCATGGCAAAGAACCCCAAGAGGCTGATGGCAATTGCCCATATCAGGGAAAACATCTCCAAATCTAGTAAGAATCCTGGATCAACTTGTCTTCTCCAAAAATCTAAAAACTCATAACCTGTAACATTTTTGCTTTCAAGAAAGGCATCGGATCTTGAACAATGGATCCACCATCACAACATCTTGTGGAAGCAACTACCCTTGTTCTCCATTCACTCAATGACCTAACACTTACATCCTCTGTTATCAGAACCTCCCACGCTCGTATACAAGACTTCTCCCGAGCTGCACCACTTCTCTGGAATGCTCTACCCCGGACAATCAGATTAACTCCCAATTTCTACAGTTTCAAACGCAAACTAAAAACACATCTTATCAGACAGGCCTATCACAATTTCTAACGTAAACCCTTCCATACTATAATTAGAATCCCCAAAATTTAACCCTCCTCTGTCCCCGCTCCCACATTTCCCCACATGATATGATGCCATTTCAGGCTAACTCCATAGGTCCAAGCTCCATCCACATGTTACAGGACACCACTAGTGATGGCTCATACAGTTTTATGTTTGTGTAATGACAGTCACCTCTATTACAGAATTATCTGACCCCTGTATAAGCAATGCCGCCCCTGCTACCTCTTGTGTCACCTCCTCTACCTCATAGATTGTAAGCTCTTGTGAGCAGGGCCCTCAGTGCCATTGTGTGAAATGACTTTCTTTGTAATGCATCTGTCTGTATTTGAACCCTACAATTTGTACAGCGCTGTGGAATATGTTGGCGAGATATAAATAAAATGTATTATTATTATTATTATTATTATTATTATTATTATTATTCCCTAGCCTCACTGCTCTTACAGTAAAGAATTTCTGTTACTAGTAAAATGTTCTTTCCTCTAAACATCACTTGTCACTGTCACTGGCCTTGGAGCAATAAGATCATTAGAACTGGATAACTCCAAGTTTGTTGCTATTTCTCCAATGTCTGGCAGTGGTTTTATTCAGTTTTCCTTTTGGGAACACATACAGTATGTTCAGCCAAGAGTTACCTAATGTTTCTTTAGAGGAACATTCCCTTAAACCACAACTCCCTCAAAATGTTATTATCCTGTGGTCTGTTAAAACAACACATGACTCTGATATAGCAGATGGGATAATAGCGCTCTCTTTATTTTTGCAGATGACACCAGCTATGTAGTACAGTGCAGTCTATAGAGGATGTATATACAGTGGGGCAAAAAAGTATTTAGTCAGTCACCAATAGTGCAAGTTGCACCACTTAAAAAGATGAGAGGCGTCTGTAATTTACATCATAGGTAGACCTCAACTATGAGAGACAAAATGAGAAAACAAATCCAGAAAATCACATTGTCTGATTTTGTAAGAATTTATTTGCAAATTATGGTGGAAAATAAGTATTTGGTCACCTACAAACAATCAAGATTTCTGGCTCTCACAGACCTGTAACTTCTTCTTTAAGAGTCTCCTCTTTCCTCCACTCATTACCTGTAGTAATGGCACCTGTTTAAACTTGTTATCAGTATAAAAAGACACCTGTGCACACCCTCAAACAGTCAGAGTCCAAACTCCACTATGGTGAAGACCAAAGAGCTGTCAAAGGACACCAGAAACAAAATTATAGTCCTGCACCAGGCTGGGAAGACTGAATCTGCAATAGGCAACCAGCTTGAATTGAAGAAATCAACTGTGGCAGCAATAATTAGAAAATGGAAGACATACAAGACCACTGATAATCTCCCTCGATCTGGGGCTCCACGTAAAATCTCACCCCGTGGGGTCAAAATGATCACAAGAACGGTGAGCAAAAATCCCAGAACCACACGGGGGGACCTAGTGAATGAACTGCAGAGAGCTGGGACCAATGTAATAAAGCCTACCATCAGTAACACACTACGCCGCCAGGGACTCAGATCCTGCAGTGCCAGACGTGTCCCACTGCTTAAGCCAGTACATGTCCGGGCCCGTCTGAAGTTTGCTAGAGAACATTTGGATGATCCAGAAGAGTATTGGGATAATGTCCTATGGTCTGATGAAACCAAACTGGAACTGTTTGGTAGAAACACAACTTTTCGTGTTTGGAGGAAAAAGAATACTGAGTTGCATCCATCAAACACCATACCTACTGTAAAGCATGGGGGTGGAAACATCATGCTTTGGGGCTGTTTCTCTGCAAAGGGGCCAGGACGACTGAACCGGGTACATGAAAGAATGAATGGGGCCATGTATCGTGAGATTTTGAGTGCAAACCTCCTTCCATCAGCAAGGGCATTGAAGATGAAACGTGGCTGGGTATTTCAACATGACAATGATCCAAAGCACACCGCCAGGGCAACGAAGGAGTGGCTTTGTAAGAAGCATTTCAAGGTCCTGGAGTGACCTAGCCAGTCTCCAGATCTCAACCCTATAGAAAACCTTTGGAGGGAGTTGAAAGTTCGTGTTGCCAAGCGACAGCCCCAAAACATCACTGCTCTAGAGGAGATCTGCATGGAGGAATGGGCCAACATACCAACAACAGTGTGCGCCAACCTTGTGAAGACTTACAGAAAACGTTTGACCTCTGTCATTGCCAACAAAGGACATATAACATAAGTATTGAGATGAAATTTTGTTACTGACCAAATACTTATTTTCCACCATAATTTGCAAATAAATTCTTACAAAATCAGACAATGGGATTTTCTGGGTTTGTTTTCTCATTTTGTCTCTCATAGTTGAGGACTACCTATGATGTAAATTACAGACGCCTCTCATCTTTTTAAGTGGTGGAACTTGCACTATTGGTGACTGACTAAATACTTTTTTGCCCCACTGTAGGTTACAGGCAGACTTGGACGGACTGAGTGTTTGGGCATCCACATGGCAAATAAGGTTCAATGTGGATCAATGTAAAGTTATGTGTCTGGGTAATAATAATCTACATGTAACATATGTCCTAGGGGGAGTAACACTGGAGAGTCACTGGTGGAGAAGGACCTGGGTGGACTTGTAGATCATAGGCTAAATAGGCAGGATATTGTCATGTATTAAAAGGGGTATGGACTCACATGACAGGGATGTAATATTACCACTTTGTAAATCATTGGCCCCATCTGGAATATGGAGTTCAGTTCTGAGCTCCAATCCATAGAATGGATGTCCTAGACTTGGGAAAATGGATTTCTACAGAGGGCCACAAAACCGATAAGGAACATGGAGGATTTCAGGGATGAGGAGAAACAGAAGGAGTTAAATCTGTTTAGTCTGGAGAAGAGAAGTTTAAAAGCAGATATAATAAATCTATATAAATAGCCCATACAAGAAATATAGAAAAAAGCTGTTACATGGAAAATCCCTGAGTCATGCGGACAGGAAAGTAAATTGTGAACTACTTTTCCTTGCAGCATGCACGCGGACCCCATTATAGTCTATAGGGATCCGTGTGCTTTCACTGTACACCGCTTGCAAATGCGTTTGGTAGTCCGTTTAGGGGGTCCCCATGCAGACTCCCCTGAACGGATTACCAACGCAGATGTGAACGAGACCTGATAGGAATGAATGGAGAAACAGATTTCCTACCCACACATGAGAAGCTGTGTTAGTTGGAACTAGAGATGAGCGAACAGTAAAATGTTCGAGGTTTGATATTCGTTTCGAGTAGCCCCTCAATATTTGACTACTCGAATCGAATATCGAACCCTATTATACTCTATGGGGGGAAAATGCTCGTTTCAGGGGTAGGCAATGTTCGATCAAATTATACTTACCAAGTCCACGAGTGAGGGTCGGGCTGGATCCTCCGAGAAGTCTTCTCCTTGCAGCTTCCCCGCGGCGATATCCGGCTCTTCATTCATTCTGCCAGGCATCGAGCCTGGGCAGAGCCAACTGCGCATGCCCGCACTACAAGCGCACTACAAGCGGACATGCGCAGTCGGCTCTGCCCAGGCTTGATGCCTGGCAGAGGGAATTCAGAGCCGGAAGATGCCGCGGGGAAGCTGCACGGAGAAGACTTCTAAAGGTAGGAGAAGAACCAGCGTTGATTGGCCGACGGTATAGCATTCGGCCAATCAATGCTGGTTCTGCATCGAACTTTTCCATTTGAATAGCGAGTGGTACTCAATCGAGTACGAGTATCTCGAATATCGTAGTATTTGATCGAATACCTACTCGATCGAGTACTACTTGCTCATCTCTAGTTGGAACGTCTTATTGTTGGCCATGAGACAGAGTTGAGGAAGAGAAAAGAGAAGATTAAAAATACAAAAATACAGTCACTACTGAGAAGATTACCTTGTCTTGCGATTTTTTTTATTTTTTTTAAATTGGCTAAAGTATAAAAACTTTTTAAGGCTATGGCCTCAAGTTGCAGAAATGCAGCTTTTTTGTTGCCGATTTTGATGTTTTTTTTCTAAAGTGCGGACTCGCTTGAAAAGGAATGTAAAATAAGGAAGGAAGCTCTTAGATGTTTCCCTCCTGTCAAATCCGTTCTTGACTTTGACTAAAAAAAATGGAGTAAAATCTACAAAAAAAAATCTGCATTTCCACAATGTGGGGCCCTAGCGTTAGGCTAAAGCTCAACATTGTGGAAACGCAGCTTTTTTTGTTACAGATTTTGTTGCGGATTTTTGAGCCAAAGCCAAGAATGTCTCCAAAAGGAATGGAAAATGTATAGGAAATCCCTTTACTTCTCCTTTCTGCTCAATCCACTCCTGGCTTTGGCTCAAAAAACGCAACAAAATCTGCAACTAAAAAGCTGTGTTTCTGCAACGTCGAGCTTTAGGCTTTTATTTTTTTATTTATTTCTTTTTTTCTTTTTTCATTTTTCTCCCTTCTCTATTGCTGTATACGGTACTTCACCAGTTCTATATGTAAGGGTAAGACAGTTACAAGGCTATGTACTGGCTACCACGTCAACCCTTCGTATCTCATTGGGAGGGGCAAATTGTCATCATGTCTCCCATTGAAATCAATGGTCGCTGGTCATTTCTCTTTTCTGCGAGGTGTTTCTGCCCAGGGCCGGCTCCAGGTTTTTATGGGCCCTTGGGCGACAGAGCCTCAGTGGGCCCCCTTGTAAAGGAGGCGGGGGAGTCGAGACACTGTGCGTTGCAGATGAAGCGAGTGACGTCATGCAGGAGTGTGGCGTCACCAACGCCATACCTCCCAATCTTTTAAAGAGTAGAAAGAGGGGCAAAATGTGCAAGTTTAGCTCCACCCACTTTTATGTTGATTCCACCCATTCTCATTCATTTATTATGTGCTCCCACACAGTATAATCCTCCTACAGTCACCTGTAAATTATATGCCCCCCTCCATCTCTCCCCCAGTTTCATATACACCCTTCCTCTGCCCCCAATTTCATGTCCCCCCTCCATCTCTGTCCCCAGTTTCATCACGTTCTCCCCCTTCTTCTGCCCACAGTTTCATGTCCCCCGTCTCTGCCCCAGTGTCATGCCGTTCCCCCCCTCCCCTTCATTTGCCCCTTCAGTTTCATTGGGCCCCCTCCATCTCTGTCCCCAGTGTCATGCCGTTCTCTCCCCACCCCCTCCATCTGCCCCAGTGTCATGCTGTTCCCCCCTCCCCTTCATTTGCCCCCCAGTTTCTTTGGGCCCCCTCCATCTCTGTCCCCAGTTTCATGCCGTTCTCTCCCCACCCCCTTCATCTTCTCCAGTGTCATGCCGTTCCCCCCCTCCCCTTCATTTGCCCCCCAGTTTCATGGGCCCCCTTCATTATGTTCCACCTTAATATGTAATACAAAACAAACACTTACATTCACCTTCTATCACTCACCTTCCATCGATCCCCCGACGCTCCTCTCTCTCTCCCTCCAATCACATACGCGATGCAGGAGCTGTGAGATCAGCTCCTGCTTAGCTCCGGCCCGGCTTGCGTGTGTAGACGTGATGCGATGACGTCATCGCGCCTACACACGCAAGCCGGGCCGGAGCTTTAAAGCAGGAGCTGATCTCACAGCTCCTGCATCGCGTATGTATTCCAGCTCATCGGCGGACGGACGCCGATGAGCTGAAATTGTGACAGGCAAGTGCCGGGGGGCCCCCAGAGGCTCTGTGGGCCCCGGCACTTGTCCGACTATGCCGTGCGCTGACGCCGGTCCTGTTTCTGCCCTTTCTTCAGGTGGATCTCGTGGCTGGTTCAGCCACGGACGTCCATCTGAAGACACTCCATCACGACTAGGCCAATGCACTGTAACGGCATCTAGTCGTGCCTACCGTTTTTTTGGTCCCGAATCTGAGGAGGCCTACGTGTCAAATTCTGCACCAAAAAACCCCGTCTGAACCCAGCCAAATAATACAACCAGAACTCAGAGCCAATGTAGCAGGAATATCTCTGTACTGAATATTAACTACATGTTCAGTGCAATATAATCTCACAAAGCATTAGGGGGTAAATGGGTCAGACATTGATTTACAAAACCGTCTAAAAAACCTTCTCTGAAAATAACAAGTGAGTTAAGCCTTAACCTTCCGTCCTCTCACTGTTATTATGTGATACATTGCACCACCCATTTATTTCCGCACATATTGTGTCTAAACTGACCATGGAAAGATATATCCTTGTATCCTTTTGTGATTTTCCAATATGTTGAGTCCATTAACAGTGAACAAGGCCAAAAGTAACCAGTTCCCTTTGTGATACAGATGATGCAGCCAATACTTGTTTATGGAAAATTACTTTTTATTGAAATTGAACATTATTGTAGGCGCCGTCATGTAGATGTGACACAGATCAAAGCTCTTTTGCCTTTTAAGTGGACTTCTCATTGTATACTCGGCCATTCTGAATGGATGTTCTGTATATGAATGTATACGCATTATAGGAATGATTTACCATCAATAGTGTAACCTTCTTCAGTCACCATTAAAAACATGAACACCAACATCAAAAACATCAACTTTGAGGATTTATAAAAATCTTCAAACCTTATAATACCCTGAAGATTCCTGTAGATCTGTGCATAATATATACATATTACTGTTTTAAAAGGGCTCTATCATTTGGAAATCATGTTTTTGGATAGTGATATGCCTGAATAGCCTCAAAAGGCTATTCAGGTGCTGCTAGTAGATTTTGAAAAGACCCCCCCCCCCCATTTTGTTGCATACCGATATACAAATGAACCTCTCCGTGTACCCTGGGCGCTCCCCAAACCATTGTGTACCCCACTGCGTAATACCTTTATAACACCCCCTCCTTTGCTTGTGCTCCTGTGATGCCCTCCTCCTCTGTAGGTGTAACCGTCTCCATTCTCTGTAGCCTCGATTCTGTGCTTTGAAATTTCGAGCATGCTCAGTAATACTCCCTTGTGAGCACTACTGCACATGCCTGAGCGCCATTTTCTTGTGGACAATGAATGAAAGCGCACAAGAAAATGGCGCTCGGGCATGTGCAGTAGAGCTCAGAAGGGATCGAGACTACAGACTACGAGACTACAGACAATGTAGGCGGTTACAGCAGTGTCCCCGGGCACTTGACATCACAGGAGAGTGCCAGAAACTGCAATGAGGTCCAAATGAGGTAACAGAAGGTGAATATGAATATTGTTTTTTATTTTTTTCATGTCCCTTGCACCTTCGTTATATTTTGTGATCTGAAAAAACGTTAATCCGAAGTGAATCACCATTTGATCGGTTAGTATAAATACAAACAATTTGGGATATTTTGGAAGACCTGCTTGTTACGAGCCAAATCACCTACATCTAGTCCAGACCACTTTCTTTGACTTGAGCCAGAGTAGTGAACCACTAGCGAAGATCAGCTCCTCCTCTGGTGCACCCAGTACAGTAGAAAGGCACTTCACTGGGGCAAAATATTTCATATGCCCTTCCGCAAATGCACACACCTAGAACTAAGTACTGGGGTGTGATCCAGACCACTAATACAGTAGGCGAAACAACTTTGGCTGTGAGGGGAAATTGTTTCAAACCTAAAACTTCTAACCTCTGTGAGAGAGTGAAGGGTGTGGTCTGGGAAGAAAGGTATGTCCCAGCCAGGCAGCTAAAGGGTGTATGGTAAAGACCCACACCAGGGAGGTCAGCTGACTAATCAAGGCCTGATAGTCTGCGTGTGAGGACTAGGAGTGTGGCACCACATTGACAGAGCTGACCTGTCCAGACCAAATCTACAGAGCAGGTACTGTACCACCCGTTGTTGTTGCCAAGGTGGGAGTCTGGTAGCCAGACTTCTGTATAAGGCAGGGAAAAGTTTGTGTTTAGATTAGTTCTCAGCTGAGAAGGGTTTTGTTTTGTTTATTTGTGCCTTTGCAAAGGCAACTAATGCACTGCAAGTGAATAAAGCCTGAACTTGTGTGCTACCCAGTGTCTGTGGCCCTGTTTCCTGCACTGCTACAAGCATCTACCTGAGCGATTCCCCACACACCCCTAACCCTGCTAACCCCTAACCACCATAGGGCTAGAACAGCAGTAAAGTGTTAAGGTCAGATGTACAGTCAAGAGACCTACATCTAGAACATTCTTCTTCAGACAAGTATCTCACTGTAGAAGCGCTTAGTAAAGACATTATTACAGGAGCTTAAGATACATTCACATGTACATTGCCTGGCCCAAAAAAAAGTCCCGTTGTGCAACAAGGTACCACCCCAAGGGGTTCCACCCCTGATATAATTATGAACTGTTCATGACAGGAATTTGCATATATTCTTGAATATATATAATTGAGCTGTAGCCTGTCAAGTGCAGATCAAAATTAAAGGTGTGAAGTGATGTCTACCAACGGAAGATCTACCAGAGGAAGAGATGTTAGTGCCTTCAAGAAGGGGCAAGTCATTGGATTGCATCAGGCCAACAAATCGACCAAGGAGATAGCCGAAGTAACTGGTATCGGACAGAGAACTGTTCAGCGTATCATACGAGCATGACGAGATGGTGGAGAACCCCCCTCCAACCGTGGAAAGTGTGGGCGTAAGACTATACTCGAAACTCAAGGTCGTAGGTCCCTAAAGCGACTGGTGAAGAATAACCGCCGGAAAACCACCTTTGAGCTCACACAGATGTTCAACTCAACGGAGCGACACATTTCGGAGCGAACAATGCGATGAGAACTCAAAGGAATGGGTCCCAACAGTTGTGTCGCCACATGAAAGCCATTGGTGACAGAGACCAACAGACGTCGGCGCCTGTCGTTTGCAAGAGACCACAAGGATTGGACCCTAGAGCAGTGGAGAAAGGTCATGTGGTCAGATGAATCACGTTTCACATTGTTCCAGAGTGATGGTCGTGTCCGGGTGCGACGAGAAGCACACGAAACACTGGAATGTGCTGGAAAGGAACCTGCGCTGTCACTCACCACCCCCAACAAATCTGCGTAACCTGGGCTCCCTGATACTCAAGAATTGGATCAAAATCCCTGAGTCTACACTACAGAACATTATAGACTCCATGCCAAGACGATGCGTGCTGTTATACGTGCTCATGGTGGCCCAACTAAATATTAACACTCACGACTTTTTTTTGGCCAGGCAGTGTAGCATTGTAGCATTTTTCTAGGTACTGTATTTTACATAATGTAACATGTTTCTAGAACAATTCCATTTACATTAGTCATCTCTTTCTCTAAGAATACCTTTATAAGTAACATACTTGCTGCAGAAATCTCTGTGGCTGAAAACCTATTCCATTCGTCTTGTGACTATACCTTTAGTTGACTAATGTGCATAGACCTGTCATAGAAACAAGGCTCTTACAAGTTAGTTAAAAATACTTAAAAAATTCCCAGTCCACCCACACTGTCCCGATCTTCCTGCGGCACTTTGTGTTATTGTGGACAAGGAAATGAAATTGTTCTTATATGTCTAACAAATCCGCCTCCTATAGTCTATTTCTAGAACTGATCGAGCTCCTTCACCTTGTGAGCAGTCGCTGTGTTACACAATCATCTGTAGGTTTCATCCAGCAGGTGATATAATTATATCAGCGAGACGTCCAAGAAAGTCGCAGGAAGTTAGTCTGCCGTATATATAATTAGCACGATGTTTAGTTCACCGATACCTATTACAGATATATAAAGGATACAGCGGATACAAAATTACTTGTACAGTCAGTGGAAAAAAACACAAAGCTCCAAAAGAGAAGTGTTGGAGTGGAATGATGATATAGGGAAGTTACATTATTAAATTCATTTATTGGGGAAATCTGTGCAATTGAAAGGAAGCCTGCACCATGCGTAGTAGGGGATACATTTGGTAACTGGGTAGGACAAGTAAGTGTTGCAATTTGGTGGAGACATTCCCGGAATACCCTTTTCTGTATGTGGGTGAGCATTATTCTGCTGAAAAATTCAATTTGGAAGCCATTCCATGAGAGCAGGTCTTCCACATGTGGCTACATGATGTCCTACACATATCACTGAGCTATTAGTCCCTAGTATAACTACTAGGGGTGACCGACTGTCCTATGTGATGGCTCGCTAAATCAACACACCAGCAGTTGAGGCACTGTGTTGCTTCCTAGCAAAAACAGGATTGAAGTACTCACCCCGAGTCCTCAGATCTCAAACGTAACCTGGATAAGGTTCCAATCTGTAGCAGTCCTGGTTTCTCATTCCCAACATCACTACAAACAAATTAATGGTAGCTGGCTGTCAATGGTAGGACCAGTAATGGATGCTGTAAAACCAAATTGTCAAAATAAAGATAGGGGTGTGTAGTGCAGGGATCACCTGTGTCTGGATGGTGGACAAGGACAATGTGGGAGCTGTTTGTGGTTGTTGGTGGATCAAACCATCCTCTTTGCTGGTGGTCTTTCTGGAGCCTTTTCGCCATGGGTGCACGCCCTCACATAACCCCTTCTCCAGACACTTCACAGTCACAACGGTTTAGATAGCAGGACATTCATCTCTGAGTCCAATGATGCGCCCCTCTTAAAGTTTGTCACCAGTCTATGGGGTCCTTTCACTCACTAAAGAGAATCCTAGATTCTTTGTCATACCCCTGGTTACAGATTAAGCAAATGTTAACTTGATATTTGCTGCATTAGAAGCCATTGAATTGAGTGGTATATAACGTGCTAAATGTCAGATGCTGCATCCTAATACATCTCTTTACTTCTTGCGTTCCTGTCCACAGCATGTCCTGTTTCCTATAAATACTATAATTCTCTACCCTGTAACTTGTGAAGGAGAACAATCTCCCCACATGTCTTAGATCTGCCCACTCTTCCTCTGATCTTCTCCTTCTCCATCCTCAGCTATAATCCCCGCTCTGTATGCCTGCTGCAGGTCAGGGGATGTGCTCACATTATCGCCTGCCGAATGCGCAGCAATGTCTTATTCTATTACAAAACAGAGATTATTGTCATGTTATGTTGGCCATACGTATAATATTATGCCCTGACAGCTGCAAGCACAGGCACCCTAGGGTTAAGGAAATTGGCCGCTCTTGTAGATGAGCACCACTGCTGTCCTGCATCCTCCATGGCGTGAACCAGGTCAACGTGGGCCTGGATGAATATAATAATGATAAGAATATAACAAGATATAGGAACCAGAGTGTTTTGGTATCTGATGTTGATCCAGAGACTTAGTCCAATTGTGACAAATAGAACTGGGAAGGTTTTTATGTTCTTTGATGGGGAAATTGGGATCAACCTCATGGGAACTTTTGCCTTCGTCTGTATCAACTGGCAGGTTTATAGGTTGGACTGTATGGACTTGTGTCATTATCCAACCTTATATACTATGTCACTATGTTATTATGGAGGCAGTAATGACAGTACACCCCCCCAACCTGCAGGAGATATACAAATACACAGCACAGATATATATACTATATACAGCCCCCTATCTGCAGGAGGCATAGAGACATGACAAAAATATATATACTCTATACAGAAATATATACACTTTATATATATATTAGCACTTTGCAATCAGTTTTTTCAGGTTATAGGAACAGAACGGTCCTTGGGTTGTTCCATAATGCAGTCACATAATCTCTCTGAAAGGCAAGAGTAGAATTGCATTGACCCTTCACAATGTGCACTCATACACAGCGCAAATCACCATTGCCTGCACTCTTTAAAAGAAATAATTGCCATATCTTTTCCGAGCCCCTCGCATCTAATGTGATGATGCCTAGTAAAAAGAAAGTAAAAGTACTCTGCACAATGCCCTTCACATCTCTGAGCAATCCAGGTAAGGACAAGGGGTTAATTCTTATTAGATGCTTTAGTTGATCTTTCCATCGTAAGTGCACTTAGAGAAGACACATTTCTGGAATAGGAAAATCACTTTGAGTCGTGCATTCTGGAGAATTATATAACAGTGTAGACAAAGGCATAACACAAAGCTCCTGGGTCCCAATGCATAATCTGTAGTAGCCCCCCAGATGGAATGTATTGTTTATAGTGTTCAACTCCTCATATTGGGATGAGACGTTTTATGGGCCCCTGAAGTCTCTTGGGTCTAGGTGTGACTATTAGGTTATTCCCCTTGGATTTACTCCATTTATTGTGATAAATCACATATGGCTCACAGAGGTATATACAGCAGGTTATACCCCCTTCCCAGTCCCATTCTGTGGCCCCATAACATTGTCTGCTATTCGAGCATATCACTAAACACTTCCAGCCATATCCATTCTCCTTGGAATAATGCGAACCACAATGTCCCCATAGCATATAGTTCTAGCCACAGCACTGCCAATACATGACTAGCAAAATAGCCCTAATAGCAGAACCCAATAGACTGCCAGCCCCATATCATCACATAGCATACTACAACTCAGAGAACTCCCGTACAATACGAATAACTTAGTTCCTGATATAGGACCATCCATAGAGCTCACAGTGCCAAGTACGGACGACCCTAATCGGCAGCCACAGAGTTTGTACACTGTCTACCAATAAGTATTTGGGCACCCATGCAAATGAAGATATGTGCGGTCGTGATGTACGTCACACCATCCGCCGTTAAATAGGAAACAGCATTGGCATTAGTGCATTGGCATTAGTCAGATTTAAGATTCTACAAAGTGCAGAGTTGTCCGATTTCGAGAAAGGGGTAATTGTGGGGATCACAGAAATGGTCGATCCTTAAGGGACATAGCAAGCGAACTGAATTACCCAAAATTGACAATAGCCTATATGATTACAAAGTGGAAGGTGAACAGTGATTGTCGGAATGTGCCCCGAGTCAGCAGACCCCTGAAACTGGAAGATAGAGACTGAGAAGTGCTGGCCAGAGAAACCGCAGCCAACTGATGGCTCACATACACCAGGAGTGTCACCAGGTATCCGGGAGTATTGTGTCGCTCAATCCCATCCGTAAGGAAACATCTGCTGGGTTCTACCAACTATTGGATATGAAGAAATGTTGTTTTTCTATTCTACCACCAGTGTCCAAATACTTATTGGTAGACTGTGTATTGTAAGGAAGTTCACATAAAGTACCACTTGCTGCTTATAACACTCCCTATTGACTACCACATGGCACTAGAAGATGTTTGCTCTACAGAAGTTCTTTTCAGAACTTACACATGCCATACTGAATATATGAAGATGTCTTCTCTTACCGTACCTCAGATTTGGTCTCCAATTTCTGATGTTCAATGCAAAATGGTGACGTGCTAGCAAAATCCTTGACAGGCTGCAGTCCACAGCATAACCACTAGGCGGCCACAGATCGTCACATGTAGAATAGACATCTTGTGACAGAGTATCGCAAAACAAGTTGTTTAGTAAAGGTGGTTGGGACACGAATATCTGGGCATGTGTAGTCAAGAGGAAAGGCAAATTGTAATTGCATATGCTGTCTACAGATCTACAGTGGTCTAATAATGTGGTGACAACTTTTTTTGGCAATTAAATACTTGTAACATTTTTCTAAGCATGATGAGGCAGTGTAACCTTGAAGTTCCATTTTTGCGTTAGAACAGTAGGGGTTAACAACCAACCATACTATTTCCTCCTTGGATAGCAGGTTACAAGGCATCCTGGAGAAAGGTTACCCGTCTGCCAGGGAAGATGGCACAGTACAGTATACCATCATCTGCAGATCAACACTTCCAGAATATAATAGCTAGTTTCAGTGAATGATAATTTGGCATCTTCCTGAGAATGAAATAGATTTCTTCTGAGAAGAGTTTCAAATTGATCTGACAAAAGCTTTTCCTGAGCTCCGGTGTTCAATTCTGTAAGTCGAGGCCAATTCGGAGACATATAATGACGCTATTATGGAGCATACCTTCAGTCAGAGGGAATTAGAATAGTAGATACCTTATGAGACATTGTAATATGTCATTGCAGAAGCCATTCTCTTAGCTTCATATAACCTATAAAAAATGTGTGCCTAATATGCAATAGACAATCCTCACCTCCAGGAATGGCCTGTGCAAATTCTCTGATGGCTCCCATTATGATTAGGATGGCACACCTTCACCTTCCCAAAAACCAAGATGGCGTAGCTGAACCTATGTGACCTTGCTTGTTATTACCGTGAAGGTTCTAATCATGTAATGTATGAAAAACATTGTTATCCTTAAAAGTTGAATGCTAAATATAGTTGTTTATGTTTGAAACTGGAATACAAGATGGTGCCTGCACCCGGGATAAGACCCCATTGTATGCAAGTAACACATGCTTGGCATGCTGCCAGAAGATATATGGAACTGCTTAAATGTTCTTCTTTGTGTGATTGAGATTAGACGTGAGGAAGTAGTGAAATATTCGAGATTCGATATTCGTTTCGAGTAGAGTCTCAATATGCAACTAGTCGATTGAATGTCGAATCCCATTATAGTCTATGGGAAAAAATGCTGGTTTCAGGGGAAGCCACTATTCGACTAAAGGAGAGTCACCAAGTCCACGAATAGCAGGAGGAGAGTGTTTAGGAGGAGCGCTGTGCAGTTAAAGAGCACGGACCCCATTATAGTCTATGGGGTCTGTTCACTTTAACTGCACAGCGCTTGCAGTTGCGCTGATATTCCTGCGGACTCCTTCTGGACGGGAGGCAAGCACTAATGTGAACCGGCCCCTACTCGTCCTGCAGAACCAGCATTGATTGGCTGAATGCTATACAGTGTATAGCTGGTTCTGCAGCAGGTTCGTCCTTGCTAGTCGGGAGAGCTGGCAGCTTGCATTTATGCTGGAGCTGACTATTTCTCATAGGAATGAATAGACCAGCGTTGATTGGCCAGTGTACAGCATACGCCAATCAACGCTGGTTCTGCTGGAGGCTCGTCTGTGAGGAGGCGGAGTCTAAGATCAGACCACAGAAGTCTCCATTGTGGTCCAATCTTAGACTCCACCTCCTCACAGACCTCCGGCAGAACCAGCGTTTATTGGCCGAATGCTATACACCAGGGGTGCCCAATACGTTCATCGTGATCTACCGGTCGATCGCGAAGGATGTATGGGTTGATCACGGGATGCAGCCAGGGATCCCCAGTGTCTGCAGGCCCCACCCCGGAGATGACTCTCAGCCTGCGCTGTGAACAAGCACTCCGGACACTTGCAGGCCGGGCAGCAGCAGCTCCGGGGGATGATGCGCTCCCCGCTCTTAGGGATGAAGGGAGCTGGGGTGCTGCTTGTTCACAGCGCAGGCTGAGAGTCACCTCCGGACACTGGCAGAGATGATTCTCAGCCTGCGCTGTGAACAAGCAGACACCGGAGAGCTGTCTCCTGCTCTCACGCTCTGCCCAAAGCCCCACCGCTGGCCACGCCCAGCCTGCCCACAGGCCCCGCCCACAAGAAGTGGGTAGTAAATCTTATCCCTTGGTCAGTTTATAAAGTAGCTCACATGCTGAAAAAGTGTGAGCACCCCTGCTATACACTGTATAGCAATCGGCCAATCAACGCTGGTCAATGCATTCCTTTAAGAAAAAGTCAGCTCCCGCATAAACGCAAGCTGCCAGCTCTTCCGGCTAGCAAAGACGAGCCTGCTGCAGAACCAGCATTGATTTACCGAATGCTATACAGTTATAGCTTTCGGAAAATCAACACTGGTTCTGAATCGATTTTTTCCTGCGAATAGCGATATTATTCAAATACCTACTCGATGGAATACTACTTGCTCATCTCTAATTGAGATTTGCTACACCAATCTGGAAATAACATAAGGATTTACACTTTTCTTATCTCTCTTCCTTCGTCTGCTGCTATTTAATCCTTATGTTGTCTTAGATAAACTGTGTCATTGCACCATTGCACATTCTCTTGCCTGAGAGAGGAACTAATACCAACATTGTGAGTGGTGTCATTTCCTTATTGCTGGCACTCAGCCTTACTAATTAGGACAACTACAGTTACCCAGCATTACTTCTCATTTGGTCATAAACACGGCCTTAGACCTTACCATTACTAGAACTTGTAACTGTATAAAGACTGTCAAGTTAAACTTTGTTATATCTATACATAACTCATATTTACTAGGGCACCAAAACAAAAGGAACTTAAGGACCAAGCAGTGGCCTCAGCAGTCACTGGGGAGGAATCAGGGACATATGTAAATTATTTCACTGACCCCTCTCCAGCAACTGATGAGGCTTGTGATTGGTCTAAGTAATCATGTGGGCCTCCCACCTCTGAGCCATGGAGTCCAGGAACAAAAGGCAAAGTTCTGAACCGTACAATGGAGAGTATGACGTTTTTGTTTTACAACCACAACCAACCCTAAGTTTGCTGTAATTACGGAACTACCCCTTTAAATCTAGAATTAGGTCTACATAGTGGATTTGGAACTACGTAACTAAAAAAAACCTGACCTCTAAAATGTATCTACAAAGAATTAAAAAAGTTAAACTTTTGTCTTAAAGGGTATTATCTGGGAAATTAAATGTCCAAAAGATTTAGGTCCCACCTCTAGGTGATGCACTTACCTTGAGACCAGAGGCCCCTTGTCTGCAGGTGTAGGGACTGGAAAGGAGGCTGCACATGCGGGTACAGTACTCACTTCTATGGTAGTTCTGAATATAGAAATACCCATAAAGTGTAACTGGTTCTCCAGGTAGTATCGTGCTGCTGGTATGCCATGTCGTATTTCTCAGTAATTTGCCTCTCACTCCCCATTTAGTATTTTTTTTCGTCCATAGCTATACTCCCTTCCAAGTCTGCAAAATTCCTCAGTAAGTCAGATGAGGGTTAGACATATTTTATCTGATATCTGCTCACGTGGGAGTATGACTGTGTTACTGGTCATTGTGTACGTGTGTGAAGTCACATATTGAACATTTGCAGGAGTGCCACATGATAAAGGATAAGGACATGGGAGTGGGGTGCATGCACACCAGATAGGGGCTCAGTCCGTATTCACCAGATTCTAAATTCAGATTTTTAATAGTAGCGGCCTTCGGGCTAGGGGCAGCACTGCAAGGCTAGGGGCAGCACTGCAAGGCTAGGGTGGGCAGTAATACAATTGATTACATAGTGTCTTAAAGAGAGTCTGTCACCAGAAACCTGAAGATAGATAGGTTACAGTCACCTGTCTCTGTTGATGAGATATTTCCTTATTTGTCAAAATGCAATGGTGCTCTTTGGAGCAATGTGGGTGTTGTCATTGCTCCAAAGAGTAATGACAACACCCTCTTTCATTGCTTATCGCTCCACCGCCTGACACCAAATTGGAATTATGGTGCCTAGGAACAGGACCTTGTTTCCACTTTAACTCTACTACAGTGGATTGAAAGTTGCACATCTATTGGCAAAGATAGTTGGCAGGTCACCCTTATGAAGCCCTCTTTTAAAATCCTTCCTACTCTCATGCCTGTTGCTTCTGGATGGCAATCCATAGAATAGCTCAACAACTTTTTTGACAGTTGTTCCCATTTTTTGCCCCTACCTTTCCCTAAGCCTTAAGCCCACTAACTTCTAATGTGCTGAACACAAATTATTCAAATACACTCTGATGGCTACACAAATCCACATTGCCTTCAACTGGAAGCGGCCTTGCCTCTTGTTGACCGATGTTGTTTGATGAGTTGACATTATAATGCTCCATGCAAAACATCAATGCTTCCATCTCTTATCCACTCTTTTACAGAGTTTGGTTGCCCTACTTTAATACACTGTCTACCAATAAGTATTTGGACCCCTATGGTATAATAGAAAAACAACATATTCCTATACAATAGTTGGTAGAACCCAGCAGATGCTTCCTTATGGATGGGATTGTTCGACACAATATTCCCAGATACCTGGTGACTCCTGGTGTATGTGAGCCATCAGTTGGGTGCGGTTTCTCTGGCCAGCACTTGTCGGTCTCTATCTCCCAGTTCCGAGGTTCTGCCAACCTGGGGCACATTCCGACAATCACCGTTCACCTTCCACTTTGTAATCACATAGGCCACTGTCGATTTTGGGTAATTCAGTTCACTTGCTATGTCCTTTAAGGATCGACCATTTCTGCGGTAACCCACAATTACCCCTTTCTCGAAACAACTCTGCACTTCGTGGCATCTTGCATGCGACTAATGCCAATGCTGTTTCCTATTTAATGGTGGAAGGCGTGACGTACATCACGACTGCAGATATCTTCATTTGCATGGGTGTCCAAATACTTATTGGTAGACAAAGTAGGTCCAATGTCCCTTCCATATCGTTACAAGTTTATTATGTCACAGAATTGAGTGCAAGGTTCACATCCCTTCTCCTAGGTAGGGTCCTCCACCCATCTTACCCCCTGATCTTTGTAATATGGCACTACTCTACCCCTTTGTGTTGGTTATTGGTTCTTACACCTTTTTATCTCCTTTCCTTCTTGTATGCGTGCTACATTAACTTCTCGCATTAAGTTTTTGTACTGATCTTATGACTGTCCTGTCGTTCGGCTTATATTCTGTAATTTTTTAATTAATACCTTTGAAGCTATATATGCTTGACCCATGCTAAGGCAAAATTGTATGGTGTAATTGTCACTCTTTAGAGAAAGTTTATGAGATTACAAAATTAATTTATACATTTTGTATTCCTGTCCATGGCATATTCCTGGTATTAATAAAATTAATAGGTTGTTTGTTTCTGAAAAACATATTATATGGGCATATCTACACCGTACATAAGTATTGAATTAACATAGTTATTAAATAGCCATAATCTAACTAGCTTGTATTACAAAGATATAGTATCCTAATCATTCCTCGTGTTAGCTAAATGCGATCGTGTCAGGCTGGATTAATAGGCTTGTCTTATCTGTACCCTGCCTTGGATATTATTCACACTGTATACTTACGCTCATTATAGATGTCTTATGAAACAATACATACTAATAAGCTCTCACATTCTTGAGCAAACTAACCTAAATTCTGTATGTATGGTTAGCGGAATAAAATATACTTAATACTATGGACAAACAGTGAGAACAATAATATCAATAGCCTAATAGCGGCCATCACCGTGCCGCCTGCTGTGCCGCAGTATTGTATCTGTTATAGGAACATGTCAAGCGATAGCATCAATGAAGGTCTGCCGGGCAGAATACATGCGATGTCTCCATTCATCATAATCGTATTTACCATAAGTGCCACCAACATTATCCTGGAGATAAAGAGATCTTGGATGTGATGGATGTGATGAAAATAGAAGCCATTGGTGCTGAAGATTTTCAGAAAAAGCAAACAAGTGAAATGTTGGCCCCATTGAAACAGAAGGTGACAGCTCGCCGGAACGTCGCAGATGCATTTATTTTTCTCACTTAGATGCACAATAAGTTCTGTTGTTACTGTCACCGTTCTGGGTGGAAAACTGTTTCAAAACACCATCTTTAGGCCCCAGTGGGCCACAGCCAAAAAGCGCTGCAGAAAAAAACCATTGTGTTTCACAATATGGGGGCCCGGCCTTAAAGAGAATCTTTCACCACCTCCATCTACTCCAGTTCTTAGTATCTGTTAATAGGCACCGCTCTACTGATTCTGGCACAGCTGGAATTTTTTCTCTAGCCCCCACTGTCCACGAGTAATTGGTGCAGTTATTTTTGGTGCCTGATATGCTATTTAGACTGTGTACTGTCAGGAGGGCGGTGTCAGGCAGGAGCAGATAAGGGGTGTGAGCCTGAGTTCTGACACTGGCTGCCTTTGATTGGAGCCTGGATCCGCATCAAAATCGGGATCAAAAAACCGCCTCCCATTGAATGTAATGTGACCCAGTCATTTCCTTTTTCCACCACCTGCCCTATCAAGCGACCTTCCCTATCCTGACACGGCTTCTGCAGCAGAAACCGCCACGGCATCCGCGTCAAGACAATCCCTCCAGACTAGGCCCATTCATTTGGGCCTAGTCCAGAGTGGAAAGCCGCGGCAGGCGTATTTTGATTCAGATTCTGACGTGGCCAAGCCCTTAAAGGAATAGAACCCTAGGGGTTTGATGAATACAGCTCCTGTCATATTTACATACTCAGAGAAGGGTTAATAGCATTATATTGACATACAGTATTACTACAGCATCATTTCATCATCACATCTGTTGTAAAGAGAATCTTTTATTCGTCTTCCAGTGACTCCTCTGTTTAGTTGTTTTGTAGATTTTTTTCAATTAACTTTATTAACAATATGATACAGACAGACTACCATATTACAAAACATCTAGAGACAAACAACCATGTAAATGCACAGTAAAGTAGTTACAATAGAGATTTGCCCGATGCATCCTGGGTGCCAATTAAACATATGAATGAAACCGATTTGCTTACTAAATTCCAGGAATCACATGACGTGTCACATGACGCCATGTTTAGTCCTATTCTGCTAGCCCATGGATATAAGTTATTACACAGAACTAATTCCTCGGTATTCCATGTGCAGATAGGGGTCTGCACTAAATTTCAACCCCTTCCCACCAGCATTATTTTATGATTTTTGACTCCCAGCTTTCCAAACCCCATAGCTTTGTTATTTTTCCATTCACAGAGCCATATTAGAGCCAAACTGTTCTCCGTAATGGCGCCATTTACTATTTTGTACAATGTACCGGAAATCCGGGAAATGATTCAGAATGGGGAATGGAGGTAATTGGAAAGTCCAAAAAGTTACACATTTCTACAAAATAATCTAAGAAAATATCGTATTTTGGAGATATCATGCAAAGACTCTCAAGTATCCACGATCATGATGAATATTGGAGGTATAGGAGGTTGACCGGCCGAAATAGAAATTAGTGACAGGTTGGTGAGAAGACTGATCATAAACTGAGATTATTTCTAAACACGGGTATAACTAAACTTCTCCATGCAAAAGAGAAATAGATGACGAGCATATGGACACATATACAAGGCACAATAATGCCATCTGGGTTACGGCAATCTAAGAGTTGAGAGAGATTTATGCTTATCGAGGGATTATATTGCACATAATGAGTTTGTTCCAAGGTCTGTGAGATCACCTTCTATATTCTTACTTTCCAATTAGTCATTCTTGCCGTGTCTAACACGAGTGAGTAGATATAGCTGAGACGGCACACAATGCATAATAACAACCGTAGACTCATGGATGAACTTATTAGAGATGAGCAAGTAGTTAAATATTCGATATTCGATATTCGTTTCGAGTAGCCCCTCAATATTTGACTATTCAAATCGAATATCGAATCCTATTATAGTCTATGGGGGAAAAATGGTCATTTCAGGGATAGGCAACATTCGATCAAATTGAACTTACCAAGTCCACGAGTGAGGGTTGGGCTGGATTCTCCGAGAAGTCTTCTCCGTGCTGCGTCCCCGCGGCGTCTTCTGGCTCTGAATTCACTCTGCCAGGCATCGGGCCTGGGCAGAGCCGACTGCGCATGCCCGCACTACAAGAAAATGGCTGCTTACAGTCAAAGCGGCCATTTTCTTGTAGTGCGGGCATGTGCAGTCGGATCTGCCCAGGCCTGATGCCTGGCAGAGTGAATTCAGAGCCAGAAGACGCCGCGGGGACGCTGCGCGGAGAAGACTTCTAAAGGTAGGAGAAGAACCAGCGTTGATTGGATGACTGTATGGCATTCGGCCAATCAACGCTGGTTCTACATCGAATTTTTCCATTCGAATAGCGAGTGGTACTCGATCGAGTACGAGTATTTCAAATACTGTAGTATTCGGTCGAATACCTACTCGATCCAATACTACTCGCTCATCTCTAGAACTTATGTCTAGATCTGTTCCATGGAAACCGAACATGGCGGAGTGAACGACCATATTGAAGATATTTAGGGTTTGTTCTTAATGTTCTGGACCCAGGAAATTTTATTATATTAATTACTTAATGGATTTCCATATCCAGTACAGTATATGTTATGTTACTTTGATAAGGATCAAATAGTATTTTCTGGCTTAACAGACATAACTTGAAGGACCCAGGCTCCGATGATAAATCTGCAACCTCCTTTATTTACTTTTTGTACTACGAATGATACATTTGCTTTTGAGCCATTCAGTCTCCGTGGTACAAGTGACATTATTATCGACCCTTCTTGTCTCAACATACTTCAAGACTTCTTTCATGCAATATTTGATACTTTTGGGTCAAAATGACAATAGTTTTGTAGATATGATACCTTTATTGGCTACACGAATTCTAAGGAGCGGTCTCTGAGCGTACAAACAGAAGGAGGACATCACCAGGGCCCCTCGAGGTTACATATCACCCTTAAATACACCGTGGGAAAACATTTCTCTGGGCCAGACCTCAGCTTGTCAGACCTAAAAGTCCTGATTGTAAAAGGTCTCTTAAGGAATGACAGAGAGAGAAGAATTTGGGAATTCAAAATGAAAAAATTCAGATCATTGACGAAAAAGACTCAATCTAACACCTAGATTTATGAACCCTTACATGGACACAATTCACCTCCCTCCGTCAGACTAACTCCACATGACTACAACCCCCCTCCCACGACCCCTATAACCTCAGTTATAATAACCTTTGTGTAGCATCTAGTCAGTGTTGTGCTGGGTTTTCAGCCTCTGTGCTTTGAAAGCTTGCAAATATAATTTTTCTGGTTAGCCAATAAAGATACAACACTTTTGCCTTTTTGACACAAAAGTATCAAATTTTGCATGGTTTTTTTGGCTAAGGCCTGGTTCACATCTGTGTTCGGTATTCCGTTTGGGGGGGTCTGCTTGGGGACCCCTGAATGGAATACTGCTAAAACAGAGGCTCTTCTCTTATATATTCCTGACGCAGCCCTACAGCTTCTTAAGTCCAAATTTGGCTTCCAGTGGTAGACTCACTTTCTCCGTTATTTGGGGGTTCATCTGTCCCCTTCCTACTCCACTCTTTACTCAGATAACTACCCTCGTTTGTTTAGTGACTTGCGAACCCTCTTAGATAAGTGGCGTCCCCTCCATATCTCCCTTATTGGTTGCATCAACGCCGTTAAGTTGACCCTTCTCCCAAAACTTCTTTACTTTTTTACTTCTTCCAGTAGGTGTCCCGCAGTCAGAATTGCGTGCTCTCCAGAAAACGATTTTCCAGTTTATAGAAAGCCCCATCGTATCCCTCACGCAGTGATACTTTCAGATACAGATGAGGGGGGAATTGGCGATCCCACACATTCTGCATTACTGTTGGGCTTCCCACTTGCGTTGTATCCCGTTTTGGGCTGATTCACAGGCCTATACAAAGTGGTTTGAGATTGAAAAGTTTTGGCTAGCACCGATTCACCCTAATGCGCTTTTAAAGGTCCCGCTCCCCTCCTCCCCCCATGGCTCCTCTCTAAGGACCCATTCACTTTACGCATACTATCTGGCTCACGTGTTCCAAACTTTTTCCCTTGGCTTCCGCATGCTCCTCTATGATCTCCTTCTTGTACAACCCGCTCCTCCCTTACAGGAACTTACAGCAGCCATGGTGAGGCCTTGGAGTGCGCTGGAACTCTTTCATATCGCTGATTTAGTAGACCCACTGACCTTGGAGCTCAGGACCTTTGACTACTTTACCTCCACCCTACACTTGCCAGCCTCAGAGTGGTTCCACTACCAGCAGATTGTTCATTTTGTCTCCTCTCAATTTGGCTTCCTCAGGGTAACAACGCCTACTGTCTCTGAGAAGGTGTGCCACGCGGGTACCTCGAAAGTTGGCCTGATATCAACTATCTATAGGATTCTCTCCTCTCCTGAGGGGTGGCCTCCGGTTTCCCATGGATATATGGCTAAATGGTCTGGGGCTCTGGGTAGGCAGATTTTGGCCGGCCAGTGGCTGATTATTTGGTCTTTTGAAGCAAAATCCTCCAGCTGTATTTCGTTTTGTGAGACTCAATTCAAGCTGCTCATGCACTGGTACTAACCCCTGCCTTGCTTCATTCCCTCATTCCCAGCATCTCACCCCTCTGTTGGCATTGCCAGACAGAAATAGGCAAGCTATGGCATGTTTTTTGGGACTGCTCAGGTTTCTGGCCCTTTTGGCTAGAAGTCCAATCCCTCTCTGATGCTCTTTTTTAGCAGGGTGTCCCGCTTGATCCCCTCACTTATTTGCTTAACCTCCCCCCTAACACTTGGGCAAACAGACCTCTAAACTGTTTTTATATATATGCACAGCATCCAAAACGCTTATAGCACTTCCCTGGAAGAGGACCTCCCCTCTCTTTGGCGTGGATCTTATCGCTAGGGTGAAGGATGTCCGCAGTATGGAATATTTGATGGCCTCTCTCAAACACACCATGGACGCCTTTCGTGCTGTGTGGTCATCCTGGGACTCGTACTGCATTCTGCCTGGTCTTTGACTCCCTTTCAATTTTCCCTCTCCTTTCCTATCGGCTTTCCCGATCTGTGCCCCGGGTAAAGCGCTATCGGTCCCGGTACCGTAACGCTTTACAGTCAGAAGGGCGTTTCTGACACTTAGCCAGTCTGTGCTCTAAGACTGGGGAGGAACGCCCCCTCCCCCCTGATAATACTCGTCTATGTTCCTCCCCGCTCCACAGTAGATGGGCAGAAGGGCGTCCCTGGCTAAGTGTCAGAAACGCCCTTCTGTCTGTAAAGCCCTACGGTACCGGGACCGATAGTGCTTTACCCGGGGCACAGATCAGGAAGCCAACAGTGCGCTGAATTCAGAGCACTGTCAGCTTTCCAGCAGTATATGGAACTGCCTGTGCCCAATCTGATGAAAGGACCTCTTTAAGTAGCAAACTAGGCCAAAAATATGTTAATGACACAAATGCTGCCAAAAAATCTGAAGTTGTTTGTAAGTCTAGTTATGAGTTACTGTGAGGGTGCATTCTCACGATGTAACGTGCAGCGTGATCTGGCACATATACGGTGTGTCAGAGTTTGCGCGCCGTAAAAGCTCCCATTGATTTCAATGGGAGTTAGGATCGTATACGCTGCGTTATTTTGCAGCCGTGATTTTGCAACTACCGACTGTAGATGTGAAGCGGGCCTTACGTGCAACTTTGTCACAATTGTTTTGGAAATCTAGTAGCATCCATAGCTATATCATATGCATATTTACAGTTGTAGCAAAGGTTAACATGATTCATAACCATTGTCAAGTTATACAGTGCTACATCTGTACATATAAGATATATATATATATATATATATATATATATATATATATATATACAGTATATATGTGTGTGTGCTCTTTCAGATATCAGCATTAGAATTAAAAAAAACTTTCGAGTTATACATAGCGACGTGTGTGAATTTAGAGGCGTTGAGAAGGATGTGTCAATGACGTAGATGAAGAGGAGCGAAATGTGTGTCACTCTGACTATATCGGTATTAGGGCTAGGAATAGGGTACACCTAAGTCTTAGGGCTTATGTATCAAGACCAAGGATGTAAGTCATTTATAATATGTCGTCTTTACCACAGATAAGAGAGCTAATGCTGCAAACTGTATCTAACAACATAATGCATGAAAATGGTAATACACAGTCCGAAATAACAAAATAGTCGTATAATACAAAGATATGGCAAGTGGTGCACGAGCAATACGGAACACTTGTGCCATCTACTGGCTGGAATGTGTCACTTGTTTACTGAAATCAGAAAATGCCAATTAAAATGTGTTTGTTTCCCGGTCTGTTCTTAGCTCTTTAGACCTCTAATATTAGGAGAACACTACAGGGGAAACTGCAGTATGGATACAGAAATGTGCCCAGCCATCCGAATCCATCAAAATCAATGCAGAGATGTATGGTAAATGCACATTATTTATGGAGAATTTATAATTATAATTTTGTGTATTCTTGTTACATTTATGGAGTCAGCAAGACAAATGGTTAGACAAACAGACAGACAGACAGACAGACAGACAGACAGACAGACAGACAGACAGACAGATAGATAGATAGATAGATAGATAGATAGATAGATAGGAGATAGATAGATAGATAGATAGATAGATAGACATACAGATAGATAGATAGATAGATAGATAGATAGATAGATAGATAGATAGATATGAGATAGATAGATAGATAAATAGATAGATAGGAGATAGATAGATAGATAGATAGATAGACAGATAGATAGATAGATAGATAGATATGAGATAGATAGATAGATAGATAGATAGATAGATAGATCAAATTTAAAAAAAAACTACAGCAGAAAACAGTAGTTAACAAATCTCATTGACATGCTGCAGGATTGTACAGTTCAGAATTGTACCACGATGTGTATTGTATGTAGATACGCACCACCGACATTATTTGCACCTGGTTTCCCCTGTTATCTGATGTATCACTGTGGGACTACTGTTGCCAAGTTGATGTTACAACAGCCAGACGCGCCGACATATCACCACTGGTGAGCAGGGGCCGGCGAGAAGCATCAGCGTGGGAGGGGCAGGGAATAGATAAGGTGAGTAGAATGCTTATCCAATAGCAGGTAAAACATCAAGTATATCAGTGAAGACTTATATTGTGGATTTCTAAGCAGATTACTAGGCAACTAGGAATATGTCTGTAAGAGGTAAGAGTGCAAAAGGGTTCATCTCGTAGGTGGGACCAGTGAGACCCTGCCTAGGATTGCTTACCATCTCTTTGGGAACTGTGTTTATTCTCTGTTGAACACTTTCCATAATTTTGTGAACTCTCAATTGTACTGTGTCATTTTGTACCTTCTTTGCAGGACAGGGCAGAAAGCTGGTTGCGCTGAGGAGTCATGCCTTGGCACGAGCTCTTAAGGGTGGAAAGAGTAAGACCCCGCACTGGCTGCTGAGTGGCACTTGGATTTCATAAGTGGAGTATCTTCTGGTTAGTCGGTTCCATAAGTCCCCTCAAAGCAGTCACCACAACACAGGAATTTAAGGTTTAGTCTGTGAGTGTCAACTTTTGGGAATATGGACTGTAAGAACAGGAGGGATATCCGCTGGATTGGTTTGCAATATCCTCCATGTTTCTACCTCTGCTCATTACCTGCAGTCATACTCAGTTCCAGTGACTAAGGCCCGGTGCATTATCATTAATGCCCTATATAAACCACTCGTTGTGTTGTGTAGTCAGGCAAAGAATGCACTCGGCGCTCCTTGGGCCCGCTTCACATCCGCGTTCGAGGTTCCATTCCCGAATGGATACCTATATGCATAAAAAAGTGGTTACCTGAGAAAACACGTGGACCTCATAGACTACAACATGCGGAGGGAAAAGTGCTGCTTGCAGCATTTTTCTCTCCACGTTTCATGCGGAAACCACACAGACCCCATTATAGTCTATGGGGTCCATGTGTTTCCCCAGGTACCCACTTTTTTATACGTATAGGTTTCCATTTGAGGGGTCCCCAAGCAGACTCCCTGAACGGAAGCAGCACTTTTCTCTCCACGTTTCATGCGGAAACCACACAGACCCCATTATAGTCTATGGGGTCTGTGTGTTTCCCCAGGTACCCACTTTTTTATGCGTATAGGTTTCCATTCGAGGGGTCCCCAAGCAGACTCCCTGAACAGAATCCCGAACCGGGCCTAAGGAGCATGGAGTGGTTTCTTTACCTCACTACACAACAGTGAGTTGTTTATATAGGACATTAATATCGCGACTGCCATGTTGTGACCTCCTAAGCACACACATACAAGGCGGCGGCCAGTTACTATAACCACACAATGGACACCTAAGCCCAGAAAGAGCTGAGCTTTAAGGAATAAATGAGAAGTTATAATGAACCTTTTCTCATTAAACCGTATATATCTAACAACCATTTCTCTATTTTCGCCAACATTTTCTGCAACGCTTTCAGATGCTGAGAATAAGATCAGACATGAGCATTATGGGGCTATTGAGTCTGGAGTCAGTGACAAGAATATTTTTGCTATAATTTGGTAGGTGTTGAATATTGCGAATATAATCCCAATGCACATTCCTCCGTGTAGCTCTGGCTCTGTGGTATTTATCCCCATGTAAACAGGACACGTTTCTCCTGCCAATGGTACACAGTGCACAGAATATTAATGTACCAATGTATTATGTCCGCTACCGTACAGGACGCCATTGGAACATGAATATGATTTAGGAAGTGTATGGAGATCTGTTACCAGGAATCAATGGGAACAAAGGTTGCCTAGCAACAGCAGAGAAGCCATAAAAGGAATCATCTGATAAGGAATGAATGGAGCGAATACAGAACTAGTGCCGGTGGTCGCATACGTCTAGGAATAATACCTGCACTTACTTAGAACCTAATAGATGGATAAGTAAAGCCTGAGACTAAACCACGACAGATACTCACTGCATCTTACCAGGTCTTTGCCTATGTTCACATCTAATTTTTTTCTCTTTATGGAGCATCTGCTCCTGATGTATTCTCCGGACATGTCTCTATTGTCCCTCATACTATTTCTTATATTAAGGTTATATTAGCATTGAGTTACTCACTATTGCCTTGAGGTGTCAAAATCAAGAAACCTGGACTACTGGAACCGTACTTTCTATAGGAACAAATCTCAGGTTGTGTTTGTAGAGAGCCCTCCTATCCTGCCTTATTACCTCAGCTGCTGGTGTGATGATCTAGGAAGCCATCACATACGACAATTGGTCACCCCTTGTAGTGATATCAAGGACACTGACAGCTCAGAGACATGTGTAGAACATCATGGGTTCACATGTGTTGGCAGGGCTTCGAATTGGCATTTTTCAGTAGCATAATGCTCACCCACACACAGCAAGGGTTTCCCAGGAAGGCCAAATTGCAACACTTCATTGACCTACCTTCAATGGGAGAAGAGCTACACCATTGGCTCCAGTCCTTTGCACAGGGCTTAGAGCAGTGATGGATATACCACCAGTGTTAGGATGGGCTGGGGCCTCCGCTGTGCTGCGCGGAGGCACCCGACCCGATCCCTATCCAGCAATAGAAACACTGTTGGTTCCGGCGCTAGGGTACGCCCGGAGGCCTCCACTTCAGTGTGCAGAGGTTCCGGTTTCCCCTAGTGCACTTCAGGGGTCAGGAGATCAGCGGCAGGCCTGAGGCTACTTAGGCCTCATTTTGGTTCTGGCTCACCCCTGGTTATTCGTTTACCAGCGACATCAGCTCCCCTAGCGACAAGCCTCTCCTGTTTTCTTTCCTTGCTCTCTGTCACCTGTCTCTTTCCTTCTGTCCCTGAACTTGGATTCCCTGGATGTGTTTGACCTGGCTTGCTTTACAGACCTCTCCTCCACGATCCTGATTTGGCACCTTGCTGATCTCCTGTGCATGACCTTTAGCTTCCACCTGACCTCCCTTTTGGATCCTGTTTTTGCTATGCTTCTGCCTCTTCCTTCTGCTACCATGTGACCTCCAGTTATTGACTCGGCTTCCCTGATCACAAATTTGTTCCTTGGGGATCTGCACGACTCCCCTGGATTACCTTCCTGCTCATCTGTGACTCCAGTCCTTCCTGCTCTCTTGGACTTCGCTCTAATGTTAGTATCTGGGTCATTCTGGATTCTCCTACTTGGGGTTCACTGGGTGTGCATCACTCTCTGGGCAGTTGGGGATCTGGGCCTTGGACTTTTACCAAGTCCAACGCCACGATCTGGAGCTCTGGTGAAGAACTCCAGGGCCTGGTTCCGCTCCGGTTGGGAGAGCGTAGCACACCCAGGACTGTTTTTGCCTCAGCACTTGGGGATTCTAGTTGCCCAGGACTTACTGAGTTATTTGTTGCATCAGGTTCCTAACAACCAGTTGTAGGAATTACTATGGGTCCTACAATCTTTGAGAACCCAGCCCCAAACCGGTACTTTTTGTTTGAGGTTTTTTTTTTTTTTTTTTGGATTGTTTTTTTAGGCATTTCTTGGCAGATCCTAATGTTCACAAATAAGGATTCTAGAATCGGGAAATAAGATTTAAAAAAAGAACAACCAAAACTCCTTTACTAAGTGACTTTATTATAAATAACAGCATAGGCCTCATTCTTACATGTAACATCTAATACATACTCGTGTAAAATGGTGCAATAAATAAATCAAACTTTGAAACTGCAGTTTATTGGTTTTACAAAATGACAGAATTAAATACCGTACATATAGAAATATACACTAGAATATTGGAGAACAAAGCACAGATATTCTATGGATATAGGCTTGCTCCAATCCTTCTGTCTCTTCATGCCATCCCAGACAGACTGGACGATGCTGAGATCAGGGATCTGCGGGGGCCGTATCATCACTTCCCGGACTCCTCCTCCAAAGGGCAAAGGCCACACCAAATATTGATGGGATTTAGATTCATCTTTAGTTCATTCGCTTAATTTTGTTAATGTACAAAAATAATCTATTAACCCTTCTATTTCTGAAAGTATTCTCACTTTGCAAAATTTTCCACATTCGACTAAAACTTTTTGCACAGTTCCGTATATTGTGTCAACAATACTTTAAAGCAGGAACAAAAATACTCTTGCCAATACTGTAATGGTTCCTGGTGAGGGTTGGAAGACGATAATTACTTGATATGTTTCATGCAAGAGTTCAGAATCTCAATTCCATGAAGTTCTCGAAGTTGCATCAAGAATCTGTAAAAGTGCAAAGAAAGAATGAATAAGAAATGTCAAGGCAAGACATCAATGCCTGGAGCTAACGCATCTAAATCCTCCTGTCTAGAAGAATAGTAGTTAAACTAGTTATGATGGGCTCATTACTGCTAAAAAATGTAGCACACGAGAAAAATGTACAAACCTTCACTGCTGCAAGTTTTACAAATGCGGTTTGTAAGTTTTCTGTATTCTTGGGTACACACTTTCTATGTCTATAATCCTACATAACCCTCACTATGATGGACACTTCGTCACTGCAAGCAGAAACAGAACAGTATGTTCATATAATGTGTGTAGAAGAAGTTCTCCGAAAGCAACTTATCCCCTATCCACAGGATTAAGTACATAGAGATGTGGTCTCAACAGTTCTTATGGGATCTGGGGGGTCTCCTTGACTTCAAATCGGGTTTGTGTCACTTTATAGAGACAAAGTTAAAAAAAAGGATATGGCATATGTTTTTATTACAGTGGGCGACAATGTGCAACTAATAACGACAGAAAGGGAAGTGCGCAAATCCACAGTAGGTATATAAACAATAACAAAACAGCAGACGACGCGTTTCAGGGTGTTGGGTATTCCCTTTTTCAAGTGTGTGGAGCACTAAAAGTGTTGGAAACTGTTAAGGGTAAATCAGGTACCTGAGCAATTCCCTTTCTGGTCCTTGCTCTTGTTATTATGCTGACACCTGTCCTGCTGCGGGCCGGTCTTCTGGTTTTTCAATATTGCAGTATTGCAATTTGTGGCCCACACAACTTCATAAGGTGAAGAGCCATTTGACTAACTAAAGTTTCCTCTACAAGTGGTAATGGACCATGCACTGCTCGGTGCCTCTGATTTTGTTTCCAGCATAATGTGCAACTTAATGGTACTATAGCATTATATATATATATATATATATATATATATATATATATATAAATTTACCTGTATACCTCCAACTGATGCGTATAAGTGAGAACAGGAGTAAACTGTTGTGACAAATTATGCAAAAATGAATTTCCAGGCATAGAAATGAATGATCTATTCTTAAGACAGTTTGTCTTAAGAATAGATCATTTTTGGTATCCAGCTCAGCCCATGCCACTGCTGCTTCTAGCAGCTGATCCTCAGGAGTCCCAGGTATCAGACCCCTCTGATACTCCTCAGTATACCAGTATAGATGAGCATAGTAGGACTTGTTTGTTGTAGACCTCTTACCTCTGGCTTCGGACCTACCTTGTCTCTGCAGTGCACAGTTTCCCCAGTGCTATAGCTGCATTCTGCTGTACAGAGGGTCTCTTAGAGTCTCCACCAGCGAGGCTTAGAAGTAATTTCAGAACATCAGACTGCAACAAGGTTGCGGCAGCTCCAGATAGATCAAAGCAATTTCCCAAGCACAGAGCAGCGTTCCCGACTGTTATCTCATCCTCAGAACGGAGCAGGTTTACCAGGATGCCAAAGTCTGAAAGAAAACATCAAATTGGATTCTTTGCATAACTGAAATATTCTTATAAACACGCTTCTGTTCTCCATTGATTTTTAACCACTCCTGTACCGGGCCAATTTCTAGGTATTTTATATGTGCGGTTTTGAGGGCTGTAACATTTTTATAATTTAGGTTATTTACCTAATTTTTGCGTCTTTTTTCGGTGACACATAGGGCTTTATTTTTATGTTGAGTTTATTTATTTTTTTACTTTCGTAAAAATATAAACAAAAGAGGAGGTAAAATGTGTCTTTTATTTTTTTTGTTATTTAATAGCACAAAGCGCTACTGAAAAAAAACTATTAGTTTTTCCCCTCAGTTATGGCAATTCTTAGTTTGTATGGTGTCGTCAGGGGTGGGGCTAGAACCTGTGATAAGGGTGTGTTATTGACATATTATTATTATTATTTTATTTTTTTATTTTTTATTATTTTTTATTTTTTTCTATTCATTTTATTTATTGATTGATTTATTTTTTACATTGTGTCCCCATAAGGTCATATTAGATCTTTGGGGACATCTGACCACTATTTTTGTGACGGGGAGGCTTGTTTTCCCTGTAATTGGGTCTGGTATGTTTAGTCCCAGTTGCAGGAGGAATTCATCCTCCTGCCCATAACTATAGAGCTGATCTGGGCCCTGTAGGTCCCAGCAGCTCTAACAGACTCTGATCCTGGTGGATCACATGACTGGCAGGTCAGAGGGGAGCTTCGTCATTGAGTGCTGTGTACACTGTAGTCAAGAAGGCAGGGACAGTAATAAACTTTCCCTGCTTTCCATATGGGAGCTTCGACTGTAGATACAGACAGTTCCCCGTTTCAGCAGCTGCACGATTTCAGTAGGTCCTTGCTTGTTATTTATTTTTTGCTTTTATGCCAGGGGTGTTTGATGAACATTTTTGTAATATAATTTATTAACCAATATAATCTATTTTTAATAGAAAAAAACAGGCTGTAAAATTCTGCACATCTAACACCTTATCAGACATTACCAATCCATACCATTCCCCTATATTCTCTTTTGCTTTCCGCAATGAAGAATAAAATCATGTTCCACTTCACGTACTGTATTTATTTTTGACAAACTCCACTAGCCATGACAACTATTCCCATATACATGGATTTCCAGTTGCTATACAATCCTAACACGCAGAGCATGATGGCAGATATGGTAACACGGTACGGTTACAGTATGGTCAGCTGACGGAGCGTGCTGCGAAATCTATTTCGAGACAGCTGGGGAGTCACAGGTTTCCTACCAGGTTTTATACAACCATGACGGAAAGTATCATACACATTACATCTGTCTTTCCGTCCCTTTCACTAAGATTTCAGCATCCCACCGGCTGAAAATATTGCGCGTACTGATAGTATTGTCATGGCAGGGGAAAGTTTGTAAAAGGTCATCAAAAAGTGAAAATGAGTAGAAAATGCAGGAATTTATGTGGTTCTTACCTATTGACAAATAAATAGAGAGGAGATTAAACTCTTGAGCATCTTGTTCATGTTCAATAAGTAATCTAGAAGTCTGCTGAGTTTCTTAAAATTACTTGGTTCTAATTGATAGTAAATTATGTGAGGTGAAGACAGATAAGAGCGACTGTCTGCATCAGAAATGAATCTTTTAGATATATGACTCTTTAAAGGGGCTTTCCCTGGACTATGAAATTGATGACTTAGTCTTAGGAAAGGCTATTAATAATAGATTGGTAAAATCCAACACGCCCGCCATTAGTCATTTGAAGAACTTGCTTGGGTGACCTCCATGTTCTCTTCTCAGGCAAGTGACATCATGTCCATTGGTCTCACGGCCATACTGCAGTTTACTCCTCTTCAAATGAATAGGGCTGAGCCGCAATACCTAGCACAGCCACTATATGATGTACAGCGCTGCTTACTCCCCTCTCCGTATTTAAAACGCATGTATGCTTGGCTGAGTTGAGTGTACATGTATATGAACTGATTGGGAGGAACATCTTTGGTGGTCAAACAAGCATTCACTCAACACCTATCCAAGATAAATGGCAAGCTAAGGGTAAGTTCACACGTTTTTTTTTTGGACTGGAACCTGAGGCGGAGGCCACCTCAGGTTCAGGTCCAAAGTATGGGTAGCTGGGATTGGATGCTGTTGCAGTGCACCGGCATCCAGTTGCACACTCTGTTACGGATTAGGCCCAAACGAATGGGCCTAGACAGGAGGGAGTGTCTTCAGGCGGATGTTGCAAGGCAAATCCACCTGAAAGAATGAGCATGTCGCTTCTTTCTGCTTTCTTTCTTTTTCCGGGAGCTGGAAGAAATGGCTCCCAGAAAAAAGAACTGCTTCTCATTGATTTCAATGGGAGCCGTCTTTTTGGTCAGGAATTTGAGGTGGATATGGCCTCAAAATCCTGACCAAAAAACTGAGTGTGAACTTACCCTTAAAGAGGTTCTCTAGGACCATAAGGGTAAGTTCACATGATGTAACATGTCGTGTGATGTGGCACGTATACGGTGTGTGAGAGTTTGCGCGCCGTAAACGCTCCCATTGATTTCAATGGGAGTTAGGATCATATAAGCCGCAAAATCACGGCCGCAAAATAAACTCTCACACGCCGTATACGTGCCACATCACGTGGCGCGTTACTCCATGTGAACTTACCCTAATATTGATTACCTACCTGTAGGACAGATCATCAATATCAGATCAACCAACATCCAGAACCAACACCAATCTCCTCATTGAATGGCCACTTTAATATAGTGGAGGCAATTTCCATGCATCTAATCAACGTTATATTCCATATATATGAGAAGTTTAACATCTGCAGACCTTGCTGCCACATGAGCCCATTTATTGCATGTAGAGGGTTTGGGGTGAGATCATTGGGGTCATCTAGTGAGTGTATGTGAACGATACCAAATGTCCATTAAATTTAATTATGACTGGTGAAATAGTTTTTGTAATGAAGCTCGCTCCTGAAGACAGCCCCATGTCCTTTATGACAGAGACAGCACAGTTTGGAGTATTGTTGCTCCGGTTACTCTTACCTTTATCATACTTGAAAACATCCTTCTTGGCTTGAGTATTCTCTTTGGTACATACAGCAAGCACTTTTACGGCATATAGTGAAGTCTTCTTTCCACCTGCCTATATAAATGAACAAACAAGATAACATTAGTATTACAATCCCACATTAGGCTAAGGCCGTAGGGGAGGTCCCACATCTGAGTTTTCCTCCGCGGACTTTCTATTACAATTATACCAATGGGGAAACCGCCAGCGTTTCCATAGATATAATTGACATGCTACGATTTCCTAAACTGCGCTGGTTTTGAAAATCGTGGCGTGTCTGGTCCACGTTTTTTCCTGCGGCGTTTGCACCGTGGGCACCACTTCTGGCCCATGTGGCACCAGCCTTAAAAGGCTTGTCTAGGTGACTTAAAAAATGCCTTATAATAGGTCGTAAGAGGTTGTCCTCCCATTATTATCTATCTAGAATTAAATTACTCAATTATTCCCGCTAATCACAAGAACAGGTGGGGGATGGGGGTTGCATGTCTCACGTTAAAATTGAGCAATGGAAACACTGGTGTATTGCTGTTCCATTCAAGGTCTATGGGACTTAGACTCCATTCACACGGAGGAAAGTGGTGCTGTATTTGGTGCCTAATTTTACGCAGTGAAAAAAAAAAGCCTCCCATTTCCCCTAGATGAAAATTCCGCGAGTAGAAAAAAAGTTAGCGGCACCCATTGAAGTCAATGGGAGGCTTTTTTTTTCAGCGTGGAAAATTCGGTGCCAAATAAAGTGCCATTTTCCTCCGTGTGAATGGACCCTAATGAAGATGAAAGAGCATTGTAGATGATTATCTCCATCAGTACAATAGGCTTAGAATAGAGGGGGCGCTGACGTGTTCAAAAGGAGGGCATAAGACCATCCCAGCAAAGGGATCTCCAGGGATCAGACACATCTATACTGTTAACTGCATGCTTGAGCCATACATTTAGTGCCATGGTTGAAATTAGATCTGGTCTGCAAAAAAAAAAAAAAAAAAATTCCAAAGAAAACTTTTGAAAATGCTTTCTTAAAGAAACAGAACAGACCTTTTTGCATGCAATCATATAAACTAGGACTTGACTGTAGAAGACAGTGAGACTGCGCCAGTCTTAATAAAAGCCCAACAAGTACACGAGAATACGGCCTCTTCATAAATCAGGCAAACACCAGTGCCCCAAAATAAAGATCTATGACAGTTAGAAACTTTTGCACAAAGTGGCAAGTGAGGCACAAAACTGGGGATGTGTAACGTCTTTGATGCAAGAGGGGACCTTGCACCAAAGATGCAACACATTTTCTCACACATACGATCTGTGCCCCAGGTGAAGAGCTATCGGTGCCAATACCATAGCTCTTCACCGTCAGAAGGGCGTACCTTCCGCACAGTACAGCTCTATAGGCGCCCCCTCTCCTTCTGATTGTACTCGTCCATAGACGAGTTCTGGGGGAGATGTTCCTCCTCGGTCTCACAGTACAGGCGCTGCTGTGAAGAAGGGCGTATCTGACTGACTGTCAGGAACGCCCTTCTGACGGTGAAGAGCTACCGTAGCGGCACCGATAGCTCTTCACCTGGGGCACAGATCGTGAAACCAGTCGGCTTTCTAGCGGTATATAAAACTGCCTGTGCCCCAAGTGATTAAAGGTCCTCTTTAAGGAATTTCCCCCAATGTGGCCATAATCAGGAGCCTAAAATGTGCCTCTAATCCCATACTACATAGAAGTTGCAGGGATGACATGTACCTCTGAAGACATGTACCTAGAAGAACATAGGGTCTTGTATTACTACATGCCTACATTTTCATAAGGAGAACATGAAAAACACTGGCGCCAATTCACTAATACTCCACCACTTATGAGTTGGTTTAGTTTCCAACAAAAAAAATTGCCAAAATTTTAGTGCATGTTATCAAATTATAAACCACGACCCTTTTCACATACGCTCCTGCCCTTAATATGACTGAGACCGTCTGCCATTCAAGGCATAGGAAACTGCTGGAAGGTGTCTAAAAAGGAGAATAAATGTGGTGTAAAGTATTTAGGACATAGTAAATCTGCCCCGTGGTGTGCTCCATGTGCTCCATTCCAGTATGCCTAAGCCTAATGTGCATGAGCTTTCAACGTTGGCTATTTTTCTACACACCACGAATTTGCAATAATACAGTCTATAGGAATAAGTAAGACACCGCATGTAAAACAGCTAATTTTCACTTTTCTAGGAAAATTTGTAATGTCCAGATGTTTATTCAATAATAAATCGAAAAGAAGAGAAAACCTGCAATTCCGCTCCATATTTTAGCTTGTTCTGGTGGAAAATATAGTCAATATTAATGTCTCTCTCAACATATGTATTCATGTGGTGAAGGTTTATCTACAGGCTTATATTTTGCTCTACCCCCTATTATCTACGTTGGAGAATTACAGCTTTCTACCTAATGCATGAACACAAAATGCTCACGTTAGTAATTCTGCTAATGTAAAAAGCCTGCGGTCCTCTCCAGGCGCCCGACTCCGCTACATGATTATTATAATGAGATAAAAGTATATGAAGATCTAGTTTCCAATAATTCCCACCTACGGGGAATCTTAGGCCTCTAATGGAATATATTCTGTATTTCTCTTGTAATGGTACGTATTCTATACGAGAGGAGGAGTGGGCTCCAGGTTTCCAAAGCTCATGACACTTCGCAAATTTCTCAAAAGTATTTGACTCCTGTTATGAAATATCCTCAATGAATTGTTAAGATGTGTTCCGTAATTGTTCCGTAAAGGAATACTAAATCTAGAAATGTAGCAAACATCCTGCAGAGAACACATGGGAACAGCTCGGATCCAGCTAAAGGGGTGGGGCTTACTAGGGGGTGGGGTCAGCAGCAGGCAAGGACACAGGACGTGACTACTGCTGCTCCCAGTTGTCTTGCAGTTAGCATCAGGGCAGTAAGGAGGAGAAAGGGGGCATGGCTGAGGAAAAGATTTCTTGAAATATTTCTTAGTTTCCATTCAAGGTCTATGGGACAAAGCAGGAAAAACAAGGAGGAAATACAGCAAAAAAGTGCTAAGTTAGGTAGATACCGGGAGATATTCAATGTGATTTACACCAGTGAGATAGTAGAGGTCTAGACAGTTGTTCAGATCTGTGCAGACATGCCAGCAAATTCTCGAATATTGACTCCATTGTCTAAGTGATGTGTCGTCTCAAGTCATTAAGATCCTATGGTTGGGGAGGGGGGCAGATACACACAGTCCTTGATATAGCCCCACAGAAAGAAAGGGTGTTCTGCTGTGTTGTGATCATGGAGGCCAGGGCACCATTATTGAATCAATGTTTCCAATGTGGTCAATCCAATGTTCTGGTTTCATTCAGGTTTCAGTGAACATCCCAATGGAAATGTGGAGTTGCACCATCCTGCTGATAGAGGGAAATCTGCCAAATGTAGTATATGTGTGGCATAAGCTCGTCCTTTAATATGTCCGGGTAGGAGTAACCAGTGACATTTTCAACAAAATAAAGGGGATTGTAGATATTGCATCTGCTTATTGCACAGAAGGACATGTTTATTTGGGCAAGTCCCTCATGTCCTCAGTAAAGGCTTCCATGACTGGTGCTCCATTCACTTCTATGGAGCTGTGGATGTTACCAGAGATTAAAGTCTCAGCAGCCCCATAGAAGTGAATGGAGCATTGGTCATGCAAGTGCACTGGTGTTCCAACCACAAGAGTTCCTCCTGATCACTGAGGGACCTGACAGTTTCATATTGTAGGTTCCCAAGAGTGTCAGACTACTTCAAAAGTGCCCCTCACTTGTCATTTGTTATTGCCCTACGGGGGCAAGCATTGATTTGTACAAATAAACTATAATTCGCATTTAACAGGATGCTAAATTATTTAGAAGGACCATCAGTTCTTAGATTGGTCAGCTTGAGGCAATGCAGGAGATAGATAGTAGCAGTTCTTCCATGGACACAATCAATTCTAACAGCAATGACAGGTGACATCCAGATAGAAATCTGTGGCCCCCTCAAATAAGACAAGACCGCCAGCAGCTCGCCTAATTAAATAATTATCAAAGTAATACAATCCAATTATCTAAAATTTACCTCAACCATGTGAGATCCTGCAGAGCCTTGCGACTGAATGGTTGACATACTTAAGGCCGGTGATTGAGGATATCCTACCCATATACCCATGCCTATGAATTATGTTGACATGAATTTTCCAATATCTCGGTTCTCATCACTGATGATTTTTACCTTTAGCAATTTGATGAGCTTTTTAACAACACCTTCCTGGACTGACAGGTCTACTGCTGCAGTGCATTGTGGGAGAACCCTGCTAAGAATGCCCACCGATCTCTGCAGAAAGACAAAGCAAGACATGAATCATTGTTATTATTAATAGCATCATCATATAGGAGGGTATTATATAGTAAGGGCTGATAGCGGATTATCTGCTGGGGCATTTTATGTGTGTTATTGGCTAGACAAAGGCAAGTCCACATGTATCCCAAAAATTAGTGGTAAACCGTGGCCACTAACACATGCATGCTAGTTCTCTAATGCAAAGACAAGGAAGGTCCCCAAAAAAGAAGGCGTTACACTATGATCCAGCTATTAGAAGGATGTGCCGCAATAAGGGACGCCTTCATATTATATTCATGCCAGCTATGAAAGAGCCCATGGGGTTTATCAGAAGGGCACCTAGTCAATGGGAGGCAGAAGGTCCACATCACGGATTTGGGCGCAGAGTTGGGCACGGGAATTGGCAAAAAACGCACAGGTCCATACACTGTGCTGGAGGGAAAAAAAAAGCCTCAAAAATCGCTCCAAAAAACCATTTCCTAATTCCTGAAGCGGATTTTTTTCCTTGCCAAAATCCTCCATGTGAATAGACCCTCACTCTATCAATTTCTATTATTACATAGAAATCGATCCCTAAACCTAGTATCTCACCAGATGACTAATGTACACTCATTGACGCATCAAGAAGTTGTTAGATTCAAATGAAACTTTCTATGTCTGACTGTACTGATGATATATGTAAGTGATAACCGTACTACAGCAAAAAACTGCACAATTGAACGGAGGCTCTAGTACTCTGTTGGGCGCTTCCATCCCGGATACAAAATGAGACATGGTTGAGCATTGAGACATACAGGTTCCATATAATATGTAGCACATTGTCCCTCAGATGTACAGCCTGCACACTTGTAGATTGCTGAAGTTGATTAACCATAATTTTGGCAACTGGACAGTCCAAGGAAGAGTTATAAACTGGCAGAGACTTCTGGGAACCCCTTCCGGTGTGGGTGAGCATTATCCTGCTGAAAAATGCCAGCTGGAAACCCTACCATGAAAGACAACACATACACTCACCGGCCACTTTATTAGGTACACCTGTCCAACTGCTCGTTAACACTTAATTTCTAATCAGCCAATCACATGGCGGCAACTCAGTGCATTTAGGCATGTAGACATGGTCAAGACAATCTCCTGCAGTTCAAACCGAGCATCAGTATGGGGAAGAAAGGTGATTTGAGTGCCTTTGAACGTGGCATGGTTGTTGGTGCCAGAAGGGCTGGTCTGAGTATTTCAGAAACTGCTGATCTACTGGGATTTTCACGCACAACCATCTCTAGGGTTTACAGAGAATGGTCCGAAAAAGAAAAAACATCCAGTGAGCGGCAGTTCTGTGGGCGGAAATGCGTTGTTGATGCCAGAGGTCAGAGGAGAATGGCCAGACTGGTTCGAGCTGATAGAAAGGCAACAGTGACTCAAATAGCCACCCGTTACAACCAAGGTAGCCAGAAGAGCATCTCTGAACACACAGTACGTCGAACTTTGAGGCAGATGGGCTACAGCAGCAGAAGACCACACCGGGTGCCACTCCTTTCAGCTAAGAACAGGAAACTGAGGCTACAATTTGCACAAGCTCATCGAAATTGGACAATTGAAGATTGGAAAAACGTTGCCTGGTCTGATGAGTCTCGATTTCTGCTGCGACATTCGGATGGTAGGGTCAGAATTTGGCGTCAACAACATGAAAGCATGGATCCATCCTGCCTTGTATCAACGGTTCAGGGTGGTGGTGGTGGTGTCATGGTGTGGGGAATATTTTCTTGGCACTCTTTGGGCCCCTTGGTACCAATTGAGCATCGTTGCAACGCCAAAGCCTACCTGAGTATTGTTGCTGACCATGTCCATCCCTTTATGACCACAATGTACCCAACATCTGATGGCTACTTTCAGCAGGATAATGCGCCATGTCATAAAGCTGGAATCATCTCAGACTGGTTTCTTGAACATGACAATGAGTTCACTGTACTCCAATGGCCTCCACAGTCACCAGATCTCAATCCAATAGAGCATCTTTGGGATGTGGTGGAACGGGAGATTCGCATCATGGATGTGCAGCCGACAAATCTGCGGCAACTGTGTGATGCCATCATGTCAATATAGACCAAAATCTCTGAGGAATGCTTCCAGCACCTTGTTGCATCTATGCCACGAAGAATTGAGGCAGTTCTGAAGGCAAAAGGGGGTCCAACCCGTTACTAGCATGGTGTACCTAATAAAGTGGCCGGTGAGTGTATGGCTACATGATGTCCTGTACATATCTCTGAGCTGTTAGTGTCCCTCATATCACTACTAGGGGTGATAGATTGTCATAAGCAATGACTCCCCAGATCATCACACCAGTAGTTGGAGCAGTTTGTCGCTCCATAACAAGGCCTCCATACTAAAACCTGATCATGTTGGTCTATATGGTTCCAGTCTTAGCAGTCCTGGTTACTTGTTCACTACACCACTACAAACAAAGGTGACGATGGCCGCCTGTCAATGGCTGACTGGCAGGACACATTAAGGGTAAGTGGTACACTAAATTTCCTTTTCCTAAGTGCCTGTAAATGGTCTGGGCAGAGAAACGGATGTGTAATGATTGTGCTACCTGTGTCTTAAGTTAGGACAAGGAAACTGTGGGAACTTGTGCTTGTCAGCAATTCAAAGAAACCACTCTATGCATGGTCTGTCTGGGCCATCTGGAGTCTTCTCACCATGTCCTAACATAACCATTTCTCCCAAGACATCCTAATGGTTTGGTCAGAATGACCTAGATTGTGGGAAATTCGTAGAAAAGACCATCTGGCTGTTCTCAGTTCAGTGACACACTCACCTCAAAGTCTGTCAATTAGGCATGCCTAGCATGAGTGCATTGTATTGGCATTAGTGTTGAGCGAATAGTATTCGTCAAATATCTCGCTCCCATAGGAATGCGTGTTAGTGGCCGTCAAATATTCACTGCGCTTAACCCCTTGGTGTTCGGCCGTTAACACGCATTCCTATGAGAGCGAGGTATTCGACGAATACTATTCGTTCAGCACTAATAGGCATGTATATCAGTCAACGACCTCTCACCAACAGGTATGCTACCCAAAAGTAGCCTTTGAGAGCCTTTTTACTCTTGGGGCAATACCCATTGTGTAATCATACAACAACCATTAACATACCTGCCTGAGACATATCCGCATGCTGACGTTTGCAGCTCTCCAACTTTTCTATTGGGATACATTATTTTTTTTGTCAATGAGTGTATTTATCATATCTCATCTATCATGGGGGGTTATGCTTTATACAGATGTTAAATTAAGTTCCAAATCTGCAGAAAGTCATTTAGTAATGTACCTGGAGTGTAAAGTATAAGGGTTGCTACAGCTTAAGAGGATTTCTAAGGGATACAGCAAAATGAATACAAGAACAATTCATTTACTTACTGTTAGGATGATTCCCTCTTTACTGTCGAGCAGACTCCAACATCTTCTACTGATATCAACTCCTCGCTCCTGATAAATGAAATCAGTAATGTCAGTAGTTCTAGTGTTTTATTCAAAAATAGAGTCAAATTTCGTTACCATTCCTGAAAATAATGTCAGGGCTAGACTAAGACTTGTATCCCAAATCTCAGAGATTTACGTGTTGGCTGGAGCTGGGCTAGGCGATGGCTCTCCCAGGAGTCAGTCAATGTCTCTCTAATTCAGACAGTCTTCTTAAAATGTGAGTTCTTTTCTTTGACAAAACCCCAAATACCTGCACTTGCCCAAGCTATAGGTTGCAGGTTCCTGAAGGGTGCTGGACCTGGCCTTTGGTTCATTGGTCCCAATCCTAGCTATAACGTCTGTCTAAAAATTTTCATGGGATCAATGGGATAATATGGTATCTATTAGAGATGAGCGAGTAGTATTCGATCGAGTAGGTATTCGATCGAATACTACGGTATTCGAAATACTCGTACTCGATAGAGTACCACTCACTATTTGAATGGAAAAGTTCGATGCAGAACCAGCATTGATTGGCCGAATGCTATACAGTCGGCCAATCAACGCTGGTTTTTCTCCTACCTTTAGAAGTCTTCTCCGTGCAGCTTCCCCGCGGCGTCTTCCGGCTCTGAATTCACTCTGCCAGGCATCGGACCTGGACAGAGCCGACTGCGCATGCCCGCGCTACAAGAAAATGGCCACTTTGACAGTAAGCGGCCATTTTCTTGTAGTGCGGGCATGCGCAGTCAGCTCTGCCCAGGCCTGATGCCTGGCAGAGTGAATTCAGAGCCGCAAGATGCCAAGGGGATGCTGCACGGAGAAGACTTCTCGGAGGATCCAGCCCGACCCTCACTCGTGGACTTGGTAAGTATAATTTGATTGAATGTTGCCTACCCCTGAAACGAGCATTTTCCCCCCATAGACTATAATAGGGTTCAATATTCGATTCGAGTAGTCGAATATAGAGGGGCTACTCGAAACGAATATCGAACATTTTACTGTTCGCCCATCTCTAGTAACTATATGTCTTACCTTGATTTCTGAATTAGCTTCAAGTGATAGATTGAACATGAGTCCAAGAATTGCAGCTAGAACGTCTCTGTGCCCCTCCCCAAGAGTAGGCGAGTTGTACTCATCCTAAAGGGATATATCATACAGTGTGACATTAGGCATAGGGGTATTCAAGAGCCATTCTTAGAGAAGTCTAGTTGTATTATTGACCTCATTCATAATCCTTAATTTATACAAAGCCATGATGAGGTTTACAAAGAAGTCTATAGGTCCCTACGGTATGGATGTAATACTCTGATTTCATACACACACATATAGAGGCCTTGTATAGATAGGTTGCAGTATTCAATATATGACTACAGACAAGGTACAACAAACATATCTACAAATGTCATAAAGACACAATGATATATCAGTGTAATGATGGGTACAATGATGGGGTCGCTTACCACAAGCTGTAAGCAGGAGTCCCACAGCTCTGAAGAACCTGCCATCTTCCTCCTTATAACTCCATCTTCAGTAAGATGCCCCATTACAGCAACACATCGGAGACATTCTTCTACATTTACTAGAGCTAAACGCAGGTTTTTCTGTAGCACATGAAAATTTTGTGTCAGCTAAATACGGTAGGTGACATATTTATTGCATATGTTTGTCCACATGTCTGCCTTCTTCCAGGACCAGCATAGGGCCTGTCCATTAAAAAGAATAGGGCTGAGCCGCAGTATCACACACAATCTGTAGACGGTTGTGACAACGGGTGCTCCAGTCTTTCCTATATTAGCATGTGTACAGAGATAGCTGTCAATCACAGATTAGGACCGCCCCCTGGACTCTTATGTACAGAAAAAGGAGATATTTCAATGAATAAGTTACAAGTCATATCAATCTGCTCGGCTAACCCACTATATATGAGCAGGTCAGACAACCCGCTCAACCCACAGATTTCCTTTCCAGGCAGAGCATGTTATACATATGATGTGGAAGACATGAGCTTGCACTAAAGAAATAACTTCTACTTATACTTACTAATAAAGAAGTAAATGAAGGCAGCAATTCTGACGTAAAGTTGGTCCTGAAAAATGATCTCAACCTGCGATTCAATGACAAGAAAACGCGTGAGAAAGAACTATGAGTAATAAGTTACCAATTCAATTTGTATTAAAGCGGCCATGCTATACAAATTGTGTAATCCACCATAGCGTGAAACAAACTCTCATTTCGGGGCTTGCTAAATCTGTGTAATCCAGAACTAGGGTTCCTCGGGGGTGGGGCTATATAGCGTACCTGCAGGAAAGGGATTACATTACTTATGATCCATCAATGGAAAGCAATGGATAGTGTCATCCCCTCCTCACCCACAACCAGGGAATGCTATGGACCCACACCATTGATCGGGCATGTACAATTGTAGCAAACATGACCTTGATTTTTGTTACGTTACGTGTCAATTAAAAGTTTGCTGCATCTTATGATTGACACAAACTGTAACATTGTAAATTTCAACATACGTATTTCTTTGTATATTTCTTCCTCCTCTGTTCTGTATGAAATAATAATCATATTGGAACAAAATGAGAAATATTTGGGAACAATCTGCAGTATACCTATTATTGATAAGAATACTTATCTTTATGACCTGCGGTTTGTAGTTATATTTCTATTCTAAGGAAATCTAAGGAGTTGTCTGTCTTAAAAATTGTTATCCGTGTGTCTTATTAGAAGCTTTCAGTTCTGTATCTTTATATAATTTATGCGGCTCTTTCACTTTCATGAGGAGCTTATAAAGTTTAATTTTACTGGTAGAAATAAGTGAACATGCCTGAGATTTCAACTACAACAGTGCAATGTCAGAGGCCAGAAAGGAGACGAAGAGATGGAGCACAAGCAGTGGAAGGCGGGGTATGACGCGAAGGGTGCTCGGAGACCTTGGGGAACGCCCAGGGTGCTCTATAAGGATTATTTGCTTAACAAAAGAAAGTAAGGCCGGACCACGACCAAAGGCCTAAGGGAAGGCGACCATGACTGGGTCTGAAGGGGTGGCTAGGGTTGTTAGGGACAGAGGTGGGGGGGTGGCTAGCCTATGGCGGGAATTGCTAGGGGGAGGCCATATATAATCCTATTCTCCTTACCCAGCGTTCACTTACCACTGGGAAGGAGCAAAGGTCCTGCCCGCCCTCATTTTGGGTTTTGAGTGGTCTGCGTTCCCTTCCCTTCAAATTTGGGGGTGGGGAAACATGGTTGGTAGTTTCCCCAATATTCAAATTTCTGTGGTTGGTTGGTCTGGCCGCATTTGGTCTCTTGCTGGGTGGAGTCCCAGGGAGTGGTTTGTGGTTATGTGTGGTGATACTGCCATCGGTGTTGGTGCCCCTGAGCCTGTGGTTGCAGCTGGGGGTAACTTGTTATGAGGGACAGTTTGGTGGCCAGATCTTTTATCTCCAAGGACATCCCCCTCTGGGATATTATATTTTAGATGGGGTTTACAGTGGTTAATTTGTTATTTAAATATTTATATATTTAAAGGGGGGTTATGGGAGAGTTATTTATGTAAGGAGACTGCTTTAATACGGTTTAGATATATTTGTACTTGTATTGTTTTATGTAATAAAACGGCTGCTGTGACCAATTCGTCCAAGCTCTTCTTGTCCTGTCTTTATTCTAGGTAGGTTAGAGGGTGGGAGGTAAGGGGAGGATGGTGAGGCCGCAGTGGCGGTAAGTAAGGTGTTAGGGTGGCCGAGATTCTCAGTGCCAATGTCAAAGGCTTTAACAAGATATGGCAAGGACAAGACAAGAAGTTAAAGGTAGTAGTAGAATAGCCTAAAAAGGATACACTCCCTTTAAGTAACTCAAGGACACGGAAATAAAAACTACATAAAATAAGTTTTCTTCTAGCAGTTACAAAATGATATATCTTAAAAAAGAGTTTCATCATAGCCTAACATGAATGGAAGGAGAAAATGGCGGCCATTACCTTTCCTGTTGTGTTAGACTGTATAATACATCCACGGCTGTGCTGGCTCTTACATCCTTGGCTGTCACACATTGGACGAGACTTTCAAACAGTCTATAAGATATTGAAAAATGACATCTAAGAAAATGACTCGGATATATAATCGTGGAATATCCAAATATTACAGTCCTATGAAAAAGTTTGGGCACCCCTATTAATCTTAATGATTTTTTGTTCTAAATATTTTGGTGTTTGCAACAGCCATTTCAGTTTGATATATCTAATAACTGATGGACACAGTAATATTTCAGGATTGAAATGAGGTTTATTGTACTAACAGAAAATGTGCAATATGCATTAAACCAAAATTTGACCGGTGCAAAAGTATGGGCACCCTTATCATTTTATTGATTTGAATTCCCCTAACTACTTTTTACTGACTTACTGAAGCACAAAATTGGTTTTGTAACCTCAGTGAGCTTTGAACTTCATAGCCAGATGTATCCAATCATAAGAAAAGGTATTTAAGGTGGCCAATTGCAAGTTGATCTCCTATTTGAATCTCCTCTGAAGAGTGGCATCATGGGCTACTCAAAACAACTCTCAAATGATCTGAAAACAAAGATTGTTCAACATAGTTGTTCAGGGGAAGGATACAAAAAGTTGTCTCAGAGATTTAACCTGTCAGTTTCCACTGTGAGGAACATAGTAAGGAAATGGAAGACCACAGGGACAGTTCTTGTTAAGCCCAGAAGTGGCAGGCCAAGAAAAATATCAGAAAGGCAGAGAAGAAGAATGGTGAGAACAGTCAAGGACAATCCACAGACCACCTCCAAAGAGCTGCAGCATCATCTTGCTGCAGATGGTGTCACTGTGCATCGGTCAACTATACAGCGCACTTTGCACAAATAGAAGCTGTATGGGAGAGTGATGAGAAAGAAGCCGTTTCTGCACGTACGCCACAAATAGAGTTGCCTGAGGTATAAAAAAAGCACATTTGGACAAGGCAGCTTCATTTTGGAAACAAAAATTGAGTTGTTTGGTTATAAAAAAAGGCGTTATGCATGGCGTCCAAAAAGAAACAGCATTCCAAGAAAAACACATGCTACCCACTGTAAAATTTGGTGGAGGTTCCATCATGCTTTGGGGCTGTGTGGCCAATGCCGGCATCGGGAATCTTGTTAAAGTTGAGAGTCGCATGGATTCCACTCAGTATCAGCAGATTCTTGAGAATAATGTTCAAGAATCAGTGACGAAGTTGAAGTTACGCCGGGGATGGATATTTCAGCAAGACAATGATCCAAAACACCGCTCCAAATCGACTCAGGCATTCATGCAGAGGAACAATTACAATGTTCTGGAATGGCCATCCCAGTCCCCAGACCTGAATATCATTGAACATCTGTGGGATGATTTGAAGCGGGCTGTCCATGCTCGGCGACCATCTAACTTAACTGAACTTGAATTGTTTGTCCAAAATACCTTTATCCAGGATCCAGGAACTGATTAAAAGCTACAGGAAGCGACTAGAGGCTGTTATCTTTGCAAAAGGAGGATCTACTAAATATTAATGTCACTTTTCTGTTGAGGTGCCCATACTTTTGCACCGGTCAAATTTTGGTTTAATGCATATTGCACATTTTCTGTTAGTACAATAAACCTCATTTCAATCCTGAAATATTACTGTGTCCATCAGTTATTAGATATATCAAACTGAAATGGCTGTTATAAACACCAAAATATTTAGAACTAAAAATGATTAAGATTAATAGGGGTGCCCAAACTTTTTCATAGGACTGTATGTCAGACACATTAACAATATCCTACAATTATATGAACCAGAGACTTTGACCATTCGGGTCATGCTACAAATTGCAGCACAAGCCATAGACAATATACTATTCTGTAACCCCCCAATTAGATGGACAAAGGTGATGAATCCCAACATCATTGCTCTTGTCCACTGTGTACCAGGGTTATCTAACTGCTCAATAACACTAGCATTAAAGCCAGTGCCCCACATGGACTAAATACCGAAGTGGATGGGATTTTAGCGAACCCTATCAACACATTGCAGAAAAATTACCCACAGCAGAAACGCTGTGAGTTCCAAAAATGTTAAGTTTTTGGAAACCACAGCATATCAATTATACGTACGGAAATGCTGGTGGTCTCCCTATAGTCTAATAAACAAAGAAGTTAACTTTTATTAATATCACTACTAAAAATTTCGTATTAAACAACTACTCTCAATTTAGGAGTGCTTTGTATCAATGAAGGGGCAAACTGATCCAGACATACACTACACCGTGTGTGCAGCTGTGTGGCTATATGTGTGGTGTGGATAGTCCTATATAAACCCTAGCACATAGAGTCAAGTCCATCCATAAAGCGTATATCCTTACGGGAATAGTGGTATCAAATGCAAATTCAGCTTAGGGTATAGTTCACATCATCATACATACCACACCTCAATTTAGGGCATGTACACACACAAAGCTAAGGGGGTCAGTAAAAGAATGACCTGAATCCCTAGCTAGCCACTAACTTGTGGGCCTACATTACACCCCATACCTAAAGTCTAGTGTCTCAAACACGTACATACAAGGTGCCAATGGTGTGTCTGTCTCGTTTCCACCTCGATTTTCCCGCAACACTGTATTGCCACAGTCCAACAGTCTAATGTTTCTTTTCTCATGAAAAAGTCGGGACACCACCATACATATTTTATGGTTAGCTGATCCACCAAAATCTTCTTGTTCTCCTCCTCTATCTCCTCTCTCCTGTTCGGCCACAGGAAAATGGCCGACTGCGGTTGTCCATCGGCCATTTTCCTGTGGCCTCTCCCTTGTGGCACTGGAGGGTTTCCTAATGATAGAGACCCTTTAAGTTGCTGTATTCATTGATATTTACTACATAAGCTGAGACCATGAGTCAAGGCCCTACATCTTGTACCTATGTATAGAATTACTATGCATGGAGTTTCAGATAAGTTCATGTTTGGTATTATTCTACTTTTCACTGCTTTTCTCTTATCCGCCAAGAACCAATTAGCAATTTATGTTCTTATTATAGGATTCTCACTATTATACAGTCTCTTTTGTGATGGCGGCTGTCTGTTCTATAGTACTTGACATTAAGCAAACATACTGTTCTATGTACAGACGCAGCAGGAGACTTTCTTCATCAATTTTAGAAACGTCTCAGTTGGAATCATGAATAAAAAGTAACTGTGGTTTCATCTTGTGCTCGTTCCCTTTGTTGTAAAATACATATATACATTGCAACCTTATGAAAGCCAGTTTATAGCATCTCTCTGCAGGACGCAGCTCCAAGACGTAGGGCGGATACCAAGTACAGGTCAAGGTCAGTGAGTTACTTTATCCTTTGGCCTATACCTATCTGACTGTACATGGGGGATATCATACAAGGACAAATCCATTTTACTACCAATACAGAATTATATTCAGAAAATGACTTTTTTTTTCTATAGCTGTTCGAAACATCTTCATCATAGTCTTCATAGTGTCTTCACTTACGGAAGCTTGACCCTATCATGTATTATCCTCTGTATGAAAGAGCCAAAGTGTTCAAGAATCTTTTTTAAGGTAAAATGAAATCCTTTAGCAGGTATCTATTCTCAAAGCCTAAAATATAGTCGTTATTTGCTCTTTTGTATCAGAATATGTCATCTTAGTCTTAAAGTGGCTTTTGGAGATGAGAAAAGCAAGAAGTAGCATGACTCCGATCTGAGAACTGAGTGTGGTACATTCATAATGGATAGAGTCAAGTTGGAATATCACATACAATCCATAGTTAAGAAAGGCGCTGTATTTCAAGGAAAGAAGCTATCTTTTAAGTCTTATACAATTCCTGTTCAAGGATGGTCTCATCTGGACGAACTTTTTCAATACAGTCTATTTATTATACATGAACGTCGTAATGAAAATGTCCAATTTGTGGCTCTCCAGGTGTTGGGAAGGTACGACTCCGAGCATGTCCTGACAACCTAAAACTTTTGTGATCCACAGGTTGGAGACCACTGATATACTCAAGTTTACTAAGTACTATTTTGCAACTTTTTGGCATTAGTATTCTAGAGTACAGGCTTCCCATAGTATGTTTGGTGACATAATGCTTGATATCTAGGGTTGATCCGATCTTGAGATTTCAAGATCAATTTTATAATCCGATTTCCGATCATTTTCCAGCCGATCTCGATCATGAAATTTGCTCGATCGCTGATTGGAATCCGATCTTTTCCGATCCCGATCCTCAATGCTAGTCAATGCTTCTCTATGGGAAAAGTCACTTTTAGGGTTGAGCCGATCTTGAGATAACCTCCGATCTCGATCCTGCTGGAAAAGATCGGGGTGGAATTCCGTGAAATTTACTCGATCGCCAATCGGAATCCGATATTTTCCGATCCCGATCGTTCAACCCAATTGATATCTTATTGTGCACATTGTTTAGCTTGTTTATGTCAATACAGTAGACCAATATTAATTATCCTGCTATACTTGAGACCTCCAACGCTACTGAACTGATAGAGTAGAGTAGATTTATATGAAAATATGCCAGAATTCTGGGATACTTTGCACCAAATAAACATGCCTTTTGCTATAGTAATCCATCATTTCACAATTTTTGCACTTCCTGTGACAAGGGGCATGACTTAAAGGGACGGGGGTGGCTTAAACTACAATATGAAGATGTAAACTAAGCCAACAAATAAGTATCTTAAATGAAATGGGATAAAGGATAACAATAGGTTATCGATAGCAGATATGTGGGGGGGTGACACCCAGCACTAGCACAGAGAATGGACTAGCAAGTAGACAGATCTGTTCACTGTGTAGTGGCCGGACCAAGCTATTGCAACTCAGCTACCATTCACCTGAATAGGACCTAAGCCAGAGAACAGTGCTGTCTGCTTCCAGCTCCATTTTCTATTTGTCAGCTGCAGATCCATTTGCTGCATGTCAGACCCCCACACATCTGATATTAGTGGTCTATCTTTAGAATAGGCCATCAATATTTTAGCCTGGAAAAGCCTTTTCATTTTAGACTATTGCACAGGTTTAGAAAGGCTGCGCCCAATGTGCCAGATTTAGGGCTTAATCTGCATAACAATAAATTAGTTCACCATCTACTTTCCTGTCCACATGATTCATGCGGAGATCTCACGGCAAGCACACGGACCCCATTATAGTCTATGGTCTCCGTGTGCTTTTACTGCACCAGCACTTGAACTTGCCTTTGTATTCCGTTTGGGGGGGTCTCCATTAAGACTCCCCCGGACCGAATGCAAACACTGATGTGAACGAGGGGTAAGCTTAGACTAGACTCGTCTCATGCTAGACTATATTTATCAATCTGCATCAGCCATTGTGATAAATACAGGCACAAAGGGGGCGGATTATGGTGCGTAATCCACGTCATAATCCGCCCCCTCACAACGGTGGTCTATGTAGACTGCCAGGCTACTTTTTTCCATGAGCGGCATGCTGTTGCTCACATAAAAAAGAAGCGGGCTGCCCTTTCTTCAGGCGGATTCCGCGGAAGTTGGGTTTTGACCCGAGAGTGACACGGCTCCCCATGTAGCTCTTGGTGCCAAAATCCGTGCTTCCGCTCCCCGTATGAACTTAGCCTAAGTCTGCCTCATTATATTGTAGGACTTTCAGTTTCTTTCTTACCACTGAGCAATGATCCAGCTCTCAAAGTCTTATATAAAATGATAACATCTAGCAATCCTTCCGTACTGGTCTTCTCTAGTCACTATATTACATTAAAAGCATAAAAAACATGGACATACCTGGATGAGTCCAAATGTTTCAGAAGCAGAGATCCTCCTTCTTCTGTTGTAGAAAATACATTTAGTAGGGCTAGCGTCTTGTTTTGTATCTCAGGGATCTCCGAGGTCAGCATTGCAATGATCTGACTGTTCACATTAGGCTGGCCAATCAATACACGCTGGTTTTCATCTAACATAAAACATAATGGTCACTTACAGAACCTTCCATTAAAGAAACATATTTATATAGACAAGTAGTATGTCAAATACTAAATTCATGACATGGTTATTTACCATTCTCACTGCAGACTACTTTCCATAAGGACAGGACAGAAAGGCACAAATCAGCTTCTATTGTATTTGCTTGCCTAGAAACCAAGCTCCTGAAATACAAGATATCATTAGGATGCGAATAAGGTCAAACATCTTCATATCCTTTCATATTACCATATGTAAAACTGTAGTGATGCCCACTGGACCCTTTGCCATTGGTATGAGAAAGGCTTACAACTATTTTGGTCTTCCCTCACCAGATCCACTTGGATTCCCAAGGATCTACATTAATTTTCCCGATTTTCCTTTTCCATCATTCACATTATAAAGTGTATCTAAGTGCACCTAATATAGAGTAGAGCCAAGGCATGTAGTTCTAATAGGTCAGCCCCATAGATAGAAGCCATACTGGCAATTACATCCATGGCTTCAACTTAGAAAATATACCTTATCCAAAAACCAAGGACCACTCTGAGGCCAACCCCAATCCTGAGAACTAAGAGGCCGTTGCTGGCCCCATTTACTGGTTTAAAGTTGTCCTACAGTTGTCTAGCAAGGGAAGGGTGGTGCCGTAGTGCAGAGATAGACTGTTAAAGGAGTTTTCTGGCACCATATGCATTTTTGTTACTGATGATCTATCCATAAGTCACCATTATCAAAACTGGTTGTCAGACACCAGGATCCTGCACAGCTGTCTCCAGACATCAGATGCTACTGCAGTGGACGGGGAGGAAATGCAACCTTCTCTTATGAAAATAATAGGAGGAGAAGTTCAGTTCCCCAGCACTACCACTATGCACCACTACCATTAACACTAGTGGATGGGGCTGCAGCTTAGCCACTATTACTTCCTATTGCTTCCAATCCCTGTCCGCAACTATGGCTTCTGGTACCCGGGGGTAGCTAAAGGAGAGGATCTATGCCTGTTCCAGTTGTCAGAACCCCAGAGATCAGATACATTGGTCATCAGTATAAATAAAGCATATGGGACCAGATAAAGCCCTTCAAGGGGCCAAACAACTGAATCAGCACTACAACTTCTATATTCTCAGAATTGCTACAGCTCCCCATTGTCATACCCTCAGGATCATAAAGTAATATGCTATCATATTGTGAGATGGGAGTAACCACTTGATATTGATCAATTCTGTAATTCTTACCTATTTATAATATGGTTGTCTCCTATAATACTGAATCCACTGTTTATTCTAAATAATGTCTGTGCAGTACCTGGTATAAGAAGAAACAAAATTATATATAAATTAGATATTGATCTGGAACATACACAGAGTAAATACACAGGATTTAGGCCTTATTGACACGAGCGTTATGTTTTAAATACACCTAACATATGTGAAAAAACGGTTTTGGCATTCGTTCTGTAACAGTTTGTCTGCTTTCCATGGCAGACTGTTATCTATTTTATATCGGTACCAAAAACGGATGAAATTCATTGGTCTTTCTTTTTTGACCGAACCCAATCGGTCAATCCATTTTACATCCATTGCAAACAGATCCATGCATGTGAATGCGCTCACTCACTCTTGTTTTTAAGACTAGGGTCGGGGAAAAAAAACACTCTAGATGAGTCTAGACCTGAATATATTTTTCCCTAGGGTCTCGGTTCTAGGAGCGTGATGGCTCGGTAGTTAGTACTGTTACCTTGCAGCGCTGAGGCCCTGGGTACAAATCTGACCAATGGAACATCTGCAAGGAATTTGTATGTTTTTCCCGTGTCTGTTTGGATTTTGTCCGGGTACTCCGGTTTCTTGCCAGATATATACAGATAGCTAAATTGACTTCACCTAAAAACAGATGACCCTTGAAGGTGTTGGGGATCAGCGCTTGTATGGCAGCCACTAACTCTCCTACTCCACAACTCCCCTGTATGTTAAACGTGCATTACACATGTTTGTCATTGTCATACAATGAAGGGGTAGGTACAACCAACAGTTATGTGCTCTTAGTTAACCCATTATGGGTTATGGCAAATAAAAACTGCAGACTTTGGACGGTTAATACACCACCACCTCGGTCCTCTATTATCATCATTGTTGGACTAGGCAGGCTATTCCTTATTCACAGGTATATGGCTTCAGTGTGGCGGGGAAGACTTGCTAATGGTGTTTTATAGCAGTGGGTTGGAGACGCAGCCCCTTATTTTGGGATTTACGCTTCACAGGCTATAGAACCCACTGTGGTTAAAATTTTCTTTAGAGCACAGTTATGCACAGCAAATCTGCCCTTCTATTATAGTCTTGGCCAGACAGGCGTCCCATTTTATGGCGTTAATAGAGCAGATAGGGATGGCCTGTTGAGATTTGAGTGTTCACATTTTTTATTTCCTTTCGTTATTAAAACTTAAGTTTTACTTCTTCTCCCTTAAATTTCAGTGACTTCTTAGAATAATAGAGGAATGATATAACTTGGAGTTATAATAGTGCTGCAGAGTTGTTATGTCAATGGGAATAGGAGTATTCAGTCCAAAAACAGGCATGCCACCCTCTTAAAGGAATTATCCACTTCCAAATATTGATGGCCAGTCCCTAGTATAAGTCTTTAATATTAGATCTATGAGGATACCACACCTGGGACCCCGTGGGATTATCAACTTTGGGACTGTGGCTTACTCATCATATAGACTGTAGTGCTGCCCCATTGAAGTCTATGGGAAAGCGAAGTGGTGCCTATAGCCGTCCATATAGTTTGTATGGCAAGTGCAGCACAACTATCGTCATGTAAACGTTATACCGGGAGTCACGTTGTAGCCGAGAAGATCTAATATTTATGGCCTATCCTAAAGATTGTCCATTGTAATATGATAAGCTAAAGTGTAGGCAAAATGGAGGATACATACAATCCTTTAGAGCTTGAACAAGCAGCTGTATACCCCCAGAGTAATAGAGAGGACTCTGATCTGCTTTGGAAAGTTTTGTAAGTAACTGTGTAATAGATATGGCATCTTCCTTCCCAGCCTCTAGATCCTGTAAGGCTTTCTGTTCTTGAATGTCCTTCTTCTCCTGAAAATCCACTTGGTTCAGATAGCCTGTGAGATAGGAGGAAACAAATTTTATATGATATATCATATCAGATAGATGACATAGTCAGCACTACAGTATGTGAACTACAACACTATCATAGCTATTGAGATTGTAGGGGTAGTAGTCACACCCCGACTCTGGTACCCAAGATGGTCCAAAGGCCACTCTGCCACCTAATAAGACCCTCCTGTTATTGTAAATTGCATATGGCGGGTGATCTGCCCAGTTTCAGATTTTACTTCTGGCTACAGATCATTAAAGGGAACTTGTCAGTAAGTTTTGGGACACGTTCTTATAGATTATTATCCAAACCTGTGTCTGGTCAACTTTTCACTCTGGGTAGGGATGAGCTGATCTTGAGATTTCAAAATCCGATTTCTGATCATTTTCCAGCCGATCCCGATCGTGAAATTTGCTCGATCGCCTATCGGGATACGATCTTTTCCGATCTCGATTGCTCAACCCTAACTCTGGGGTGTTTGCAAAAATATCCTCTACTCCCTGTATATATTAAGGATGCTTACCCATATATAGTCTCTGTGCACACGTTCGTGTGCTTTGTCAGCTATGTTTATCACGGCTAGCTCACTGACACATTCATTTCTATGCCCGCATATTATTCTGTCCATTTTGTTTCCCAGGCTCACTGATAGAAGTGAATGGAGCCATGGGGGCCACGCGCAGAACATGTACGTCATCCATGTACTGTCCGTGCACATGCACATGGAATATTTATAATCCAAGAGCTGATGATGAGAAATGAGTGCTATGAGGACATCCCTGTTGTGCAATTTCTATATTGTGTTTCAGGAATGTTCATTACTACATATGACATAACATTTATAGATATTAAGCAGCATTCTTATTTAATTTCTTGCTTGGAGACCTTCAATATTTATCACCATGAATTAAAGCAGAATCTCACTGGTGTTTCTAATAAATTCTATTATGTGAAATAATGTTATTTTACATCTTAGAAGCTGAACTCAACCTCAGTGTTAAAGGTCTATTTGGACTGATGGTTTACGGTCTCATATAGCCTACTCCTATCAGTATGTCAATGGACTCTATAGAAGAAAAATAAAAAAAACCTTTATACTCATTGGACTCTTCTCTGATACTCCCAGTACCTGCGCAGTCAGTCACTGAAGCCAAGGACGTACTTCTCGGCTTTACTAAATGTGGCACATGGAGCCAAGGTGTACTTGCCGGCTTCAGCAAACCATTGTGCAAGACCTGGGAGCTCAGCAGCCGGGTACATATAGAGGTTGCTTCATCTCTTTTAATTGCTGACACCTACAGGGTTAGGAATAGGCTATTTGAGATATTAAACCACTGAACCTGTGGGTAGTTTAGTATCCCAAATAGACCCAAAGATTCTCGCAGGGCTGGCCATCTGTCATTTCGATATGCCCAATACTTTGTTGCTACTTGAGATAAGCTGCCGTCTAACCTGTCCAACAACATGTCATTCCTTCTTTGGTTATCTTGTAATGTGTATATCAAAACGGTCTAGGCTTATACCCTAGCCTGGACCAAACAACTCAGAGACTACTGGAACTGCATATAGTGTAGTCTTAGGCTTATTCCACATCTATCCAGCGTGCACAACTTTTTTGTCCACCAATTTCAGCTTAGAAACTTTGGACCATCCGAGGGCCAGAACAACGGACAGATGGACCATTATAATAACAGATACATATGGAACCCAACAGAGCCCGATGACTCTGAGGGTTAGTTCACACAGGGTTTTTTGGTCAGGATTTTGAGACCATATCTGCCTCAAAATCCTGACCAAAAAGACGGCTCCCATTAAAATCAATGGGCGCCGGTCAGTTGTTTTTTTCTGGGAGCCGTTTGTTCCGGGTCCTGGAAAAAGAAGCAACATTTTTCATTCTTTCAGGTGGATTCGCCTCACGACATCCGCCTGAAGTCACTCCCTCCTGACTAGGCCTATTCATTTGGGCCTAATCCAGAGCGGAGTGTGCGACTGGGGGCATCTAGTCGCAACTATCCTTTATTTTGGAACAGAACCTGAGGTGGCCTCCGCCTTAGGTTCCAATAAAAAAAAACCCTGTGTGAACTTACCCTGAGGGGTCCATTGTGTTCTATACAGTACATCATTATGCCATTGTTGCTCTCCAACTGTCCATTATTCTTGTCCTAAGACTGTCTAGAAAAACAGAAAGGCTGGAACAGATGTAAACTTAGCCTTAGTTGTTAGATTCTGTACATGGTGTTTTTTGCCAAGGAAGCTAGCGGATGGCAGTGCCCACATAAGACCTTTTGTATTTAGAACCAGAAAACAATTGTATGTAATATACAGCGCCGCACCTCGGGATGCTCCGGGGAGGGCGTCATTTTTGCTTACCTAAGCCAGTCCAGGACAAGCTGTCCTGGACTGGCTTAGCACCGAGTGGTGGATTGGGGAGGCCACTGGAGGGAGTGCTGCTCCAGCGGCCTCCTCTCCGTGCCTGCTCTCTGCCTGCTAACGCCGCTTGGCCATGCTCCCTTTGCTCCACTCCGCCCCCTTCGGGGGTGGGGCGGCTTTCTGTCGTCCGCCTCGGGCGGCGAAACAGGCATGTTCACCCCTGGTAATATAAAACCATACAAATATGTAAACTATGTAACTTTTGTAAAAAAGAAAAATTCTAAATATTATGACATCAAACAATTTTTGTTAAAATTTCACTAGAATATGAGAAGGGAAAAAAAAAATAATAAAAAGATATAAAGGAGCGCAGCTGGCAGAGACGGTGGCAGCAATCATATCCATAAACTGAAGAGTATATCCAGATCCATCCAATCTTTCCTTTTCATAGCTGTGAAACTGACCTTATTTCTTCCTCCTTGGGATATCAAATGACCAAGTATGTAGGGACTCTGTCAGCGCTCTAGACAGGCTATAAAGGCCTGAGGGCTAGATACTTATGTGCTAGGAAGAGAAACCTTGCAGGCATATCTTAAAAAAAAAACAAAAACTTGATGTCAAACTAAATTAGGACTTGAGTAGTCTGTGCTCGTTGTGTGGTAAACGGGAAGAACCTTACATGAGAGGGATATTTATAGAGAGATAAATACAGTGAGTTCTTCATCTAGAAGAAGTGACCTGACATCTACCGGAATTACAGCTGTATGTACAAAGAGTATCACCGTCTCAGGGCTCGTTCACACAAGCAGATTCTCTGTCCATAATGAGCAACATTGCGGGTATGTGATTGTATTTCTAACATAGGTAACACATGGTAACACATGGTGACTCATTGGTTAACACTGCAGCCTTGGAGCACTGGAGCCCTGGGTTCAAATCCTGCCAAGGGCAACATCTGCAAGGACTCCCTGTGTTTGTGAAGGTTTCCTCCCACACTCCAAAAAAACATAGGGAATGTAGATTGTGAGCCTTACATGTGGCAGTGAGTGTGAAAGGTCTTCAGAATATGATGGTGAGACATATGTAAGCGTAATAAATGCACCCGCACTTCAATAACATTAAATGACTTTCCTCTGTTAATTTTGCAAGGTAGGAAAACGCTTGCTGGGTTTGGGAAAATTGGGCAGGCAACCAACCATAGTTTATTTCAGATGACTTTTGGAAGTCTAAAATCTGCATACTACAGTTAATGTCCGTTGCTTTCATCTTATGACAGTCACAGACATTAATAACGACAACATTGAAGCCACATGAGGGAGTTGTATTTTTTTCGGAATTTGCCATTGTTTTTGGAAATATAAAGTAATCATTTGGATCAACAAAAACACAGCAAGATCTTCAAAAAGAAAAACAGCTTTGCAACATGTGGCCTCACCATACAAAGGTATTTCAGTCATCTCAGTAGTATCAGGCTAAGCCCCCACGTAGTGGACCACAGCAAAAAACCACTGCTGGAAAAACTGTGATAGAAATGCATTACGGTAGTTTCCACAGCGCTTTTCTCAGAAAGTGAAAGAAAACTCTGCTGACTTTCTGGTTCAGTTATATCTACACAGAAACCATGGGCATTTCCATTGGTATAATGGACATGCTTCGGTTTCCAAAGACATAACAGTTTTGGAAATCGCAGCATTTTCTCTGCAGGTTTTTTCTGCAATGTGTGTATGGGATTTGCAGGGATTGTATAATGCCGTGACTTCAGCCTTAAGATGCACAGTCTGCCCTTTTTTTTTAATTACAGAATGTCATAATACAGTTTTCTCATTCATGTTATACTCCTGGTGAATGCCTGAACCCCCAATATCATGTGTACACAATGATGCTGGGTCTAGAGCTCTTTTGTTGGTTCTTTTGTCCCTCTGATTGACGTAAAGGGGTGACGTGAATGATGACAATGTCTGTAAAGTGCTGCAGAATTTGATGGTGATGGATAAGCAACATGAAATAAATAAAATAACATAATGTAGTATCATGCCGCCATCTATTAAGGGCAGGTTCAGACCTGCGCCCCGGTCTCCACTTTTAAGGTAAGTTCACACATAGTCTTTTGGATCGGATCCAAAAGGCCAGGTCGCTGCGACTGAAACCTGGTGCACTGCACCAGCACACAGCCGCACGCTCCGCTCAGGATTAGGCCCAATGAATGGGCCTAGTCCAGAGGTGGGAGTTTCTTCAGTCCGAATCGCAAGGCGACTAGGCCTGAAGAATGAGCACCTCGCTTCTTTTTCCAATGGGAGTCTTTTTGGTCAGGGTTTTGAGGCGATTACGGCATCAAAACCCTGACCAAAAAACTCTGTGTGAACTTACCCTAAAGTTTCCGTCTTCTACCAACAGGAGACGGAAACCTGGCAGACAGTGTCCGCCCATGAGCGTTTTGTGGTCTCCACAGTGAAACAGTTGTTTTTTTTTAACCAGACACAAAGTCCTGCATGTCCGACTTTGTGTCCTGTTAAAAAAAAAGCGGTTTTGCAGCGAAGACCACAAAACGCTTACGGGCAGACACTTTGCAAACCCATTCAAATGAATGGTTTTGAAAAGTGACTGCTGGTTTCCGTCTTCTGTCCACTTTCTTGGGCCAAAAGACGGAAGACGGAAACCTAAAAGCAGAGACCGGGACGCAGGTGTGAACTCGCCATAAGAGATTACATACTTTTACTGTATACATATATAAATGCCACACCTTACCTTTCACAAGCTTCTCTTTGCTAAAGTCTATGTCTGTAATCTTCTTATAACATTTTCTTGCCTATGGAGAATAAAGAGATATTAGCACATGCTGAATATCCTCACCATCAGTCCCCACTCAGTATATATACATAGTAAGACTACCACCCTTGCACCATCTACAAACTGCACTTTATGTTCACATCTACATCGGAGCCTCCGTTTGGACTCAGTATGTGCCGAAATTCGATGGACAAAAACTGCTGTGACTTTTTCATCCAGCAGTTTCAGTTTGAAATAATGGACAATCGACAGATCTTATTATAGTCAATGGGATCCAAATCATCCGTTGTTCTGGTCCTTTGTTGGATCAGAACAACAGAAACAGCAGTGCAGATGTGAACATAGCCTAAGACTATAATTTTCGTACATCCTCCCTCTATAACAACTGTAGGTAGACCTTACCTCTTTGTAGTTTTTGAGACCCAGGTTAGCTTTTCCCATATGGACATAAGCCTTCACACAATTCTCATCACACTGAAAGTAAATCAAATCATACACGTTATATGTAATATACAAATGACACATAAAGAGGCAATAAACATTGTAGACAGGTAAAGTGTATATCAAGCCAAAAAATATTTTCAAGAAATGCTCCAACATAACTAAACATGAAACCTACTTTATGTCTATGCACTCATCTTGGCCTTCAAGATCTGAATATGGACACGTATGAAAGGGGTTGATTGATTCACTTACTGTATTAGTATATCAATATTGACCAGGCTTGGATTGGTCCACTTGAGGATGCTCTAGTGGACCCAAGCTCCAACAATAAGGTAAGGCTCAAAGAAAATCTAAAAACTTAAAGAGGACCTTTCATGGTTTGGGGCACAGGCAGTTCTATATACTGCTGGAAAGCCAACAGTGCACTGAATTCAGCACACTGTCGGCTTTCCCGATCTGTACCCCGGGTAAAGAGTAGGGTTGAGTGATCGTGTTCGGAAAAAATCGGATTCCGATCGGCGATCGAGAAAATTTCACGATCGGAATTCCGAACACGATCTGTTTATGTGGGATCGAGATCAGTGATCTTTTCCCACAAAGCGGTTCCATAGGAATGAATGGAAGCAGCCGGCACACAGCCTTAATCCCCTGCGCGCCAGCTGCCTCCATTCATTCTAATGGGAGCCAACAGTGCACTGAATTCAGCACACTGTCGGCTTTCCCGATCTGTACCCCGGGTAAAGAGTAGGGTTGAGCGATCGTGTTCGGAAAAAATCGGATTCCGATCGGCGATCGAGAAAATTTCACGATCGGAATTCCGAACACGATCTGTTTATGTGGGATCGAGATCAGTGATCTTTTCCCACAAAGCGGTTCCATAGGAATGAATGGAAGCAGCCGGCACACAGCCTTAATCCCCTGCGCGCCAGCTGCCTCCATTCATTCTAATGGGAGACTACTTACCTCCAGAGATGGCTGGTCCGCTGCTCTCCGCTTCGCTGCTGGTCCAGCTGCCGTCTTCTTCTATTCGCTGCCCCCTCCCTGCCAGGTTAGGAGAGTGTGGGCGGGTACAGGGCGAGGAGACGTGACGTCTCCCCTCCCAGTACCCGCCCACACTCTCCTAACCCGCCCACACTCTCCTAACCTGGCAGGGAGGGGGCAGCGAGGCAGAGAAGACGGTAGCTGGACCGGCAGCGAAGCGAAGAGCAGCGGACCAGCCATCTCTGGAGGTAAGTGGACACCACGGGGGACTAAGTAGTCAGAGGATTAAAAAAAAAATCCTCTGGCTACTTAGTGATTCACTACACAGCGTGGATTCTAACAATTGTTAGATTCCATGCTGTATAGTGAATAGGATTGCTTTTAAAATCCGATCTCCGATTAGTAAAAAAAATCCCATTGACTTGCATTGGGATCGGAATTGGGATCGAGATGGGGTTCGAATGAAAAATGATCGGAAATCGGATTTTAAAATCGATCCTGAAAAGTCAGTATCGGCTCAACCCTAGTAAAGAGCTTTCGGTCCCAGGGAGATTGTGGTTCTCAAAATTGATTCCTCTGATCTAAGAAACTACAATCTGACAATGATACAATGATTAATTTTGGAAAACTGAGTTAACCAGACATCAATGCAAAACCTCAGCTCCAAACTTTATATGGCAGCAAAGATTCCATATAGTACACAATGCACTTTCTCTTTTTGATTTTGGTAAAGTGGAGGTAAGCCGCCAAACCCACCGGTAAGATGGGCCATCAATGTTGTTTCTTAATGTTTCTTTTATCATTTTAGCTTTATGTAAGCCTCAATGCAAATGCAATAAACAATGCAAATGACTATGGCTGTGAGTTTTACTACAGCCTTGGGAGACATAATAAATATGGTGAATTGCTGCGTCAGTGGTTTCTAGTACACCTCAGGAGTGATAATAAATATTGTAAACTCCTTTGGTGCCAGTATTATTAGACCCATGTGAATACTTATATTTATACTGTATGTATCATACAATGTGCAAACGTCTTCCATAGCACAGCCATTTTATATCATTCATAAACCCATAAACTCTCAAGTGGTCAAATGCACAAACAGCATGCCATACATCCCAACTCAGTGTGTTACCTATACAGTTCAAGTTAGATTCCATTGTATTCCGACTTTATATATATTTCCCCAGATTGTGGAAGTTCTGGCAGTCTTGAATTGGCGTGCTTATGACGTCTACCAATACAGCCACCAAGCATGTTGCTGATAATCCACTACCCTCCTTTATTCCATTACTAATAAGTTGGGTTTTCTCATGGGTCCTTTTTCTTAAAGAGGACCTATCTACTTGTAAAGTGGTGGAAGCCAACATCATCCCCAGTCTTGACTTTGGATCTTCCACAACCTTAGATGCCACACTGTTGCTAGTCCCTCGCTTGTGATGGGTTAGCTTTATGTGCACTCTATACATTAGTATGCCTTTAGTATAGTTTGAATGTGATGTCATGCCTGAAGGAAAAGCCTCCAATAAATGAAGGGTTTCCAATAACTTTTGGGTACTCAGTTCTATTTCCAACAGTTGTGTCCACCCATCAGTGGCAAGTATTCGTGTCAGTCTAGGGTTGGGAGCCTAAACTTTACCCAAAAGAAATCACTGCAAATTTTGATGTGTAGCTAAAAAGTAAAACCCCTCTGGGCTGAGCATGACAGGTAGTATGCTGTATGTCGAGCAAACCAGACTAGACCATGAGAAACTCCAGAATTTTGTTGTAGTCGAGGAACTGTCGATTACTCCTGCTGCTGTACCTGAGCACCGGCCGTAACTTCTACGGTATTGAAAGTCTACTTCAGTAAAGTATCAGTATGTATCTGTAGGAAGGTGATATAGTTTAGCTGAACTTACTCTTTATGTGTTTATCCACCAAATTGGGTTTTACCCAAATCGTCTAATGTATATGGGGCCAGCCAAATCTCCCCATATGGCGGATGTTGTGGGGTTAAAGGAATTCTATCATTAGAATTCCTTTTTCTACAAAAACCACGTAGGAATAGCCTTTATAAAGACTATTCTTCTCCTACCTTTGTTATTCTCATCCGCGCCACTGTTTCTGTGAATTAAATTTTTTCTTCTGTATGCAATCGAGTCTTCAGTAAGCACAAGGAGTGTCCCCTGTGCTCTCCAAAGACTCTCAACTAACGCCACTGTCTTCTTCTCCTGAAGCCTCTTCACCAGGTTATCGGTTGCGTCATCAGCTGACAGAGCCAACTGCGCATGTCTGTTCGGCCATTTTCCTGTGGCCTCTTACAGTACAGTCCTATGAAAAAGTTTGGGCACCCCTATTAATCTTAATCATTTTTAGTTCTAAATATTTTGGTGTTTATAACAGCCATTTCAGTTTGATATATCTAATAACTGATGGACACAGTAATATTTCAGGATTGAAATGAGGTTTATTGTACTAACAGAAAATGTGCAATATGCATTAAACCAAAATTTGACCGGTGCAAAAGTATGGGCACCTCAACAGAAAAGTGACATTAATATTTAGTAGATCCTCCTTTTGCAAAGATAACAGCCTCTAGTCGCTTCCTGTAGCTTTTAATCAGTTCCTGGATCCTGGATAAAGGTATTTTGGACAAACAATTCAAGTTCAGTTAAGTTAGATGGTCGCCGAGCATGGACAGCCCGCTTCAAATCATCCCACAGATGTTCAATGATATTCAGGTCTGGGGACTGGGATGGCCATTCCAGAACATTGTAATTGTTCCTCTGCATGAATGCCTGAGTCGATTTGGAGCGGTGTTTTGGATCATTGTCTTGCTGAAATATCCATCCCCGGCGTAACTTCAACTTCGTCACTGATTCTTGAACATTATTCTCAAGAATCTGCTGATACTGAGTGGAATCCATGCGACTCTCAACTTTAACAAGATTCCCGATGCCGGCATTGGCCACACAGCCCCAAAGCATGATGGAACCTCCACCAAATTTTACAGTGGGTAGCATGTGTTTTTCTTGGAATGCTGTTTCTTTTTGGACGCCATGCATAACACCTTTTTTTATAACCAAACAACTCAATTTTTGTTTCCAAAATGAAGCTGCCTTGTCCAAATGTGCTTTTTTTTATACCTCAGGCAACTCTATTTGTGGCGTACGTGCAGAAACGGCTTCTTTCTCATCACTCTCCCATACAGCTTCTATTTGTGCAAAGTGCGCTGTATAGTTGACCGATGCACAGTGACACCATCTGCAGCAAGATGATGCTGCAGCTCTTTGGAGGTGGTCTGTGGATTGTCCTTGACTGTTCTCACCATTCTTCTTCTCTGCCTTTCTGATATTTTTCTTGGCCTGCCACTTCTGGGCTTAACAAGAACTGTCCCTGTGGTCTTCCATTTCCTTACTATGTTCCTCACAGTGGAAACTGACAGGTTAAATCTCTGAGACAACTTTTTGTATCCTTCCCCTGAACAACTATGTTGAACAATCTTTGTTTTCAGATCATTTGAGAGTTGTTTTGAGTAGCCCATGATGCCACTCTTCAGAGGAGATTCAAATAGGAGATCAATTTGCAATTGGCCACCTTAAATACCTTTTCTTATGATTGGATACATCTGGCTATGAAGTTCAAAGCTCACTGAGGTTACAAAACCAATTTTGTGCTTCAGTAAGTCAGTAAAAAGTAGTTAGGGGAATTCAAATCAATAAAATGATAAGGGTGCCCATACTTTTGCACCGGTCAAATTTTGGTTTAATGCATATTGCACATTTTCTGTTAGTACAATAAACCTCATTTCAATCCTGAAATATTACTGTGTCCATCAGTTATTAGATATATCAAACTGAAATGGCTGTTGCAAACACCAAAATATTTAGAACAAAAAATCATTAAGATTAATAGGGGTGCCCAAACTTTTTCATAGGACTGTATCTGTTCGGCCACTGGCCGGAATTGACATGCCCAGTTGGCTCTGCTGGCTGATAACGTGGCCGATAACACGACGAAGAGGAGTCGGGAAAAGAAAACAGACGCGTTGCTGGAGAGCCTTCAGAGAGCACAGGGGACACACTCTGTGCTTTCTGAGCAAAGGGGGAAGGCACCCTGTGCTTTCTGAAGACTCATTTGAGTATGGAAGAAAAGAAAAATTCACAGAAACGGCGGTGCGGATCAGAATAATAAAGGTAGGAGAAGAATAGTCTTTATAAAGGCTATTCCAACGTAGTCTTTGTAGAAAAAGGGATTCTAATGATGGAATCCATTTAAGGATTAAAATGTAACTGCTGGGTCCTTATTAGAGTTGAGCGATCGGGATTGGAAAAGATCGGTTCCTGATCGGCGATCGAGCAATATCACAATCACGATTGGCTGGAAAATGATCAGAAATCGGATTTTGAAATCTCAAGATTGGCTCAACCCCAAAAGTGACTTTTCCCATAGAGAAGCATTGAAAAGGGTTGAGCGATCGGGATCGAAAAAGATCAGATCCCGATCGAGCAAATATCACGATCGGGATCGACTGGAAGATGATCGGAAGTCGGATTTTAAAATCGATCCTGAAATCTCAAGATCAGCTCAACCCTAGTCCTTATGTTTCTGAAGGTGAAGATAAGTTGCTGGCACAGGTATACGGTAGTGGATTTCTCCCTCTCCCAGTTTATGATACCCCTTTTGGGGAGTCAGGTAACAGCTATCTAAAGAATATGGCCGGCTTTAGCTGTGACTATGAATATAGACATTTGCACGTTAATGCTTTTGTCTAGTTCTACTTTAAGAAGATTTTTTATCCTTTTAAATAACATTTAGGAAATATAAAAATGGTAATTGACTAATGCAGATGGTTCTCATGGCCAATGTAATATGGCCAAGTCTAAAATTGCAATTAACTCAATGTAAATTACACAATGTTTATCTGCGCTGCCAGAGTCTTGAGAGTTAGAAAAACTTAGCATTTATAAGAACGTATTTTAATGTAGCTGAAATGGCTTTTTTACAATTTCCATTGACTGTAGGGGGAAATGAGATTTAATTGCAAAGGACTTCACTGACTCTATTGCCACCCTAGGTGTGCGCAGAATTTGGAATAAGAATTTCTCATTGAGCACAGACATTTTAGGATTGGTTTTCGAGAGGTATTAATCCTTTAATTGTGGGATTAAAAAGCATCCAAGCAGTTCATTTATTTTAATGCATTTTTCATGATGGTCATTTCTGAGTAAACAGCGGCCAGTTTATTTAATTCTAAGTATTCATTTAACAAATGCCCTTGAAAACAATATCCCGTAAAGTCAGAACATTCACCCCAATCAAAATCTTAAGAAGTTTGCTACTGGCTGCCACAAGTCCTTTTCACCATTTATTTCATGGATTTTGTTTATTTCTCTTGCTTCTATAGCTTCAAAATATTCATCAGGACTTCACAGATATTGTAACCCCTGGTGCTATGGCTCACAATCTCAATTCCCTATTATAGATGAGCGAGTAGTGAAATATTCGAGATTCGAGATTTGTTTCGAGTAGAGCCTCAATAGTCGACTACTCGATCGAATATCGAATCCCATTATAGTCTATGGGAAAAAAATGCTTGTTTCAGGGGAAACCACTATTCGACTAAAGGAGAGTCACCAAGTCCACGAGCGCTGTGCAGTTAAAGCTCACGGACCCCATTATAGTCTATGGAGTCCGTGCACTCCTACGGACTCCTTCTGGACAGGAGGCGAGCGCTAATGTGAGCTGGCCCTTACTCGTACTGCAGAACCAGCATTGATTGGCCAAATGCTATACACTGTATAGCATTCAGCAAATCAACGCTGGTTCTGCAGCAGGCTCATCCTTGCTACTCAGGAAAGCAACTAAGAGGGAGCTTACTTTTTCTCATAGGAATTAATTGACCAGCGTTGATTGGCCAGTGTACAGCATTCGGCCAATCAACACTGGTTCTGCTGGAGGCTTGTCTGTGAGGGGGCGGAGTCTAAGATCGGACCACAATGGAGACTGCTGTGGTCCGATCTTAGACTGGAGTGTTGAAGGAAACCGGAGTACCCAGAGGAAATACAAGAAGAACAGACAAACTCCATGCAGATGTTGTCCTTGGTCAGATACAAACACAGGATCCCAGCACTTGTATGCTAGTTATTTAGTACTTTTTCCAGATCTTGGCCTATTCAAGTAGTTGTTGACTACCTTCAGGGGTGATGTCTGAAGGATTTCCCTGGTATTACTCTAAAATATATTCTGTTTTGCCGCAGGGGAAGCTCCTGACCAAAATTAGCTGCACGGAATGGCCTAAATATAACAATGAATTTGCAAAATGCTATTAGCATTGGCTTATTGTGAACTGTACCTGTAAATCAGTAAAATATATGTATCTATTGCAACGGAGAGCAATGGATGTGAATGCAATGTTTCAGTGAACAAATTTAGCTTGGGGCTATATTCCTACCTGGCTGCCCCAGGTTTCACCTGTGCGTTGATCTGAAGCCACAAGGTCAATACTTTTTGGACTAGTCTTTGTTTTGTGACATGTGACCTAGGTGGGTTGAGGGACATCGCAGCCGTGATGGCCGGGAGGTGAAAGAGATGCTGATGACCATGGATAACCTGTGGTACGTGCAGAAACAGGAAATCCAGGGCAAAATCATGTGGCATAACAGGTAATGGTATACAAAGCAGATGGCAGCCATAGAACTGGGTTTATATTCTGTGACAATAGTCATTAACATTTACACATTTACTATGTTAGACTATTAGGGATGTAAAAAGTAGAACATAGTACTAACATAGACCATTAAAGGGAGTCTGCCGGCAGGAAAATTGGTATCAGACTAATGACAGTACTTTGTAGGATGGCTTCTACACTTTCTAAAGAGGACTTTCTTCCTCTGCACTGTAGTTTATTTATTTTTTTTAAAGAAAATAGGCATTTTATTTAGATGCAAATTAGCTTTAGGAACGTATCCTCTCCTGCCAGGGCTTCACTTTCTGTTGTAGATTATTGCCCCAACTGTTGTCCAGTTATGCCCCCATTGACATCTTCCACTTCATCACACTTTGTCTGCAGTTAGGACGGATTATCCAAAGTGTTGAGCTAAGCCCCAGCAGGGGAGGACACACTCCTAGAGATATTTTCAGCTAATCTACATAAGAAGAAAACATTGGGGCAACATGGTGGCTCGGTGGTTAGCACTGCAGCCTTGCAGCGCTGGAGTCCTGGGTTAGAATACTGACAGGAACAACATCTGCAAGGAGTTTGTATGTCCTCCTCGTGTTTGTGTGGATTTCCTCCAAGTCTACAAAGACATACTTAAATTAAAAAAAAATATATATATGGGGCTCACAATCTACATTTATAAAAACAAAACAAAACAACAACAACATTAATTTCTATTAGGGTGCGTTCACACAATGTAAAGTGGAGCGTGATCTGGCACGTCTACGCGTGTCAGCAGTTTGCGCGCTCAAAAAGATCCCATTGATAAGCGCTAGAGAGAGTTCTCTCGCATTGGGGGACGCCCCCAGTGCTGTATGAGCGCTAGGGCCTGCCCCCAGTGCTGCGAGAGAGCTAACTTACATACCGACAAGAACCGGGATTGTAGGCAAATGGCCACACGGAGAAGACAACGAAAGGTATTAGAAGAATAGCCTTTCTTACGGCTATTCCATTAGCTATTCAATTAGCCTTTCTTAAGGCTATTCCAACATGGTACTTAGAAAAAATGTTGTCTGAATGATAGGATCCCTTTAAGGTGTTATCTCTAGATACATTGCAAATGTTATGTAAGCAATATGGGAAGAAAGATATATATAATCTGGAGATAACTAAGGTGGAAGAAGCTCTGAATCGTCCAAGCTTGACTTTCTTGAGAGTCTTTTTTTTTCCACAAAAGTTGTATAATGAGACTGTTGACGTCAATAAATAGCTATGGAGTTCTAGATCTTCTTCCTCCAGGCGTTGCAATTGCGTACAAAGGCAAAAAAAATACCACAACTAGATTAAAATAATATCAGTAGTTAAAAAGCAAATCATAAATGTCACGTTTTTGGCTAAATTAGATGCAGAGGACACTGGAATGTACTTATGAATTCCACCATAAACTGGTTTTACGAAAACATACAGTAAGCAAAGCAGATGATTGAGCAATGAAGACAACATGTTACGGCCATGACAGCTGTAGTGTCATACAAAGGAAGAATGAAATCTTTAGTGATATAATTGCAGGTTGCTGATCTAATGTCTCTTCTTGCCTGCGTCATTTCCTCCCCCACATTAATATATTCTACCTTCCAGTCACGAATTTCTCGAGGCTGGTGAAAGACATATGTTCACCTTCTCATATCCAGAAGTAAATACTATAACCTACCGATACAAGTAACTTAGAAATAGATTGAGTCCAGTGATGGGCTTAGCAAACCGATGTCCTAGGGGGCATTTACGTTGCCCACAGAACCGAACAGAATAGGTTGAAGATGTCATTGAGGACCTAAGGGCCCCTTCACACTACTGATACGCTGCTTGATTCTGAACATTAAAACACGGTCAGAATCAGTGCGTATAAAGCAGATCCCATTCATTTCAATGGGGAGCCGGCATACGAGCGCTCCCCTTTGAAATGAATGGGCTGCTTTTTACTCTACGAGCGCTCCCATTGAAGTGAATGGGAAGCGCTCACGCGTACGGCTCGGACTAAGCGGAGCGCTGGGCCCCTTCACACGGCGAGCCGTACACGTGAGTGCTACCCATTCACTTCAATGGGAGCGCTCGTAGAGTAAAAAGCAGCCCATTCATTTCAAAGGGGAGCGCTCGTATTCCGGCTCCCTATTGAAATGAATGGGATCTGCTTTATTCTGCGCTGATTCTGAACGTGTTTTAACGTTCAGAATCAGGCAGCGTATCAGTAGTGTGAAGGGGCCCTAAGTCAGGATCATAGCTGGGAGAAGCAACCGGAGTTTGTATCAGGGGTCCGGACTGTCAGGAGGTGCCAACGAACCACTTTATGTATTTAGACACAGAGTATGGGCAATGAATGAAACCTTTGCCCCAGGTGACAGAATACCTAGCTACAGCTCTGCTTAGGTCTACTATTTCTGTCTCTTTACAAGTATCTATACTGCCAATCATAAACCCTTAAATGAAGTAGGGTGTAAAAGTAGATGTCTGCAGACAGTAAGTGACAAACGTCTAATCACTAGGGATCCCATCAATCACTAGAATAGGGGTTCCTCTTTAATGTATAGTTGAATGAAGCGGTCATCATATATGTGCCTTGCTGGTCATTATCTGTGGGATTGACAGAGGCAACCAATCACTATAAGACCCCATCCACATAACCAATATCGCAGGGGAATGTAGTTGGATGGAATTCAGAGTGACATCCAAATGCATTCCATTATGCACTTACCTCTATGGGGGATCCTGAACCATTATGTTCCGATGAAACGGAGCAGCATTCGTAGACACCCACTCAAATGGCACACTCGAACGTGTGCATGAAGCCTTATACTCAAGTGTCTCCATCTGCCCAATAGACTTGAGATATACATGCAAGACCACCACTTCATTCATACTCTCTCTCACTGTGGTCATGCAATGAGTAAGAATGGGGAGCTCGGGGCCCCTGTTCTGATGGTCATGGTGGTCTCAGTATTGGGATCCCCCGTGATCAGACATTTATTACCTATTCTATAGTTGTAATGGTGTTTTGTCATTTACAGCTTATTATAAAATGTTTCCTAATCTCTAAGGGCCAAAAGCAATAATAAATAGCGCTAACGCAGTTGGTAACGCTCTATATTATCCAACCACATTGTATTATAAATAGGAGTGACTTACCTTTAATGCCCACTCACAATCACTTATTGCATTTTGATACTTTTCTAGTTTTATGTATGCCTGTGACAAAAGAAAATGTGTATGAAGTTTACATAAGACGTAAAGGTAACCACTGTATATGAACAATGTCATTTCAGATCTTCCAGCAATGCTTCAGACAAATCATCTAACTGAGATAGACAAGTGGGGTGACAAAGCAGATAATGGGTTTGGCATCAGTTAATGGCGCTCATCCCCAACACCCACATGGACCATTTGTGGTACAATGTTTGCCAACGACACATGAAAAGCCTGATAAAGAATAGAGATTTTGTCTTAAAGGGGTATTTCAGGATGAGCTACATACTGTATATTGTCTGCTGGATGTTGAATGGTAATAGGGAGTACTCACACGAGTGCCAAAGCCTTGAAATACCCCTTTGGTAGAGGTGTCAAGAGTCATACTCCTACCAGTCTGATATTAAGGATTAGCCCTACCCTTTTACCCTGACTCCATTGTTCTGCCCTACTCAGCATGAAGCATAATATACAGAACATGCTGGGCTTACTTATTGACAGATTTCTCCTTTTAAAAGGGTCATCCAGCTTTTTTTTAATTGATGCCATATACCCCCATGAGCTGCAGTACCCACTCACCAAACTTGTTATAGTGGTGATTGTGAGTACTGCAGCCGGGTCCTATAGACTTAAATGGGATACTGCCGCAGTACTCAAAACCACCACTATTAAAAGTATTGCTAGTGAGCACTGCATTATTTTATTTTGATTTTTTGATTACTTTTTTTGGGTGGGGGGGGGGGGGTGTTTGTCAGGCTACTGTTTAGAGATCACAATTCCTGACTTAAATACTAAATACGACTAGCTTTCACTCACAAAACAAGTTGCCATCATGTTATCTCCACGGGGACAGTAGGGCCACGGAGAATCAGGAACTCCTAGCACCATAGATGACTATGATGTTGGGAGTCTGGTTCTTGGCTCAGGGTTCATCCGGGAAATATCAGCGACATCTGGTCTGCACCTCACAAACTGAATCCACCGGTGCGAAGCCGGCCTTAGTGTGATATCTATATCTACATACCTGAGCTCTGTTGGTATATAAGACTTGCATGTCTTTTAGTTTCTCGAGGCCTTCACTGTAATGTTGAATGGCCGTTTCATAGTCACCTTTTGCAAATGCCTCATTTCCCTTATCTTTTAGTGCTGTAAAATAGAAAGAGTATATGGTTACTACTGTATATCAGGGGCAAATACAAGGCCTGGATTAACCCATTAAGGACATGGCTAACTTTAGCCTTGGACACAATGCATAACGTTGTATGTATTAGGAAACTGAGGTACAGCAATGGGCTAGGCTTGCGTTGACCCACATTACACCAGCTGAGCCGTAGGGCCCCTTCACACGGCGTAAGCGCTCGGCTCATTCCAAGCCGTACACGCGAGTGCTTCTAAACACTTCCCATTCACTTCAATGGGAGCGCTCTTAAAGCCGGCTTTACGCGCGCTTCCATTGAAGTGAATGGGAAGTGTTTAGAAGCGCTCGTGTGTACGGATCGGAATGAGCCGAGCGCTTACACCATGTGAAGGGGCCCTTATATCACTAAGCACACTGACCCCACTTCATTTAGATTCCAATCACATGGATTTCTTTTTACTTTCCCAATAGGAAGCTAAAACAATTGTCACAGTAAGATCGGTTCGCTTCCCCTTGTTTGCTGTTTAAAATTTCCTATCAAAGAAAAATTCTGATTAATAATATTATTTTCCATTGTGAGTGAATTTGCCTCCTTAAAATGATGTAATGTCTAATTAACTTTTGCAACGACTTTGTTACAAATTCGGAGGATGTCTAAATAGGATAGATTTCTTATTCATCTGCTTTGAAAATGTTATTGAAGATTGAAGGAGGAAATCAAAAAGGTTTAGAAGTTTGTTTTTCGCATGCTTTAATAGATAAAAATGAATAAAAATAAATCATAAAAATGAAAATTGCTTTATCTTGTATTCTTCATTTTAAGTAACATTGGAAACTATTATATAGAGGATGAAAAGTATTACGTGCCGCAATTAATTTCAAAACATGAAGATAGGGGAGTAGACCTATCCAGAAGGACGTATAAAAATAAATCTTTATTGGTATGTATTAAAAAGAACCCCAAGTAGTGAAATATAAAAACCAGCAGTATAAAGTCGATGGAAACCAGGCATACCCCATTATAGTCTATAGTTTCCGCCCGTAACTGCTTTTCAAGTGGACAGGGTTTCCGTCTTTCAGGTCCCCATGCGGGACATAAATACATCAATATTTTTAACAACGTATCATTTTCTTCAATGTGTCCCCAAATCCCCAAAATTGCTACATCTTAAGGTTCTACTAATTGATGCTAACTGATATAAAAATGTGTCCTTCCTGGCTCAACATACTCTGAGAGGTGATTCATAAGATGATCGGCTTTTCAAAGAACATGATTTTGAAATACTTTGTCAGTAAACGCCCACTGTATGTATGTATGTATGTATGTAGTCATCCAGTGACTGCTGTAAAATGTAGCCTATGAAGGATTTTGCTAGCATGGTGCAATATTTTAGTGAATTGGTTTTTAGGTCATTAAAAAGGACCTTTCATCAGATTGGGCACAGGCAGTTCTATATACTGTTGGAAAGCTGACAGTGCACTGAATTCAGCGCACTGTCGGCTTTCCCGATCTGTGCCCGGTGTAAAGAGCTATCGGTGCCGATACCGTAGCTCTTTACAGTCAGAAGGGCGTTCCTGACAGTCAGTCAGGAACATCCTTCTTCAAAGCAGCGCTTATTGCACTGTACGATGTGAGTGGGGAGGAACGCCCCCTCCCTTCCTGATAATACTCGTCTATGGACAAGTACTGTGAGTAGAGGGAGGGGGCGTTCCTCCCCGCTCACACTGTACAGCGCGATAGGCACTGCTGTGGAGAAGGATGTACCTGACTGACTGTCAGAAACGCCCTTCTGACTGTAAAGAACTATAGTACCGGCACCAATAGCGCTTTACCCGGGGCACAGATCGGGAAAGCCGACAGTGCACTGAATTCACACACAGTGAATTCAGCGCACTGTCAGCTTTCCAGCAGTATATAGAACTCCCTGTGCCCAAATCGGTGAACAGTCCTCTTTAAATTCAAATGTTAACTAAATTCAAGTTAAGGTAAGGGAGGACCAGGGGCATAATTTGAGGGGTGCAGAAGGTGCAGTCATACCAGGGCCAAGGAACCTTATGGGCCCATAAGCATTGGCATTAGTATTGAGATTGCAGCTTCCATCTGGCCCATAAGCCAAGGAGACCCTCAGATTCCCCTAACTACACGAAGGGTGGCTAAACTTCTTAGCACCCGTAAACGTTACTATCAATAATATGCTGTAGGGATGAGGTAGAGGGTCCCAGACAAAAGATTGCATCGGGGCCCACAAGACTTTAGTTATGCCACTGGGGTAGACACATGTATTAAACTAGGATCATAAGAAACTGAAGTCCCTGACCGAATTTACACTAAGGTGAGGGTGAATATATCTGTACCTTTATGTATCAGGTCAGGTAAATCATATAGAAACCAAAAACAATTAAATTGTCCTGCAAAAAAATGACTCCTTATATCTCTAGCACTATGAGCATATAGTTTCTAGTGGCACTAAAAATTCTCTGTTTGTGTAGCCATAGCTGTTTTTTAATGCAATCTACTGAAATCCACTTTCTTCTATAGATGATGATCCAGCTGATAAACCTATAACAGGGAGAATGTATCAAGCCTGTACCCTAAAATCTTGGTGTCAAACAGTCTCAAATTAAGATTTTGTAACATTTGGGGTCATTTGCTCAAAACATTTGCAACTTTTGGTTAACCTGTTGAGCTGATGTTACAAAAGTCACAAAAATTTTCAGTCTCACCCCAGTAGGAGGTGGCATAAAAAAGTCAAGTAAGATCTTAGGACAGACAGACAGGTCTTGGACCTTTTGACAATATTAGTGAGACATTTAATAAATTTGGGACAGATTACTGCAACACAGACTGCAGCGAAACCAACTTTACAAATTCCCCATAGTCTTCCTTCTGGTTCTACTTACCATTTGCGAGGGCCTTATTTTGCCTTCTTTTTTCCGCCCGTTCACTGGCATCTTTTTCCAAAATGGAAATGAAGTTATCTAGCAGAACAAACAAGAAATACATAATTATGTCTGCATGTTTAAGGGGTTTCTGGGACGTGTATTAATACCCTATCCTTAGGATAGGTCATCATTATGTGAATGGTGGGGCTCTGACCCTGAGACCCCACAGAGCAGCTGTTTGAAGAGGTCACAGCCTCATACCTCCCAACTTTTGAAGAACTGAAAGAGGGACAAAATGTGTGGCGCGCCTAGCGCGCTGCGACAAATTTAGCCCCGCCCACTTTTGTGTTGACTCCGCCCACTCATTAATTTTTCATGTGCCCGCACACAGTATAATCCTCCTACAGTCACCCGTAAATTATATGTCCCCCCTCTATCTCTCCCCCAGTTTCATATACACCCTTCATCTGCCCCCAGTTTCATGTCCCTCTTCCATCTCTGCCCCCAGATTCATGTCCCTCCATCTCTGCCCCCAGATTCATGTCCTCTCCATCTCTGCCCCAGATTCATGTCCCCACATCTCTGCCCCCAGATTCATGTCCCACATCTCTGCCCTCAGATTCATGTCCCTCCATCTCTGCCCCCAGATTCATGTCCCCCATCTCTGCCCTCAGATTCATGTCCTCTCCATCTCTGCCCCCAGTTTCATGTCCACTCCATCTCTGCCCCCAGTTTCATGTCCACTCCATCTCTGCCCCCAGATTCATGTCCACTCCATCTCTGCCCCCAGATTCATGTCCCCCATCTCTGCCCTCAGATTCATGTCCTCTCCATCTCTGCCCCCAGATTCATGTCCCCACATCTCTGCCCCCAGATTCATGTCCCACATCTCTGCCCCCAGATTCATGTCCCCACATCTCTGCCCCCAGATTCATGTCCCACATCTCTGCCCCCAGATTCATGTCCCCACATCTCTGCCCCCAGATTCATGTCCCACATCTCTGCCCCATATTCATGTCCCTCCATCTCTGCCCCCATATTCATGTCCCTCCATCTCTGCCCCCAGATTCATGTCCCTCCATCTCTGCCCCCAAATTCATGTCCTCTCCATCTCTGCCCCCAGATTCATGTCCCCCATCTCTGCCCCCAGATTCATGTCCCCCATCTCTGCCCTCAGATTCATGTCCTCTCCATCTCTGCCCCCAGATTCATGTCCCCCATCTCTGCCCTCAGATTCATGTCCTCTCCATCTCTGCCCCCAGATTCATGTCCCCCATCTCTGCCCCCAGTTTCATGTCCACTCCATCTCTGCCCCCAGATTCATGTCCCTCCATATCTGCCCCCAGATTCATGTCTCCACATCTCTGCCCCCAGATTCATGTCCCACATCTCTGCCCCCAGATTCATGTCCTCTCCATCTCTGCCCCCAGTGTCATGCCGTCCTCTCCATCTCTGCCCCCAGTGTCATGCCGTCCTCTCCTTCATCTGCCCCCAGATTCACGTTCCACCTCCACATTAAATTTACCTTCTCCTCCGCTCCCTCGCCGCTCTCTGCCCGCCTCTCTCACTGACACATGCGGCTGAAGGAAGGAGCTGACACAGGTCAGCTCCTCGCTTCGCCGCTGCCCGCCTCTCTCCCTGACACACGCGGCTGAAGCTGCTCGCGTGCTCGCTTCGCCGCTGCGTCTCTCTCTCGCTGACACATGCGGCTGAAGCGAGTAGCTGACCTGTGTCAGCTCCTCGCTTCGCCGCTGCCGCCGGCTCCTGGCTTGTACATCGCGTCTACAAGCCAGGAGCCGGAGGCAGCAGCGAAGCGAGGAGCTGACACAGGCCCTCTGGACGCAGATCTGAGTTGAAATCGGGACATACCTCCCTCCAACCGGGACCGCGGGACATGTCACCCAAATCGTGACTGTCCCGCGGAAATCGGGACAGTTGGGAGGTATGCAGCCTTCATGGGTGCTCTGTCCTCTTCCCTATTCATTGGTCACATGGTTCAGCAGCAGCAGGGAATGGAGCTGAGCTCCGGAAAACAGGAGTCATGATTTTTGTACCTCAGATGAGATAATATATGTGGTGCTTTAAAAAAACAAAAACAAAACTGCAATCGGGTCAATGTAAATATCTCCCAATCTGTATAGACTCACCTAATCCCAATAAGGGAGAGCACTAACAGCACCCATAATTTTAACAACACTGCCTCTATTATCAATTACAATATCAATTTGCTATGTTTGGACGTATAAGATATGTTTATCTGGTCATTGGATGTAGGAGACATCTAGATTTGTTCTGACCATCCTTATCATCTTGTATACCTGGTGTGGGGTTATTTTTATTCTATTATATGTAATGTTTTATATGATGTTGCAACATTTTAAGTATATTTAATAAAAGTTCTATTTTAGTCCTTTTTGTGCCCCTCGGTGAATTAGAAACAATAATTCAGATGCATTTTCTTATTGAAGAATCTCATTTTTCCAGTTCTTACATTTTTAAATTTTCTCCCTCAGTGATCTATGAATAGCTTACAAATAGCATACAATAGCCCCTGGATAATCCCTTCCAGCCCTACTATCAGCCCATGGTCTTACCTTGACTCATCTCAGACTTCTTGATTGCATGAAAGGAAAGGACAAATAAAGAAATGTAATTAATAATAAATTCTCAGACTTTGCAGAATGGGTTAAATAGTTGATTTCTACCTATTCCTATAAATATAGCAGTACTTAGATCTTGATGCATCCGGTTCTGACACAGTTCAGCTCTGATTATAATTCAGAAAGTAATCAGAGCGGTATTCATGGCGGCGGCGGCTGCCTTCGGAGCCGTATACTAATCCACCTTAAACAAGCAATTGTACACCACACATGAATGTAATAACATAATACATAACCTAATACTGTAATATTCCCTTCTCTATTACTTTTATTGTTAAATGCTGTAGGCTGTTCTATCTGGAAATTGGGATGGCATTACTTTTTCTATATCCAATTTTCATCACGACCTCTGATCCATCGGGGGAAGCGGTGGGAGGCAGCTGGTACAGATAATGATCATCCGCTGCAAATAGTAACAAATAGTCCGTCCCATACTAGTGAATATTCTACCACTTACTGTTTGTTCCCAAGTTAAATCTTCCTGTATAAGACTGTACTAATTTAAATGGTCGCTAACTTTTCATACAACTTAGTATTTCATAGAGTATATGATTCTGAATCAAAACGCAATGCACTAAACATGTGGCTGCTTTGTGCCTGAAAACCTCTCTAAGGCTGGAGCCCCACAGGTCGGAAATGCTGCAATTTGCCTGTGGAAAAATCGTGGTGTTTTACAGTAATTGCAAAGTGGAAGGGATTCATACGAATCCTATGCTCACTTTGCGGTAAAAGCCACAGCGCAGACACGCTGTGATTTCCAAACCCACACAGTTTTGGAAATCGCAGCATGTCAATTATATATATGGAAACTCCGTAGATATAATGGTAACAGAAAGTCCGCAGAGGAAAACTCTTAGAATTTTCTGTTTAAAGCGCTGTGGGAAGAACAATGATACGTTCCTGCACACTTTTTCCCGCAGTGCTTAAGTGCTGCGCATCGTCCCATGGAGCCAGTGGTGTAACTAGGAATTGCGGGGCCCCCTGGCGAACCTTTGAATGCCCCACCCCCTCCAAAGCCCCTGATTGACCGCCCCTTTATCCTCTGCATTCCTGCAGGCACTATTATCCCCCATAGTGGCCCCTGCACACATTATTATACCCTATAGTGGCCCCTGTACACAGTATTATACCCTATAGTGGCTCCTGTATACAGTATTATACCCTATAGTGGCTGCTGTATACAGTATTATACCCTATAGTGGCCCATGCACACAGTATTACGCCCCATAGTGTCCCCTGCACATAATATTATGCCCCATAGTGGCTCCTGCACACAGTATTATGCCCCATAGTGGCCCCTGCACACAGTATTATACCCTATAGTGGCTGCTGTATACAGTATTATACCCTATAGTGGCCCATGCACACAGTATTATGCCCCATAGTGGCCCCTGTAGCACAGTATTTTGTACTGTAATGACCCCTTCATCCCCAGGCAGCAGGCAGCTGCCAGCACAGTACTGTGTGCTGACAGCCTACCCTGCACACAAAGGTTAAACTCACCAGGCTTCACTCACTCAGCGCTGCTCACTCCATCCCGGCTCTTTTTTTTCCTGCATGATGTCTCTGCCCCTCCCCCACTGTCAGGACACTCGCTGAGGCTCTTCCCCTCCCAGAACCCAACACCTTAGGTGGCCTCGGGCCTTTTAAAGTAAAATTTATTGTTTATTTCTTTTTTTGGCATATTAACTATTGAGGGGGCCCGGCCCCCCTAAGGTGTCGGGCCCTGTGGCAGCTGTTACCACTGCTACTATGGTAGTTATGCCACTGCATGAGGCCTTATACTAAGGCTGAGGTCCGACGTTGCGGAAGCGCAGCTTTTCTTGTTGCAGATTTTGTTGTGGTTTTTTTGAGCCAAAACCAGGAGTGAGAGGTGAGAGCAGGGAGGCTAATGAGACACCAGCAGCAGCAACCTCCTCCTGGGTACACATAGCACACAGTGCTTACTGAACTTCTGATGCTCGTTGCTTGCTAATTATCATGTCAATAAAAGCAGGCTAATTCAAAAATGGCCAAGGAGATTAACAAACAAAAGGTATGTGTGGAATAGCCTTTCTAAATGATATGCAAATATATGCTTAGTTAAAAATGAGTTTTCGCAATGATAGAATCCCTTTAAAACCCTTTGACACTACATATACATTGTACAAATAACAATAAATGCAAGTGACTATTAAGGCTGGCCATACACGTTTAATAGCTGACTGCTTGTTTGGCCAACAGCTATCTCCCATAAACACCTCATATACATGCATACTTTGCTAGGCCGAATGTGTATGAGTTTACAATGGAGAGAGTGGAGTATGGTGTTGCCAGACACCGGTGTCAGTGGCTTATCCCCCATGAGAACAAAGGATCATCTGTTGAGATGAGAGAGGATCAGAGGATCATCTGAAGTCACGATTCAATGAGCAAGTTTGTCTCACTTTACTGTTACGTGTATGGTCACCTTGAGAAGCAAAATAGATTTTAAGGGTTTGTATCATGACTAGAAAATATGGAGCACTTACAGATGAAAGAGTCGAATTGGGAGATTTATTAAGAAGTGTTCTGTCAGTCTTGATTCTGATTCCATCTTGGTTTTCTTCCTTGTCCTTCAAAATAGCAAGTTTTTGATCAGCTCTTAAGATGGCCCTTTCTTGAGAAGACGTGTCTTCAGAGTTCAGACTTTGCAAAATATCGGCTGCGGAGAAGAAGTGAAATGTAAATTGAGTTCATTTACATTCAGAAGTCTGAACAATGTCTATCCACAGAAGTGAAAGGAAAATTCTACAAAGCTCTGGTTATTTGTTTAAAGGGTTAAAGTTGTCCGGGTCCTGTTTTATCTCAAGCTCCCACCTGATTCCTCTTTTATAGCATAGTTGTAGAAAAATATAAAAGGGATTCTACTATATAGTGCGTCTACCAACCCCAAAATCACTTCTGTGATACAAGCAAAGTCTGTTTACTATGTACATGGTTACACAGTTGTATGTGCCATCAGTGACATAGTGAACAGACTTTCCTTGTGTCACAGTGCCATCTTGCCCAGAAACATCAACTTTTACTCCTTAAGCAAATCCGAGGACCAGGGTTGTGGATGGAATATCTGTTTTTTACATGTGGTCAACACAGATCAGAACCTATCAATCTTTATATTAGGGTGGTGACTACAGGCAAAAAATGGGTGATCTGGTAGGCACAGCTATGAATTGGGTACACCAAACAGCTCATGGATAGGGTTGAGCGATCGAGATCGGAAAAGATCGGATTCCGATCGGCAATCGAGTAAATTTCACAATCACGATCAGAATTCCGATCCCGATCTTTTCCGGCGGGATCGAGGTCAGAGGTTATCTCAAGATCGGCTCAACCCCATTCATGTATATATTAATAATGGGGCTGAGCGATCGGGAAAGATCAGATCCCGATAGGCAATGGAGCAAATTTCACAATCACGATCGGAATTCCGATCCCGATTTTTCCAGCGGGATCGACGTCAGAGGTTATCTCAAGATCGGCTCAACCCCATTCATGTATATATTAATAATAGGGTTGAACAATCGGGAAAGATCGGATCCCGATCGTCAATCGAGCAAATTTAACAATCACAGTCGACTGGAAAATGATCGGAAATCGGATTTTAAAATCGATCCTGAAATCTCAAGATCGGCTCAACCCTACTCATGGAATAAAAGTAAAATTTCTGTGTAGCAAGACTGCACTTTGGTAAAATTGGGTATATTCACTATGTTAATAACCAGCCCTGCATCAGCATGTAGAAGCAATTTTGGTGCTGGTAGACTACCTTCATTTACACAATCAAAAAAAAAATTTAAAAAAAAATTGCTGATCCACACCTTATAATGTTAGAATTTCCAAGGCTTTCCTAGACAGAATCATGGAGGACACCATTTTAGACCATGCGGTTCCTATCACTTCCTCTATTAAAATAAAAACAGGGATTGGCCAATACCAGAGTAGATTTTGGAAAGTAGATTAACAAGAGTATTAGGAAGATGGAAGAGATTTTAGAGCGTGTAAGGCTGAGTTCATAGCTGGGGGTTTTTGATCCGGAATTTGACACAGACCAAAAAACTGGTAGCAGCGACTGGTGGCATCCAGTCGCGGCACTCCGCTCAAGATTAGGCCCAAATGAATGGGCCTAGTCAGGAGGGAGTGTCTTCAAGCCGGCTCAGCCGTGGAATACGCCTGAAGAAAGAACATGTAGCTTCTTTTTTCCACGAGTGGAACATATTGATTTCAATGGGAGACTTTTTTTGGGTCAGGATTTTGATGCGGATTCCGTATCAATATCCCGACCAAAAAACCCATCTGAACTCAGCCTAAGTAGTGAGGGGAATTTCTTATGAAATTTCCTACAGAGAATAACAAGGTATATGGATGGATGGACTAGTGGCTAGGCACGGAAGGCCTGAAGGACGGAAAACTCTACCGAGTGGTGTAAAATTAATTTCATGCCAAATAGTCTCTACTAGAATCAAAATTCCAAGTGTGAGATTGAGGTAATGTATAAAAGGTTAAGCAGGAAAAACTGCCTTGGGTGCCATGTATGTTAGGTATTCGTGAAAAGCTAGTTGTGCCCCCTTCAATATGGGGCTCACCTAGGTGGAAGTAGTAGTTATACAACAGCTGGAGTGCCGAAAGTTACCTACCCCTGATGTATACTGTGGCATACAAGACTATATTCAGTATCCACCAGTTATATTATAATATAGTTCTTTGTCCATGCTCTTCCTACAATGGCCACAGTCTTGCAAATGGCCATAAAATTGTAAATGATTATCTAATGAATAATTATTTTCCACTTACAGATTTCATCCACTTCCTTTAAGAACTTCTCCAGATTTTGGTCATCAGACATTTTGTTGTGTCCTAAAAAGAACAAATAGTAGTTTATTTCACATTGATCCATGTATAGAAATTCTCACATATAGAAATAAATGCATAGAAATACTATAGGCCACCGACGCGATTCCATGCAGCTCTGTCGTTTTGTCATTTCGTTATTAACAATTGGGTCTATGGGAACAGACCAAAGCTTAAGACTGCAAACAAATATGCCATCAAAGGCATACGTCTATGAAAAATGGCCGTGTCTGTCCTGCAAGTCCACGGATGGCCCTTAATCACCTGACAGTGAATAATGGCCACACGACGGCCTTTAAAAATGGACCGTCAAAAAAAAGGGAAATGTGAATAGACCCGTTGAATCCAATGCATTCTCAAAATGGACATCCTTATTTCACTGAAATTGAATAATCCTTTACACTAATGAAGAGATAGGTTTTTTAATTTTTCACATGTATGCACTATTACACACTTTTATATTATCACATTATGTAGATCAGTAGATCAATGTTTCTTAACCTTTTTACATCAGCGTTCGGGTTTCCGGTCAGGAAGTCCCCTTGGGGACCCCCGAACGGAAACCTACATGCATTAAAAAGCGGTTACCTAAGGAAACCACAAGCACCCCATAGACTATAATAGAGTCCGTGTGGTATCCGTATGAAATATGTGGAGAGAATAGTGCTGCTTGCAGTATGGAAACCTAACGGACCCAATTATAGTTTATGGGGTCATCCGATTTCCCAGGGAAGCGCTTTTTAATGTATATAGGTTTCTGTTTGGGGGGTCCCCAAGCAGACTCCCAAAATGCTGATGTAAATAGGACCTAATCCAAGTACTCCCTCATGAAAAAAGTTCCATCCAATTGACAGTTCCTGCTCATGATCTCAAGGGCAAAAGAAAAACTAGTGTGCATAATGCACCAATTACTGTATATACTCGAGTATAAGCCTAGCTTTTCAGCACAGTTTTTGTGCTGAAAAAGCCCCCCTCGGCTTATACTCGAGCCAAGCAAGAAAAAAAAAAAACATTTTATCCTATTTTTTTTTTTTCGGGGGGGTCTATGACCAGCCGCAATAGTAATGTATAGAATCTCCCATGAAATAGTGAAAAAAGAAAATAAGTTTTAAAAAACTATCATAAAAAAATAAAATAAATAAAAGTTGTAAATCCCTCCTTTCCCTAGAAAACATATAAAAGTAGAAAGTGACTGTGAAACACAAACACATTAGGTATCCCTGTGTCTGAGAGTGCCCGAGCTACTGAATATAGGGGATCTGCAGTGCTCCTCTTCCGTCGGGAAGGGGTTAATAGGAGCATTGCAGATACCCTATAGTCAGCCAGGCTGAATTCCACGTGGGGGGGGGGGAAAGCAGTCCTCAAGCTCAAGGAAGGGGCAGACAGACAACCAAAACACCCCCTCCCCTTCCCCAGCACCTACTGCACCCAAAAACTCCGACCATTTTAATTTTTGAAATTTCCCAGCAGCTGCTGCATTTCCCCCCTTGGCTTATACTTGAGTCAATAAGTTTTCCTAGTTTTTTTGAGGTAAAATTAGGGGGGCTGGCTTATACTCGAGTATATATGGTAAATCCTTTTGCTTGTGGGGGCACACTCTAAAGTTCTGAGGGTCTTTTAGCTTTTGACTGTTTTTTCACTCATCAGATCATAGATCAAAGACTACTCACTGTTGTTGAGGGAACCCACTCCATTAACCCTAAACCAATGTCTGATGGCTGACTTGGCAGCCACTGTGCCTAAATATTTGAAGATGGTAGGGGTCTTGGGTGGCGCTAGCCCCCCAGTAGCCTCAGAGTCCGAGCACTCACTACATCTACCACTTCCAGAGCACTGGTTCCTAGCCATGGTATGTACCACCTGTGTGGTGTGTGCTATACGTACCATAGGCTGAGACCTACTCATTTAGATTATACACAGTTAAAAACATAAAATCAGAAAACAAGAACAGTAAAATGTGTGTCATTTACTATGTTTGCACATAAAAAGAGAAAAACCCAGTGTAGAGGCTGCGTCCCAGAAGACAAGCTTTCCTTACCCATATATTTTAATCAGTGAGCCATCACATATATACATTTGCTTTCTTGGAGGCCGTCTCAGATGATATAAGAGGCACTCTACACATATACCTCTAATACCAATTATATGGCAAACAGCTAGAACAAATAAGTGATTTATAGCTATGTGCTATGTGCTAATGATGGATTGGCGCAGGGAGCACTGCAATAGTACCCAGTGCCGTGAAGATCTGCCAACCACTGATCACTTTGGACTTATTATGATTTCTTACCGAATTTACAGTATGGCAAAATAATGTTTTAGATGTCCGAGTTATTATGAGACGTCGAAGACGAGTGAGCAGCTCTAGATAAGGCGAAATATGTATTTATTATTATGTTCTTAGTTTAAAAAAAAAAACTACAACAGGAAAATAGAAGTTTTTCTTTATTTGTCTTCCTTGTTGGGTCACACGGGTCAGCGCTCAATGACAGGGATAGGGGGCAAAGCACTAGAATTGATTTATAGTACTGTAGTTTTACGCTATAGTTACCCATTAATCCAGGGAACATTCAACTCACATTACTAATGGTCTATAATGTATTTATATAGGGTAGGATGGCAGTAAGTACAAGACTAAGACTCAGGAGATGTTGTAGACAGACAAAATTCATGGTTTACGGTTAAAATTCGTTCAGATCTTGTAAGTATTATTCTTAGGCACTTCCAAAGATTTTGATACATCTTAGGTGGTCAGTGTGCCTGTGCAAATAATGGAAAAGTTGCAATTTCTGGTGCATTTTTGGTGAATTTCACCAAAAACGTGCTTGTTCTGTTTGATAAATATGTTTTTATGAGAAAGGAGGAGCAATTTAAGGGCCCCTTCACACGGAGTTTACGCTCCGTGTATTCTGTACATTTTACACGTGTAAAATGTAGTTAGCCATTGAGTTCAATGGCTTGTTCGTATAACGCGCGTCATTCTGCGCACGTCTTTTTGCGCCCGCCCAGATGCGCGCGCAAAAAGACGTGCATTATACGAAAAAGCCATTGAACTCAATGGCTAACTACATTTTACACGTGTATTTTTACACGTGTAAAATGAACAGAATACACGGAGCGTAAACTCAGTGTGAAGGGGCCCTAACAAAACAATACCAAGGTTAAGTAATATGAAAAATGCCAAAAACAATAAAAATACAAAGTCTTTTCACCCACAGCTCACACCTGGCTTAAAAGTCTACAGGTTTCAGTTAGTAAAATACACACTTTTTGTCTGTGTTTGTGTGTAAGTTGGTGTAATTGTGGGGCAATTTTGTAACATGGCCCTTTTTTGACTCTACATTTGATTTGCCATTTTTTGCACAAGAAAATGGCGCTCGGGCATGTGCAGTAGCACTCAGAAGGGATCGTTACTGTGCATGCGCGAGATTTCAATGCGTTACGAGGCTACAAAAATGGCGGTTACATCTACAGAGGAGGAGGGCATCACAGGAGCACAAGCAAAGGAGGGAGCGTTATCAAGGTATGATGCAGGGGGGTGCACGGTGGCTTGAGGAAATTCCCAAGGTGCACGGAGAGGCTCATTTACATATCAGTTTCACCAATATTTAATAAAAACGGGGAGGGGGGGTCTTTTCAAAAACGAGTAGCAGCACCTGAATAGCCTTGTGAATGAGCCCTTAGGGGTGCTCCTTTACACCACTCTTTTTGGCGTTTTAAAATGCATAAAAAATCTCAAAAATAATCCAGTACAAAATTCCAGTGACATAAATAACCACTGTGTGTGAAAGCAGCCCAATGCCAGGTTCATACCGCTATGGGAGCCTTCACACACAGTAAACGCGCGTGTATTTTTGCAAAATGCACGTGTAAAAATAGGACTCCCATTGACTTCAATGACATTTTACAGGCGTATTTTTACACGTGTAAAAAATATCATTGAAGTCAACGGGAGTCTTATTTTTACACGTGTATTTTTACATGTGTATTTTGCAAAAATACACATGCGTTTACTCCGTGTGAAGGCTCCCTAATACAGGCACATGCTATATTACAGCTGCAATAACCTGAACTACACCTAGACCATGAACCATTTACGGATAGACGTGCACTTAGCAGTCGTCCTTGTAGAACCGCGCTTTCACTGAATAAAGTGGTTAAGTTGAGCAATCCACCCTCACAAGTATTATTATTATTATTGCCCAATCTGCAGCCAATGCTAAAAATACTCCGAAATATAATAGAAGGCAGAAATGCACGAAAAGACAGAAGAAGTAATGTCACGTTATAAGAATATACGGTAGTAATGTTATTTACCAGATGTAATGTGTCCTGTCCTGATCACAAGCACAGCGGCCGCTCACTCTACACGGCTGGGATAGGGAGCTGTCGCCTAGTAACATGTCCACAACGCTGAGGCCTAGTAGTGAATGACACAGCACCCTCCTCCATTGTATTATGTTCCTCCCCAGACACACCCAGCCTTCTGGGGAAACCTCACTCCAGCTTCTCCTCACAAGGAAGTGAGAAGTTTGTCAGTTTCTTTTATGTTACGTATATCGGTTTTAATGTCATTTTATTTGATAAAGTAACCAGCCTGACAAGTAGTATACAGTGTTCCCTATTCAAAAACATGTATATACAGACATATATAATGCACATGGACATACACATGTCAGTTTTTGCTAACTCACAGTGAATAACATCTAATAAAATATCGGACTTGTCCTGTACGGGATCAACTTTTAACGTAATTTTTTGTTTGTTTGTTTCACTGACATAAAAAATGGCTGAATGGGTAAAAAAAAAGTTACTCACAAATGTAAAAATGAGTTAAAACACTAATTTAAAACTGACACAGGGCCAGAAAGCTGCAAATAAAAATCACCTATAGGTCGGGGACACACAGGTCAAATAAGTTGCGATTTGCCTGCAGTGGAAACGACACGGGAAAAATGGTGGCATTTTACAGTAATTGCAAAGTGGATGGGATTCATGCAAATCCCATGTCCACTTTGCGGTAAAAACCGCAGCATGGTCACGCTTTGTGTTTAAAGCGCTGCAGGAAGAACCGCAATGCGTTCCCACCGCAGTTTTTCTAGCAGCGCTTTAGCACTGCATATCGTCCCGTGGGGCCTTAGCCATACATTGCATTAACAACTGATAGTTTTGTCTGTTTTTAATAGACCCCGTGCACAGCAAAATGCAGTCAGATGACATGCTGAGTGATATCCAAGTGTCATCTGAATGCATTCTGTTCTGCACTTACCTCTAGGGGGCTTCTAATCCGTTCAGTTCCAATGAAACTGAGCAGGGACAGGACCTGCCCAGATACCTAGGATGGCACACTTAGATGTGTGCATGCAGACTCACTGCTGTGTGCATGTGGCTTAAAGGGATTCTACCATTAAAGCAACTTTTTTTTCTAATTACCACGTCGGAATAGCCTTAAGAAAGGCTATTCGTCTTTCGTCTCCTACCTTTAGATGTGGTCTCTGTCGTGCCGTTCCTTAGAAATACCGGTACTTACTGGTATGCTAATGAGGTCTCGGCAGCAATGGGGGCGTCCTTCTTCTTCATCAGGAGCTCACATCCCCAACAATCACTCAAAACACCGCTAAAGGTATTTGGGTGGACTTATTAACCAATTAATAGCTTTAACAGACCTTTTTTGAAAAATGATTTTTTTTTTTCTTGGAAAACCCCTTTTTGTTGCCCATAGGATAGGTCATCAGTATCTGATCGGTGCAGGTACAGTACTCAGACCTCATACAGACCAGCTGTTCCTGCAGTGAACAAGGAGGAGAATAGTCCTATTCAAGTAATAGGAGTGGAGATGTGGCCCCATCTGCTGTATAGTGGTGGTTCTAGGGTACTGCAGCTCTGCTCCTTTTACTTATATTCCTAAATTGACTAGCAACAACCATCAAATGTCAGGAAAACCTGTCCTAAACACAAAAACTAAGGCCCCATGTAAAATCCGCAGCAGCAAAGTATGACGATTTTTCCCGCAGTACATTGTTACCATAAACCGCTGCATTTACGCCACGTGGGCCCCCAGCGAAAGAGTGATTTCAGCTTCTAAGAAGCAGTTCAATGACACGAGAAAACTCCTATTTGCTAAATAAAACAATAAGCACAAGCTAAAGAAAAGAAAGACGTAAACTAGAAAATACAATATATTCCAGGCTGCTGCAAGAGAAATGATTCATGTCACTGCAGGATGGGACAGGGACAATCTACACATTCAGCGACATGTCTCAGTAATGCGATCAATGAAACCATCCATGTCCATTCCTTCAGGCCTGACAGCACATGTGTATATAAAGGTCTATAAATCTATGTGGCGCGCTATCAATAACTATGTTATGGCCTGAGAAATTACAGGAAGGGATCATCCTGGTGTCAGCAGTAAGACCATAAACATTAATAAATGGGACCTTTGTCATGTTGTGCTTGATGTCTCAGCGGCAGAGTACAAATCCCATTATTTACTTCTGTCTGGATGTTTGTGCGGAGCATGATAATTATCTGCTAATGAGGGCTGGAGCCCAGGACAGAGAAGGCTTTTTATATTGACAAAAATGTTTTGCTGAAATTTTAAGCAGCAAAAACACGTCATTGCAACACGTGAGCTCATTGTAGAGTGTTTATGTGTGTGGTGTATTACAACTCTATTTTATTTCTGAGTATAGTGGCTCAGTGGTTAGTACTGTTGCATTGCAGCACTGCAGTCTGGAAGGACGACCTCTCTATGGAGTTTGTATGTTTTTTTCTGTGTTTGCGTTGGTTTCCTCTGGTTCTCTGGCTTCCTCCTACACTCCAAGAAACAAAATGATATATCCTGTCAGAGAAATCTCTCTTTCTACCCTTAAAGGGATTCTACCATTAAAAACCTTTTTTCTGTGGCTAACACGTCGGAATAGCCTTTAGAACGGCTATTCGTTTCTTACCTTTAGATGGGATCTCCGCCGCGCCGTTCCTTAGAAATACCGGTTTTTACCGGTATGTAAATTAGTTCTCTGGCAGCAATGGGGATGGGCCTCAACGCTGAAAATGCGATGAGGGCGCCCCCACTGTTGCTCGAGAACAGGATCCTGCGCCGCCTCTATCTTCTGCTGAATCCTCCCCTTCTTTCTTCGGCGGCGTCACCTCTGTTGGCTCTGACACTAGTAGAGCCGACTGCGCATGCGCGGCCATAGCTCCGAGGCCGTAATTGCGCGCATGCGCAGTCGGCTCTACTAGTGTCAGAGCCGACAGAGGTCACGCCGCCGAAGAAAGAAGGGGATAATCCAGCAGAAGATAGAGGCATCGCTGGAGCCTGTTCTCAAGTAGCAGTGGGATGCCCTCATCGCATTTTCAGCACTAGGGCCCGCCCCCATCGCTGCCAGAGAACTCATTTACATACCGGTAAAAAACGGTATTTCTAAGGAACGGCGCGGCGGAGATCCCATCTAAAGGTAAGAGACGAATAGCCTTTCTAAAGGCTATTCCGACGTCTTATCCACAGAAAAAAGTTTTTTAATGGTAGAATCTCTTTAACAGTCAGTTTCCCAGAATCCCTACTAAAATGACTTTCACTGTGAATATTCCTGCTCTAGCCATCCTGGCTTCAGGTCCCATGACTCAGATGACTAATCTTTCTATAAATCTATAGAGAGTGGATAAGGAATGAGCAGGAAATGCAGTATATAAAGGAAGACAGACAGGCTTAGTGTTAGGACTGTGCAGCAGGTGCGGCCATGGTATCAGGGTCACAGTCTCTTTCACTGTAACTGTTCAGTCCAGCATGCATGGGGTTAATCCCCTTGCAGCCGATAGGCGTGGTCAGTCTGCTGTCTGACACTGGTGTCGGCCTATCGGCATCTGGCTTGAGCACCTGGCCTGGCTGATCGGTCCCGCCTTCCCTCCATTTAAGGAAGCTGGTTTGGATGCCCAGTGCTCTAGCCTCAAACTTCACTTGCATTTTGTGCATGTCAGTGCAAAAAATTAGTTTGCCAGAGTTCTGTCTTAGCTAGGTAGGGCTTTCCTTAAAATTGCTCCCCTAGTAATTACCCAGGGAATTCCTACCTAGCTAGTGCTAGCAGGTGGCTGTGGCAAACCTCAAATGTTACATGTGCTGCAGCTCTGTGTGTGGCCCAGCACTGTTATATGTTTTTTCTATGTCTTTTATGTTTATGGAAGTAGGTTTCCCTTGCTATAGCATTCGACAAATCAACGCTGGTTCTGAATTGAATCTTTACTGCGAATAGCGATAGTATTCAAATGAGTACGAGTATTTTGAATACCGTAGTTTTCGTTCGAATACCTACTCGATCGAATATTACTCGCTCATCTCTAGTGTTAACTTCTATTGTAATCCTGTTAGTCTTGTCTGAAATGTATATAATGTGACTGCTGCAAAGAAAACCCCTATAGAACTAGCAAGTGTTAGTTTATTATTAGGCTTAGGCCTGCTTCACATCTGTGGATGGGTTTCCATTTGGGGAGTCGACTTAAGGACCCTCCGAATGGAAACCTATAAGCATAAAAAAGTGATTACCAGAGGAAACTCATGGACATGGACTATAATGGGGTCCGTGTGGTTTCTGCACATACAGTAACTGCAGAGAGAAAAATGCTGCTTGCAGGACTTTTCTCTCCACTTTTTTGATCCAGAGAGGGGAACGAAAAGATGTGAACTTGACCTTAGCAGCCAGAGCTAAAATTATTAAATCTGGTACTTTTTAAAATATCGATAGTGACATGGAGAATATTAAGAAAATGGTCAAAAATTCTTTTAAGAAAGTAAGTCTTTTTGGTGCCACATACGGCATAAGACAGGAAAATCCCTTTAAGCAATGCTTAATTTTATAAGAGAGAAAAATAATAATAAAATAGTGGTCTCCTATAAAAGTTAGATAGTTATCTTCTCGTGCCGTTGGAAGCCAAGTAATGTCTAACAACAAAACTGCATGTCCCCAATATCATTACCTGGGAAAGGCTACAGAACATTAAATCTGAATTAGAGGAGAGAAGCGTCTGTCGTGTCCGCTCTGCGAGATGATCAGGGACACTGCAAAGTTAATCACATAGAAAATGGAAAAAAACGAATCCACCGGTGGGAGGGTAGGACAGTCGGAATTATCAAAAACTTCTGTCATTTATCAAATGAATGACACGTCACCGGAATACTGATCATGTCGCTATAAGTCACTCCAAAACTCATCTAGTTGATGTCTAATACATTGTTACCACTCGCAGTCCTTCTGTGAGTCTTATTAAATTATGTAGATTAATGACTAACACGTCGTGAACTGGTATTATGATGCACTAGGGATGCACTAACAACATCTGCTGTGGTGGCTGCTCCCTTAACACATGCCAGAAACCTTTCATTTTCTATGATGATGCAGATTATGATATTTATTGTTTCATTTAGCTCAGATGGGACCATGCTCAGCTGGAACACATTACTTTGTATGCAGCAGCTTGTGTAGATACACAGTTGCCCAGTAAGCGAGTGGACCAGCCATTAGTTTCCAGGGTAATCTTCCTGGTGTACATGAGGAGTAACAGTATTTCTGGTGTCGGGGTCTGGGGTTGCTAGGTGGGGTGGCATAGACACACAAGTCCAGTTTATTTTAGTCCAAAACAAAGGTAGAGTTTATTTCCACTCAAAAAGGTAGTGCAGCAACAAAAGGAAACAATACAAAAATAAATACCTGCCCGGCAAGGCTCTAACTAAACATAGAATAGGTTACCTCGCCTAGAATAACAGAAATCCAAAAAAGCCAGTAGAATCATTCAGGACACAGCTCCAAAAATATGACCTATCAGCTCTCCAGCCAAGCTCTGCCAAAGTATTGCTGCTGGAGCAACTTCTTAAGCCTCCTTGACGAGGAGACTCTCTGCAGCTGAGTCTCTGCCGGATCATCCCCAAAGTGTGGACTGAAGGGGGGTGGAATGACAGGTCCCACTACCAACCTACCTGTCATTCCAAAAAATCCAGCCCAATGCTGAGCATTTACCAAAATGCTCAGCAGACGAAAGTTGTCTGCTGAGAGCAAACATTCCTAGTTTTCTCATCTCACCCACCTTAGTAGTCCGAGTGAGATGTACACCCCGTCCATTACCTGACCAGCCATCGGCTTACACTGGTCATTATATGACTTATATTCTGCATTTTTAGCAGATTAATTCTTAGTTGACCCCGAAGTGTTGGGTAGTTACTAGCTGCTATGTTGTTTCCTATGCACAGCATAAGGAGAAAACAGGAGTTATTAAGGCCCATTGCATGTGACCATTTGCGGGCCGCTAGCCATGATTGAACAGCATGATTGACACAGAGATGTCAATCGTTTGCTCTCTTTGCACTAGCTGTGCTTCCATGGCTCCATTCATTTAATGAATGGGGGCCATGGAAGCACAACCACAAAACCGGACAGGAATAGGACCTGATCCGTGCAAAACATGGTCGTCATACCTCCCATCTTTAAAAAAAAAACAGAAAGAGAGACAAAATGTGTGCTTCTCTATGTCTGCCATGGAAAACTTAACTCAACCCACTTCTACATTGACTCCACCCATTCTCATCCATTTTTCTTTGTGCCCCCAGACAGTATAATGCTCCTACAGTCACCCTAACATTATATGCCCCTGCATTATAATGTTCCCCTCCAACTTCCCCATAGTATGATGTCCCTCTCCTTGTGCCCCAGTTTAAACTAGGGGCAAATGGGGGGAAATTAAATTAGGGCAGCTGGAGGGGAAATTAAATAGTGGGGGTAGTTGGAGGGGACAATAAATTAATGACAGTTGGAGTGGGTTATTAAACTGGGGGCAACTGGAGGGGGACATTAAACTGGATGGAGACATGTTGTCCCCAGTTTAATGTCCCTTTCCACTTGCCCCAGCTTAATATCTCCGTCCAGTAACTCCCATTTTTAATGCCCCCCTTCAGCTGTCCCCAGTATAATATCTCTCTTAATCTCCCCCTATTTAATGTCTCCAACCCCTCCATTTGCCAACAGTTTAAAGCCTCTCCCCTTCATCTGCCACCAGCTTAATACTGCCTTCATCTGTCCCCAGTTTAATAACCCCCGTTCATCTACCACCAGTTTAATGTTCCCCCTCCATCACCTCTACCAGTTTCGTTCTCCCCTACATCTGCACCCAGTTTCATGTCCCCCTTCATCAGCCTCCAGTTTAATGTGCCACATTCATTTGCCCCTAGTTTGCTTTCCCCCTTTATTTTTCCCCAGTTTCATGTTCCCCTCAATTTGCACCAAAAGTTTAACACAAAAAACACTGATACTCATCTCTCCTTGCTCCCCTGCCGCTCTGTATTCAGCTTCCTCCCGGAGTGTTCTGGGAGCTGTAGGAGCTGTAGATGAGTTGAATCCGGGACATACCTACCGCCGACCAGTACTGCGGGTCAGGCCCACAATCGAGGACTGTCCCACAGAATTCAAGATGATTGGGAGCTATGATGGTCATTTGCGTGGGCTCACAGAAATGAATGAGTCAGTGTGGTATTCAGGAAAAACCCTAGCCCACAATCATGTGCAAGGGGGCTAAGTTAGTAAAAAACTGCAGTATCACATGAATAAGGCCTTAGAATCAATGATCTGTGCCCCATCTGATCTATACTTCTCAAATCGGTTTACATCCCATATAAATGAAAGAAATCTGTCAACAGGTTCCGTCACTTACACTATTTGACCCAATATATGTACAGTATAACAATAAAGAACACTGAACCTAATTTTATTGTACATGCAAATCATATAAATGATACTATGTACACGCCACGCCGATGCTGCGAACAAAACAACGCTAGCAATAAATAGAATAAATATTTCCATAATAATAACAAAGACGATATAAATATTGTATCATACTGGAAGGAATACATCAAAGAAATGAATTATGAAAATGCGAAGCGATGAAACAACTTTCTGTCTATACCCAACTTTCTTCGGATATTGTATATTTTCTGGATGTGATGTACCGACCTGTATAAATACATTTCCATCTAACCTGATGATGAACAGCGCTTTCCCAAGCTGAAAAATAATTAGATGCGCAGAAATATGTTCAGTTTTAGTGGTTGGCAGTGTTATTGGATTTTATAGAAAGCTGTTTTCTAGGTACATTTCTATCCATAAGATTGTGACTAGTCATCTAGATATATAAATCTCAATGTTCTCGTTTCTTTAGTCACGTAGAATATAGAGGACAGAGGGGATTTATACCAGCTCTAGGCGTTAAGAGATTTTTCTGTTTCTGATGTTGAAGCTGGCAGACATTTTGTAGCTTTTATTTTTATTAAAGGAATTCTCTGGACGTTACAGATTGATGACCTATGCTTAGGAGAGGCCATCATACAATGTCAACCAATAAGTATTTGGACACCTAGTAAAGTTCTGCGGAGGTGGAGTTATGTTCTGGGGGTGTTTCTCCTGGTATGGACTGGAACTCTTGATAAATTCAACGCCAATGCCTACTGCACTATTTTAGATAACAGTGTGCTTCCTACATCATGGCGGTTCTATGGGTCGGACCAATGTTACTTCCAGGATGACAACGTCAGCTTTCATGTAGCGAGGTCTACCATGGCTTGGTACAGTGATAATCAGGTTAAGCGACTAGACTGTCCTGCCCAGAGCCCAGACTTGAACCCTATCGAGCACCTCTGGGACGAGTTGGATTGCCGAACTAAGGGGTACAGCAACTGTCCAAAATCGGTGAAAGAACGTAACTGTCCTCTCTAAGCTGTATGGAATAAAATACCACTAGCCGTCATACAAGGACATGTGGAAAGCCCCGGAGGGTTGAGGCTGTATTTGCCACTCGTGCTGCTTGGACCACAGGTGTCCAAATACTTATTGGTAGACAGTGTAATCTGGGAACCCAATTGATCAACCACTGAAAACGACAGCAGTATCCAAGAGGACGGCACTTCAGAGTCAGAGGCCATCGATATCACATTCATTCAAGGGCCTGTTGACTAAAATCTAACTAGACAGCATAAACTCCAGATTGTATTGTTTTTACATTGTCTAGTCTTGACCCGTTTATTAAACCATCGTTTTGCGTGCTTGTCTTAATCCATTCCTCTGCCAGGGTGAGAAAACTGTCCTCAATAATTCTGAAGCATCCCAGGAGGTTCTGTGTTCCAGGACACAAACCTATGTCAGCCAGAAATTGGTGTAGATTTCAGCTATGACTCATGCCAGTGGGACAAGTTATAGTAAATCTGTTGGGTCAAGCTGTCCCTTGTCAATCTTCATCCCCGCTCTAGTCCACCAAGCTTGAAGAGCAAAGCCAAAATGTCACAGTTCTTGCCTCAAAATGTTCAAAAATGCCAATTTTTATTTTGCCATTTCTGTCAGAAAATTCTTGTAGAAGCCATGATATATCTACCTCTATTTATTAGACAGGCTAAAGCAGGGGTGGGCAATTAATTGTCCCATTTGGCCACATGAGAAATTGTAACGGTTCTAGAGGGCCATGTGCGTTGTGGCAAATTTAGCTCCACCCACTTCTCTGCGGACTCCGCCCATTCTCAATCATTTTTCCACGTGCCCTACAAGGTAAAATCCTCCTACAGTGACCCTAACATTATACCCCCCCCCACCCACCCACACACACACATTATAACAATTCCCTCCAAATGTCCCACAGTATTAAGTCCCTCTTCTTGTGCCCCAGTATAAACTAGCAGAAACTAGAGGGGACATTAAACTGGAGGCAACTAGAGGCAGACATGTCCCCCTCCAGCTACCTCCATGGTTTAATATCCTCCTCCAGCTGCCCCAGTTTAATGTCACCCTCCATCTGCCCCCTAGTTTAATGTCCCCCCTACATGTGCATTAAGTTTAACTGCCCCCCTACATCTGCCCTGGTGATAGGCTGTGATGACATCATCACAGGTCCTTGAAAATCTTCCACTAGCTATGTGGGCCGGACAGAAGCAGTCAGAGGGCCGGATGTGGCCCGCGGGCCGTACATTGCCCAAGGCTAGGTTCACACTAGCGCTTAGTCTCCATTCAGGGATTCCATTCCCCATTCCACTGCAAGTAGGACCTTTACCTCTGCACTTTTCAAGCTGAAACCCCAACGGGGACCCATTATAATCTATGGGGTCCGCAATTTTCCGCAGGTACCCACTTTTTAAGCTTATTAGTCTTCCCTTTTTCAGATCCCCAAGTGGACCCAAAAAATGCGAACTTAGCATTAGTAAATCTACCCATCCTATTAGTTAACTGCAGTATGAACATTTTCTCTGATATAACCGGTGCTGAAATCCCAGTTTACTTTGACCTGTGACAGTAAAACATCATTGACAAGTGTCTGTGTAATAAGATACGTTCTATCCAGTTGAAGCAGTTCAATTAAATTTTGATAATTCTCATTGCACAGTCTTTAATCATTTATGACACTACAAGTACATTTTTTCGCTCTCTCGGTGGAATTTGGTTGCAAATATAAACTCACACATGTCGAATTATTTATTTGAGCTTCCTGTGGCGATCTATCCACCAAGGTTCCCAGTACAAGACTGCACAAAGTGTAATGTCTGAATTTCTTTGCCGACAAGAGTCCTACGAGACAATAAGGAAAGCTTTTAAAATCACTTTGTTTGAATGTCACTTGTTAATTCTTGGGATGAAGCAAGACTACGCTGAGGATTGTCTGACCGGATAAATTTATCATGAGCTCAGAATATCAAATCAAAGTCGAATGTACTGATGGTTTTCCACATGCCATCTACTGTAGTTTCTTTGGGCGGCCGGAAGTTCAGCAGAAAAAAATGATGGAAATGGAGACAGCAGGAGGTCAGGGACATGCTGGGGGCAACGGGGCATTCTCACACTGCTCAAAATCACTTGGAGAAGTTATAGACTACGTGACCATTTTCCGCACGCAAATAGTTATTTGTATACCTCCAGTCATATTATTAAAGGGGTTGTCCACTTTCTGACCAATATCGAGAGACAAATAATATTGTTTGTATATTAAAAAGTTGTACAATTTTCCAATATACTTTCTGTATCAATTCCTCACGGTTTTCTAGATCTCTGCTTGCTGTCATTCATTCTGTTTACCTCTAGTGGATAGAAATCAGTCCATGGTCATGTGATATACAGTCCATGGTCATGTGATGCACACACAGGTGCACATCTCTTTACAGTCACAGCTCAGTAATCAAACATCTGCCAGGTAAGGCTTTGTTCAGATCTGCGTCGGTAATCCATGCAGGGGAGTCCGCATGGGCACCCCCTTCCCCCTGAACGGACTACCGAATGCATTGGTAAGTGGTGTGCAGTGAAAGCACCATAGACACCAACTACTTTTTTGTCGGCATGTTCCATGTGGAGACCGTCCAGAAAGCACATGGACCCCAATATGGGGTCCGTGTGTTTTCACTGCACATCAATTGCCAGTGCGTTCGTAGGCTGTTCAGGGTGGTCCCCATGCGGACTCCCCCGAACGGATTACAGACGTAGATGTGAACAAGACGTAAGAGCTGTGCACCTGCCCCTTGTGAATTCTCCACTAGTATGGAGAAGATCCCTATAATTTAGACTCAGTAAGTGACTACCCTGCTTCACACTGATGAGAGGCAATAACCTTGAAACAGCGGTATGTGGACGGGACCCTCTCCTTTTGGATGGAGGCATTCTGGCTTTGCTTTATTTCCCAGATTATGCTTCTAGGTTATAGAAAAAAATGACATTGATCTAAAGGGAGCTGCTTTCCATAAGGTCATGTTAGAGCATGTTCACCTTTTCCACCAAGGAGAAATTATTTGAATATTCTTATCCTTTATCATTAAGGCAGTATCTCCTTAATGAGACATAGTACTCTTCTGATTTTAAATAGGAAATGTAATTTTGTAACTTTATTGCAGTAGATGTGTAGGAGTACCATTCACCCAGTATGTTCTAGAAGAATAAGCCAAAGATAGAATCATGAGTGATTGACAAAGTCAGTCTACTTCTATGCTATTGAGTGGACAGAGGTTATGGATAAAAGACTGTGCTCCACCTCAATAGAGAGGTGACCTCACATTTAATTCTACAGGACTACCAGAGATAGTTGAACATTGTACTTGGCTTTTTTTCAGTAGTCGCTTAAAAATGAATGGACTAATAGTGAAACTGTACAACCACTGCTCCATTCAGAAGTAGGGACGGACTAATCAGTTTGTACTGAATCGGGTTTAACATAAATATTCCAAATTGTTAGGTTTTTTTAAATAAACTGAACAAATAGAGATCAGTCTCAGGGAAACTAAAATGGCAAACACATTATACTCTGGGGTCTCAGATGCCTCCTTGCAGCATTTAACATTCTCCTGGTGATGTTCAGTGCTCTTGTGATGTCATTGGCTTGAGGTTACCACTGAGGCCTTGGATTAGGTTTCCAGAAGTCACAAGGGCATGCCCATGTCACCACTGAGGAATCACCAGGTGAGCGCCAGACACCATGATATGGCCCAAAAGAGGCAAATCTGAAGAGACCTCAGAGTATAATAAATGTAACTATCACTTTGACATGTGCTTGCCTTAGAGAGCTAGAATTCTAGAGTATTTTACACTATGTTTTATAGATAGGTTCCTAGGAGCCCTAAGAGTGTTCTACACTATGTTTTATAGATAGGTTCCTAGGAGCCCTGACAGTGTTCTACACTACGTTCTATAGATAGGTTTCAAGGAGCCTTATGAGTATTCTACACTATGTTTTATAGATAGGTTCCTAGGAGCCCTGACAGTGTTCTACACTATGTTTTATAAATAGGTTCCTAAGAGCCCTGACAGTATTCTGCACTATGTTTTATAGATAGGTTCCTAGGAGCCCTGACAGTGTTCTACACTATGTTTTATAGATAGGTTCCTAGGAGCCCTGACAGTGTTCTACACTATGTTTTATAGATAGGTTCCTAGGAGCCCTGACAGTGTTCTACACTATGTTTTATAGATAGGTTCCTAGGAGCCCTGACAGTATTCTACACTATGTTTATAGATAGGTTCCTAGGAGCCCTGACAATGCTCTACACTACGTTCTATAGATAGGTTTCAAGGAGCCCTAAGAGTATTCCACATTATGTTTTAAGGCAATTTAAGGTATTATTTGACCTGAAACGAATCAAGGACCTGAGCCAGCTGAAACAAAACAAATCTCAATGGGTTCACCCATCTCTATTCAGCTCTCTGCCTGCTAACGCCACCTCGTCTGCTCCGCCCCACCCCCTCCGCTCCGCCCTGGGGGGGAGGGGCGGCTTTGTGTCGTCCGCCTCAGGCGGCATAAAAGCTAGGTTCACCGCTGGAGGCTTGAGGCAGAGGAGGATGCAGTAGCAGGAATTCTCCAGGGGACAGTACTGTAAAATAGTCACACAAACCAGGTCGGTATCAGGAGGTCATGCAGTCAGCAAAGTATGAGACATAAGCGAAGTCAAAACAAGCCAGGTTGGTATCAGGAGATCACACAGCACAGATTCGTTGATCAAGGAGAAGTGGTCTAGGAAGCAAGCGGAGGTCACAACAGAAGGCAGGGGGAGGTACAGAATCGGCAGGCAGAAATCAGAGTCAGGAAGTCATCAGCAGAGGGTCATGCAGCAAAAACACCAGGAGATAACACCCAGAAGATCTGAATAGCCAGCAAAGCAGGATATTGACTAGGAAGTGAAGGAGAGTTATCCCTTGAAGGACCAGGCGCAGCGTTGTCACACTGAAGGACCAGAGTGGCACCTCAACACGCAACTGCCAAGGAGCCATCCTAACAGGCGCTCAAACCATCATCAGGCTCAGGAAAGTTTACCGATAGGACATGCCTTGGTGGGTACTACAATCACCATCATATACCACTGCACTAATCCTGAGGAGAGCTGAAGGATCCGGAAGAGATTCTTGCTACTGCAAACACAGCGACCACTACTTCTAACCTCCTGGGCTTCCTCTACTGGGCTCTACTGGGCTTCTGCACAAAGGAAACAATGCATGAAGTGCAACCTGTACATCATGTACATCCGTATGGGAAAATGTATAAAAATAGGATATTCACGTGGTCCATCATGAATAATGGGTACGTGAATAGGCCCATTTGGTGTTATGCCATGTGGTGTGTTTTTCACATTGATATGAATAGAACTTAAAGCATTTCTGGATTTATGGAATTCCACACAACTTAGCATGTTTTTTCTTTTCATTTAGCAGTCATTGCTCTTTCCACTGAGGAGCTCATTTGCTTTGAACAAGGACACCTATGTAGGGCCATATCTGCTGTATATCGTCTTTTTGTGCCCCCTGGAAAATAACTTCCTCAACACATTGCAAAATGGCAAAAGGTCTCACTGTATCTATAGAGCTACAACGAGTCAGCTCCTTCATGTTACAATATTAATATGCTCCGAGACAACCATTGTAACTTGAAAATTGTAACTTAGAACCAATCCTATACAAGAAGAACTAATAACTAATTCTGAAGTCTTCAAGAAGTCCACTCAAAATAAAGAATAATGAGGGGTTATGTAGATAACCTGTTTTCCCTAAGTCCCAACAGCGGCACAATGTGGGGTATTTTCTGCCCCTGTGTGCTGGTAGGACAGGCGGAATTTTTAATTAGGTTTAATCCCCTGGCTGGTCCCTATAAGAGGGCACCAAACCCCTCCCCCTGTGTGTTAATACCAAGTGACAAAAATAGGTCCTATTCACCGAACCTGATACAACACTGTGATGTTTACACGTATATCATTATATACAACACACATAAGCTTTAAATAAAATGCATGAACCAGCTGTACATGTCATGCTCAACTCTCCTCCGGATTTTTTTTTTTTTTTTTTTTTTAGGGAGGGAGATTTGTGCCGCTGTTGGGACTTAGGGAAAACAGGTTATCTACATAACCCCTCATTCCCTTACGTCCCACTAGCGGCACAATGTGGGGAGATAGCAAGTAGTTCTCCTCTTTAGGGTGGGTTTTGGCGCTCAACCGAGCTCAACACCGTCCGGCCGAACGCCGAGGCCTCAGCAGTATGGCTGGCTAGCCTATAATGCCTTACAAAAGTGGAGTCCGAGCTCCAGGATGCCGCCGCGCAGATCTGATCCAGCGGCAAAGCGCATTGTTCTGCCCATGAAGTGGCTACTGCTCTCGTGGAGTGCGCCGTCAGAAAGGTAGGCGGAGGTAAACCTTGGGCCGTGAATGATATTCTGATGGCCTCCTTCACCCACCTAGATATGGTGGGCTTAGAAGCCGCAAGCCCTTTCAACTTCCCAAAGAAATTGACGAACAGGTTTTCTGCTCTCCTGAAAGAGCGAGTACGCTCTATGTATATACCTAAACATCTGGATAAGTCCAATGAGTGCAGTTTGACTTCCTCCGCTGTGGAAGGCGCTGGATGAAAAACCGGAAGCGTGACCAACTGGCATCTGTTGGAAGCGGAGGGTACCTTGGGTGTAAAACCTGGAAGATACCTCAATTGGACCCGGTCCTCAAAGAAACTAGTGTATGGCTCCTCACAGGAGAAAGCCTGCAACTCACTCACCCTCTTGGCCGAAGTTACAGCCAAGAGGAATGCCACCTTATAGGTGAGAAACTTTAGTTCCACTGTTTCCAGAGGCTCGAATGGCTTCTCGCATAGTGCCGTCAAGACCGTGCTGAGGTCCCATTTGTGGATTGGAGCAGTTACTGCCGGTCTCAATCTCCCCGCCCCTTTTAGGAAGGTGCTTACCAGAGAGTCTTGAGAAAAACGCCTCCCCAGACAGGCGGACAGGGCGGCTACATGCACCTTTAAGGTGGAGATCGAGAGCCCCCTGTCTAGGCCGTCCTGAAGGAAGTCCAGGATCACCCCCAGTGGGGGGTCCACAGAGTCCACTTTGTGCTCCCGGCACCAGGTCTTAAATATGTTACCAATCCTTTGGTAACTTTTATTAGTTGACTCTGCGCGGGCACATGACAACGTCTTCAGGACGGCACTTGAAAGTCCTCTATTCCTTAATAGGGACTGGTCAACCTCCAGGCTGTCAAGTTGAATCTCCCCAGATCCTGGCAGAGCAGCTCTCCTTGAGTTACCAGGTCTGGGAGGGGGGGAAGCCTCCAATATATGCCTTGACTCATCCTCATGAGCTGGGCAAACCAAGTCCTTTTTGGCCAGAACGGGATTATGGCGATACCCGAGACTTGGTCCTGTGCTATTTTCATCAATACCCTGGGTATGATGGGAACAGGAGGGAAGATGTAAATCAGCCTGAACCTCCACGGGATGGACAGGGCATCCACTGCCAGGGGATTGTCTTCCTGATACAGTGAGCAGAAGTTTTCCACCTTGGCGTTGAGTCGGGTCGCCATAAGATCGACCTCTGGGAGACCCCATCTTTGGACGATCTGTTGGAACACTCCTGGATGAAGTGACCATTCTCCGGATACGGTAATACCCCGACTCAACTGATCCGCTACTATGTTCAGGGAGCCCTTGATGTGAACAGCGGATAGATGGGACAGGTTCTTCTCTGCCCATGAGAAAATTAGGTTCGTGGTTCTTTGCAGAGCCGGGGATCTGGTGCCGCCTTGCTTGTTTATATATATCACCGTCGTCATGTTGTCCGACCGGACCTTGACTGCCTTCCCCTTGAGGAGGGGGGCGAAGTGACACAGAGCAAGGAATACTGCCTGAAGCTCCTTCAGGTTGGATGATCCCTCTTCCGGATGCGCCCAAGCGCCCTGAATCGTCTTGTCGTCCAGGTGGGCTCCCCATCCCCAGTGGGATGCATCTGTCGTCAGCAGGGTCCACACTGGTGGAACCGTGGACCTTCCGTGTTTCAGGTGTATCCACCATCTGAGGGAAAGACGGGTACTGGGAGAAAGGCAGATCTTCTTTTGCAGTCCCCGCGGAGACCTGTTCCAGGCGCTCAACACTTCCTTCTGGAGGGAACACAAATGCCATAAGGCCCAAGGAACCGCTCTGGCCGAAGATGACATCAGGCCTAGAACTCTCATGGCGGTCCGGATCATTACCCGCCGAGTTCTGCAGAGGAACCGGGCGGCTGCCTCTATTTTGAGCTTCCTTGGGCTGGAGAGATAGATCTGCATGGTCTGAGAATCCAGAATAAAACCGAGAAATTTCCTTCGGGTGGCTGGCACTATCTCGGATTTCTCCCAGTTGATCACCCATCCCAACTTCTGCAGGAAGGATACGGCGATCTGAAGCTGTTGGTGGAGTACCGAAGTAGACTGAGCTTTTATGAGCCAGTCGTCTAAGTAAGGAACCACGAAGAGGCCTTCTAATCTCAGAGCGGCGGCGACGGGGGCGATCGTCTTGGTAAAAACGTATGGGGCTGATGAAATGCCGAAAGGGAGGGCGGTGAATTGAAAGTGCTCTCTGTGGCCAGATATCTGGACGGCTATTCGCAGGTATCTTCTGTGTGGAGGGAAGATGGGTATATGCAGGTACGCGTCTTTTAGATCCAAGGTTACCATTACTTCGTCCTGCTGAAGGAACACTGATACGGAATCTACGGAGTCCATCCGAAAGGGTTTCCCCTTTAAGAATCGGTTGAGATACCTTAAATCTATTATCATCCTCGAGCCCCCGGATGGCTTGGGGACGAGGAAAACCGAGGAGTAGACTCCGTGTCCTTGTTCTTGAGTAGGAACCTTCTCCAAGGCTCCTTTTGACCAATATTCCAGAACGGCTGCCTCCAAGATGTCTTGTTGGGAAGCAGCCTGGACACGAGTAATGATGAACTGATCGCGGGGAAGATGACTGAATTCTAGGGCATAGCCCTGCTGAACCACCCGCAAGACCCACGGATCCTTGATGACCTGTTTCCACATGAAGAAAAAGTGGGCAAGACGCCCACCCACAGGATGTTGGGCCACAGAGAGCGGCGCATCCTCAAAAGGTCGGCCTACCTCTTGGCTCCTCCCTGGCACGCCCCCGGCCAGAGCCTCTGGACCGGAACCTGGAGCGTCTTTGGGCTTGAGCTCTGGGAGTGGCCCCTCGACCCCTCCCTGGGGGAGGTCTTCTGCCTCTGGTGGCTTGAGGCAGAGATCTGCCTTTATCATCGGCTAGACCCTCCATAAGGTCGTCAAGGCCGCGCCCGAACACCCTACCAGGCTGGAAGGGCAGGCTGCAGAGTGCGTACTTGGATGGCAGATCTGCTCTCCATGGACGAAGCCACAGCAGTCTTCTTGCGGCCGTTGTCTGGGCCATTGTTTTAGCAGCCAGTCGTAGCTGTTGTCTGGAGGATTCCCCCAGAAAATCAGCCGCCAGATGTACCGGCGCCATTGAAGCCAGGATCTCGTCCCTTCCAATGCCCGCATCTATATCCTTCTCCAGTTGCGCTAAACGGGCACGAAGGAAGTCTGCCACCTCGGTGGAGGCTATAGCCACCCTAGACTGCGCCGCAGCGGTGGCGTATGCTTTCTTCAAGGATGAGTCTATTCTCCTGTCCAGGAGGTCCTGTAAATTAGACCCATCTTCCAGGGGTACAATGGTGCGACGGAACATCTTTGCAACCGCCAGGTCAACTTTTGGTGGCGGTCCCCAGCGGTCCAGCTGGGCAGGGTCTACGGGATATAGGTTCTTAAACACCCGGGAGGCGACATGAGCCTTTTCTGGGAACTTCCCTTCTTGTTCCATGCAGGCAGATAGTTCTGCATCTACTTGGAAGGCCCCTTGCCCCCCAGAGGTAGAAGCGGAGGCTTCCCCCGTGCCAACCTGGTCCCTTGACCGGATGGCCTTCAGCAAAATTGATGTTTTATCCCATGGAAAAATGGGTTTGCTGGCCATACTCAACTGCGCCTCCGAGGGGCAGGAGTCATCCTCCACCTGAAGTCTTTCTAGGGAGGGAAGAGAAGCCGAGCGCCCTTCTGAGCGCTGCCTTTTAGAGAGCTGCGTAATGGAGGTACGGATGTCCTTTAAAGATTCATCCTAAAAGACAAGGAGGAGGAGCTTACCAGAAGTGAGGAACCCATCATTCCACTTGTATTCTGTACCGTAGTCACCATGTACTCCTTTATCCATACCACAATGTCCCTTGGGGAATGTTCCTCAGGGGGAGGGCCTCTGCAGGAACGACAGCAAGACCAATCATACCCTGGGAACATAAAGGCCTGTCAAACACTCCCGCAGGGAGAGATAGACTACCCCCCCCCCCCTAGTACGCTTACCATCAGGCAAGGGGATATCACAATCACGACAGGAAAAGTGCTTCCTCTTAGATAAGGACTTTCTCCTTTCCTGAGCTCCAGGGGGAGTGGTAGAGGAAGACATGATGGTAAAGTAGCAACCGCTACACACCTAAACAATAATCAGTGGGTAAGAGGAGTACAACTTATACATAAAAATCATATGATTTCTTACCAGGCGTAGGTGCTTGAACTGCACAACAGCCGCAAGGCAACCAGCAGATAGCACTAACACTAGTAGAGACTTGGAGCCCCACTAGAACAAGCTAGGAAGGTAAGGAGTCAAAGCCCTGGCCTCCCTTTTAAGTGCTGCAGGAAGGGGCGGGGCCGCCTGAAGCCCGCCCCCCCTCACCCCCTCCCTGCAACCCTTTGCCTGCTGGAAAAAGGAAAAGCAGGGGGGGGGGGGAGACAGATACAGAGGCGCCGCCTCTGCCTGCTTGTTGGTCCCCCCAAACTCCGGGGACCCAAGATTGAATTCCGGCGCGGCCTCCGCCGCAACCGGAAGTGAGGCGCCGGAAGTGCGCGCCCGAAGAAGCCTCCTCTGCTGCTAGGGAACCGGAGAAAGGTTCCGGCTCCCCAAGGTCCGCGGCACTGAAGCCGACACGCCGGAGAGCGCGAAGGAGGCGCTCTCCAGCTCAGCACGCCGCGGCTGTAACCTGCAAGGCTGCAGGTAGGAAAGAGGAGGGAGGGAGGGTAAAAACACTGCTGCAGCAGCAGCTAACTATCTGCTTCCTTCCTAGCCCGAGTGAAGCAGACAGCCGACGAGGGACAGGACTCAGGACGGTAAGTAAATCCTGAGCCCTATAGGAGGACACCAAGTCCTCCCCACCTGTCCACACACAGGACAGAAAAAAACACACAGGGGGAGGGGTTTGGTGCCCTCTTATAGGGACCAGCCAGGGAATTAAACCTGGCTAATTAAAAATTCTGCCTGTCCTACCAGCACACAGGGGCAGAAAATACCCCACATTGTGCCGCTGGTGGGACGTAAGGGAATATAAAGTTCAAGTTAAGTAACACAAATGATGTAAATCCTATAAAAGTCAGAAAGTGTTTTGTAAGCCCTGCAAATTAATTAAATGAGTTATACGGAATATCGTAGATTTCCATACTGATGCCTGAATTATTCCCCCCGCTGTATATAGCTACTTTTTCGAACTGTCCCTTGTACGCATAGACTTCAAGTCATCATGACATAGACTGCATCACATGGTATACTCCACTGATGGAGGTAGTCATATGATACAGATAGTAATATGGAGAGTTATGGACATGGCGTCCCATGATGGTTGGTGAGATGGACTCCGCTCTTCGCAAGTTTAGATATTTCCTTTCACCTCTCTTGGAGTCATAACTAGACCATTTGGAGAAATAACTTAATAATATAAATGCACTCAGTCCTCCGAATGTATTATTAATTCAGGGTAAAAACTTTTAACAGGTTTGTTACTTTATAGAGAACATTCCCATGTAGGCTGTTAGAAGGAAGAGAACATAAATTTCTTGCAGGAGGGCTCACTTTTACATTAGGTTTTAATGGAATAAGCATAAAACTGTATATAATAACTACAATAAGACTATCGGGCACATTTCAGCTTGGATTTTATTCATCTTCAGAATGGTCCATTAAATGCTAGATGGCAGCTCAGGTACAGACAGTTCTCCCTTCTACTTATCGTCTGCGATATAGCAGCATGTTCTCAAGCTAGTATTCAGACTACAGGCAGGACCGTTTTAACTCATTGGTAGACCTAACACTGTACTAGCACATTTTAGGGTCAGATCCCCTTTGACCCTACAATGGGAATACAATGACAAACAAGTACAACCCCTTACCCTACTCATACAATTTAGCCATGAATAATGGACCAAGAACTTTACAATCTCAAAGGAGAGACAAAATACAGAGGTGGACTTGTAGACAATCCTTTATTAAACCACTTCAGTCACAACGCGTTTCGGGATTGGCACATCCCTTCATCAGGTGTATATTTTTTTTTAATACAAGTTAGGCAGTCACGTAGAACATTTTATGTCACCACATTCTTTTACCAGTGTGCTAAGCAAATCACTGGACATAGTAGGGTGTTTGGGCGAGTGGCATTTTGTGTAAGAGGACACTGGAAGTAGAAATTGGTGGCTAATGTAGAGAGGTGAGTAATGATTATCTTATTTTGTTTACCCATTCTGATCCATTTTCAAAAAAAATGTTCCCATCAGACGTCCTCTTTAAAGAGGATCGTTTAGCACCTCCACAAGTTCCAACCCTCTTCCTAGCTCTTTAACACTAACCTGGGAGGCGGGGGCAGCGAGGTGAAGAAGACAGAGAACACCAGGCACCGGACCAGCCATCTCTGCAGGTAAGGGGGGACTAAGTAGCCAGAGGATTAAAAAAAAAATCTCTGTAGCTACTAGAGATGTTAGCTAGTCTCCAATTAGAATGAATGGACGCAGCTGGCGCGCAAGTTGTTAAGACTGTGTGCCGGATACTTCCATTCATTCCTATGGAACCACAGCGGAACCGTCACACTGAGTATACACTCCACTCAGAATGAGCGGAGCGTATACTCAGTGTGAAGGCTAACATTGTTAGCTTTTCCCACAATGCTTGGCCAGTAGAAAAGCATTGTGGGAAATAATCACCGATCTCGATCCCACCTAAAAGAATGTGAAATTTTCTCGATCGCCGATCGGAATCCGATCTTTTCCGAACACGATCGCTCAACCCTACTCACAAATCCAGCCACGGACAATAAAATGACCTTCACTAAAATTTACATGACATTTCTAATTAAACAGAGAATAACAATTTTTTTTATGGAACATTTTCTATTTTATTATCATTCAGTACGTTTTGTTTGGGGGTTTTTTTGCTATAAGGTGCAGATTTATATTCTGTAGGGTACTCAGTAGTTGGGGGTGACCTTAAATCCGCGTCACATTACTTTCTATAAAACTTTTTGTCCTTGTTTGGGCCTCCATATTATTATACATTTTATTTTTCGGTATGTAAGAATTTGCAGCTTTCTGGAATTAACTTGTTATTTAATGAGCAGAAATTACAGATTTATTGAACGACAGCATTACTATTCCGAAGTTTATACAAATATATAAATGTAAATGCATTCTTCTTATTATTTTACTGCAAGCAGCAAGATTTATAAGGATAGACTTAGCTTTCATCTTGTTCATTTTCACTCTTGGCACAGCTTTATATGATATCGGTTATATTCTGTCTTGATAATGAATGTTTAGCAATTGCTGAAGCTGAATTCTGGATGATGCTAATGTTACTAGATATACATAAAGAACGGGGCAAGGCAGACACTGTATGAATACTTCATAGTCGTTTCAGTAGATCATGGTATCAATTTTATTAACACTATGGTCTTCACAATCCATATTTCCAAATGAATGCAAACCCCTGAACACCAGTATATCCTTTAAACATTGAAATAGGATTAAAATAATATGCTAATAAATTATTAAAATATATTTATTTGGCCGTATGATTTTTTCTGATACAGAGCTCCAATCTAAGACTACATAGACAAACACAAAATAATAAATCTGGCTACCAGCAGTCACCACTAGGGGGAGCATATGAGGTCACCAAACTGACATATTGGAAAATTAATAAAATAATACTGATCTGTAACTAAGATTTTAGGGTGAGGTGACAGAGAACAGCTGGGACGTGACTATGGCATGGATACGAGATCTATCCTGTCACGCTGCTTTAGTTATACCATGGGATTGTGTGATTCTCCTATTTTCGAGGTTAGTCTTAGCAGGTGAACAGGCCTTGTGCTACCCAAGGTGCCTCAGACTTATGGCTAGGCTTGATCTGAGAAGTGTCTGGGAATTGGCTAGATTTACTGGCAAGATCAAAGGTGTCTGCTGGACAAATTTGGAAATGTTGGCAAACCTGGTCCAAGGCACATGACTACACTGTCTGATTCCAACAAGGGACACAGGATCCCCTGCAGATAGATGATAAGTTGTGATGTATATTTACACAGTCCAGTCATATTAATGTTACCACCGCCTACATTTGATGTCAACATTAAATAACCAATGGCAGAAGTCACGTGTCATCAGCCATTAGGGTGTATTCCTTTGTAATGTGTGGATGGGCCCCAGGCCTTACAGTGAAATAAGAATAAAGAAATGAAACAAGTAAAACTAAGAAAGTAGAAAAGGAAAAAATTCTAAACTTTGTTCCTTCTTCCTTTCCCAGTACTATAATCTCCTCCAGTATCTGGACTGTGCACCAGGTAATAGAATATTCATGACTAGTGAGTGTTGGTTATATTTATGTGACATAAATTACACCGACGTTCTACCTGTTTGATGCAGGCGCTAATTTCATTTGCATTATGAACGGAAGGAGCTCATTGCAGATTGCGTGTGCGCCCTGGAAGAAGAGCCGCTACTCCCCCTGATGGATGTCATAGGAAATAGGTAAAGAGATAGATCTCATAACAAATCTGCCCACAGCCTGAGAACACGGCATGGTCCATGATGTACAAGCACTTAGCACTATGACACAGAATATAGGAGAAAGCCAATTTACTGGATGTCTCCATTCATGTTATCATGGGAGAAGCCAGCAACTGCATATGTCTCTTTTCACTGCATTATACCGGATTGTCTTAGCTTACCTGGAAACAATCCAGTCCAAACGAGCGGCGCGCTTACGCCGTGTGAAGGGGCCCTTACATGATATGAGGTTCCTACTAGAATCAATGTCACAATCTATTTCTTATAAATCAATCCAGAAAAGCAAAGGCACCAGGAGGTAAAGTATGAGCCCGTAACAGTATATAAACATTGTAAGGTATAGGTCATATAACCTTATAAGCAAAACGCTTGAATTTGATACAGAAACAGCGCCACTTCAATGCATAGGCCGTGTGCGGTATTGCAGTACCCTGTGCACATAATCTTTACAAAGCAACCCATAGATCTGTAACTTAGTGCTGAAGTTGATATAGTCGGTGATTTTCGGTATTTATCTGACATCAGATATCTTCTATGGTATTTGGTATTTTTCCTGATCCGGGCCACTGATATATAGATTGCACTGTGTTGCCACCTAGTGGCCATTTATAAAACTGTGCGATGCATAAACCACAAAGTATTTTATATCATTGCAGGTTTTTGTTGAATCGGCTGATGGCAGCAATTTCTATTAAATCTCATGTGGGATTATTTTCTCCTTATCACTACTCAACACAATTCAGAATATTATCTTGCGAGGAAAGATCTGCCAACTGAGCAAATAATAAGTTGAGAAATAGTCCCCAAGGCTACTGAAACAAAGCAATTTTCCAGCCTCAGACGATGTGCGTTAGGGATGTAGTCACAGCAAAACTCGGAGACAGTAAAATGAATGGGGTCAGCGAGAAATGAAAGTCACAGGTCAGCTTGTGACCAATGTAACATCTGACCACCTCTGACTTCCTTCTGTAGAAACTTATTGAGGTCACGATTATAGCAATCCTGTAATTATACCGCAGGATGTCATTGTGGAGTCCTAGTCTTCATCAGAGTCTCCTTCCATTTATCAATTAATCCTATATGATGGTATTAACCTGTAAACGAATGGTCTCTAGTATACAGTGATATACGGAGACAGCGTATAGCGGTATACAGAGTACTTATAATATGGAACCATAGGTAAACTATGTACAGAATCAGTGACCCACAAAGATGCAATGTGTGTATATATATATATAGAGAGAGAGAGAGAGAGAGAGAGAGAGAGAGAGAGAGAGAGAGGGAGAGAGAGTATCTTGTCCCTAGTGAATCTCAAAACCAGGACCTCCAGTATGGGGGGATTTTCTCAGACTAACAACATTACACATTGTGTGTGTATACAAGAAAGCCAAATTGTTACAAGAAAGTCAGATTGTACTTGCTTTTTTCCGACTAAAGGTGACAATACCACCAGACCCAATCATTACTTGTGATGTTACAATGTGAGATGGTGACATGTGACAGATAAAATCCCCATGTACCCTCAGCCTTATACAAGGTGGATGGTGTCCAAGCATAAAAGGGCGCTCTGTGTCTTGGTTGTCCAAGGGTCCACATAAACCTGAAGCCAAACCCTGGTCATTGATACTATGCAGGCTCCGTGACCACATGACTAGCACTAATATTGATCTATTGACTATTTTTAAGGTGAGTTCAAACTTTTTTTTATTTGTTATCAGTTGTATTTTAAAGCCCTAAACCATACCTCCCAACCGTCCCGATTTCCGCGGGACATTCATGAATTTGGTGTCTTGTCCCACAGTCCCGGTCGGCGGGAGGTATGTCCCGATTTCAACTCATCGGCGTCTGGCGGGGGAGCGTTGGAAGGTGAGTATAAGTATTTGTGTTAAACATTGAGGAGAACGTAATGAAGGGGGCCTATGAAACTTGGGGCATATGGGGGGGGGGGGGGACGGCATGACACTGGGGCAGAAGAAGGGGGGGAGAACGGCATGGCATGCCACTGGGGCAGATGAATCATGAATCTGGGGGCAGAGGTGGGGGGGACATGAATCTGGGGGCAGAGGTGGGGGGACATGAATCTGGGGGCAGAGGTGGGGGGGACATGAATCTGGGGGCAGAGGTGGGGGGGACATGAATCTGGGGGCAGAGGTGGGGGGGACATGAATCTGGGGGCAGAGATGGGGGGGACATGAATCTGGGGGCAGAGATGGGGGGACATGAATCTGGGGGCAGAGATGGGGGGACATGAATCTGGGGGCAGAGATGGGGGGGACATGAAACTGGGTGCAGAGATGGAGGGGGGGACATGAAACTGGGGGTAGATAAAGGGGTTATATGAAACTGGAGGAGAGATAGAGGGGGATATAATTTACAGGTGACTGTAGGAAGATTATACTGTGTGGGGGCACATGAAAAATGAATGAGAATGGGCAGAGTCAATACAAAAGTGGGTGGAGCTAAGTTTGCCGCGGCACGCCGCATATTTTGTCCCTCTTTCGTCTCTTCAAAAGTTGGGAGGTATGCCTAAACCCTTCTAAAATAACCCACTTAACTTACCTGTAATCCTATGGAAATTTCAAGTAAACCATTATGATATACTTATTACACTTATACCTGTGTATTGATGTATACAGTATATTGTAATTGATCAACTTAGCTCTGCTACATCTCTATGTAGACCTGATGAACATATGAATCTGGAGCAATGGCACCATCTTGTGGAATAATCAAATAACTACATGCCAAACCTTCTCTGCTCTCAATAACAGCGATTTAATCCGCCAAATAATAATGTATTCTGTATTATTTTAAGCTAACATTTTGGGAGCTTCAGATCTCAATATTAGTTTTTCACATAGATTATAGAGGACTTTCACACGTATAACAATTCCATTCATAGTTTGGTACATTAAGTGTTCCTGTTACTATCACTTGTATGGTGACTAAAGCTGTGTCGGTAGCCGCCCCTGTCAGAGCTACTTACTATTTGTCACAGAACAACTATGAGTGGTGTTAACAGCGTGTTAGGCCACAACTGAGTCACTTTTTGGTTTTGTCCTTGTGCATGAAAAATCTTTTTTTTTGGGGAAGGTTCGAATGACCGGTCATCTTACTGTGTTGTCTTAGTCCCCTTAGTCCATGCATACGGGATATATATTTGTTGTGAGTACTATACAAAATTGTAGGGGGCATATACCATACCCTGCTCGCAATACAGCCAAGTGTGCACCTGTTTTCGAAATTATCCGGATTATTTTATAATACGTTTTATTAAAGGTTACGTTTTATGTTAGGGGACCATATAAGTTTTGCTAGTTTTCATCAGCACTGTGTAGGAAGAAAAGTATAGCAGTAGTGTGAACTGCGAGTAGGGTTTAGCGATCGTGTTTGGAAAATATCAGATTCCGATCGGCGATCGAGAAAATTTCACGATCGCGATTGGAATTCCGAACACGATCTTTTTAGGTGGGATCGAGATCAGTGATTATTTCCCACAATGATTTGCTACTGGCCAAGCATTGTGGGAAAAGCTAACAATGTTAGCCCTCATTCTGAGTATACGCTCCGCTCATTCTGAGCGGAGAATATACTCAGTGTGAAGGCTCCGCTGCGATTCCATAGGAATGAATGGAAGCAGCCGGCACACAGCCATAACCCCTGTGCGCCAGCTGCATCCATTCATTCTAATGGGAGACTAGCTATCATCTCTATTAGCTACTTACCTGCAGAGATGGCTGGTCCGGTGCCCGATGTTCTCATTCTTCTTCGCCTCGCTGCCCCTGCCTCCCAGGTTAGTGTTAAAGAGCTAGGAAGAAGGCGGGGCTTGTGGCTTAGGAGAATGTGGGCAGGTACTGGGAGGGGAGATGTGACGTCTCCCCTCCCAGTACCCGCCCACACTCTCCTAACCCGCCCACACTCTCTTAATCTGGGAGGCGGGGGCAGTGAGGCGAAGAAGAACGAGAACACTGGGCACCGGACCAGCCATCTCTGCAGGTAAGTGGACACCAGGGGGGACTAAGTAGCCAGAGGATTAAAAAAAATCCTCTGGCTACTTAGTGATTAAAAAAAAATCACTACACAGCGTGGATTCTAACAATTAAAGCGTTCAATTGTTAGATTCCATGCTGTATAGGGAATAGGATTGTTTTTAAAATCCGATCTCCGATTCGTAAAAAAATACCATTGACTTGCATTGGGATCGGAATTGGGATCGAGATCGGGTTCGAATGAAAAATGATTGGAAATTAGATTTCAAAATCGATCCTGAAAAGTCAAGATCGGCTCAACCCTATCTGTGAGGCCTGTGTACCCCCTGGCAAGTATGACACCTAAGGCTACCCCACTGCCTGTCATGATGTAGGAACACCCATTTATGATGGATATGCCCTTCATTTTCCAACCAGGAGGTTAAGAAGGCTTAGATTATACCCACACGTACCTGATTTCATTGTAAGGTGCAGCAGAGGTCAGAATTCTGCTTTTCTAAGGCCGGGTTCACACGGAGTTACGTGCCGCGAGATTTGGCACGTAGACGCCGCGTGACCCTTTGCGTGCCGTACACGCTCCCATTCATTTCAATGGGAGCGGGGAGCGTATGCGCCGCGCTAGTTTGCGGCCGTGCATTTATTCACGGCCGCAAACTAGCGCGGCGCATACGCTCCCCGCTCCCATTGAAATGAATGGGAGCGTGTACGGCACGCAAAGGGTCACGCGGCGTCTACGTGCCAAATCTCGCGGCACGTAACTCCGTGTGAACCCGGCCTAATAGAGCTCACTTTTCCTCCATATAGACAGTCTTGTCTGCAGACAGAGCCTAGTGAATGTTCTGGACTGTAGTAAGGGTACAACGCTTGGGCATGAGTGCTCATACTAGTGGGGAAAAGAACACGCTCTAATAACCGCTCTATAATGTCCCTTAATAACCAATCTAGGCGCTATAAAATATGTGGACTCCTATATGTAAGGCAGTATAAGCTCCCTATTATCTTTCAATGGATTTGGTATCTACAAGTACTGAGCATATTGCTATTACAGAGTTTGATACATCGGTATATTTCCATGCGTGGACTATTTGTTTCAGGTCCTGTCACAGAATCTTTACTGGGTTCAGGGTCAGACCAGTCCAGCAAGGAAACAATGGATCCTCTGGTTGTAAAACATTAATGAACTCCAGCAAAGGGCGACTCTGAGAAAGTTCCTCACCAGGACTTGTCAGGCACCATAGAGACAGTGGATTATTTATGCAGTGTCTTCATGTCACCTTAAGAGTGGGGTTGAGCCCATCTTGAGATTTCAGGATCATTTTTAAAATACGATTTCCGATCATTTTCCATTCGAACCCGATCCCAATTCTGATCCTAATCCAAGTCAATGGGATTTTTTAATGAACGAAAATCGGATTTTAAAAACGAAGGCTTCAATTTTTGGACTCCACGCTGTGTAGTGATTAAAAAATCTGCCAGCTACTTTAGTTCCCCCCTGCTGTCTGGTTACCTGCACAGAACTGCTGCTGCCTCCCCTCCTGTACGCTGCTCCCCGGAGCTCCGGCCTGTTGTACTCTCTCCGTTTCTCTCCTCTCTCATTCAGACGCCGGCAGAGCGCTGTACAAGCCCCCGCCCCCTAGTGAATCACTCACGACTCCCCGTCCTTACCCGCCCACACACTCCTAAGCCACAACAAGCCCCTCCTACTCCCAGTTTCAGTAACACTAGCCTAGGGAGGCAGGGGCGCGCAGGGCACTCTCCCGGCATGTGAATGAGAGACGCGAGGACAGAGAACAACAGCCGGAGCTCCAGGGAGCGGCAGCGGTTCTGTGAAGGTAAGTTACAGTTAAGTTGCAGGTAAGGGTTGAGCAATCGGGATCAGAATTCCGTTCCCGATCTTTTTTAGGCAAACCCGATCACGAAATTTACTCGATCGCCAATCGAGATCCGATGTTTTCCGATCCTGATCTCTCTACCCTACTTAAGAGGCCCTGATCAAGTTCCTGGATGGATGGAAACATTGACCATTGAAGCAACACTCTTGTGCATTGTTATTGTATCAGGCGTGTGTGCTGCGGTTTATCCATTATGCATTAAAGGGGCTCTATCAGCAAAATCCTGCAGATAGAGCCCCACATATGCATGCATAGCCTACTTATTAATTATAACCTAATGAAAATAGCAAAATCCTTTGAGTCTACCTTCTGGTTTAAACCTAAGACAAATCTAATAGCGACATGGTGGGTCCATACTCCTGTTCCGAGACCTGGCCATTGCTGTAGACTTGTTTCTTGTATCATTTGGTAATAATTAGAGATGAGCGAACAGCGTTCAATTGAGTACATGTTTGATCGGATATCAGGCTGTTCAATTCAAGTCGAATATCAGGTGGCAAACTTACTAAAAAATTTTATCCCCTCCCACCTTCCCTGGCGCTTTTTTTGCACCAATAACTGCGCAGGGGAGGTGGGACAGGAACTACCACGACATATAAGACTGACCCCCACAATCGCAGGATTCAAGAAGGAGCTGAAGACTCATCTATTCAGGAAGGCCTACATCCTCCAATAACACTATCACCGCACTGCCATCTGTACAGTCTCCCCCTCTCCTTCTGTCTCTACCCCCTTCCCTCATAGATTGTAAGCCCTCGCGGGCAGGGCCCTCTACCCCACTGTGCCAGTCGGTCATTATTAGTATTATATCTACCTGTATATTCTGTGTATTGTATGTAACCCCCAAATGTACAGCACCATGGAATTAATGGTGCTATATAAATAAATAATAATAATAATAATAATAACTACGACATCGGCATCGAAAAAAAATCGGAAAAAGTAATTGGCTGGCTAAATCAGGTGACCTCCAATTTATACGAATAGTGGATTTAATATCTGGCTAATATGAGACTGTGAACTATGTGAGTGTGAGACAGGGATAGATGTACAGGCAGGGTTAGCTAGGGATTACCTTTATTTAGGTGGGAATGTCACTCACATAGCTCTTTGGGGCTCTGTCTGGTCGGGATCCCTGTCAGCTTGCGATATGCGAGAGCTGACTTTTTCCCATAAGAATGCATTACAGTCCGCCTCCTCACAGATGAGCCTCCGGCAGAACCAGCGTTGATTGGCTGAATGCTGTAGTCTGTATGGCATTCAGCCAATCAATGCTGGTCAATGCATTCCTATGTGAAAAAGTCAGCTCCCGCATATCGCAAGCTGACAGGGATCCCGACGTAATACAGTGACTTGGGCATGTTAAATGCCCCCAGACAAGCTTCCCCTGCTGTCCCAGTTGCATTCCAGGGTGTTGGTATCATTTCCTGGGGTGTCATAGTGGACTTGGTGAAAATAGAAAAGAACACCTTGCGGCACCTTGCGCATTATCCTTGTGATGATTCTCACAGAAAAGTGCACTAGTTATAATCACCTTAGAATGCTGTGAAATTGATCACAGCACTCAAACAAATATTCAGCAATAAATAGTTGATAGCAAGCAGATCCTATCCGTGTATCCACGTATAGTACAGTGCAGAAGTAAAGACCAATCCAAAGAAAACCTTCAAAGGACAATGGACATTGGACATTGTCCTTTGTCCACTTGAAGAAGAAACTTGTATGGTTTTGAAACGCGTTGTGTGAGAGGCTATTACTAAACGAATGAAACAAGAATACGGTTGGTAAGCGCGGATCTATTTGTCCATTGGTAACTTCTATAGAAGGTTTTCTTTGGATTGGTCTTTACTTCTGTACATAGTGGACTTGGTGACTCTCCCGAGTCGAATAGTGGTTTCCCCCTAAACGAGTATTTATTCCCCATAGACTATAATGGGGTTCAATGTTCGATCGAACAGTCGAGTATTGAGCGGCTACTTGAATCGAACTTCAAACATTTCACTGTTCGCTCATCTCTAGTAATAATTTTTATAGTTTGCTATGTATCGGTTTTACTTTGGAGAACTTTGTCCTTGTATGTAATCTTACTAATATTAATGATTAATGGGCTGGGAGAATTAACAGGAGATGCAATGAAGGAAACATCCTGACAAGTACAACCTTAATATGAAACTTTATAGCTCTGCATCGAGTCATGAAGATACGGTTTTAATTACGGTGCGGGGTAATGGCTTCCTATATTCCTGTCACAGTTTATCTTCTTTTAGTAACTAACTGTCTTAATATACGGATCTAGACTAATGTATTTTGGTTGCCATTAAGCCTCATTAGCTGGTCGACTATTTAACTCTACAAAAGACTCTTAATATATTTCCAGCTTTTCTAAAAACTTTGTGTGCCCCTGATATCTGAAAATGCAGCATGGGACTGGAATAAAGTTGTGTCGTCCATCTCAGAACACATGTCCAAGATCCTGTTAGGTGCAAAATGTTTACCCTGGGTATTATCAGCATTGCTACATATGGAGGCGTTCCTACCCCCACCAGATGGAAGGAAGGAGGCCAGCGGCTGGAGATGGACGTCTGAGCTCTCTGGTCCACAGATTGGAGTGTCGACAAGGTGAATAAAATATATGACCTTTATTGGACAAAAACGTACTGCACAACGCATTTCAAGTTCCACTAGCTCTTCTTCAGGAGAATGATTACTTGCCCGGTGAGGTCAGATGTTTTTTCACTTTGTCGACACTACAATCTGTGGACCAGAGAGCTCAGACGTCCATCTCCAGCCGCTGGCCTCCTTCCTTCCGTTACCATCTGGACCAGTCCGTGGATTCTGCAGCCACCTCAACCTCTATGCTTCCATTGGTGTTGTGACTCGTTCACAACACCTGAAGGTGAGGGACCAACTGGTCCATTTCTCTCTACATTTTTATCTCCAACATCCATTGCAAACTCATCTACACTATAAGCACGCTTGGTGTTCTCCCCCTTTTTACCCCCACCTGATTATATTGCAGGTGTCTAAAGGTATGTGGTGTACATGGTTATACTGTCTAGCTGGGAACGCTCCCTCTGACAGTACTGTCCCTAGCGCTATATTTGAAAGAGGGTGCGCTTTTTACCGCCCAGCCATGACGTTGACCTGTGACGAACGCCTTCCCCCCTTCCTCCTGACAGTACTTGTCCATAGACTAGTACTGGGGGAGTGTTCCTCACCGCTCAGCGTCATGGCTGGGCGGTAGAGAACGCTCCCTCTGACAGTATAGCGCTACACACAGTACTGACAGAAGGGGGTGTTCCTCATTGCCCAGCTAGACTGTCAGGAACGCCCTTCTGACAGTGAAGAACTATTGGTAATTGCACCAATATATTTTCCCCCGGGCACATAACAGGAATTCAGCGCACTGTCGGTTTTCTAGCGGTATAGAAAACCACATGTTCCCGAGGACCTGAAAGGTCCTCTTTAAATCTTTTGCTATGTGTCTTTGATATACATATGTTATATTGACTTCTATCATATTCTGTAGCACTGTACACTGAATGTACCGACCCATAGTTAGTCCTAACCTAAGTAGGGCTGGTAATGTAATTTGCACGCCTCTGCACCAACTGACCTATAGAATAAACAAGGACAATTCTGATTCCGCAAGGCGGCAGTGCTGACCAATGACCCTCTACCCTGACCATAATGACAGTATTGTGTACAGATTGCACACAGCACATTGACTTTGTAGGCTTCCATTTAATATTCAAAATGGTATTTCAGTCCTATATACACGGCCAAAAGATCTGAGAATGACTCTGGACAATCATTCTTCTACTGTAGACGTCCCAAAAAAAAATTAGAAAAAGTAACTTTACCCCAGTCCTCTGCAGTCCAGTCCGTCTACTTCCTGCAGAATGTCAGTCTCTCCTTGATGTTCTTCTTGGACTGAAGTGGTTTCTGGGAGAATGATAGTCTGGAGAAGAAAGTGAGCCCTACCAAACGTCCTGTGTCGTGCTTGCTTAGACCATTCAGGTGTGGTGACGCTTTTCATCCAAGGCAGTGGGCTCACTTACAGTTTCCCTAAGAATACTAGAATAAAGAATGATATCTAAACATCCTCCAAGGGCAACTTCTTCCCACCATCCAGGAGCATTTTGGTGATGAATAATGATTTTCCAGCATGATGGAGCACCAGACCACAAGGCAAAAGTGAGAACTATGTGGCTTGGTGAACAAAACATTAAAATTATGGGTCCATAACCAGGAAACTTTCCAGATCTCAAGCCCATTGAGAACATGTGGAAAGTCCTAGAGGTTTGAATCATAAAGGGATAGCATATAGAGATGGGAATACTCTATACTTAATTCCTTATCAATTTGAGATGGCCCTACTAGTGATACCGTACATTTAAGACACACATTCCATCTCCAGTGGACCTATCCATAGGTAGATGCCTTCAAACTTGTAATATACTGCATGTATTGCCTGTCTTCCGGCCATCTTCCTTCTAGGTACTACAAACAGAAGCAGGTCTTGTCTTGCCACTTATGCCTGTTTTCCACTATTTCTAATATATGGTACCTACTTGTTCTTCACCAGTCTACTGTAACCACAACTGTTTGCAGTTCCAGACCAAATGTAAACCTTCCAGACCTTTTTGATGCCCCAAGTTTTGATTTATATTTTACAGTGTACAAGTGTTCCATGATTGCTGCAGGTTTATTCTATTGTTAACATCCATATAGATGAATTGCTGGAGATGAATTTTTACAGTTTTGCTTCCATCAATTTTTTTACCACTTTGGAACTTTTTTTCTGTTTGCAGCTTGACAAATCTGAATCCCTTCTTGTGTCACGGCCATACATGAAGAATAGAGCTACTTATCTGGTTCAGTTCACTAAGACATCCCCCCTTCCCTGTCCCCAATGGCCTGGGTCAGACAGGCAACTCCCCTTCGAGCACATCACCAAAAGGGAGAGGAACAAAATAAAAGCACAAGCTACGCTTCTGTGGCTATGTAACTGGCAGTCAGGGCCGCACCTCTAATGAGGCGAGGTGAGGCAGTGGCTTCAGGCGGCACCATGGAGGGGGCGGCAGTTGCGGCAATTTTTTTTTTCCCCTAAACTAGCGCAGGAGAGGGCCGCTCTGGAAACAACCTGAGTGGCCCTCTCCTGCGCTGGTTTAGACCTCTGCATCTCAGCGTAGAGGCGTCTATTACAACCTTATGTTTAAAAAAAAATAATAAAAATTAAGACAAAAAAATACCACTACCACATACACAAAATAGGTTCCAAAACTGTCACCAGCATAAAAATTTCTGTAACGAAGAGGAAAAACTATTAGCAAAAAATTATTTGCACTTTATGGCCTATGTCACTGAAAAGAGACACAAATGGAAAAAATAAATAGTATTCAAACCCACATATACCAAAAAATGTGTCCAATCTTGAACAAGGGAAAGTAGTGGATCCGTCAAAAACGGACAGATTAAGAATTTTACCTGCTACATCTTGCATCTTGTGAAATATGGTGCAATAAATAAAGAACCACGAGAACTTGTACGTTTTTTTGTAACTTTTATTGAACACAAGTATTTTGACAGAATGCAAAGTTCTCCGTTAGTACTCAGTATTTACAGCAGTGAGAATGGGAATAAAGTTGGTAGTCAATGATTCACTTGGTAAAAAGTTTTTTTCTTTAACAAGAGAGAAGGCCCCAGAAGTAGGGAATATCGGGTAGGGATGTGAATGGAGGCATTTGAGTTGTAGTTGGCCCAGCACAAAATATGGGCCAAAATCAGGTGTCATATACAAAATGTTTCAACTGAAATCTCAAATCCAGCAATGAGCTAACGCATTTTGTCATCACAAAAAAAACAACTGACTATCCGAAGGACGCAAAGCAAGCTTGCTCCCCTCTGCAGATAAATATACGGTGCCTAACATTAGAATAATACATAGGTACTCATACATGACAAGTGTGTATATATTCTTGGTCCCTAAAAACAGTGTCAAGATATAGTATGACCCAAGGTTCGGCTTGGACGTTCAGTATCTCACTTCCTATACTCACTTGGTCATAAAAAAGGAGTATTATTTTAAGAACAGATTACGTAAAGGACATATTTCTCCATTCGCATTACGTTTTTCTTTAGTTGGATGGTAGGCAATATGGCACTCCAGCAGTGGCTGAACTACACACCCCAGCAGGTTGTATTAGCTACATACATACTTAAAGCAATTAGTGCCTCACTAGTTATCGTTATATACAGTACACTAAGATCTATTAACAGCATCGAAATATGGAACCTCTTAGTTCTTACATGCTCTTTGTCTAGATCAATGATCCTAACCAGGGGGTCTACGGTGCTACTGGTCTCCCTTTAAACCTGGTTAGGGGTTCCCTAGAAGGGGTTAAGCCAACCATACACATAAGACACCGATCGCCCAAACGCGGTTGATCGATTTGCTCTAGGATACATTCATACCAATGATCCCACCAGCAAAAGAGACAAAACTGCCCGATCGGGGGGAGGTTGTTAAAAAAAATAGACTCTAGAACTTGTGCAAGTTGACCAATGATCAGTTGACTTAGTATTTTCGGTAAACAGCTGAAATTTTTGAAATCCTCCCGATCATATTTTTGGCAAATAGAAGATTGGAGTCAGCTATGGTCAAATAAAAATTTACCAAAATTGGCAAAATTGCTCATTTTGGTCGACCGATGTCTTATGCGTAGGGTTAACTTTGGGTGTAAAGGTGTTCTAGTAGGGAAAAACATCTCCAATGGTCTCCCATGGTCAAAATAAAATGGAGACTCACTGGTCTAGAGGATTGCAACGTTGTAGAACATGAAGGGCATGACATAGTTAAAGCCTGTTGGAGCCTACTTGGCATTGAGTGTTAAGCAAATCCCTCCATTTTCATCCCTATAAGCATTAGCGAAAATGCAAAAAATAAAGAAGAAACACGTAGCATTGTGACAAGACCTTTTTTCACAGTTTAAGTTTACTTAGCGTTGTTCACTTTCCAGATGCAAACATGAGATAATGAAATTAAAAAAAAAAATTAAAAATAATAATGACTTCTCCATTTTAACCAAATGTTCATTCACTGTTAAAGGCATGGAAACACACTGAAGCAGAACTTTGTCATCTTGACATAATCCGAGGAACCGTATGAAGGATTCACCGGGATTTCTAGGCCGTAATTCCCACTATTGTTCCACCACCAGAACTAGATGTTTTTGATGCTTTTATTTATTTTTATTTTTTTGTTTTTCAATTCTGATACTATGACGAAAACACATTTCACACTAATATTCACGCGTTTACTGTGCACAAGCTGACAGCAAAATGGGGAAAGGGTTTTTCCTTGTAATTATTTTAATACAAATTTTTGTTTTTTGTTCTTTTTTTCTTTTTTTTTTTTCATTTTTTTTCCTTACCAAAGATAATTTGAAACAAAATGAAAATACATAGTATCAATCGAACAGACTCAAATTGTATATAGTATGAAAAGAGGTGTATTTGAAATGGTTTCAGCATCCTGGAAAAAACGTAATATGAAGAAACGAAAAAATAATATATTCAAGTTTATAGGACTACATGTGTGAGCTGGCACTAAATAAAAGGATTTGGCAGATGCCCGTTGGCCAATAGATAAAAATAGTTGAATTGTCGTGAACAGATGGGCTGGCGATCTCCAATTAAATTAGAAAAATTAGACTGCCCACGCGTTTCTCACACACCTCTCATATACAACATATCCATGCAAACAAGTCTCATAGAACAAACACAGTAACTTTCTGCACTCACCTCGAACAAGTGTGCACAATAATTAAAGGAGTCCTCTCGCCACAGACAATCCCTTTAATATGGACATCACTGGTAAACAACAATCCTGCTGGGAAAGATACAGCTAACTGTACTGTATGTTTTCCCTGCAGTGGCCACTACAGGTGAAATTTAGTATTACATGGTGAGCTTGACGTAAGCTAACAGAGGGTGGTCCTAAGCAAGGGGATGACCTTATATATGGTATACGGTATAAGGAATTGTACCGTATACTATGATTTCTTCTGTAATGCTGTTCTAAAGCCAGTGCAGACTTTAACATTCACTGTACTGTTCTAGAAAATATCAACACTAGTATTTTCTATTGAAAAAAAAGAAGGATATTTACCGTTTCTACCGCTTGCCCAGTGTCTACAAGCTAGAATTTAGTTACACTTTCCAGTATTTGTTAGTACAGGAATCTATTAAGAGCTTCATTCTCACTTTTAAGTACCAGAGCCATAAAGGATGTCTTCATATAAGAGCCATCTTTACGGTCAACATTCACGTAACATAGCCATATTTGTATATAATATAGCCATAGTGTATCTCTTTAGTATTACATTGGTTGTATACGCTGTACCTTGCACAGCATATATGAGCTAGCCATTATAAACAGATGGTGACAAACCGCACCGCACCCGATCTAGTGCTTAAGTTATGTACAGTGTATGGTGCGGTTCAACATTGTATCAAGTTGGACCCTTCTCTTGGAGTAAGCCACTAGGGGTCCAGGTCAACTTTCCGAAAGAGAACTGTGGAGAGGAGGAATCTGGTGAAGCATAAAACAGATCATGGGAAAGGAGAACAGGGATAACCTGAGCTAGAGACATAGGGACATCCCTTGCTTTTCCTTCATTTGTACAAGACAAATTAAGGTTGAGCGCACACTTCCGTCAATTCTCAATTTTGCTGTTCTGTCCTAGAGTGTGACCTAAGAGTGTGCTGGATCTGTCATATGATGAACACTCATGGTGCCCCGATGGACCAAACTGGCTTCCAAAGCGGTCTACCGAATTCCATTATGGCGCCCATCGTTTCGATGGGAAGAATATCCCAGCGCACATCGCTTTTCTTCCTGTCAAATATGGCGAAATCTCAAATCTCGGAGCCTTATCTGGACTTAAAAGTGGAATCGTTGTGCTAAATGTCGAGCTGTGTGCCAATTCTGACTTTTCATTAGTGAAATTAGACAGGACCGTGTCTATTGTAAACATCCATTTTCCCCTCCAAAACATCTCATTGCAAAGCACGCATGCTAATAATCTAATATATATATTTATATATACCATGTCTATTTAAAAAAATGCAGTTACACAAACCCTCAAGAAAAAAACCAAGGCTGAAATGTAAAAGGATGGATGAGAAGAACAATCAAATGTAAACATGGAGAACAAAATATAAAAGATAACCTAACAAAATGTGCATGTCAATACTGCAAATTGAAATATAACGTAAAAGCAAAAATATACATTTGGCATCCTACGTAAGGAAACAGAAAATATACAAATCCCGAACTGATTCTGTGCAATGCTGAGATGGAGAGAAAGTGTGACCAAAGGGTTCACATTCACAGAATAGCTAACTCTTTAAAAGCCAAATCCCCAAAATTAAAGTGTAGGGTGTCACTTCATTACCATCCATTCTTGTTTTGCAATGGAACCACCAAACACATCCACAATGGTGGAAATTTTGTGAGCCCAATTTAGGTTTTTGAGTATTGTTGACCAAAAGCCTGACTATGATGTCGCCATGTTTTAAGGACCTTTTTAAGACACTTCATTTTGGTTTGGCCCACATCACCATTGTGTGTGAGGGACTCCATCCGTAGCGGAAAGAAGTTTTTTGACAGTTGTAGAACTTTGTGAAATCTGGATATACAAAGGCTGGATACACACCGGAAAAGCGTCACTACATGAGAAGAAACCGGATATAGCATGTCATACAGGAAATATATGATGGACCCAAAAACAATTGAAAATTTTTAATTTCTCTGCCATAGTTGTACCGTAACTAATAATTTCACGTACTTCTCTTCCATTGACCTAATATTTTTACAAAGTGGAGTCATCAAAACCGATTCCTCGGAAACCAGTGACATTGTGCCTAAGTGATGTCATCTACTCCTAAGTAAAGTCATAGGTAGCACGTCTATAAGTTTTGACAGAAATTATCCACTTGAACCATTCAACTCAACAGATAAAATTCTTCATAAGGCACTGCATTAACAAAAGATTGACATCATGGAAACATTTTTGGAGCCTGAAATGGTGCACTCTTTTGATACAGATGTGTTCTCCTTTAGGTTGACCCATAACTCAAAACACAAATACGTCTGACCTGTTGCCATCCATCACCTTAGTTTCCCATCTGTCAACCATAGGCTGTTTTTATTTTTTTTCGAGAATGTATTGCATCATGAGAAATTTGAGTCCTTAAGGAAATAAAAGCCAAGCTAAAGGTGGACCCATCTGTACCATTAGAGTGGCACATCTTACTTTTTTGTTAATGGAGTATCTTATGAGCTTCAATGGCCGTTGTGAAGAAGCAAAAATTAGGCAATGTATTGTTGAAGGCCTTAAGTCAAAAGTTAAACTTAGGCTGAAGATGTTTCTACCGTTAACGTTAATTTCAATCAAGTTTCTATGTTCCTCATCCAATATATACGTGAAAGCACGATAACTTTGCTATTGGATTGAAGGCAAGGCCAATGTTGAGTAGACTTGTGGTTGAGGTCAGCTCATCTTTGGTAAGAAGATAGCTGTTTTACATTTTGAAGGACATAATGTCCCTTCGCAGATGTTACTTGTGGGTTAGGAATGAAGAATGTTGTAGATACATGGGGGCATCTAGTGTTGTATTGATCCACTCCCTGCCATGATGGTAACATTTGAGCTTTGTGAATCCATAATCAATTTCAGGAATGTAGTTTCAGCCAGCACAATGGCTGCATTCATTTGGTGATGTCTTTAAATACTGCCTTAGGAATATCCTATGGAGCCACTACACCGCTAGAATATATGTCTACATGGAGAAAGCACATTTTGAAGCAGTCATATCTAATACAGCAACAATATTGGTGCTAGAGTGCATACACAAACACTTTGAATGTGAGATATATTGTTACTGGGATGTACCGACACAATAACACATTTCAACCCCAACGTTTTACATACATCCATTTGACACATTCAGACCTTACAGAAGTATGAAGAGCAGAGATTGGCAAGATTATGCCGGACTTGAGGTCCTTCCTTCAGTGGTAAGACCATACACAGAAGAAAATATGTTGGATTACATTGTTTGGGGTCTATGACCACAGCAATAGATACTGTCCATAGTCCATTCTGTACACTGCAAATGCTGATTACATCATCGAACTGTCAGGACTTCTTTTCTGACTTGGGCTCTAAAGTAAGAACCGAAGAGTTCCACCATTTTCCTATGACCAGTCTACATACTAGCTCGACAGATAACTAGTGTAGGTACCAAACTATCATGTTTACACCACCCATTCTATATACATTTTATCAATAGCCCCTTTGTTTCATGACTAGTCCGATGTACCTAATTCCCGATACCCAACGTACTTCGCCAACATGGTGGACATCAATCCTTTTTTACAACTGCTTAGAAGATGTCCACCTACCTTTATTGTAACCAAGTATAAGGCATTGATGCTTTCTATTGGATAAAGCTCAAATAATGACAATTCAGAACAGATAAAAACAATAGGAGGGACATTTTTCCACCAACCTTGAAGAAATAATACAAGGAATTCGCCACACACAAGTAAACCATCAAGCAATTTTGTTTCAACCATGTACTATTCAGTTAATTTAATAGGGTGAAAGACTTTAAGACACATACAGATTACTTTCCATCGTCTTCAAATTTATTTTCCTATACAGTGGTAGAATGTGACAGCCAACAAGTAAACCTTCTCACTTCCGGCCATGCAAGTAGAACCGGCTTCTACAACTCAAAAGACCAAATGTTCAGGGCAAAACGTACAAAGACTTTTCACATAGTGTATCACGTAAGAATAGAACTAGGCTCTTAAGGGCCGCTTAGACCTTGACGTGGACAACCCAGGTTGATAAAGATCTTACTTAACCCAACTACATGCATTGGTCTTAACTGTCTAAACCTTTTCCTTCCCGCACGATAAATAATTGGGGAATGGTAATTTTATTTCGGGACATTGCATGGGAAATCTCATTGAAATGTTCCCACCAGGCTTTGTTCATAAAGAGTGTGTACACAAGAGATGAACCTTTTCTACAGTCTCACGAAACAAACAGGTTTTCTTAAAAGAAAAATAACTCAACGAAACAAAAAAATAATAATAATTATAACAACAAAGGCCAAGATTTGAGAGGAATGATGACGTGTTTGTGTGTATGAACCTCACTCTGTAAATGGCTAGCATGAGGCTCTTCAAACATTATTTTTAGTATCCACTTTCCCCTTCCCATGGAACACACCCGCACCCTCTCGGAGGAATCATGCTTTACTCTCGCTTGCATTTGTTTGAGTGGCTTCATTAGGGACTGTTTTCACTTCTGCCGGGGTGCTCTTGCTGTCTGATTCCTCTGGCTTAGAGTTCTCTTCTACAGGGGCCTTCCTGAGAATAGATCATAAGAAACGGAGTGAGATCAGGAGAAAATGCAAATGGATCTTTTATATATTTTAGGCATGTCATACAAAGACTCCATAATAAGTTGTTCCAGAGTAGAAAAGAAGAATATTTTCCAAAGATGCCACTCCTGTCTATGGATTGTGTCTGGTATTGTAAGCCAACTCAACTCACTTGAATAGGGCACAGTTGCGATACCAACCACAGTCTATAGAAAGGAGTGGCACCATTTCTTATCTAGGTTCACCCCTTTTTAAGGACCAACTAATACTATTGTATACTTATATATACCTATACACACATAAAATAGTGTATATGGATGATGCAGTGCATTGCGGTATCTAGTAGTCAAGAAATAATGATCATGTTCAAGCCAAATGACTGACACCAAAAGCTTGACTTGTGGTCACCGATGACTCCACTGATGTCTGTTCTTCATCATCTTCTGCAGTTCTGTTTACCACTAAAATTGTGTGCAGAGACCTATTTTGCAAAGTCTTCGATGACCGTTTTACTGTTCTATTTTTTCTGAAAAGATGATTTTCTCGGCTTTCTACATTTGGCATTATATATTCAATGTTAAGGTAAGAATGGTGGTGGCAGGACAAGAGGTTAAGAGAGGTCACAACACAAAAGGTTTTCATAGCAAGACAAAGATTTATCCCCCATTTACAAGATTGGTGATGAGCGCATGACCACTGGGGACCCAACAGTTTGGACCTTGAGGATCACTAGAATGAAGATCTGCAGGCAACCATTCTGGAGGGGTATGAGTGGAGCTGTGGTCATGCATGCACACTTTTCTATACAAAATCTACGGGGCCGATGGAGATAGCCAAGGATAGATGTAGCAGAGTTTAACTTGACATTTAAGTAGTATAGAACTTTAAACTTTTTAGATGTTTTTTGTTGTGTTTTGTGATATTACATGGATGCAAGCTATCAGCATAAAGTTAAAGGTTGCCATGTTTGTACCTCTGGAGACCTTACATGGATCAGCATGGTGCTTGTATGTGTGTGCTAGTCTAGTGATCGTTGGGGGTCCACAGGGATCAGCCATTTATCACCTATCTTGTGGGATAATCCATTTAAAAACATGCACAATAGATTTCTATAGAACATCCATATTGTCCCAAGAGGCTTTACCCTAAAGACAAGCTGGTATTTGGATCTCCAGAAGGAGAAACAGTATCTGTCCTATGCAGACCTGTAGATCAATTGGTGGACAAAGTAACATCGCTAAACCAGAATGGGGTGAAGCCAACTATATGAAAGATAGAAGTTGGTCACAATTATCAGGAACTGTAGATATCACCATTTAAAGGGTGGACTCACAACTGCGCTATTTTGGTCTGTTCTTCTGTTCTATCTTAAGAAAAATTAAAACTGATCCTAAAGGGATCCCATTGGGTATAATGGGGCCCATCGGTTATCCGTTGTTTTATCTGTGACCTCACCAGACAAAAAAGTCTAGCTTGAGGGACCAACACAAATGTGAACATATACTTGTATAACCTGTGATTATGAGATGTCTCAAATACATCTCTTGTCATCCTTGAGGATGAACATAAATAGTCTAACATCAAATTTGGTTAAGCTAAATGTTCAGTTGTACGATATATATGTATTTTAACTCATAGTCCACTCTTACATCACAAATCAATCAAATCACTTGGAAGAATTGTAGCTGGACTAATAAGGGGTACATTTTATGAGTTGGCTAAACAAAAGCTATAATGTTAGAGAAGACAACCACTTAGAGAACAACACAACCAAACAACAACACAAGACATAACAAACAAAGAGGATTAAGAGAGGCCATACTCGGTGTTGGACGAAGCAGGCGGTACAGAGGTGTCTGTAGTGGAAGAAGCCAGCTCAGGAGCTTTCCCACTAGCCACAGTGGCAGAAGAAGAAGTTCCAAGAGCTGCAAAAACATCCTTTGCAAGGTCAATGTCTGGAGTCTTGAAGGTCCCCCCATCAATTTGAAAGTCCGCACCCTGGGCGGGTTTTGTGTTGCTGTCGGAAGCTGCCTTACTCTTGGTAGCCTCCGTTGGACTTTTCACTGTGCTGGGTTGTACTGCTTCCTTTTCTGGACTTTTGGTGGCTGGTGCTGCCTGCTTCACTTGTTCGGGAGTAGCTGGGGGGCTGGTGGTACTGGGTGGAACTGGGGCTGGAGGCTTAGTAGTGGCTTTGGGAGCCTCAGCTACAGTGGTAGCAGAACTGGCATTCAAAACTGCCCCTTGACTGGCTGCAGCATTAGAACTGTTAGTAGATGGGGTATCACTTAGATCTACCAGAGGGGCAACCTTTGGAGATGCAGCGGGAGCAGGTGATGGAGCTTTAGGTGCCTCTCCTTTGGAGGGAGTTGCCTGAGCAGACTGTGCTGAGTTGGAGTCAGGAGCAGACGTGGGTGGAGGGGCAGTGCTAGAAGTGAGGGTGGTGGTTTCACTCGTGGGACTATTTTGAGCTGTGGCAAAGGTTTCTGTGATAGTATCAGAATTAGTAGTGACGGTAGTGACCGATGGCAGCATATCCTCGACAGTAGCTGTGGTATCGGCTGGATGCCTAAGGGAAGCATAGAAGCAAAGAGAGAAAGAGAGAAAGTAGACGATGAAGAAAACAAGTGACAGATGCACAAGAGAGTAAACCACACAAACACATGCACATTACTTTACAGACAGAGGTGTAGTAACACTGAAGTGGTTACTGGGCTTAGCCACTGTTAATAGCCATACTGAAGAGAGGCAAGATGGAAAAAGAGAGAGGAAATCTATTAGCTCAGGTTAGTTGGCATCCCTGAGGATCATTCCTTCAACGTATGGTACACTTTTGTAGTCTAGTTACACCTTCAGGTACATTCCCCTACATTAAAAATGGTGCTTACAATATTTTACAGAAGGAATGGAGAAAGGGGTAGCTTGATACTAAGTCATTTCCCAATATCTTTGTGCAGAAGGAACTGAAGAGTTCTAGACGATCATACCTCATTGATCTCCTGACACTCCTTTTCCGACGCTTCCCAGGTTCCACACCAGTCTCTAATTCCTGGTTCTTTACAACACGCAGGAAATGACCACCCAGTGGCGGAGGTGGGTTACCGTTGCCTGTGTACTGAGAGGCACCAGGAAGTGGAGAGCGGTGGGGATCTGGGAAGGGTCTGAACGTGAGCAGCCGGGAATAGGTGAAGTGAATGTCATTTTTTTTACATTGTTTATCACATTTTGGGTATATTGTAAAAAAAAAAAAAAAAAAATTATCGTCTAGCAAATAATTTAACATTTTAAATTCTGTGACTGATGTCAGTGACCAGAATGAACACCAGATACAGCTAAGGGGAAACATTGGCGCGACTTCTGGAAACACGGACCCCTTTTATAAATCAAGGAAACCCCTTGAAGGAGTTAGTTTGTCAGGCCCACGCATGTGAACATATGGACATCATAGAGATGATCAGCCAGAGCTAAGAACAGTCAGGGGTAACATAATAACCCACTAAATAGACACTGTATAAAACTACAATGAATACTGCGTGAAAATGAAGAAGGTTCATCCACATCACTGCAATGTGCACAGTAGTCCTTTGGAGAACGAAGCAGATTGACTGCCATGGGCGACTGCCCCACTTGTTATTTGGATTACTTTTGATATTACGTAGTATATGATGTGGTGTTATTCTGTGTTGAATATAAATGTTCCCACATACTCAGGTCCTGTTAGTGGTGTGGTCTCATTGGGTTCTGTCTGGTTGCTCCCATCATGGTTTGGTGTCCTCTCCTCTTCTGTCCGTACCTCCACAATGGGCTCTTTAGACTCATCTTTTCTGTATAGAGAAAATATACACCCCACAGTGTTAACACAGAGAGAGGAACAAAAACAGCAACGATAACAACATCAATAAACCAAAAATATATATCCCCAATGCAGCATTGTTTTAGATTTATAACTAGGGGACACAAAGGAAAATAATTAATAAGAATCAAATTAAGGTTTGTGCCCGCAGCATATTTGTATTCAGCAATCTATAGGTGCCCATACACTTTCAATAGCTGTCAGCTGTGATTCCCTACCATTTTTTTTGTGATTCCCTACTATTATGTAGCAGAAACCCATATCTTTGTCCTAGGCATAGGACCCTTTTAAGTATGAAGAAACAGACAACACTATAACGTTTTTCAGATGTTACAACTGTCTTCATTGAAATATAAAGTTATGATCCATCTATATAACTAAAATAATATATTTAATATGACTATAAGGTTTACTTACGAGAATGCGGCCTTTCCTTCTTCAATGTCTTTGCCTTTGGCCCCTGGGCCAGCCTTCCCGCAGAAATTTACTGCAATGCACATGAGCAGACCGCATTTGTTGAGGAAGTAGCAGGTTACATCCACAGCCACCAAAAGAAGGACGAAGATGACGATGAGGATGCCCACAATGGCTCCTGTACCCAAACCGGAGCTGGTGCTTGTGGTGGCTTTAGAAAGATAAAAAAACGAGAAAGACGTTAGAAATGGCTACTAAAGGAATTCAGTATCATGCAATAGAGGCAACGTGATAATTCCATAAACTTTGCAGTCAGTGACTTTATATGCCCTCTTGTCATAGTATGTATAACAGACGTTGAAGGCTGAGTCTGCGGGGGACACTGCTGCACGAGAACAAGACAAGACCACATTATGATACTGCTGAGAATTCTACATTCAGTTTAAGGTCAATATATATATGATTCATTCATGGTCTCAGAACTTATACCGATTATGATTTGGGCCTCTATAAGCTGCACCTAACCTGGGTACAGGGGCGGACTAACTATTAGGGGGTGCTAATAGAATAGCTACTGTGTTATTAAATTAAGTGAAAAATTAATTATGGTGGTTAAGAATTTGAGCCCATGAATGTTATTGCCCTGGGGTAAAACCACCAGACCAAGAATGTTGCAAAAGATTCTGCACCCGAATATATGCTCCATACATATGAAAAAGTCTGTCTTTGCAGCATGGGTAAGGGTTTAAGCAGAATGGGACAGTCACAGAAATTTCTAAATCCATCAAATTTAAATATCCTCTGCAAAATAGACATGTTACAGTGAAGATTCTCCAAAAGACCAGGTCTTATCTAAACAGATGTTCAGTTCCGTCATATATTATGCATACAGGCCATCCCCTGAACGTCAACCTTTCAAAGCAGTTTCGGGTGTTCTTTGAGTATATACCAGGAATAAACATTAAAAAGTTTTTTTTCATTAAATACACTTATCCTCTTATCCTCAAGTGGATAGAATCGACTGGAGAGCAGGTCATGGAACGCACTTGCATGGGTCATGAAACTGCATGTTTCCTGCATGTGAATGAAATGCAAGCGTGTTCCATGACCAGCTCTCAAGTCCGTTCTATCCAGTACCCTACGCATAGCACATATGTGTCTTTAGTAATAAAACCCCCTGAAAACATATCCACAACTTTTAAAACCACATTACATACATAAATAGTACATATGAATATAAGAAACTTTGTAACATATGTTATGTTTCCATCTCCACTTATTTGGCTGTTCTTCTCCTTCTTACCTTCTGTCTGTATAGAATCTGTCTTGGCACTCGGCTCACACACAGACGTTATTATTTCTTTCTAGATCACCATTATTTCATGGTGCTGTATATTTTATGGTTTACGTACAATACACAAAAACATGTACAATACTAAGAGTGACCGACTAGTACAGTGGGATAAAGAAGTCTATGGAGAGGGGAGTTAATTGATTTATTGCCTTATTTTGTGCAGTGGTATCTTGAAGATACAGCAGGAGAACTTCCCATGAGTTAAGAAGCTGTAGTCATTTTTGTATCTTTCCCAGCAGCCTCCTCTTTCCTCCCCTCTCCATAGACTTTTATGTAAAGTGTAACCTAGTCTGATAAGTGGAGAAGGAAGGATAAGCTATATTGCTAAGTTTCTTATATTTTCCTGTATTAATTCTTATGAACACATGGAGCTGTAACTTAATGATTTGCACCACATTTTCTATATTATTTCTGCTGGGACTGAAACCTGCAGCCCACACTTATTCCATGTTTTTCTTTTTGACTTTGTTACCCAACTGGAGCCAACATATTGGCTATAAAGCTCTTGTATATTCTTACTAACCACAAGGCAAAAGCAGATATCTCAGAACACGACATGAGTATGTAAAAATTAAACTTACCATAAAAAAATTCTAATTTACGATTGAATTTATGAACCAATTTACAATTTATAAATTTACTGCACCAAATATTACTATATTTTATTGGAACATAAATCTATCCAGCTATCAACAATACAAAGTATTGGGTGAATTTTTTTTATTATTATTATTATTTAATATATGGCTTCTTAAGTTTTATTTTTTTGTTAGGCATCACCAGTCGATCTGGTATGACCTTGTTGTCTTACCAGCAAAGAAATACTACCATGGAGCGTTATACAAATGCTGTACACCTAATACCCTCACAGGTGGCAACCAGATATCCCAGTACGGCACACATATTAACTGTAGCAACACCAAATACCACATTGAAGCACAAAATACCTCCATAGAGTCACCAAAAAACACAGCACAACATTACTGGTAGCATCATGGCCCGCCAACCTTGCCCTCGCCTTGTCCCAGGTACAGTCTTCCCCTAATAATACCTTCCATATTTGCAGCATATCAATCTTCAATCCACACCTCCCACATTGTCAGGAGCACCTCCACCTCACTGATAATGCAAGGTTGGAAGGATCTGCTCTTTACCAGTGAGGTCCACCAACAGATTGACGGACTGATCTACTAGATGCAAAAAAATTAGGTACCGGCCATCACTTTACATAGGGGTCAAGTGTATTAAAAAAAAACAAAAAAAAAAACAAAACTGTTTCTGTCCTTCAAAAAAAAAAAAAAAAAAAGTGACAAAAACTGATCAGTTTTTTTGCATCTGTTTGCATGCCTTATACAGATCTGCTAAACAGATGTAAAATAACATGATGTAAATGTAACCTAACTGGCTCATAAATGAACAAGCATCAGACATGAGACAAGATGAATTTCAGTCCGGAGCACTTTATTCAATTTTTGCACTCGAGAGTTTGGGAGGCCCCTACAAATAAACCTGGTGAGCTCAGCTGACTTTTCACTTATTTGTATGGGGGCCTTTAGTTCCCGTTAACAAGAGCAACTTCATTTTGTGCACTTTTTTTTAATTGTCATCAATGTGTAATAAGGGCTGGATTTATGTAACTAGTGGGCCAAACATTTCATAAATGGTAGATGATAGTATGGTCTTGCTGAAATCATCAGATTCAATGAACGTTAAGTTGACTGTATTTGACGACCATTAGGCTAACAAGCATAAAGTGGGCTCTGGTATCTGTCAAGGTTTGTCTGGGGTTGACAAGTACAATGCTTGATACAACTCTGGAGGATAGTATGTCTTCTAGAACAAAGGACCTTGTATTTCTTTCCTCAGAATGTCCAGGGAAGCATACATGGCTATTAGGTCTTCTTACAAGGTGGTTTCCACAAGGAGACATAAGGTCCTCCTAAGTTGCATCAATGTCCTCTCCTAGCCAACCAGTAACCTGCTATGCACTGATAAGAGGAAAAAACCCTACAGATGGGCGTCTTTCCTTTTTGAAGAGACTTACTGGTTTGGCTTGTCCCAAGTTGTCTTCTAAGACATTTGTAAGCCAGACACGTACCTATATGGAGCTACCTTTCAGAAGGTGGTCTTGGAGAGCCAATTTGCAGTTCTTGACTGTGCATTAACCCCATTACTAAGTTACAGACGGGAACCATCTCAGCTGAAAAAGGAAACAGCAGGAGGCTCTTCTACATGCAATCCTTTGTAGCTGTAAATTTATCGCACAGCTGGAATTTCTCGGACAACACAGGGAATCTACAGGTACGTGCCGTAGAGTCCACTCGAAAATAACCGATAAAAAAGGCCCACACTTCATTTTCTTTTCTAGAATTTTATTAATAGTAAATTCTCCACCAGTGAAATTAACTGTACAAGAGATACAAGTATATGGCTTTTGGCTTCGTTCAATGCTTATACATACATGCTCCATCCATTCCTTTTATAAAATATCACTCACAGACAAATCCTTTCAGCAAGCAGGAGAATGGACAAGCCAAGATACAGAGAAGAAGCAGAGAAAGTGTTGTGGTGAAGCCAGGAGCATCCTAGGCAATGCAAGTTGTCACAGAATTTTCAAAGCTGCATTAACGGAATGGTGTGCGGATGTTCACGAAGGACATACCATTATTGAAAGATATGTATAGACAACAAAATTGACATTTCACATATAAAAATACAAGGAGCAATATGTCTTCCATTATAGAAGTTTACGCAGACGTTAACCATTCTCGGAACCAAAACATTCCCTGAACATTCTTAAAGTTCTAACATACGGGAGCTAAAGGTATCCGGTAATCTTTATTTCATTTTTATGTTTGTTGAGTTTCTTAAAGAAACACTAAATGCACAGAAAATGCACAAAACTATCCGAGCACTTCCACCCTTATTGGAGTTGTCCACAAATTGAAAAAACTTCGGAGGGGTAGGAGACAGTTGGAACATACTCACCCGTCCCAGGTACTCCATTGTCCACCCCTGCACCTAAGTTCCTGGAAGCCCTGCATGCCATGTGACTGCTTAGACCAATCATCGGCCACCAAAGAAGGACCAGTGATGTCACTCAATAATTGAATGAGCTATTTGGAACAATGAACCCTTTTGCAGTTGCTCCAAAAGAGTTAAACAACACTGTCCTCAACACAAATAGCTCATTTTTATATTGGTAAAAGGGGTTATATCTCAGCAACAAAGGCAATGAAACGTCAGGGTTTTTTTACGTGACCCTAAACTATTGAGCTGTGGGGCTGGCTGGATATGCTGGCTTCTAATAACCACCTTCCTTTAAAACTCAGAAATATATTTCACATTCTTCTCCCTGAATTCCAGAACCTCACCCATGTCCCCTCGTCCTCCTCACGGTACTACCTTTAGGTGTAAGGCAACTGGGTGGAACAGGAGCCTCCCCTCACTGCTCTGTCTTGTCAAGCTCCTCCTCTTGGATAAACCCCACCCCTCAATAGGTCTTTAGTAGGGTTGAGCGATCGTGTTCGGAAAAAATCAGATTCCAATCGGCGACCAAGAAAATTTCACGATCGCGATCGGAATTCCGAACACGATCTTTTTAGGTGGGATTGAGATTGGTGATTATTTCCCACAATGCTTTGCTACTGGCCAAGCATTGTGGGAAAAGCTAACAATGTATTGTATACTCAGTGTGAAGGCTCCGCTGTGGTTCCATAGGAATGAATGGAAGCAGCCGGCACACAGCCTTAACCCCCTGCGCGCATTCATTCTAATGGGAGACTAGCTAGTAGCTACTTACCTGCAGAGATGGCTGGTCTGGTGTCAGGTGTTCTCGTTCTTCTTTGCCTCGCTGCCCCCGCCTCCCAGGTTAGTGTTAAAGAGCTAGGAAGAAGTCTTGTGGCTTAGGAGAGTGTGGGCAGGTACAGGGCGGGGAGACGTGACGTCTCCCCGCCCAGTACCCGCCCACACTCTCCTAACCCGCCCACACTCTCCTAACCAAGGAGGCAAGGGGCAGCAAGGCGAAGAAGAATGAGAACACCGGGCACCGGACCAGCCATCTCTGCAGGTAAGTGGACATCAGGGGGGACTAAGTAGCCAGAGGATTAAAAAAAAATCCTCTGGCTACTTAGTGATTAAAAGAAAATCACTACACAGCGTGGATTCTAACAATTAAAGCGTTCAATTGTTAGATTCCATGCTGTATAGTGAATAGGATTGTTTTTAAAATCCGATCTCCGATTAGTAAAAAAATCCCATTGACTTGCATTGGGATCGGAATTGGGATCGAGATCGGGTTCGAATGAAAAATGATCAGAAATCGGATCCTGAAAAGTCAAGATCAGCTCAACCCTAGTCTTCAGATGACACATATTAGAATAAAATTAACCTATTTGTTCTTTGCCATGGACTAGCAGTGTCAGGGTCATTCAGAAAATACCCGACACAGTGTAGGCTACTATATTTCTTCTTTACATAGATTTCTAGGTTTAGTGTTCCTTTAAGTAGAATTAATAAATATAATTTATAACGATAGATCTAGAAAAGGGCTATGATATGATTATGTTTCTATGAGCTGCTGCCCATTACGTTTTACTTTGACACTACATTAGTGCCCTTTTGTCTTTCTCTGTCCCCTAACTACTTCTATTAAGCCCCATAATTTACACTAATAGAATAGACTCGTTCTCTATGGATCAGAATAAGTGGTTTTAGGGCACACAAGGTCAGAAAAATAGTAACTAAAAACTTTCTTTTCAAGGATGAAATGAAATGTTTTTATTTTTTCCATTTCTCTGGGTAACCTTGGCATTATACTTCAACTTGAAGTATCAAAATCTCTCATCATGTACTCAACAGTGGTATTCACCAGTGGTCTAGAAGCCACATGTGAATGGTGCCCAGTTATGTGGCTCCCCAAAGGAGTCCTGGCTTATAATATGACCAGTAACCCTACAATAATGGGGATCTATAATAATCTGGTGACAATTTGGATGGAACCATACCAACGTGTCAACTGTTTTAGCTGACCGTGCCTCTTGACTTGATAGCGTCTAAAAAATGAGTGTGGTTCTCAAGATACTAAAAGGTTATGTCTACATCATGGCTTGCCTGATACTTGTTGGCTTCAACCCACTTCACCTCACCTTTCTATCAACCAAGTGTCCATCAAGTATTGTGTATATGATATCGAACCTCACTTGGCAGAAACAAATTTAATGTATCCGGGCGTCTAAAATTTCATAGGTCTTGGTGGTTATAACATGACATACAGAGAATAGTATCATGACCTACCACTATAAAGCATAATATTTTAAAGGGAGTCTGTCATCAGAACTCAGCATATCAACTAAGCCCCACAGTTAGGTAGGTTAGGGGTCACCAGAATCAAACTGTGTTTTGTCAATATGCAAATGATGTCTTTAGAGTAATTACGACACCGTTGCTTACCTATTTGGAGTAATGGCAACGTCCTCATTGCTCTAAAGCAGGGGTGCTCACTCTTTGTCAGCATGTGAGCTACTTTATTATATGACCAAGTCGAAAGATCTACCCATTTCTTGTGGGCGGGGTCGGGGGCGTGCCTGTGGACGGGTCAGGGTGGGCCTGTGGGCGGGGTAGGGCCGGTGGGTGTGGCCAGGGTGTATAGTAGCTACAGGTACCAGGTATGTGGGCGGGGCCGGTGGGGCGTGAGAGCAGGAGACAGCGGCGTTCTGTGGCCGCCCAGGGATCCCCGCTGTCTGCTTGTTCACACCGCAGGCTGAGAGTTATCTCTGGACACTGGCAGGCTAGGGCTGCGGCAGCCCCACCTGCCAGTGTCCGTAGATGACTCTCAGACTGGCAATATCTCAGCAATATTCAGGTGACCCTAACTTTGTTTGATTCAGGTGACCCTAACCTATCTATCTGCAGGTCTGGATTGAAATATTGGGTCCTGGTGACAGACTCCCTTTAATGGTGTTTTGGGACCTATCCATAAGATGGGGTTTGACTCTTGGCACCCCCACTGATCAGCTAATGGTAGATTCTGTAGCATAGCTCAATACACTGTAACTGTCCATGGTGCTGCAGCTCTCTCCCATTCAAGTAAAAGGGGCAATGACCAAGTCTGACAACAAAGTAGCAGCTTTCATAGTATGGGCTGTAAATATACTAACTATACTGTATATGTCTTTTGATACGTTCACATACATGTGTTGAAACGTTTTTTATTGCACTGTTTAATACAGAAGGTACAGTATCAGAAATATCAAAAAATGAACAATAGCATAATTATGTCATACCATCTCAGAACATCTTATGAAACATTGACTTCACTTTTTTCTTATTTTGCATTATTACATATCCGTAGTATAATAGCAGTTCAATGAGAACCTGATATTTGGCACACTGTGGGCTCGGGGTAGGTGCGGAAATCTGACGTCAATTAATAGTCATTTTAGACCTAGGGCCTTCTGTACACTATTTGTATGATGTAGGACACATTTTCTTGAGATACTTTGTAGACTAACTAGGAACCAGTAACATCTGTGAGTCACCAGGCACTAGTGGTACATTATTCATGAATATTCAGTTTATCATGGCTCAGAAATTGCACTGGTTCCTAATAAATTCACAAACAGTCTAGTGATAATGAGTGTTACAGCCTACGCATGGACTGCCTTTACAACTAGTCACAAGATGTAATGTAAATTATAAAGTGAAGAATTCAGAAGGATGATGTTTATGGTACAAATTAAATTACCAATCTCCTATCAACTATCTCCTGCTAGCCATTTACTAAAGAGAACCTGTCGCTAAGGAAATTCTGTCCAGTCTATAGCTGTCATGTTATAGATCTGGAAGAGCTGAGCAGATTGATACATAATTTTGTTGGAAAAGATTCACTTCAACTTGTTCTATATTCATTGAATATCTCAACTTATTCTTGACTTAAGAGACCAGTGCATACTTCACACAATGACTGACGACCTTCCTCATTAAAAGGGTTATGCCATGAGAAGTACTTTCTTTATAAGTGGGAGCCTGACTACTGAGACCCCATCGATCCTGAAAACGGGGGCCTCAATCTTAAAGGGATTCTACCATTAAAAAACTATTTTTACTAGGTAACACGTCGGAATAGCCTTTAGAAAGGCTATTCGTCTCCTACCTTTGGAAGTGCTCTCCACCGCGTCATTCGTTCGAAATACCGGTTTGTGCCGGTATGCTAATTAGTTCTCTCGCAGCGATGGGGGCGTCCCCCAGCGCAGGAGATGTGATGGGGGCGTCCCCATTGCTGCTCGAAAACCGACTCCAGCGTCGCCTCTATCTTCTTCTGCATCCTCCCCTTCCTTCTTCGGCTTGACGTCGGACGCCTGCGCAGTACGCTCTGTTCAGTGAACTTCGCCGAACGTACTGCGCATGCCCGCAGCCATAGTGCTGACACCGCAAAATCCCCGAACAGAGCGTACTGCGCAGGCGTCTGACGTCAAGCCGAAGAAGGAAGGGGAGGATGCAGAAGAAGACAGAGGCGGCGCTGGAGTCGGCTTTCGAGCAGCAATGGGGACGCCCCCATCGCATCTCCTGCGCTGGGGAACGCCCCCATCGCTGCGAGAGAACTAATTAGCATACCGGTACAAACCGGTATTTCGAACGAATGGCGCGGCGGAGATCACTTCCAAAGGTAGGAGACGAATAGCCTTTCTAAAGGCTATTCCGACGTGTTACCTAGAAAAAAAAGTTTTCATGGTTTAACCCCTTTAAATCAATAAAATACAAATTACAAGGAATATTTTCCCACAAAATGACATATCAACCTGCTCAGCTCCACCTGCTCTTCAGGCTAGAGACTGGACTGTTAGGCTAGGTTCACACCTGCGCCCGGTTTTCCTTTCGGGGATTCAGTCCCCATGCTCTGCACATTTTTCGGGCAGAAACCCGGCGGACCCCATTACAGTCTTTTTAAGCAGATTGGGTTTACGTTTTTTGGATCCCCAAGCAGACATGTTGAACAGAAACTGGAATGCAGATGTGAACCTGGCGCAAGAGAAATGTCTCCTTTAAACTAATTGTATGGGATTGTAAAAAAAGTCTGCTTTATTTCCTAGGAAAAAAGTTTACACTTCTCTATTGACTGTATCTAGTATGAAGTCTATCCCCATTGACATGAGGCTGATCTGCAATACCAGACACAACCTGTGCATCAGAGTAGCATCATTTCTAGAAAAAAACTAAAGATTGTGATGTTTCCTTTATGGACAGAAAAAACAGACAAGCTTGTATTTTCTATATGACTAGACCACAGGGAAGGTTGTAACCCCCTCAATTGTGGTCACTGATCCAGAATAATTTGTTCATTAGGACCACATTATTGATTCTTGTTTAGCAATATGTGGTTATGACTTTCAGTGGGACCACCATGGGTCAGCCAACAAGTCCATCTTGAATGATTTCATAGGTTGGAATATCTACATGTAAACTAGATTTTCAGTGTGTGTCTGTATGCTATCATGACTGAATTGAGGGTAGCATATGACCTAAAATGTAATAATCCCTCAAAAAGAACACAGAATTCTGTTTTAAAGTTTTGGCAACATTATTCTTTCCAACAATAAATATCAATTAAATTAATGCCATTGATTCAGAAGGATACCATTAATATGACCTGGCTGTACACAATGGGGAATTCATCAAGACTGGCATATTTAACATACTTCTGATAATCTCTGCCCTACTAAGGACTAGCCTGGTCTCATAAATCTGGCACATCCTCCAGCAGGCCATGCGTCCGCATTGGAAATCTACGCCAGACAACTGGTGTGAGTGATGAATAATCCGGGAGGATCAATAGCCCGTCCAAGGGCACCATCTCCGCACCCTGTACTACAGAACATGCCGAAGGCGGCATAACAATGGCACTTGCTATACTTTTTAGCAACCCAAGGGTTGTGACTTTACATGATTTTTCAACTCAAGCAATAAATGGTTAAAATAAAGCTAGTAGACAACCAGGAGGACTGAGACAGGTAAATTTTGGAACTCAGGGTCATAATGCGACTCAGTATTTCAAACATTTTTGTGGACAAACACTTGAGAATAAGCGACTGTGTGATATAACTTTACTATTAGTTTGTTTAGGATGGAATAAAAAGTCACGTGACTCAAATCCCGCTACCACAGCACTATGTGGTCCCATTATAGTCTTCCACTGGGCTTTCAATGTCATTACATGTTATACTTTAGGTCTAGCCTTGACTATTTCTACATGCAAAATATATAAATTCATTTTTTTTTGCAACAAAAAAAATGGCACTTTCCAAATAATTTTGACCTCTAATGATTTTTGTGTGTGTTCTGTTTCTGTATCTTTTACCATACATCATTTAAAACATTTGGCGAACCCTTTAGAGATCCGTGCATCAAAGGGGTTGTTCAGGATCAGAAAAAAGGGGTCACTTTTCAGCACCTGTACCTAGTACTGCAGCCAAGTATTAGCTCCATCCTCTCGAATCGGTATGATCTTTAAAACCACTCAGCCTTAAGTCAACCCTCTACTTTAATCCTGGACAATTCCTTTAAAGGTGTTGCCTGGGTGAATAAATATTTTTTTTCCAAAAAGGGACACAGAGGGTTAAAAAAAAAGTTAAAAATTATGAATGCTCAGTGGTCATCCACCACTGCTGTTCCCTGCCTGGATCCCTGCTGGTTTCGACTTCCTGGTCTGACACAAGACTTAAACTACCCTCTTATACGCTGCTGCCTCCAGGGTTTGGCTAAGTTTCAGATGGGAACAAGGAATTAGAGAGCAGCAGGAAACCAGGCAATAGAGATGAGCGAGTAGTATTCGATCGAGTAGGTATTTGATCGAATAATATGGTATTTGAAATACTCATACTCGGTCAAATACCATGCGGTAAACGTAAAGGTGTTTACCGTGTGGTATTCGGCCGAGTACGAGTATTTCGAATACCGTAGTATTTGATCGGATAACGTAGTATTCGATCAAATACCTACTCGATCGAATACTACTCGTTCATCTCTACCAGGCAACTGTGGTGGGGAATAAGTAAGGTCAATACTGCAACTTTTTTATTTTTTACTGACCAAAAAAAAAAAAAATGAAAAAAATTCCCCCCCCAATTCTTTAAGGTCACCAGGCTCAAACTGCATTTTTATAAATGTTAAGTTGCTTGTTCTATCCAAAAGACTTAGTAATAGGATTTACAGATCATCTATGTAAAACACATTAAAACATTCATATGGACACACTATTTGATCTGCTCCCACCATGACATGTCCTTATTTCGGTTCATCGAGGTGAACAAACATAAGGCCGAGACCACACGCTTCTGTGTTTTTTGCTTCAATTTTTTTTTAGCCAAAGTGGATTTAGATTGCTTTTGAAACCACTCCTGGCTTTGGATCAAAAAACTGCAGCAAAACATACCAAAAAAACACACAGCTTTTTGACAACGTATTCTCAGCCTAAAAGAATTTTGTGGGCAAACTGAAAAACGCACCAGTGGTCGGGCTGGTGGATGTATCCTTATTGAAGTCACCAATATATGGACCAAAGTGGCCATTGAGCAACACCACTTCCAGTTCAGCCAAAACTGGCAGGATTAGTGCAACGTGACGCGGTTAGATGGGTATGCTTTCGTTTTTTAATTTTACCACCGTCCCAGTCACCATTGAGTTGTCCAATTGGCCCAGAAAATCCCTTTATGGTTGCTTTAATTGTCCCCAAACCATTTTTGTGATACCATTTGCTCCTCTATCCAATAAGACATCTTCATCCACTGATACCGTAACTCCACTTACTAAGGCCACCTTACCATTCACAGGTGACTATATTTTGGTGGAGGTTATGAGTTAGAAATGAGTTTATTCCCAAAATTCCCTAAACTTTAAAAAAAAAAAAAATGCGTAGAAAATAAAATTTCAGACACATGACATGAGGTTGCTTAAATGACTGCTTCTCTCTAGACGAGAGAAACATCTACAGGAGCAAAGTAAAAAGTATTTAAGAGAAAAGTACAGTCACAAATAAGGCGAGCAAAGCTGCGGAGGTGGATGACACAGTATAGTTCCCGATATTGGTTGCTGATGCAATGATTCCAAGGAAAGAGGTTGTTGGCGAGAGTAATTGGTGCATGTAGAAGAATGGATGTCCAGGGGTAGTTGAAGTGACATATAACAGACACGGGAGAATTCAGGGACAGAGGAAGGAGGTGGGAGAAATCAAAGGAAAGAAAGGAAGGAAAAAAAGAAAGAAAGAGAAAACAGATAAGAAAATGAACAGGTCACAAATACAGAGAAAGAAAATGTTGCAAAAACTCCGCATAGCCAAACAAGAAAAGAAAAAAATATGGTAGCTGTTTCAGGAATTGCATAGTTACTGAGGCAAGCCAAGAAGCAAAAGCTGTTAGCAGCAAATTAGAGCTCACAGGGGAAGAAAGCGCAAGGCACCAGAGCAAGAAACTGAGATAAAAATAGGCTCAGCATAAAAAATATCAGAAACCAACCCAAAGGAAAATTCTACTTAGTGCTATTATCGGTAAGAGCAATGTCCAGAACATCTCTCGTGATCAATAAAGTACCACGGAAAATAAGTCCCTGGACTATCTGTGTAATGTCTCTGCCTGTTCGGGTCACTGCGCCACCCTCTGCTCGTATGCTGCAGTGCAGGAGGCGTTTGCAGTTTGATTCCTTGCTTAGAGTTTTTGGTTGCACTGTGTGAACACGGTTCTATTTCTGTAATTGATTTTCCACCACACCCGTCTCCTGCAACTTGTTTGCCTCTGTTCGTGAAGTGGTTAATTATAGACTTGCCGTGTGACTGACAGCCTGTCCTCCAATCAAGCCTAGGGCTGGGTTTTGGCATCCTATATACAGGCCATCAGCCCACATAGACTTGCTGGCTATTGACTTTGTCCCTGCTAAGCTTCTCTTCTTCTACTATTATATTACTGACTTCAGATCTCTGGCTTTCCCTATTGACTATTCTTTGGATTCTGATTTGGCACTGCATAGCTCGACTGTTACCAAACCCTTGGCTTACTGACCTCCCTTTTATGTTGTTTGTCTTGTCTGCGTTTTGTCATTCATGTATATAGGAAGGGCCCGTCGCCCAGTTGCCGCCTATTACATAGGATAGGAGCAGGCAAGCAGGAAAGGACAGTGGGGGGTTTCAGCTTATGGCTCACTGTCTCTTGTAACCCTTCCCAGGGTTTCCAGCAGCTACTGGGGAATTACTGTCCTAGCAATTTCATAACAGTCTGCTTGTACAATGTCTTAAAGTAACACTAAACCTACAAAAGAATCAGACAAGTAAATATGAAATATCATTGCCCTCTTCATTTGTTGACCTGTGGCAATTTTGCCCTCCCATAAAAGAGAACAAAGGGGTTAATCCCTGGCGTCTGTTCCATCTTTGGCTGTAGACCAAATGAGGGATGGGATAAGTCAAGCGGACAGGGCGTAACACTATTTTTGTCCTACTGAAGACAGCAGAGAGGATCCTGCTCCAGCCAGTTATCTTCTAGGCTTTCACAATATAGTGGGGAGGAAGATAGCGGGCATTACTGAGATGCTGGGACATATAGATTAACTCGTATAATTCTCAATTTTAAAAGTAATATGTGATAAGACAAGATGAAAAGGAAAGGACAAAGTTTAAGGATGTTTAAGTCCACCTGTATGGAGCCGCGTCTGACTCCTGGGCTATGCACAGCAAGATATCCCAAGATAATGGGCGTGAAATGCTCTCCTTTGGAAGGAAGAACCAGCCTTACTGTCTTATTCATAACGCCCATATACAGAATTGGTCATCTCAAGCCACACATCTCAGGATATCTCATGCCAAAGGAAAAGATACGGAAGGACAAGTGTAATTGTGCATTATTACATAAGGACATTAAGTTACGTCAAGCCCCTGCTCTCCATCATCTTCAGCTCCGTCTGGGTAATTATAGTTATGCCAGTGACTTTATAGGGAAACTCGACTTACTATAAATCCTACCCAGCTAGTACAGTCAATACAGAATTTAAGATGTTTGGATAATCTCTCGAGTACTGAAAGAACTGCCAGATATATAGCAAGTAAGAAACGGCTACCCAAAAATGGAGAAGAGATAGCATTACATCTTGATATGGCTATTCCATGCTGAGTCGCTAGGCTTTTGTTCTTTACAACGCAGTTCAGTACACTTTATTTAACGTTGTCCTCCATCAAAATGCAAATGTGCGTAAAACGGTAAAGCATGCCTTCCAAAATATTATCTGCTGGCAGTGAGTCCTCAATGGGGTTTTCAGGGATAAAACTATTCATGATCAATCCTAAGGACAGGTAATCAATATCAAATTGGTTGGGGTCCAACACCCGGCACTCCCACTGACCAGCTGATGATACATAGTGAATGCTCCTGTGTAATGGGAGAGTCACTACAGCTTAGGTCATATTGAAGCTATTTAAGCACATGGTAGATGATCTGCAGTAACCTGGTCTGGCCACTACAGAGAATGGAGCTGTCTGCTGCCATCTCTATTTATCAGGTCCTGAGAACAGCTGATCGGTGGGAGTGCCAGGTATTGGACCCTCACTAATCTGATATCCTTAAGATAGGTCAGTGTCAAAAGGGCTTTCTCACTCACAGTGTTGCAGAGCTTAGCAGCTGCAATTATTAGTGTGTCTTTTCCGGTAGCCTCCTCCCCCCTCTCCTCTCCATAGACTTCTATGTAAAAATTAAGTGGTGAAGGAACCATATTTATTTAATAGGATTTATTGCAAAGTTTCTTATATTAACATGCACCATTTAGTTATGACAAGTTGCTTTATAATGGTACGTATGTATCGTGCCTATATGAGTGTGCAGAACTGGCACTTGAGACGTGAATTTTAATACAGAATATATAAGGAAACTAAAGCATAAATAATGTTTTTATATTTTGCCCTTACTTATATAGTCCCAAGGAAACTCTTCATATTAATGCAACTGAATTGAAGAAACTGCTAATATCAATCTGTAAGGCGGTAATTATCGAAAATATGTTCGGCTTTAGCGACAAATTACATTGTATAAGATTTATTTCTGCCTGTTTCAAAGCAAGTAGCGGATGTCTTTCTTTTATTCCTGGTAATGTGAATAGCACCGCTGCTGCTCTGCTAAATTCATCTCCAATGAAGCAAGCGATAAGTCTATTTCCATGTCCAAAAAATCAAGGGAAGTTATCCTATCCTATTGAAACTCAGTAAAGCCATTTGCAAAATAAGATATATTGAGCACGAAAAGTGCAATTGCTTTACTCAATAATTTAGTCCTTCATACAGAACATTCTAGAAATGGCATTGCAATTCAGACATAGGCTAGGTAACAACAGCTACAGTCGTAACATACACAATGGTCCACATCAGGACACCACATAACCACAGCAAAAATACCAATACATACACTATATGGGAAAAATACCAATACATACACTATATGGGAAAAATACCAATACATACACTATATGGGAAAAATACCAGTACATACGCTATATGGGAAAAATACCAATACTTATGCAATATGGGAAACATATCTGTAGTTCTATAACATTACAGCCTGCAAATAAGGGAAGGGGGGTGTTCACAACTGCGCTTGTTGTACAGTTTGTGCATTCTGTTGGGTTTCCGTCTTCTGCCCCAGCCAAACTGGACAGGGGACCGAAACCCGGTGGTCAGTTTTAAAACCCATTCACCGCCTGTGTGTGTCTTCTGCCTGTCCGTGGGGAAATTGTTTTTTTTTTAGCTGGACACAAAGTCCTGCATGTCCGACTTTGTGCCCGGCTAAAAAAACCAGTTTCGCCGTGGAGAGGCAGAAGACACACGGGCGGTCACCTTTGCAAACCCATTCAAGTGAATAGGTTTTTAAACTGACCACTGGGTTTACATCCCCTGTCCAGTTTCGCCGGGGCTGAAGACAGAAACTCGGTGGAATGCATAAACTAGACGAGGTGTGAAAGGGGTATAACCAATAGACCCTGCAGAAATCCGGCACCTAAAACCAGTTACCCTGTAGCATGGTAACACCCAGTGGCCCGTATTCCACTATAGCAGAATTGTCCATCACTAGCTGTTCCTTTTTAAGCAAGTCTAAAAAAACCATAACCGAGGCCGGCAAAGAAAGGAAATAAAATATTTTAAAAAATCCACCTTTTGGTCCCCTAGCCTCCAGATTGCTGGGGGTCCCAGTGTAGACACCCAAGCGATGTGACACTTATCTCCTATCCTGTGAATAAGTAACTATAATAACAAAGCACTCCCCATTGCCATTACTTCTATTGTTCTAGGCACTAGAGGATTTTGTCCATAAAACCATTAAGAAAACTATAAAAAAAACTGTTCCATAAGTGGGAATGGAAGAAGATAATTCAGTCCAAGCTGATCAGGTTATGCAATGGCTCTTGTGAGGCCCACCCTACAGTCAATCTTATATGTTCCACATGGAGTCCACAATAAATGTCTATACTGTACGGTATATCCCCAAAGGTGAAAAGACTGACATGCAGTGGGTCCTTTCTGTAAATGTAAGCGTCATATACAGTACACCCTATAGGTTATTCTGACATGCATGACATTACTACAGCCATATAGAGCGCTAGTACTCACATCCCCATTAACTCAATACACCACAGCTTCTTGCACATACAATGGGCACCCTAGGGCTCGACAATTCAATTCTCTCAAATTGCAGCCAAATAACATTTCAATATAAGCATACAATACTAATATAACTACCTTCCCACAAGATGACTGTCTCAGCCACGCATGTAAGGACTAGACGTAAAGAATAGCTCTCTGTTTTAGTAAATAAGGGTATTCGGCATAAAAAACTACTCTGGGATATATTTGGTGGGATTATTAAAGAATTATTTTATCTTCTTTAAACTATTTTGCTGCTTAACAAAGGATGCCTCTGCTCAGAAATACACTGGACTCAAACTAGGTGCCCAGTGGATTATTTTGGCACTCTTAATAACCAAATAGGACAACAATGTTTTTTGTGCTATTTTGGCTATTAGAAGTACAAACCTGTATCTTTAAAGAGGACCTTTCACCATTTGGGGCACATGCGGTTTTATATACCGCGATGAAGCCGACAGTGCACTGAATTGAGTGCACTATCGGCTATTGCTTTCTGTGCCCCCGGTGAAGAGCTATTGGTGCCGGTACTGTAGCTCTTCACTGTCAGAAGGGCGTTTCTGATGGTCAGTCAGGAATGCCCTTCCTCACAGCAGTGTCTATAGCGCTGTACTGTGAGAGGGGGCGTTGTTTATCGCCCAGCGATCACACTGAGCAGTGAGGAAGGCCCCCAAGTGCTCATCTATGGACTAGTACTGTTAGGAGAGGGAGGGGGCGTTCCTCCCCGCTCTCACAGTACAGCGCAATAGACACAACTGTGAGGAAGGCGTTCCTGAATGACTGTCAGAAACACCCTTCTGACGGTGAAGAGCTACGGTACCGGCACCGATACCTCTTCACAGGGGGTACAGAACGAGAAAGCTGACAGTGCGCTGAATTCAGTGCACTATCGGCTTTTACACGCTGCCCTAAGACAAGGCAACCTAATAAACTGATGCAACTACTGTATTTTCACATTGCTATTGTATAGGAAAACTTAAGTATTTACTAAAACAGTCATGTCAGGAAAGCCAAGAAGTTCTCAAAGTTTAAAAGGAGTCACCAGAACCAGCACATCATCGCATCCTTGCAGATAGATAGGTTACAGTCACCTGCAGCAAATGGTGTTTGTGAATCCGTACCTCTGTTGTGTTCATCGATATTCCAATGTTCTTTGGCGCCATTTTAACACCTCATTGCTTCAAACAGCTAATTTGCATATTCACAAAGCCAATGATACCGCAGCAATAAAGGCCCCGATTCACAAGGGGAAAACACCATTTGGTTCAGGTGACCCTAACCTATCTATCTGCAGGGCTGGGTTCTGGTAACACTGGCTTTAAGCTATTCTCATGTACCGGCAATACAGATCTAAATTTGGCAATTTGGCTTCTTTACTACTACGATGCATTAAAAAAATTAGTACATATCATTCACACTAAATGGAATGTGGTAGTGGTACATGCCTATTACACCCATATATTAAGAAACAGTATCCGACCCATTACTTTATCAAGAGCAGAACAATAAAACAGGTCAACTTAGAGTCAGCTTCCTATACCATCAGCCATTACAAAGTACAAAGTATTGCATACGGTAATAAACAACATGGAATGGATTTACAGGGTGCAGATACCTCACAACGTAAAATTCTTACAGATTACTCACAAAACATTTACAAAAACATCAACCGAACCCACGAACAATTTATTGTCACTCTGTAGTCATGTTTGCAACATATTCACGTTCAGCCTACTGCATCAAGACAAGGTCCAGGCACAACACAAGCTGTGCATGCAAGACCAGTTACGGTGGTTGGTTATAAGCAAGCAGCTGGTCAGGGGCAAGTTCAAGCACATTAGCTAGGAAGCAGCAAACTTGCGTTAATGGTTAAGCAGAAAGGAGAGGCAGTAAGATATAAGACATACCTGGAATGGCGGTGGGTTGTGTGGTGGTTTTGAAGTAGAACTGTGCGGCCTTTGACTTCCCTTGAAGGTTCTCAGCTATGACCACCACCTCGTATTCGGCATTCCAGTCTAATTGACGGAGCATAATGTAGTCACTGTCCGATGCGATCTTCATTTCAGGTTTCCAGTCTGCAGAGTTTTTCTAGGGAAATAGGCACAGGCCAATGGTTGACAGTCAGCACAGAATGGACTTGTCCTATGATAAGACTTTATATTACCACATTATGTGAAACAGAATGTGTAGTAGGATTTTAAAGGGGTTGTCCATGGTTATCAGCCATTTATGAAGTAGTTGGAGTCGGGCTATGAAAAATAGATGAGGGGTTGTCCAGGAATTACAGAAAGAAGAAAGAAACATACTCATCGGACCCCGCTGCTTACGTGTTCCCTGGGGGGCTTGTTCAGGCCTCAGAAAAGGAACCAAGACATCAAGGAGGCGTATGTGGTGTTCCTTTCCTTAGGCCACTGAGGACTTCCACTGGAACGAGCCTCAGCGGGGGACGCCAGGACGCCAATAACAATTGAAGAAATCTGTAATTCCTTCCTGGACAACCCCTTTATGATATCCTCTCATTTTCCACAACCCAACTCCAACTGCTTCATAAATGGCTGATAACCATGGTCAGACCGGAGCGGCAAAATTCCTATAATTCATGAAAAAAATCTAGTGATTGAATTCCTATGAAAGTAAATACTAAAGCTATGCAAATAATGATTAACATTGATATTTGTAGAATGTAATTAAAAAGAACTGAAGTCACTTTATTTTGAAGCCATATTCTGTAACTTTTTCCCAACTCCACCCAAAAATGACCCGAAGTTTGACTCCATAGCTTTGGACACAAGTCCATTAATTCCCAACAAAAATCCTACCATGTTAATCCAGAGTAACAAAACAAAAACACTGTGAGGGTGAGGTCAATTTTCCCCTAAATTTTTGGGAAGAATATCTACGTAATATGGCATCTCAGATCTTATATGGAGACACAAAGTGACTATTTGCATTAACGTATTGACTAGAGATGAGCGAACAGTGTTCTATCGAACACATGTTCGATCGGATATCAGGGTGTTCGCCATGTTCGAATCGAATCGAACACCACGTGGTAAAGTGCGCCAAAATTCGATTCCCCTCCCACCTTCCCTGGCGCCTTTTTTGCACCAATAACAGCGCAGGGGAGGTGGGACAGGAACTACGACACCGGGGGCATTGAAAAAAATTGGAAAAAGTCATTGGCTGCCGAAATCAGGTGACCTCCATTTTAGACGAATAGTGGATTTCAAATCCGGGTCATATGAGAATGTGAACTTTGTGACTATGAGACAGGGATAGCTGTACAGGCAGGGATAGCTAGGGATAACCTTTATTTAGGGGGGAATGTTATTAAAAATAACTTTTTGGGGCTCTATCGGGTGTGTAATTGTGATTTTTGTGAGATAAACTTTTTCCCATAGGGATGCATTGGCCAGCGCTGATTGGCCGAATTCCGTACTCTGGCCAATCAGCGCTGGCCAATGCATTCTATTAGCTTGATGAAGCAGAGTGTGCACAAGGGTTCAAGCGCACCCTCGGCTCTGATGTAGCAGAGCCGAGGCTGCACAAGGGTTCAAGCGCACCCTCGGCTCTGATGTAGGAGAGCCGAGGGTGCACTTGAACCCTTGTGCACCCTCAGCTCTGCTACATCAGAGCCGAGGGTGCGCTTGAACCCTTGTGCACACTCTGCTTCATCAAGCTAATAGAATGCATTGGCCAGCGCTGATTGGCCAATGTATTCTATTAGCCTGAAGAAGTAGAGCTGAATGTGTGTGCTAAGCACACACATTCAGCTCTACTTCATCGGGCTAATAGAATGCATTGGCCAGCGCTGATTGGCCAGAGTACGGAACTCGACCAATCAGCGCTGGCTCTGCTGGAGGAGGCGGAGTCTAAGGTCGGACCTGAATGGAGACTGGTGTGGAGCGATCTTAGACTCCGCCTCCTCCAGCAGAGCCAGCGCTGATTGGCCGAATTCCGTACTCTGGCCAATCAGCACTGGCTAATGCATTGTATTGGCGTGATGAAGCAGTGCTGAATGTGTGTGCTTAGCACACACATTCAGCTCTACTTCATCAGGCTAATAGAATACATTGGCCAATCAGCGCTGGCCAATGCATTCTATTAGCTTGATGAAGCAGAGTGTGCACAAGGGTTCAAGCGCACCCTCGGCTCTGATGTAGCAGAGCTGAGGGTGCACAAGGGTTCAAGTGCACCCTCGGCTCTCCTACATCAGAGCCGAGGGTGCGCTTGAACCCTTGTGCAGCCTCGGCTCTGCTACATCAGAGCCGAGGGTGCGCTTGAACCCTTGTGCACACTCTGCTTCATCAAGCTAATAGAATGCATTGGCCAGCACTGATTGGCCAGAGTACGGAATTCGGCCAATCAGCGCTGGCCAATGCATTCTATTAGCCCGATGAAGTAGAGCTGAATGTGTGTGCTAAGAACACACATTCAGCACTGCTTCATCACGCCAATACAATGCATTAGCCAGTGCTGATTGGCCAGAGTACGGAATTCGGCCAATCAGCGCTGGCTCTGCTGGAGGAGGCGGAGTCTAAGATCGCTCCACACCAGTCTCCATTCAGGTCCGACCTTAGACTCCGTCTCCTCCAGCAGAGCCAGCGCTGATTGGCCGAATTCCGTACTCTGGCCAATCAGCACTGGCTAATGCATTGTATTGGCGTGATGAAGCAGTGCTGAATGTGTGTGCTTAGCACACACATTCAGCTCTACTTCATCAGGCTAATAGAATACATTGGCCAATCAGCGCTGGCCAATGCATTCTATTAGCTTGATGAAGCAGAGTGTGCACAAGGGTTCAAGCGCACCCTCGGCTCTGATGTAGCAGAGCTGAGGGTGCACAAGGGTTCAAGTGCACCCTCGGCTCTCCTACATCAGAGCCGAGGGTGCGCTTGAACCCTTGTGCAGCCTCGGCTCTGCTACATCAGAGCCGAGGGTGCGCTTGAACCCTTGTGCACACTCTGCTTCATCAAGCTAATAGAATGCATTGGCCAGCACTGATTGGCCAGAGTACGGAATTCGGCCAATCAGCGCTGGCCAATGCATTCTATTAGCCCGATGAAGTAGAGCTGAATGTGTGTGCTAAGAACACACATTCAGCACTGCTTCATCACGCCAATACAATGCATTAGCCAGCGCTGATTGGCCAGAGTACGGAATTCGGCCAATCAGCGCTGGCTCTGCTGGAGGAGGCGGAGTCTAAGATCGCTCCACACCAGTCTCCATTCAGGTCGACCTTAGACTCCGCCTCCTCCAGCAGAGCCAGCGCTGATTGGCCGAATTCCATACTCTGGCCAATCAGCACTGGCTAATGCATTGTATTGGCGTGATGAAGCAGTGCTGAATGAGTGTGCTTAGCACACACATTCAGCTCTACTTCATCGGGCTAATAGAATGCATTGGCCAATCAGCGCTGGCCAATGCATTCTATTAGCGTGAACTGAGTTTGCACAGGGGTTCTAGTGCACCCTCGGCTCTGCTACATCAGATTGCTACATCTGATGTAGCAGTGCCGAGTGTGCATCAGATGTGTAGTTGAGCAAAACTGACTCAGCACTGCTAAGTCTGCATTCGCATAGGAATGCATTGGCCAGCCTTCGGCCAATCAGCGCTGGCTCTGCCGGAGGAGGCGGAGTCTAAGGTCGGACCTGAATGGAGACTGGTGTGGAGCGATCTTAGACTCCGCCTCCTCCAGCAGAGCCAGCGCTGATTGGTCGAGTTCCGTACTCTGGCCAATCAGCACTGGCCAATGCATTTCTATGGGGAAAAGTTAGCTTGCGAAAATCGCAAACTGACAGGGATTTCCATGAAATAAAGTGACTTTTATGCCCCCAGACATGCTTCCCCTGCTGTCCCAGTGTCATTCCAGGGTGTTGGTATCATTTCCTGGGGTGTCATAGTGGACTTGGTGACCCTCCAGACACGAATTTGGGTTTCCCCCTTAACGAGTTTATGTTCCCCATAGACTATAACGGGGTTCGAAACCCATTCGAACACTAGAACAGTGAGCGGCTGTTCGAATCGAATTTCGAACCTCGAACATTTTAGTGTTCGCTCATCTCTAGTATTGACAATTAAAACAAAAAAAAAAATATAATAATAATAATAATAACTAATAAAATATATAAATATTTTCTTTAATCTCTTTATATTTTGGTATTGTAGATTTTTTTATTCTATTATCCGTGTATAATTATGGGGGCAACCATCTAGCCTGAGTTTCTCTACTGCACGGTCACACTGAGGTCTATGGGAGATTTTTCTAGGCATGCTCTTTGTAGGGTGTGGAATAGATAAGATGTGACAACATTCATTGTCATTGACAATAGTGGATGCAATAATGGGTCAATGTGTTCATCTATACAGGTGTTATCTTCTATTGTAATCCTTCTGTGATGTAAATTAAATGACTGGTTCCAAAAAAAATCCCATACAGAATTGTCACGTGTCAAGCTATTATTAAGCTGTGAAGAATATAGTACTTTTTTGTAAAAAGAAAAAAAATTGACAAAAATTGACAAAAATTTGGTTTAAAAACAGGTAATCTTCTGGTGACACATTTTCTTCATGTTTTATAACAGAACCATGACACCTTAGACTGTTACAAGTTGTCACCTATGGACCCCAGAGATTTGGATTAGGTACAGTATTTTTGGGCATAAGAAAAGTCATGTTAACTGTGCCATTCTTGCAGTCAAAATAGGGGTAATAGCTGATGGACATCTTGACCGAGGGTCTTAGAGGGTCCTAACTAATATGTATATTTATTTGCAAGGCAACTGTGCCTATCCACATGGATTCACATATATCAGAGAAGAGGTCACATGGGGCAGCGTCAGACCCAATAAATGGTAGATGAACTGAAGTGGAACCACCAATTTAAAAATGGAGGGACAAAAAAGTAGGGTGCTCCTTTAAGGTGCCATATGCTTTCATTAGCTCACAGCCAAACATTCATTCAGCTGACAGAAATCCCTCCAGACAACTATGTATACTGTGAGAAGGTGACAGGCAGAGTGCAGTGCAGTTCAGATATATCAGCCCCCAGGTTTCTGACATATGTGTGGTCCAAGACGGATCTGGAGTAGGCCTCAGCCCAGTTATAGATCCTGGGCTCATTACTGGGCCAGAAAAGGCTGCAGCTCTTGGATTTCAGGGCAGTTCCATGAGGTGAATGGTTCTGTTATGTAACCCTGAGTCTGAAGAGACTATATTGCTCCTGTTTAGTTCGTGTGGCTGGAAGTAAGCCACATGTATAGTTAGGTTATCCATTCTGTTTAGTTAGTTGCTCAGACGAGCAGGTTGTTATCTTGTTTCTGCCTGCAGTTAAGACTATACTTTGTTTTGCTCATTTTATGCATGAAGTCAATGTTTATTTATGTTTCAGTTTTTTCTAAATAAACCAGTTTGCTGCATTTTGTGTTCCTGTCTGGACTATTTGGGTCCGCACCACTGCTTATACCGAGCTAACTTCCCCACAGTACATAGATTGAGAATGGAGAGATGGGTATAAGCCCTGCCAGGTAAACAGGTTAACATCCCTGAGAATAGTAGGATCGGATGTCAAAAATAGAGATGAGCGAGTAGTACTCGATCGAGTAGGTATTCGATTGAATTCTACGGTATTCGAAATACTCGTACTCGATCGAGTACCACTCGCTATTCGAATGTAAAAGTTTGATGCAGAACCAGCATTGATTGGCCGAATGCTATACAGTTGGCCAATCAACGCTGGTTCTTCTCCCACCTTTAGAAGTCTTCTCCGTGCAGCTTCCCCGCGGCGTCTTCCAGCTCTGAATTTACTCTGCCAGGCATCGGGCCTGGGCAGAGCCGACTGCGCATGTCCGCTTGTAGTGCGGTAATCGCGCAGTTGGCTCTGCCCAGGCCGGATGCCTGGCAGAGTGAATTCAGAGCCGGAAGACGCCGCGGGGACGCTGCAAGGAGAAGACTTCTCGGAGGATCCAGCCCGACCCTCACTCGTGGACTTGGTAAGTATAATTTGATCGAACCTTGCCTACCCCTGAAACGAGCATTTCCCCCCATAGACTATAATAGGGTTCGATATTCGATTCGAGTAGTCGAATATAGAGGGGCTACTCGAAACGAATATCGAACCTCGAACATTTTACTGTTCGCTCATTTCTAATAATTGTCAAATGAGTAATTGTAAAAAAAATTGAGAAATTGATAGTGTACTTACAGCTTTGTAGCGGAGCAGGTAGTGGCGGATCGGAGAGCCACCATCATCCTGCTTGATGAGGACGACTTTATATGAATTTCCCTCTTCTCCAACACGGCCGGTGAGTTTTGGAGCACTTGGTTCTCCTGGAAATAATCATTGTTTCTCGAGGTTAAATAACTGTGGACATAACCCGAATATCTAACAGAGAGGAACTGTCTTCATACACAGCCCAGTATAGAGTGACTAGAGATGAGATGAGATTTACAGATGCTATACGCAGTTGCTTAAAGGATGAAGACGAGCCAACTAAATATATTAGTATGAAAAATAGCGTTGCTTTTTGTTAATAATTTCACCATATCATATGAACAGGCACTCTTATTACATAAAGCAGGTCAACACAATATACGGTAATATAAATCACATGGGGACGGTATTGGCTTTTAAACATAGGGATCATTTTAGGAATATACATATTTTATATTATAGAGTCTGTTATTCTATTAGATATTATTATATTAAAATAATTTTATAGAACATTCTTGGTTAATCATAGCTTTAGGATTATTGTATCTACAACGACAAGTGAATATGGTTTTTAGGGAAAAAAATATGTTGCCTATCTGAGGAAAATGGACTTTTATGTGCTCCTTGGTCCTAGGCAGAGCTATAGACAAGAAGTGCCAGGACAATGTCTATTCCAAAATCAGACAAGGTTGAAGGGGTTGCACCATTACATACACTTATCCCTTACCAAGAGGATGGGAATAAAGTGTCTGACTGCTGTCCCACCAGCCCCATTGAAATGAATGGAGCACCGGCCATGCAAGTGCACTAGAGCTTCACAAGAAGGCTTCAAGAGGACTTTTGGCCCACCATTAGGGTTGAGCCGATCTTGAGATTTTAAAATCCGATTTCCGATCATTTTCCAGACGATCTCGATCCCGATCATGAAATTTGCTCGATCTCCGATCTTTTCCGATCCTGATCCTCAACCCTAGTCAATGCTTCTCTATGGGAAAAGTCACTCTTAGGGTTGAGCCGATCTTGAGATAACCTCCGACCTCGCTGGAAAAGATTGGGTCAGAATTCCGATCGCAATCGTGAAATTTACTCGCTCGCTGATCGGAATCTGATCTTTTCCGATCCTGATCGCTCAACCCTACCCACCATCCTTCTGATCATTGGGAGTTCCAACGGGCAGATACCCACAAACAGACAATCCCAATCCACAGGATAGTCTATAATAGAACAACCCCACTTAGTATACATCAGTACCCTGAATTCTGTTTTTTTGCTTCATTATAACAACTGAAAACCAGAATTCAAGCGGTGAAGAATCCATGAAGTGATAGAAGTGTCGCCCAATAGACTCCATTGATTTATAAATGGGGTCCACTGGGCTTCCGCCATTTTATTAGGAGTCCGTCACTAAATCAGGAGAAAAGATGCTGCATTTTGCATTATTATTTCTGCGGAATGAAACATGAGATACAGACGTTAAGCTAGTCTACGGTTATAGTCACACCATGGTGAATGACACATGAGTGAGTAGTATTCGATCGAATACCTCGCTCCCATAGGAATGTGTGTAAGCGGCCAAACACCAAGGGGTTAAGCGCATTGAATATTCACTGCGCTTAACCCCTTGGCGTTCAACCGCTTACATGCATTCCTATAGGAGCGAGGTATTCGATCGAATACGATTTGCTCATCTCTAGTGGTTATCAATATTTGTATAGAACATAAAAAAATATCAGAAAAAAACTCAAACCCAAAGAATCTAAAATACAGTCAGAGAAAATCACAGACAATCACATTGACTAAGCAATACTTTGATCACTGAGTAGGTGTATTATCTCCATGCATTAATAGTGAAATAATTGCATTTATTTTTTTTTAGCTTTTATTGATTTTTTTATATTTGGATATTATAATTCTATAGGTTATATGCCTATTTGTAATTTTTTTCTCATTTAATACCAATAAAAAATGAGACTACTCTACTGAAGTTGACGCAGCCGTTTTAGCAGGTATTCACATACAGAAGGGGAAGAAAAATTTTGAGTTCTGTTTTATAACAAAGTCATGTCAGAGAAAGATTGAGGGGGAAAAAAAACAAGCACACAGGTCATGGCACTAACAGATGGAGGAGGAGAAAGAGTGGGAAACACCCACTAAGCTCTGAACTTGAAGCTCCACCAGCAGGCATAAAAGATGCAATCCAAAATTAGCCAAAAATTTAAAGCTTTCAATCTCATAATTTTCCATGGCAAATTACTAGGCGTAACTCCAATTATAAAACAACTGAATATACAAAATTGTTGTAATATTTCTTAAGGGAATATGCTTACTTAGGCATACAATAAATTTTTCCATATCTCCTAACCAGTTTCTTTATTTAAAAAGAACCTTTCACGTCCTCGGGCATATGCGGTGTAATACACCGCTAGAAAGCTGACGGTGTGCTGAATCAGCTATCCCGTTCTGTGCCCTCGCTGAAGAGGTATCGGTGCTGGTACCGTAGCTCTTCAGAGTCAGAAGGGCGTTTCTGACAGTCAGTCAGGAACACTCCCCCCTCACAGCAGCGTCTATTGCGCTATACTGTGAGAAGGGGGGGGATTCCTTACTGCCTAGCAATGATGCTGATCAGGGAGGAACACCTTCCCTACTCCTGATAGTACTTGTCCATAGACAAGGAATGGGAGAAGGGGGGGGGGGGCGTTCCTCACCGCTCAGCGTCATTCCTGGGTGTTAAGGAATGCCCCCTCTCACAGTACAGTGCAATAGACGCTACTGTGAAGAGGAGCTTTCCTGACTGACTGTCAGAAATGCCCTTCTGACACCGAAGAGCTACAGTAACGGCACCGGTAGATCTTCAGCGGGGGTGCAGAACGGGAAAGTCTGTCAGCTTTCTAGCAGTGTATTACACCGCATGTGCCCAAGGACGTGAAAGGTCTTTAAATAGAAGTCATATCTATTCCCAGCTCATACACAAAACTCTATGGATAGCAGAGGGGGGAGGAGGAGGTTGTTGGTAGTCTCAATCTGTGCATTAGTATCCTGTTATCTTGAAGTACATGAATGTTAAAAGACCTACCTGACCCACTGAAGTTAACTGTGGGTCTTCCAACTGTCTTCTATTCTTTCCTCGAAAGACTAATATACAAAAGTAACTAAGACTAGGTTCACGTGCATTGGAATCTCCACCAGAGATCACACTGAAAATCACCAGAGAGAAATGTTCTTAATGGAGGACATTTCTCTCTATCAGTTCAGTATAAAAAAGACTGAATCCAGACGGACACCCATTGACTCTATTATAGTCTAAGAGATCTGTGGGTGTCCGCAGGTCACCGCTGTTTTAGTGGATGGGCTCTCTCTTGTTCGTGTCTCCCGATGGCCTCAATGCAAGAGTGAACATAGCCTCAGCTCGATAAATGGAGAAGGAAATGAGAAAGTTTCTTACATTAACCTGTACTATTCATTTATGAGAAGTTGTTTTGTAATCAGAGGTACGATTTAAGTGTATCAGTCATTGCACCTACTCAGTCATAAAGTTATTACATGCTATTGTGATTGTCTCCATCAATTGTCTGTCTGTATTCTTTTTCTATGCTTCTTGTACTCTCAGGATAATGGCATTGAATAAAAAACATTTATACTCCTATCGCATTTACAAATTACCGTAAACTGAATTTCCAATTTTCTTTACTAAAATGTCCACGTCGTAAAAGAATATCGCTGCAATATTCAACATCGTCTTAAAGTCTGTTTCTTGGATAAATTTGGATCTATCCTTATTTGCCATATGTAAAACCGAACACATTGCCTTAATAGATTCTTATAAATGTTACTCTTTTGAAGTGTTTACTTTGTAGAGTACAAAAGCGGCTAAATGGCCCTTAAATATTGATAAGAGCCTTAGTGGATTATCCACTGTTTCTCCGCGGATTAAACTCATAATTCTTATAAACTCCAATTTCATAAGTGGTCGCAGAGGTACTTTAGTGTTCCGTTCCCGGGGACTGAAGAAGAGTGTAATTTTTTATTACGGAGAGAAAAAAAAAGATTTACACTGCCCTCTACATGGAGATTACTCAACGAACGGGACCTGCCAATGTTAAGAAACTGAGAAAAAAAATAAAAAAAAGTGTAAAACTAAAACAAAAGCGTAAAGAAATAAATGACTGATCTGTAAACGGAAAGAGCAAACTAAAAATGCAGGGGTTAGTGATGAATGCGGCTAATAAGAAAAGAGGATTAGTGAGGAGAGAGTGGAAGATTAGTCACTCGAAAATACATCTGGCATAGTCGCTGAGGAAAAGAAAATCGTTACAGAAGACGTGGTTAAGTGAAGGAGATGGATTTGACAGGCTGTTGTGAAATTCTGGTGACAATATCTTTGACTGGAAATAAATGGTGTCAAAACATGCACCCAGGTTTTACAGGCGAGCACAGATTAGCATTGCTAGGCAGGAGACATGCGACTTCATGCATCATGCATTAGGATAAAGGAACAAAACAATATGGCTTTCATTATCCCAGTTCGGTATTTTTTTTTTTTTTTACAGTCAAATAAGCTTCCATTTACTTCTCTGTTTGCGCCTTCATGCAACTTTAATAAAGAACAATTTCACTATCCTTTTTGTTTCTACTTTTGTATCAAATTAAATCAATTTTATTGGTACTAGCTTTTGTATTCCACAATTGTAAGCATCTTAAGTATCTCTGGAAACCGAGATTTTTTTTTTTTGTTAAAGTTGAATGAAGGTAAGCACATGCCAATTAACGTCATCTCACGATAAAATATTTCTATGGGGCAAAGTGAAGATGAGGTAGATTATTGTTTAAAGGGGTTTTCCAAGACTTGATGACCTGTCCTTAGGATGGGTCATTAATATGGAATCAGTGAAGGTTCAATTCACCGCCTTCCAGCACAGTACCGTATCCATATGTTCTATATTGGATGTGACTGATATACTGGAACGGAGCTGCAAAAAGGCTACATGAATCATCAAGGTGACAGCACAGGCTGAAGAAGCAATCCCTTAAACCAGATGATCAGTAGAGTTGTTGGGAGTCTGTACCCCCACTGATCTGATATTGATGACCCATCCTAAGGAGAGGTCAACAATATTAAAAATTCCAGAAAACCCTTTTATTTACTGGCCAGTCTGCAGCAAAAGTCAAGAAGCAGTGTAGTTTCTCACTTTAGAAACCCACAGTATATTTGGTGGCCATATTGGATGAGGTGAAAACGCACAGCTAAGGTTGAGTTCATGTGTATTGTTTTGTAATATTAACAAAAATTGATGGAGAGTTGGGATCCATCCAATGGACTTGATTGACGTATAATAGGATCCACCGGGGGTCCTTTGTAGTGTGATGACAGAATCTGTGGTGGTAGTCTCCAAAGCAGGCTTAAACTCTAAGGGTATGTTCACACAGACTATCCAACTTTGGACTTTCCAACTCAAAATCTGTATAATTTTCTTCGAAGAATGATTAAAATCTGTCTCCCAATCAATTCAATAATAGGCAATGCCAGATTTATTAACAGTGTTTTTCTTTATCTATAGGTAGAACTCCCAGTGAATTAAATAGGTGATATAACACCCCAAGGAACTTTTGACACCATTTTCACAAAAAAAGTGGCAAAAATTTCTAGCGGTTTCAGGAACCAGAACCCTGTGTGCAGATTCACAAATAGTGTCAAAAACTAAAAGGGTTTGAAAAACACTTCCAAAAACTCAAGCTGTTTTTAATTGCCTGAGAAAAAAAAAAATCAGTGTGAACATACCCTAAAAATAACCAAGCTTTCATATCAATATAATCCCAGTTGCGGTAGGCAAGACCCCCTACTTACTAATTCTGATAAGGACAGCCAGGGATCCTATAGACATATTACATAACTTATTTTTAGAGACTCACTACTGAGAATTGAGGTCACTTTCAGCCCATACTATTTCGATGCTTTAGTCGTTCATATGATCTAGTTTTGGAACCTTTTCAAAAAACGGATCAATGTGAGCTGAACTCAATAATTTATGATAAGCAATATCAAATGTTGCTTGATCTTGCCCGTGACATGCAGATTACATTTGCCGAGAGTTTATATTAAAAAATACTCATCTGCATGACTAATATATGTCTTTTGATATTGTCAGCTAGAATATTATTAGAATATTGTCAGCTAGAAAATAGTATTATTTAGCGGTAGATCATGGACGCAGCCATAACGCTACCGGGAAATAGAATATACACATACAGATTTGCTTATTATGGTATGGGCTGCAAGTTGGACAGCGCTGAACTAGTATAACTCAGAAAATAGCAAAGGTGGAGTAAGGGCAAACCAAACAGAGCAGGCGATTTCTTTGTTCTCTCAATGTCTCTGCGACATGGGGAGGAACATTTTACATGTACATGTTAGTAGCACTGATATATTATTAGGATTAGTGATGCATCTAAAGCTAGAAATGCCACTGTTTGTGCAATGTGCAAATTAAAACATAGGCCCTCCTTAAATTCCCCTAATAAGGTTTTGCCCATATGTTATTTTAGGAACCGCAATGGGGTCCACACTAATCCCTGTTTATTTTAAGAACCGTAATGGGGTCCACACTAATCCCTGTTTATTTTAAGAACCGTAATGGGGTCCACACTAATCCTGTTTATTTTAAGAACTGTAATGGGGTCCACACTAATCCCTTTTTTTTTAATGTAATGATTTAATCAACATCTAATTTAAGAAACTAAAAAAAAATATTCCTTATCACATTTATAAGGAGATCAACAAAGAACCGCATACTTAAAATGCGACCAAATGTCCTTTTTAAAGGGGCTCTATCAGCAAAATCATGCAGATAGAGCCCCACATATGCGTGACTAGCCTTTAAAAAGGCTACTCAGGCACCGAAAATGTTATATTAAACTACTCCGTTTTAAAATAAAACCCTAAAACGGAATGTGATAAACTTACCGAACGTGCACGGTGGGCGGGCATTCAGGGTGTGCCGTCTTCTTCATCCACGCCTCCTCTTCCTCCGATGTCCTCGGGTCCCGTCCTCCTCCGGCGCTCGCGAACTGACATTGCTTAAATGCCCAGGCCATTTTTTTAAGCAATGTCAGTTCGCGAGCCCCGGAGGAGGACGGGACCCGAGGACATCGGAGGAAGAGGAGGCGTGGATGAAGAAGACGGCACACCCTGAATGCCCGCCCACCGTGCACGTTCGGTAAGTTTATCACATTCTGTTTTAGGGTTTTATTTTAAAATGAGGGGGTAGTTTAATATAACATTTACGGTGCCTGAATAGCCTTTTTAAAGGCTATTCACGCATATGTGGGGCTCTAGCAGCATGATTTTGCTGATAGAGCCCCTTTAATTGTTTATAGAATGTGAATGGACAATTATTTCTACCTATATAAAATTCCAAGTATTTTCTTTTTGTAGAAATAAGTTATTGTATACTGTATAAGTATTGTGAAATAGAAGTGTTTGCGTATTAAATGTTACTATGATCGGAACGATTTTCCTAGTAGACATTCTATTGATCATAGCCAAGTCCACGCTTGCATTGGTTCACATGGGAATTGTACAGCTAAAATTTGCAAAACAAGTCGTAATAAAGAAAAATGCCCAATAAATTCTGTAACTGGTGTCACTGACAATATGTTGAAATATTAGCATAATCACTTCTAGGGTAAGCGTTGGACTAAATTTCTTGTTGCTTATCATATGCCACCTTTTATATTACCACCTCTCCGTTTCTCAGTGCAAAGCAATACGTTTACACCAGAGCTATCTACGCTGAGCGTGGGAAGGAGCCTAGAAACATCTCATCTTTTCCCTAGAAAGAAAAGTGCTCCCAGCTATGCCGCAAAACCAACCAGAACAAAGAATTTTACCTTCTGTTCACCAGCGAGGAGGACATCAGCAGCACCATGCAAGTCACATGACAATTCACATGATAGCACGCACATGATTGGTTGAAAGGAAAGTGGAGGGAGGTCACATGAAAAATATAAAAAGAACGTAAACGATGAGAGAAGGGGAGAAACATTTAAGGGCTAAATAAAGGGAAGGTAACATAAAACATTAGGTGACAAAAAGCTGGAAACATATAAAACAAAATTACTGCTGGAAATGGTAAGCGGTTCATTTTTGGAACATTTGGCAGGAAAAAAAATGCATTATTACGTTAATTACAATCACAGTAGGACACGATTATTTCTGCTGACACACTTAAGGGACCCAACTTGGAAAAGAGCTGAAAGATAAAACATGTTAACAGTTGCTAAGAGAAAAGGGGGGAAATCTGTTACCAACACAGTGGTTAGCCTTCAGGAAAAAGGGTTAAACCTGCGGAAGAAAACGTTGCTTTAAGTGTAAACTCTTTGGACCGGTAATGATTGCCAAAATTGTAGCTCCCATGTTGCGCCATATATCTCGCATCCAAACCTGATTCAGAAACATTGCTAAAAACAAACTCCTCGCGTTTCTAGGCACTTAAGGAGGATCCTGATTTATTTGGGTATGGTTGATGTCACGAAGGAACGTAAATGATAAAGAAAGTTTATATTTATTTATACCAGCACAGGTTGGATAAGAAAGTGAAAAATTTCAAGCCAGAAAAAAAATGTATTGGGCCCCAGACAACGTGAAGTTCCTTGTTAATGGTGTGATAAAAAATGAGGTGATGTTTGGAGATGTTGTGATAGAAAAATGTGATATAGAAGGAGAAGAAAACGGTCCATGTCATGATCTGTGAACACTGCCTTGACGTAATCTGTGGAACCAGCCATGACTATTACATTCTCATTGATCAAGTATCTGATACATTCTATACATGGCGATTCATAGCTTGACTTTCTACTGGAAATGCTAATTTGCAGTAATTTTCCCATGGAACAGACTTCAGCTGGACCACCAGTAACCCCCATAGCTACAGATTGACTTGAAGTTTAACCAAACATATGGATAGACTCCTGAATTTTCAAGGCTAAGACTCTCCAAAAACTCATAACAGAGATGAAAATAGTAATTCATCATACCAGCAATATTTAAGTAATCCCGTAACATCTATTAATTGGTCTTCCAACATCTTAACTTGAGCCAATCTATGTTGTCCATAAGCCATAAGTCATTCTACCCAAACACTCAATGAGATAAAATGTGTATCAGTAACTAGATTTACTCTTGTAGCTTGTCATCTAGGGTTTCTGAGAAAACATATAGGATGGACCTTCTTTTTTTATCCAATACTGGAGATCATAAAAGGCGTCTTACCATCTAAGCAAGTTATCCCCAAGCCATAGGACGGGATAACATATTAGTGGGTGTTTGACCATTTGAGCCTCCACTGATCAGAACAGGGGACAAAACTTGAGCAGTGGTCAGGCAGTGCACACACCAATCCATCCATTTCAATGAGAACATCACTACATCTGGAGGAGAGAAAGTTTCACCAGAAACATAGAAGGGGATTCTTCACAGTAAGAAGAGCGAGGCTATGGAAGTCTCTTCCCTGGGAAGTGGTGATGGAGGATTCATTAAACAAGTTCAAAGAGGGCCTGGATGCCTTTCTTGAAGAGAAAAATATAGCAGGCTATGGATTCTAGATTTTAAGGACAGGTTGAGCCAGGGTTTTATATTGACTGCCAGATTTGGAGTCAGGAAGGAATTTTTTCCCACTGAAATGGGGCAATTTTCATAAACCTCATGGGGTTTTTTGCCTCCCCCTGGATCAACACCGTAGGGATTGTAGGGTTATAATTTAGACTTGATGGACTGATGTCTTTATCCAACCTCATCTACTATGTAACTATGTAACTGTACTTCATCTATCTCTGACACTCCTTAACAGAATGGATCAGCGCGCATGCTGGCCAACCACTGCTTCACTTCATCCCCCCATTCTCCTGATCTGAGTGGTTCAACCTTCCGCTGATATGCAAGTTATCCTCTTGTCTTATAAATAGGGAGTAACTTGCAGATAAGTTGATTCTTCTTGGTCCATTGGTAGACGTTATATGTAACATCAGCTGTAAACACTTGACAAAAGGTTCAATTTGAGGCCGAAACATGTTGTAGTATAATACACAAATAATAATCTTTTCTTACAAAATACATTCTGAAACTTTACTTGGGAAGAAGTTAAGATACCAGATCCATTTTCCGGCACTGCCTAACATTATAACTCTATACTAAAGACAAACCAACCGACTCTACACCACACTACTATGGGATTACATATTTCACAATTCTACAACATGGAATTACGGGTAGAACTATAACAAAGATAGAAGTTGTAATCTAAAGTAAACCAAAAAACAAGCAAGTGCTCAAATTTCTTACAGCGCCACCATAGGGGAAATAAAGCATGGCACTGTTCCCATGGAAGCCAAAGAGCTGACTGTAAAACAGGGACATGCTAGCTCCTAGGTCATGTAATTCAATGAAATTCACTTCTCTCTGCTCAAATTACATACATTTAAGTAGATTACTGTATTATTTTTGAGATATTATTTTCTTAGGCTGCACCCACGTCTTGGCTTTGAAATAAACGCTTTGAGCACTTTCTAATCCCCAAACCTTTAAAACAGTAATATACAGAATTCTTTGGTAGCATTATAGACTTAGCTGAATTGCAAATTGTGAAATTTTTGTCAAGTCACATGGGTGATGCTACTGTCACACTAGCGTTCGGCTTTCCGTTTATAGGGTTCACTTGGGGACCCCAAAAACATTAAGTTAAACTACTTAAAGGGATTCTACCATTAAAAATCATTTTTCTGTGGCTAACACGTCGGAATAGCCTTTAGAAAGGCTATTCGTCTCCTACCTTTAGATGTGATCTCCGCCGCACCGTTCCTTAGTAATACCGGTTTTTACCGGTATGTAAATCAGTTCTCTGGCAGCGATGGGGGCGGGCCCCATCGCTGAAAATGGGATGAGGGGGTCCCCACCGTTGCCTGAGAACAGGATCCTGCGCCGCCTCTATCTTCTGCTGGATCCTCCCCTTCTTTCTTCGTCTTTCTTCTGACGCCTGCGCAGTTGGCTCTGCCAATGAGACACTAGTAGAGCCGACTGCGCAGGCGCGCAATTGAGGCCTCGGAACTATGGCCGCGCATGTGGCTCTACTAGTGTCAGAGCCGACAGAGGTGAAGCCGCCGAAGAAAGAAGGGGAGGATCCAGCAGAAGATAGAGGCAGCGCAGGATCCTGTTCTCAGGCAGCGGTGGGGACGCCATCATCGCATTTTCAGCGCTGGGGCCTGCCCCCATCGCTGCCAGAGAACTAATTTACATACCGGTAAAAACCAGTATTACTAAGGAACGGCGCGGCAGAGATCCCATCTAAAGGTAAGAGACGAATAGCCTTTTTATAGGCTATTCCGACGTGTTAGCCACAGAAAAATTATTTTTAATGGTACAATCCCTTTAAAAAGTGAGGTCCGCTGGGTTTCTGCCCAAAAAATGCAGATAGAAAAGTCCTTCTTGCAGATTCGACAATGGAATCCCCAAACGGAGTTTGAACGCTGGTGTGAATCCCGTCTAAGTACAAACAATAATAGTCAGGGCTGTAGAGCTGGTAGGCCAGTAAGTATATAACAAACTAGACGGAGTCTGAGTTGGCAACTCCGAGTCCCAAAGTGGCCCTGACTCCACAGCCCTGAATTTACCAACGTTTTGGACAATAAGCCCTTCATCAGGCTCAGATAGGCATGTCTATCCAGTGAAGGAGCTGGAATAGTCTATTTTTAAGGGAAAATATCTTTCTAACCTGTCTCAGACCCATTTGGCACAGTGTTTAGATTAGCTTCAAACATAGAAAACTTCAGTTTACTCCTTAACCAAAGGTCGTAGATTACGCATCAATATTTCACATCTGTAAAACGAAATTTTTTTTGCTTGCAGTACTATTGCGTTATCTTCTCACCACTGGGAAGAAACTGAAGAGCATATATTTATGGCTTTTGATATGTAGTGTTCCTCCTGGTTTAAGAGGCAGTAAATGATAAGATATGATTTGCAGTTATGAGGAGCCATCTCTTCACCCACATGCAGCTAAGATCAATCACGATAAACCGCAGTTGTCCGCTCTACATATTCACGCCAAGGCTGCACAGAACACCTCATGCATAACACGCTACACACAGAGCAATGGGCTCACAATGGAGTCAGAAAATCATAGTCCTAATAAACCATAGAATAATATCGAATAATAGAACCGGGTAACTAGCATGACAAGAATATCAGAAACTCATAACCTCCAAGTCATGCCGGGCTGTTGTGGTTTATTATAGTGTTAAGTTTTTACATGGCTATCATTGTACTAGAAAAGCTCTTGCAGTTAAGATAACTTAGACATGCATCACGGCAAAAAAAAAAAAAAAAACGTACAGGGTTAACCATATTGGACGTTGGGGTATGACCTTACATAGTCAATAGGTATAAAGGTTCAACTATAGTAAGATGTAGTGTTATTAGCCTCCAACCTTAAAGGGAACCAGCCAGGTCAATATGGAGCACTAAACCGCAAAATGGCCTTTATGGATCAGTGGTTTACTGTCCCACATAGCCCTACGTTAGTCTTATACTAGTATCTTAATACTTACCTGGCTCCTGGTACTCCTGGCAACTGGATAGTTGTTCACTGAAGCCAAGGTAGTTCATCTTGATTATCAGAAATGAGAAGTCCACGGAGACTTATCAGACCAATATCTAGATAAGAACTTAGAAAGTTGCACACTTAACCACTGGTCCCTATGAAACTGTGGTTTAGTGTGCGAAAAGACATGGCAGGTTCCCTTGACCTTAACTCTAATCTGGTTGAGGACTCCAATTTTTCATGAAACCAACTCAATACAATATCAGAACATGCTAACACAACCATTCACAGGCATAGCCAAGACAAAAAGGCAAAGACACATCTATATCTTACTATACAAATAAACTCCAGAAAAGGTCTACTAAGGAATCAGTGCACCTGACAACCATAGAGATGCCACGTATGGACTGATGTCGCCAACAAATGTCCATCGATTGAGGGAATAACTATAGGAAATTGCAGCTGCTGAAATCGCCCAACAATCTCCGTGATAGCAATACATATGAAGGGACCCGCATTACAAATATTAGATCACAGGTTATAGTAAGACCTCCGTATGTATAGGTTAAGGCTTTATCACTCTCCTGTAGACAAGACAAGTTCTTATACGTCTTTATTGCATTAATACAACTACTCCTGCTATTATGTCTCCAATATGTGAGTTCTTGGAAAACCATTAGATAATAGAGCGATGTGCAAACAGCAAACAACCCACCGTCATGCCCCTCTACTTACTAGGATAAGAAGTTGTGCTGGCAGGTGTCGATGTTCCTACAGAAACACAGAAGTCTTCAAATCCCATTGTACTTGCATGCGGCACTATCTGAACTTATGTATGGACAATTTTGTTGTACTGAACTTTATATACTTTTATGTTTCTCTGTATGGTGGTGATGTGTAACTTAATTCCATTACATTAGAGACAATAGATTGTAGGGCACTCTGATAGATAGATAGATAGATAGATAGATAGATAGATAGATAGATAGATAGATAGGAGATGATAGATAGATAGATAGATAGATAGATAGATAGAAGATAGATAGATAGATAGATAGATAGATAGATAGATAGATAGTAGATAGATAGATAGATAGATAGATAGATAGGAGATAGATAGATAGATAGATAGATAGATAGATAGATAGATAGGAGATAGATACAGTAGATAGATAGATAGATAGATAGATAGATAGATAGATAGATAGATAGATAGATAATAGATGGATAGATAGATAGATAGATAGATAGATAGGCGATAGATAGCTAGATAGATAGATAGATAGATAGATAGATGGATAGATAGATAGATAGATAGGAGATAAATGATAGATAGATAGATAGATAGATAGATAGATAGATAAATAGGAGATAGATAGATAGATAGATAGATAGATAGATAGATAGGAGATAAAAGATAGATAGATAGATAGATAGATAGATAGATAGATAGATAGATAGATAGATAGATAGATAAATAGATAGATAGATAGATAGATAGATAGATAGATAGATAGATAGATAGATAGATAGATCTGGGCTATCTTATTTCCTTAGACTTGGTAGTGTGCATGTTCATACAGGGAATATGGGACCCCCATTCTAGTGATTGTGGAGGGTGACCCTAGTTTAGGGATCAGACACAGCAATGATAAGAGCCTATTCTTGGACACTTGGACAACTCCTTTATATGTTGGTGCTGTCATCTGTCCGTCTGACTATATCTATACGGAGCTGTGCACGATAACAATGCAGTAGTGCAGAAATGCTACTTTAGTCTGTTATCAGATACCAATGTGCATTATGTTCAGCAACCTAGAGCACTAGTGATGAAATAATAATAAAACACGTTTCTTAGAGGTGGACCTTTGCTTCTCCAGACGTTAAGAGATGCTGCCCATATACTGCTACTGAGAAGAACATTTTCAATATTCAAGGGATTTCCAAAAAGTATTTATAACAATCTCTAGTATAGGTCATCAATATGGAACGTACATCTAGGATCTTCCAAATAGGACTTTTAAAGGTGCCTCGGCCTCACCTCTGCACTGATGTGGTCACATTGATCCCAGTGAATGGGGCTGAGGTGCAACACCAAGCACAACTCCTACACAACATGATTCATAGTCACTGAACAGGCTGCAGCACTCACTCCAATGGACCCCTACGATCACGATCTAAGAATAGGTCACCAATATGAAAGCTGCAGAAAACATCTTGTCAAGATTAAACTGGAAAATGTTTGTTCTCGTACCGTGTTAGCCAGTGGTTTGGAAATATAAAATAACAAAAAACTTGATAGTCTTCAGTAGTTGATACCTTTTTAATGGCTAACTAATAATGATGAGAGATTACAACGTTTCAGAACCTCTCGGCTCCTTTCTCAAATACATTTAAAACCATTTCTGAAGGATGCATATTTATGTACAAAAGGACACATAGGGATAGGATTCCAGGAGGAAGGGGGGGGGAGAGGGTTTGTAAGGACCGGAGTCAGGGTCAGTGCAAAGTGACACAGCCGGGAAAGCAACACTGTGCAACTAATAACAAAAGGGGTCGTAGGCCCTGAGGCTATAACTATGCTGTAGATCTGAGATGAGGCAGACCAATGCACTTCCTAATTGAAGTGCGCCTGCCACGACTCCTACGCTACTGTCCATGCGGCTAGGGTCAGGGAAGAGGAGGCCCTGAAAGTGCTAGGGATTGGAGTCACAGGGGTAACACCTAAGCAGAAAGCACAGTGTAACATGCAATGCAAAACAAAAGACAAAATAGCATGGAACAAGGGAGGACCACAAGTCCCAGGAAAAACACAGTAGAGAAAGCGAGGTCAAACGAGCCAGAGGTCAAGCCAGGAGATAGGAGTAAAGTACCAAATCAGAAGACAAGGAATAGTCAAAATACAAGCCAAGTATACAATAACCAAAACACAGACTGAAAGACACTCAGACAGGTTAACTGACAGAGCAGATCAGGAAAACACAAAGTGAATGGCTGGCAAGGATCCATGTCTGGGTGGGGTTTAAATAGCAGCAGAGAAAACCACCCACAACACCTATGATGGCTAATGGCATGGAGAACTGAGAGCAAGGAAAAGATTAACCCTTAATCACCTAAGCACAACCAATAGAACTCTTAACACGTCTCCCGAGGAGTCACCGCGCAGCAAGGAGACCGCGGCGACTCTGTATCCTGACAGGGTTATTAGTAATTGGTACAAACAATGTAAACGATTCCAGGTTTACAAACTGATAAAACAGAAACAAAACAGAACTAATAAAAACCTGGAATTGTTTACATTGTTTGTACCAATAACTAATAACCCTCTCCCCCCTTTTCCTCCCAGAATTCTATCCCTATGTGCCTTTTGTACATAAACATGCATCCTTCAGAAATGGATTTAAATTTACTTGAGAAAGGAGCCGAGAGTTCCGAAACGTTGTAATCTCTCATCATTATTAGTTAGCCATTAAAAAGGTATCAACGACTATCAAGTTTTTTTTTTTTTGTTTTTTTTAAGATTAAACTGCTCATCTGTCAATGTAATGCAGCAAACTGCCAAGGAAGAGGGAGCAAGGCCTCAGGACTTATCCATAAAAGACCAGGTTTCCTTTACTCATAAATATTAGCGCAGGTATACAAACGGGAGAAAAATCCACAACAGGTGACCTGGAAATAGTCGGACAGATGTGAAACGGCAGTAGGCCACCTGCTGGAAACTTTGTGTGCCTGCACTAATATATCAGAATAAAGAAGATCTGGTATCATGGGTGAGTGCTGTGAATTTGCTTCTTGGAATATACATTTGTACTGTACATGTCGGCCAGACCCACACCATCTTGCTCTATATAAGAGGAGTTCCATAGACGCTTCTAGTAAAAGGGCATGGGTGACCCTATGGTTGTCTCTGCAGAGGGTGGCTAGAGCCATAGGAGTTTTCTGGTGGTGAGAACATTGAGGCTGTACCTCTTATGGTTGCTGTACATAGAAGGTTTATTGGATGCGCTAGTGACAAGACTGGTCATCCAATAATCCATGGGTCACCATATAAAGGGCCAGTAGATTTATAGACTTCGACACAAAGGTTGAGTAAGAACCTCATGTTCGCGCAGACTTTGCGGTAATAAACTTTCTATTTTTGTAGTCAAGCACATAAAGAATCCGGGATTGGTGTCTATAACCAGCAGTCACCTATCTCCACTTGCTCATTATCCATAAATCAGACTTTTATAAAACTGACAAAGCCCTAAAACATGAGGGAATATAACACAGTTTATGTGTGCCGTGATCTGGAGAAAGGAAAAAAAAAGCCTTTGACTCAAACCGAGACCGACTCAAGTCATCTTAACTTGTTTACTGGAGTAAGACATCATAAATCTCACTTCTCAGTAGGAGGCTTTTTATTCTTTATGCGGAGTTTGGATGCAGCCATATTGTTCACAGATCACAACTTACAAAAGCCCTGGAAGGATATTCGTCTACACCTTTCTTGTTTGTAATCAATGGCTTTGCTGCTTTGGAGATGGTAAAGAGAACCTTAAGCCGGGAGCCTCCCGTAGTGACTAGCCCTGTGGCAGGAGAAGGCTGCTCTTTTCTATCACATGAAAGGGAAAACTTCAAAGACTGTTCCACATACCAGCCACTTCTATAGTCAACGCTGCCCTTGTACAGTCTTGAAGGAGTTGCAGTTTTCCCGGGTCATTTAGCTTAATACTGGCTCCTGACTTTTTACTTTCTAGTTTACACTATAAGACTGCACAATTATTTGATATAGATTTACAGCTTTCAACGTATACACTGATTATCCCTGGCATTAAAACCATGTCCCAAATACTGTGTAGGTCTCCGCATGGCCCATTGAAGAGCACACCTCTCAAGACCTTAAGGTGCCAAGGAATTTTTTTAGCAATTTGTGCTTCAGATTAGACAGGCTAGCATTCACTCCCGTTGTGCATCAACCAACTTGGGCTCCCAAGACCCCATTTATTGGTTGTCCTCCCTTAGTCCAGTTTTTCTAGGTCTGAACCACTGCACATGGGAACACACCCCAAAAGCTCTGCCATTTGGAGATCATTGACCCTATTACAATGTGAACCTTGCCACAGTTGCTTAGAATCTGACGCTAGTATATTAGGATGAAGAGCAGCCCTCCCAGAACCATATATAGAAGCCTAAATATCTTAATACGCTCTACCTGCCACTATACAAAATATATTCTGTACTTTTATATGCTTTACAATTTAGGTTTAATAGAGTATATATATATATATATATATATATATATATATATATATATATATATATACAGTCATGTTAATGTGACCATCGCCTACTTTGACGCCAACGTTAAATAACAGAAGGCACGTGTCATCAGCCATCTGGGTGCACTCATCATTGTGGAAGGCACGATGGATCAACACAAGTCTGCATCTATCCTTGCGGACCATGTTCACCCCTAGATGTGAATTGTTTTTCCTCAGGATGATGGCATCTACCAGCAGGACAATGCGACGTGTCATAAAGCTCGCAGTGTACGTGCATGGTTTGAGGAGCACCAGGATGAGTTTACTGTACTCCCTTGGCCAGAAAATTCCCTGGACTTGAACCCAATGAAGAATCTGTGGGACCACCTCGATTGGGTTGTTCGCGCCATGGATGCTCAACCGCGTAACCTATCGCAGCTGGCCATGGCACTGGAGTCGGCATGGCTCAACATCCCAGTGACATCATCACAACATCCCCTCTCTTCCTGCATGTCTCGCAGCGGTCCGCTCTGCCAAAGGTGGTTATTCTAGATTTTGACAGGTCACATTAATGTAACTGGACTGTGTATATAGATATATATATATATATATTTTATTTTGTGCTAATATTTTGTGCATTTGCTGTACAGGCCTTTTTGTATTCTTGCTGATGGTTGTTCCATTTACATGAGACACATTGCACCTTTTGTGTACACCGTGGTACTTTTTTTGGTGAATGGACAGTACAAACATCGGGTGGCAGGTATTACATTCATATTCTATGGCATTCACCCTACAAGCCATCCGATCAAAGATTTGGCCTGCCTGGACTACAAGCTGGAATTCTAGTACAATGGTGACTCCAACTAACTACTCCTTAAATCTCCAAAGGACATAAAACTGATGCTACACACAGAAAATGTGGCTATTCCTTGGGGATGTGACTTTACTTTTCCAAGGTCTACAAGTGGCAGAGCCCTTACTGCAGAGACAGGTCTACTTATTTCCACCCATCAATGCATTAAACATTGGCAGCAAATGTGTAAGAGGATGAGCCAGATTCAGTGATGCAATGGATGTCATGGAAAGAGAGAAAGAGAGATTGCAAAGAGGCACTTACGTGGATATGAAAAATCTGTGGTATTCCAAAGGATGGCAGACAGATGGAAAGGAGAGAGAGATGGTTCGAAATAAAAGAGAATGCAGGTGAGATGAAGCCAAAGAGTCAACAAAAGAAAGGATGAACTTAAAGCAAATATGAGAACACACAATGCAATGGAATCCAATGAAAATGAAAACCATCCAGTATCAACAATATGGGATAACCCAGCGTTGGGTTTATGACAAGACCAGTGAATGCCCTCAATGGCACCATGGGGTATTCATGGAGTGCAGTGCTAAACCGTCTATTGCTTTATATTGAGATATCATAGTGCAGGAAAGAAACAGTTAAACTTGACTACATAGAATATTTGGGTTCTTTGTATCTAATATCTCATTTGTATCTCACATCCACATTATTATGGAATCTATAGAGCTGAAGGTGAAAGATACAAATTCTATCACATCTTTCCATGGAAGTAATAAGTAAATATATCTATAATACATGGTGTCCAATATACAGTATAAAATGTGCACCTGATATCTCTATTATCCATTTTGCAAACTGCTTTTTGCCATTTGCATCTCATGGTCAAACCCTTTAGATGTAGCCAAAGGGAATATTATGGCTTTATATGAGCTACACAATTCCTTATTTAGACTCTTTGGCTATATACACACATACAGTTTTAGTGAAATTTGTAAGCCAAAGGCAAGAATGTATCCATAAAAAGATAACTATCAATTTTTTACATCTATACTTTATATTTTCTATTCCTGGCATTGGGTTACAAAAAAACTGCACCAAAACAGGATGCGTGAATCCAGCCTCAACGATTTAACTTGTATGTGTGGAAGTCATGACCACTTTAAATTTAGGAAATTAGCTTTACCTAATTTAGCTTTACCCTTATCTCCAGTGAGATTTTCATTATTGCATAGTCCATACACACAAGGTATTGTGATACAAAGCTCTGAATTTACTTACGGACTGGTTGGGTCACAAACTCCTGAGGTAGGGATGACTCTCCGATCCCTTTGCCATTGATAGCAGACAGTCTGACAACATATGATGTTTCAGGCCTTAGACCGACAATTGTGATTGTGCTCTCTGCACCATCTGTTAGCACAGAATGAATAGGGTTAAATAATAAGAAATGTCAAATTTATCACCATTTTATTGCTTGTAGGATATTATAAAAATTACAGGATAGTACAGAGTTGTCAAATTTTTGGTATTGAATAAGGAAAGAAAATTGTGGTGGTCTTGTTGCTATTGGTTATGTAGGACTTGATTCAAGTAGAATTTGACTTTAAAAAGGAACCTGGCAGGTCGACTTGAGAAACTAAACCACCTCCTTATAGATCAGGGGATTTATTTTGCCTTGTTTTAAATCCATCCATGCCTGCATTTAAAAAAAGAAACTTTTCAAGTTAAAGGGATCCTATCATTAAAACTCAATTCTTTGTACCTAACATGTAGGAATAGCCTTAAAGAGGACCTTTCACCATTTTGCCCACATGTAGGGTTATATACTGCCGGAAAGCTGACAGTGCGCTGAGTTCAGCACACTGTCGGCTTTCCCGATCTGGGCCCGGTGTGAAGAGCTTACGGTCCGGTACTGTAGCTCTTCTATGGTCAGAAGGGCGTTTTTGACACTCAGTCAGAGACGTCCTTCTTCACAGCGCAGCCAATCGCGCTGTGCTGTGTGAGCGGGGAGGAACTCCCCCCTACCTCCCTGATAATGCTCGTCTATGGACGAGTACTGCGAGCAGAGGGAGGGGGGAGTTCCTCCCCGCTCACACAGCACAGCGCGATTGGCTGTGCTGTGAAGAAGGACGTCTCTGACTGAGTATCAGAAACGCCCTTCTGACCATAGAAGAGCTACGGTACCGGGAGCGTAAGCTCTTCACACTGGGCCCACATCGGGAAAGCCGACAGTGTGCTGAACTCAGCGCACTGTCAGCTTTCCGGCAGTATATAGAACTGCCTGTGGGCAAAATGGTGAAAGGTCCTCTTTAAGAAAGGCTATTCTTCTGCTACCTTTAGATGTCTTCTCCGGGTCTGTTCAGTATAAATCCCGGTTTTCATCGGTATGCAAATGAGTTCTCTCACAGCACTGGGGGCGGGCCTCAGCACTCAAACAGCACTGGGGACATCTCCAATGCTGCAAGAGAACTCTCCAATGCCGCCTCCATCTTCTTCAGGAACGGGTCTTCTTCGCATCTTCTTCTGGCACTGGCTTCAAACTTCTAGGCCTCAGGCAGCTGACTGCGCATGCCCGCCGGCCACAAGAAAATGGCCACTTACAATACAGTGTAAGTGGCCATTTTCTTGTGGCCGGCGGGCATGCACAGTCGGCTTTTCTCTAGGCCCGAGCCCTAGAAGTTTGAAGCTAACCCCGGAAGAAGAAGACCCTGTTCCTGAAGAAGATGAAGGCGGTGCTGGAGAGTTCTCTTGCAGCATTGGGGACACCCCCAGTGCTATTTGAGCACTGAGGACCGCCCCCAGTGCTGCAAGAAAACTCATTTGCATACCGACAAAAACTGGAATTTATACCGAACGGCGGCGTGGAGAAGACATCTAAAGTTAGGAGAAGAATAGCCTTTCTTAAGGCTATTTCTATGTGTTAGGGAGAAAAAATTTAGTTTTATTGATAGGATCGCTTGAACTAGAGATGAGCCCCAGGACCTGCGCAGTGCTACAGAGAAGCCAAGGATATACACCCCAGTTTCAATGTAATAGTACTGGAGGCACAGGGCAAGCACACTGAAGCCGAGGTGTACTCCTCTAAAGAACTGTGCCGGCGCAAAGAGTACAAACCCTTTAAGCTATATTTTTGCATTGCACATAACCAATTGACTATTACAAAGTTCACAACAAAAATGTGAACAAAACTTAGTTTATAACAAAAAAATGTATTTTACACTCAAGATACAACAATCATGGCTGAAAATATAAATCCCAAATTACCATCTCGGACACTGAAGTTAGTGGTCTGCCATGTCTCCGCCACTGCAGGTCTCCATTCTGCCTTGTATTTGAGGATGGGTACTCCACCAGTTGAGTCTGGTTCTTCAAATTCGACCATAGCAGTGCTCGAGTAAGACTCCACCCTGATGATGTTTGGTGATGAGGGTGTTTCTGCCAAAAAATAATAATATATGGTATTTCTCAGTAATATTGCAGGTTGTTTTGGGAAATTCCAGTAACCATATGATCACATGGTGGTCAAATAATGGTCAGGAATCTATAAACATGACTCCATCTTCTCAATGAGACCAGAACTTGAGTGATTTGGCTATTGATGGTTACCAGTATCCTTAAAACTCAGATTATTCCTCAGATGGTTACTCACCTGCTTGGACGAGAATGAACTCAGAAGATTCCTGTCCAACACTGTTGACCGCAGTGCAATTGTAGTTTCCAAAATCACTTTCAGAGTCAGGGTTGATCTGTTGATGAAGGTTATACACTTCAGAACATGTCTACCTAGTAGATGATCCTTATGAATTATGATCCTGCCCCCTTCCCCAGAGATGTCATCACGTGCGGATGTGCCCACACTTATCTGATCTCCAAACTGGTTAATAACACCCAATAAAATATCAGAATATGATAACAAAATTCCCTCGAAATTCTGCAATTGAGCCTCCGACACAAATAAGATGCTGAACCTAATACTTTGTGATCACTTGTTACAAAATGATTGTCTAGAAAAGCTGGTTAACTTTTGTTACAAATAGCAGGACCTGTGTGGCCAATTGGACAAGTAATGGAAAACGCATTTGTACAGATCTAGAAATTTATACAGTCAAAGTAAATTTGTTAAAATGCACCACCCCAAAAATACTTCCATTGTCTTCACTGAAATTGTTACAAACTTTCCATCCATTTTTTTCCCCTGATGAATATGTCAGTAAGGTCTCATGGGCATAACCGAGTGGGTCGGGGAAGGGAGTGCCTGATGCAATGGGATGACATATGAATGTGATCTTGTCTCCCATTGATTTCAATGGGGTGGGAGGCGAGGAGTTGTCCTGATGTTGCAGAACACAATAGCACCTGCTCTATAATTGTCGGAACAGAATGGAGCATCGGACGGCTCACTCGTTGGGGCGCATGTAGTCTAAGGCTCCATTCACACTTATGTCAAGAATATTGATTACAATAGAAACCACAATGAACTTCTGGATCTGTTGCACAAAGCTGACATATAAAGGGGTTTAATGGGTTCTATTAAACCTCATGCAAACCCCATCAGAGACTCTGACACAGACATGAACAGAGCTGAACACATCCAATGGGAGCAGTCAGGGCATCGATACTCTTTATCATTCAGTCACAGATGGTTTTTTTGTACCTCGAGGCTGCTGGCAAATGGGCTACTGTAGATCTTGATGTTGGAGAAATTGGAGCTGGGCAGAAGTTGTCCATCCCTCAGCCAGGACACTCTTGCGGTAGGATAGGCAAGGACTTCACAGGTAATGTTAACTGGATTTCCCTCCCAGGTATAAATAACCACTGGGCCTTTTATCTTGGGAGCATCTAAAAAGCAGAAAAAGTATTTTCATAAAAATATATACAAAATAATTCCAGACAGGCAAATACTAAATCTAGAATTTTATTCAAATATCCCTAAAACCCCCATGCTTATGAACAGATTAGCATAAAGTCTATTACAGTTACTTCTTAAAAAATGGTTGTTCCCTGTAGTGTAAATAATGATACCCAAATATACACTTTGCTACATAGTACTGCAATTTTAATACACTTCTAGCCTCCATTAAGGATGTTTGCATTACTGGTTCTCAGGATATATGGCTACCATGTGATTGTTGCCCAATAGTGCAGATAACAAACTTTATAATATACTTTATTAAAGAAAAGTGCTTATTTGTCTCCTCCTGCCACTGATCAAATCTATACAATAGAAGTCTATGGAAAAGGAAGGTAGAGGGGGAATCGAGAACTTAAAAATACATCACTCACGAAGCAGTGGGCTACTACGCAGCCTTCACCTGACAAAAATGACTCATTTAATGCTGCAGACTGTCTCATATCTCTGTCTCTTTCCTTCTCTGCATAGACTTCATTGTATGTTAACAATGATTGTGTACAGAGTATCCTGAAATCAGGAATAGTTAAAGACACAGGCACTTCTCTTTAGCAACGCATACTGCAACGTTTTATCCCTTTACTTGCACTATTTATGAAAACAGAAATCAAAGTTTACTTAAAGGGGTTGTCCCATCACAAGGATATTATCCATACTGCTAGTTTATGTGGATTTAAGACTTTACCTAAATGTATTGCTTTATCAAAACTGCTTTGTTTGGCCGCTATCTTAATTTATTCACTTAATTGTTTACACTTCGTTTCTATGGCGCTTGAGATTATCTGCTCATTTCCCAAGTGATGTAGCTGCCTGCTCTCAGGGGGGGAGTGAGGGGCTGGGAGCAACTCTGAGCTGTTTGTGTCTGATAAGTAGCGGAGCTTCTCAGATAGGGGAGGTGAGAGCTCCGGGATTTCTGAGCTCTTATCAGCCGGTTTAATTGAATTTGGCTGATAAGGGCTGAGATAGGGAGTCCGTTACCTCTGTATGTAATGCAAACTGACTCAAATCCAGCTCTGCTACATCAGCTTCACACTGTGGCAATTCATTTACAACCAATCCCGTGCAAGTGAAACCCCGCCCACCAATGTGCCGAGAAAAGCAGGAAGTGAATAGAGCACAACAGCCTGCAGGTTAGTGAACAAGCGTCATGGGAATACCCCTTTAAGCTTTAAGAATATGGACCCAGTTTAGTAGAAAACTGCCCCCCCTTATGGCAAATTTAGCAAAACTGCTTCTGTAAAATGGTGACAGTAACTTCAAACCTTATTCTCGCATTATTTTTAATAAAAAGTTATTTTAAAAAATTCATGTAAATGATACTCTTTGCCCCCAAAACTGAGGAACAGCAGCTCTTGAGCACAAACCGCTGCTCCACCAAGCACAATGCTAATCACAAATACATTTTTTTTAGCAAAAAATAGGTAATATATGGGTAAATGTAAGATTTTTTCCAATTAGGTGAGGAGCCAATATAAATTCACTGCATTCCCTAAAATATGAGGGGTGCCCAGCGGTATGAGGGTCTGCCGCCCCCGCCCCCCTGGCCCCTGTCATTACATGACACCGTATTACATATAAGGCCATTTCTTCTATAGGCTTTCTTACTCTTTCCGTATTTCATTTAACCACAAGCTCATTCTGTGGAGCAGCGTGAAACAAAATCAAAGTTCAGCAGTGCAGAAAGTACAGAGCGCTCGCTCAGCATGGATGTACATTAAAAATTAGATCTATTTTTTCCTATTCATATTCATGAATATTCAAGTGAATGATCCCTTATTCCCTCACCTTATACTTCTTGTTATATACCCAGAATTCTAGCTCAGCTACATAAATATATTAAAGGGGATGTCCAGGATTATTTTTTTTGTGTGTGGTTTATCTTTAGGATAGGCCATAAATATCTAATGGTCGGGGTGGACAGCCGGCCCCTGCACAGATCAGCTTTTGATGTCCATACTATACGCAACATGGAGCCAGAAGCGATTGTCTCCATCCAAATATAATGGCCAAGTCAGGGGGAGATGAACTGTAGTAACGGAAACAAATGAATCTTGGACAATTCTTTTAAGTACCTTGTTTTGTGTATCCTGCAACCTCCAAGTGTTGGATTCTTTAAGAAGGTTTTTCAACACTAAGACGTTGATGAGCTACTCTTAGGATATGTCATCCAGATCAGATCAATAGGGATCTGGCACCTGCTTACCAAATAGAACGCTGGGATTGAGCACCAAAGAGGTCACGACAATTGACTAAGACTGGTGTTTCACATGCCAGTCTTAATAAAGGTTCCGCCAAGCGCAAGACATGCCTAATTTATCAAGACGTCCAAGAAAGCATCTTGGAAATCTACGCCAATCAGAAACTGGCGGCAAAGATTTACTGCATAACTGACTCTGGCGTGAAATATACATCTCCTTTCACTTTAGCAGAAAATGTTGAGTGCGGTGCAAAACAGGGAACACGTAAGGGGGCCACACGGTGGCTCAGTGGTTAGCACTGCAGCCTTGCAGTGCTGGAGTCCTGGTGTTCAAATCCCACCAAGGGCATAAAACCATCTGCAAGGAGTTTGTATGTTCTCCCCGTGTTTGCATGGATTTCCATCCCATATTCCAAAAAGACATAATGATAGGGAAAAATGTACATTGTGAGCTCTATGTGGGGCTCACAATCTACAAAAAAAAAAACAGGGAACACGTCACTCCTCCAGTGCCTAATGTGTACCACAATATTACCCATCTAGGCTAGAAAACTGGTATAGATAGAATAATACATTTCTGTGTTACGCCTAATGCAGTCCCTGGGGGACGGTGCATGACAAAGGGGTTCAATGGTGCCCACACCTTCAAACCCTGCACCAGGCATAACACAATGTATATGTCTTAGCTGGAGGGTTCCTTCGACCAATGTCTATTTCCAGCTTCTGAACTAACAAGTTTTTATTTCTTCAATTATAGCTTCCTCCTAATCTATTCTGCGCAGAAGGCTAGATATTTATTAGAGCGATGTACGTGCAAAATATTATGGCTGCAAAAACCTATAAGACGTAGTAATATAATATAAAACTCTTATCATGTGATAGACCAAACAAGAAGACTTACACTGCACTTCGAAGTACATGGCTTGTGTGTCCTGGCCGATGGTGTTGCTGGCAACGCAGAAGTATTCCCCGGCGTCAGTATACTGGATGTCCTTAAGGGTAAGAGAAGACATCCTGATGTGCCCCTGAACTACGATACGTCCATCCAAGGTCTGCAGAAAAGAGAAAAACTCCATCAGCACAAAAGAGCATCACCCGAATGCCGATATATTGTACTGACCCAGATCTACAGTCAACCCTATTGATCTGTGACTCCAACGTTGGGTGGTAGCAGATCTTAGATTTGGGAAAAACCTTCTAAGTTTTTATTAAAACATGGCGATCTGTGTTCAGAGGGGATGTTTTTTGGAAGCAGAACCCATAGACTTCTCTATTCCCTATCTTCTCATGCTTATTGATGTTGGACAACTTCAACAGGTTCTGAGGCTTCTGCTGTGTTTTACATCCCCTATTGAATATATAGGGGAGATGATTGTGATTCCTAAGCTAAAGTTAGCTTGGTGTGTTTTTCAAAAATTCAGTTTTTCCAGTCGCAATATGTGGATGAGATTAATGAAATCTCATTCACTTTGCTGGTTCTGTAAAACAGTGCATTTTCTTTGGGCCCATTCAGTTTTCGGGTGCGTATTCTTACGCGGAATTTGCGTCAGAATCCGCTCGGAAAATGAGCCTCCCATTGACTTCAATGGGTTCCTTTTTCCGCGAGCCGTCACTTTCTACTCCGCTTCAAGCTGCACAATTTTGCATTTAGACTATTTCAATAAATCTGCCCCCAATTCTTCCAAATCCATTTGACTACGTCCAATATCACGACTCAGCCCCGTTTACTTGGAGGTGGTTGTGCTGCAATACTAGACGTAGGCCATGTATACTAATTGGCAGCGTTTCCCGAAAAATCTTTTTCTTTTTTGTACTTTTTAATGATTTGAAACCCATTTAACTAAATTAATGGTCAAAATGGTGGCTCAGTGGTTAGCACAGAGATCTGAGTTTGGGTTTGTCCAAAAACCTTGTTTGTAGAGAACCTACTAGTGTTTTATATACTACCTTCCTGCAACTTTGTTTTCAAAGTAAAGGCAGGGGAAGCTGCTAGAAATGCGTGCGTATTGGGGTGCAAAAATGTTTAAAGAAATTCTCTGTCTCCAAATGGATTTTACTGATGACTTATCTGTTGGGGTGACCAGTGGGGGTCCAACACTAAGACCTCACACAGATCAGCAGTTTCGGTAGCCTCTAGGTGCTGGGAGCATCTGGAGAGGACATGGAGCCGATGCTTCTACCTAAATAATAGTGCAGCAGACCCTGTATAGCAGTGTTCCATGGAATTGCACCACCTTCTGGTGTCTGGGGACTGCTGGAACAGCTGATCTCTGTAGGGTCAGGTTGTCACACCCCCAAGGAGCATATATGGATCACCTACTTTAACTTTTTAGGTAACAAGTCATTCATACCACAACAGATTACATACAAATTTCAATGAAAGTGAAAAAAAAATCACAATCTAGTCTGATAAATCTGGAGTAATTTTTGGCCGCCATAGACCACACAATGCTTTATCTCCATCGACACATTGCTCTTACATAGTCTCAATCCAAGTAACATATTGCCTGTGTAAAAACAACACAAAGCCACAATATAACCCACATGTCACACCTGCAAATTATTCATTATCACTATACAAAGTAGTATGTACAAGGACAGATGGACAAATAAAGAGAAATGTTGCCATCTTATGTGCAGGCCCATGGAGACTTCCCATAATTCCAAGTCTATGATAATAGTAATACTGCTATATACATCCATAACGTCATACTATACTGTATTTTCAATGATCATCCCTTTTGTTCTACAGTAATATAGTCTACTTAAAGAAAGTACATGCAGAAGAATATGGCAGGATGTTAAAATGGAGCAACCCATCGACCAGTCAACTTTCCAAACCCGAACACTGGTATACCACCAGTTGGCCACCTAGTCCTGGTCTCCTATAGAAAGGCATTTCAAGGCCATACTACATGACATGACTTGAGACCAATTCCAACTCTACGAGGGTCACAACTTTACCCCAACGGCAAATTTCATTTATAGTCCATTACCGCAGGCTATAATATTTGAAGCCAACCCGAGGCAAGACGCATAAGGCTGTAATCTTCTCTAATTGAGATGTGGAATAATATTATGTGCTCCTGACTGGTCAACCTGCTTCGCCTCTAACCAATTCTAATTACAACATCCTGATGCTATAAAGGTGCCGTCAACAGGCAAATGACTGTAAACAATTTAACAATTTAATCTAATTATACCTTAAACTAATGTACTGAAACCGTTCAGAAATGGAAAGCAATTGCAAATTACATTTTTATGGGCTCCTGAATTGGGGAGTAATTGACAGTCATATGTTCTGTTTCCTTTAAGTGTCTTCTGAGCTTATAATAAAAGCAAAGCAGATCCTGGAAAAAAAATAATCGCTGAACGGAGAGACGCAGATTTATAGTCTCAATATGGGGTAAACCTCTGCAGCAATAAATCCCCTGTGTACATACTGTACAGAGATGTAGAGATGCTATCTCGCTAGGCAAAGTTCAGGCGGCTTTGAGTTGCTTTCCTGTACCAAAGCCAAAACCTAGCTGCAGTTCAGGACACGTCCTTTCCATCTATTCTGATGCGGTTTCTTCTTGTAGTCAAAACTACAAAGCCTTAGCGGCAAACAATGGACCCCATTATAAATCAATGGGCCTTGTTGGGCACTGTTTGGATGCAAAGTAAAGCCTCATGGTATATGTTATTAATGTAAGTTAATATATTAACATGTGTCAGCTATCATAACTTTACAATAATGGTGAATTCTACTGTTAACAATCTCATGTAACCCCTCATTGACATCTGTGTTTGGTAATCTGTTCGGGGGAGTCTGCATGGGGACCCCAACTAATGGAATACCAAACGCGTTGGCAAGTGGTGTGCAGTGAAAGCATAGACTATGATGGGGTCTGTGTGCACTCCACGTGCTGCCCGGACAGCACAAAGTACTTTTCTGTCCACATGTTCCGTCCGGAGAGCACATGGACCCCATTACAGTCCATGGGGTCCGTGTGCTTTCACTGCACACCGCTTCCCAGCGCATTTGGTATTCCGTTCGGGAGGGTCCCCATGCGGACTCCCTGAATGGAATACCAAGCGCAGATGTGTACGAGGGATAACCATTACTATAGGGCCCAGATAAGAGCCTTGTAGATAAGGGACAGTTAACTCAATAACCAAGAAATTTTTGGTGTTTTCATTTTTTTTACTCCCTTTCTTCCAAAAATTGTAGCTTTTCTATTCTTCCCACTTATGGAACCATACAATGGTTGTTTCTTGCGCAGCAAATTGTACTTTCTAACGGCTCCACTTAACGTTCCGTATAAAGTAGCGGCAAGCTGAAAAACATTCTGAATGTGGAAGAACTAAAGAAACAAAAACCATGCAATCTTCTTCCCAGTTTTGACTTAGTGTACACTGTGTGATAAAACATCATCTTCATTCTGCAGTTCGGTTCCATCACAGCGATACTAAATTTAAATTTTGTTTTGTCTAATTTTAATACCATTAAAAATTAAGAACTTTGAAAGAAACAACACCTGTAACGTTTATATTTTTTGTGTCCAAAGATGAGTAAGAGGTCATTTTTTTTGCAGGACAAAATTAAGATTTTTATTGATACCACCTTGGGGAATGTCTGAAATTTTTATCAATTTTTATAAAAAAAAATAAAATTTAAGCAGCAAAAAGTTGAAAAAAAAATTATGATTCAAACATTTTGATGTTTTTCCCATTCACCATATGGTGTCAATATTATATCTATCTATCTATTATATTAGTCTGGGCATTTTGTGGTGTAGGGATTCTTAATTTGTTCATGCTGATCATATGTATTGAATTTCTAGATTTTTTAAAAAAAAATGTAAAATATTTTCTCCATAGGGGATTTGAACCAGCAATAGTATTACAGTCTATGGTAAAATCCCTAGCTAACTACAAAGCTCTACCACAGCAATGGAAGTCTTCCACGATCACTGAGTGAGATGGTTAATCTGTTGGTAAAAGTGAATGCAAAAGGAGTCCTTCAGATGCTGTGGTGACATCTGAAGGGTTAATGGCACATGAACGAGGAAGTTGGCCACCAGGTCCCTGTTGTGTAGACCATTAGAGACTAAGCAGCCATAGTTAAACTTCCCACTTCTGTAGATTCCAGCTCTACTTTTGACACAAGGAAAGTGGTGGAACCTAACTAGCTAAGAAAGAAAGGGGTTGCCCCAACACTATTTCTGCTTCTCTAAAGTTATAGAAACAGCGTAGCTAAGTCTGTTACAGAGTAGAAGGAGTTGAGTATACTGGTGTATTGTATGTATTCATTGTATTTTATTGATGCAGTTTCATCCTATTTAGTGACTGGCAACCTTCCACACAGATAAAGCTGTCAATCACTAGCACCGCCCACTGGACTCCAAAGCAAAGAAAGTTAAAGAACTGAAATGAATAAAATATAAGTTATAGTAAGTATTTCCCTACCGTATATATCAATCTGTTTAGATCAGCTGCTTTCAGATGTGACACAATGTCCCATTTTACAGTCCCCTTTTAATATACCTATGAGTGGAGGTAATGTGGGACCTTAGAAGGATTCTATAATATGACCATGGTCAGCGTTCTGAGCATGCTACATGTACCTGTGAATGTTATCATTGCTGCCTTGTAATTACCATGTCATTATTTTATTATGGACTACTCTCCAGAGAGTTACAGAACATTTCAACATCTAGCCAATACTTAACCGGTTAAGGACCAGGCCCAGAAGTACATTAAGGACCGGGCCTCTTTTTTCAAAACTGACATGTGTCACTTTAAATGGCAATAACTTTGAGACGCTTTAACTTACACAAGTGATTTTGAAATTGTTTTTTCGTAACACATTATACTTCATGTTAGTGGTAAACACTAATCAATATTTTTGTATTTATTTATAAAAAAACTAGCAAATTTGATGGAAATTTGGAAAAAATTGCAATTTTCAAAATGTGAAATTCTCTGCTTTTCAGGCAGATAGTCATACCATCCAAATACATGAATAAATATTATCTCCCATATCTCTGCTTTATATCGGCATCATCTTTTGATCGTCTTTTAATTCATTTTGGATGTTACAAGGCTTACAAGTGTAACAGCGATTTTCCAGATTTACAAGAAAATTCCTCAAACTAATTTTTTAGGGAACACTTCAGTTCTGAAAGGAATTATAAAGGCCTATATAATAGAAACCCCCATAAATCACCCCATTTTCAAAACTACACCCCTCAAATTATTCAAAACAGCATTTGGGATGTTTGTTAACCCTTTAAGCATTTCATAAGAATAAAAATAATATGGAGGTCAAATTTAGACATTTCATTTTTTTTCACTAATACATTCATTTAGACCTAAAATTAACACATTCACAAAGGGTTAAAGGAGAAAATGCATCTCACATTTTGTTATACAATTTCTCCCGTGCACAGAAATACCCCACATGTGGGTGTAAACTGATTTTTGGGCACACGGCAGTGCACGAAAGGGAAGGAGTGACACTGGGTGTTTGAACAGCATATTTTGCTGGAATAATTTTCAGGCACCATGTCACATTTGCAGAGCCCTTAGCGTACCAAAACAATGGAAACCCCCCAAAAGTGACCCCATTTTAGAATCTACACCCCTCACAGAATTCATCAAGGGGTATAGTCAGCATTTTGACCCTACAGTTGTTCCACAGATTTTACTAACATTGGAATGTGTAAAAGAAAAATTACTAAAATGTCACTTTATCCCCAAAGTTTTCATTTTCACAAGGGGTTAAAGGAGTAAAAGCCCCCCAAAGTTTGTTAAACAATTTATCCTGAACACGGCAATACCCCATATGTGGCCATATTCTGCTGTATGGGAACATGGCGGGGCTCAGAATGGAAGGAGCGCTATTTGGCTTTTGGATGGCAGATTTTGCTGGAATAATTTTAGGTGCCATGTCTGATTTGCAGAGCCCCTAGAGAACCAATACAGTGGAAACCCCCTAAAAGTGACCCCATTTTGGAAACTACACCCCCCACAAAACATATCAAAGGGTAGAGTGAGCATTTTGACCCTACAGCTGTTTCACAGATTTTATTAACATTGGGACATGAAAATGAAAATTTACTTTTTTTCCAACAAACTGTCAATTTAGCCCCAAATTTTTCATTTTCACAAGAGGATAAAGGAAAAAAAGCTCCCTAAAGTTCGTTACACAATTTCTCCTGAACACAGAAATGCCCCATATGTGGTCATAATCTACTGTATGGGAACATGGTGGGGCTCAGAATGGAAAGAGCGCTATTTGGCTTTTGAAGGGCAGATTTTGCTGGAATATTTTTCAGGTGCCATGTCGAATTTGCAGAGCCCCTAGTGTACCAATAAAGTGGAAACCCCCTAAAAGTGACCCCATTTTGGAAACTACACCCCTCATAGAATTTATCTAGGGGTTTGGTGAGCATTTTGGCCTCACAGCTGATTCACAGATTTTATTAACAATGGGACGTAAAAATGAAAAATTACTTTTTTTTTCCAATTAATCGTCCATTTAGCGCCATATTTTTAATTTTGCAAGTAGCTGAAGAATTAAAAGCCCCCCAGAGTTTGTTACACAATTTCTTCTTAACACGGCAATACCCCATATGTGGCCATAATCTGCTGTATGGGTATACGGTGGGGCTCAGAATGGAAAGAGCGCTATTTGGCTTTTAGAAAGCAGATGTGGCTGGAATAGTTCTCAGGTGTCATGTCGCATTAGCTGAGCCCCTAAAGTATCAATACAATGGAAACCCCCCATTGTGACCCCATTTTAGAAACTACACAGGTGACAGTAAACTGGAATTCACCAAGAAGTGACCCCATTTTGTAGGGACAATTTTAGGGCCTCTGCAAATGTGACGTGGTGTCCAAAAACAAAGAATCTAAATCTGCACTCCAAAAGCACATATCGCTCCTTCACATCTGCGCCCTGCTGGGTACCCAAATAGCGGTGTATGCCCACATGTATGACACTGGTGTACCCCGGATAACGGACTTAATGCCATATGTGGGTATAAATGGCTGTTTGGGCACAGCCGGGCACAGAAGGGAAGGAGCGCTATTTTGGTTTTTGGAGCACAGTTTGGTTTTAGGACACCATGCCACTTTTGCAAAGCCCCTGAATTGCCAATAAAGTGGAATCCGCAGACATGTCACCCCATTTTGGACACTAGCCCACTGATGGGATTTATGAAGTGTTGTAACGAGCGTTTTTAACCCTTGAGTGTTGCATTTATTTAGTTTCCAGAAATGAAATCACAGCTGATAATGAGAAGTTAAAAATGAAAAATTTCCAGAGATTCGCCATTTTAGTGCCCGATATGTTGTGCCCAACTTATGTCAGCAGAGACACTCCAAAAACTGGTAAGCGGGTATCCCGGGCACAACAGCTTTTAGAGCGTTCATCTCTGATACAAGCCGGGCACAACATATTACGCACTGAAATGACGGATTCCTGGAAAAATTGTCATTTTCACCTCTCACAATCAGCTTCGTATTCATTTATGGATAATAAGTTATAGCAACACTTGGGGGTTAAAAATGCTCTCTGTACCCCTGGAGAAATCCTTCAGGGGTGTAGTTTCCAAAATAAGGTCACATATCAGGGGATTCCACTTTACTGGCGTTTCAGATCTACAAAAGTGTCATGGCATCCAAAAACCAAACCGTCTGTGCTCCAAAAACCCAATAACCCTTCTTCCCTTTTGCGTCCAGCTGTGCCCTAATATCAGTTTATACCCACATATGACATTACGTCCGTTATCCTGGGTACACCAGTGTCATACATGTGTCATAAACTGCAGTTTGGGCGCACAGCAGGGCGCAGAAGCGAAGGAGCGCGATGCGGCTTTTGGAGTACAGATTTTGATGTTTGGTATCTGGACGCCATGTCATGTTTGTAGAGCCTGTAAGGTACCAGAAAAGTGGATTCCCCAAAGGAGTGACCCCATTTTGAAAACTGCACCCCTCAAAGAATTTATCAGGGGGTGTAGTGAGTATTAGTATCCCAGACGTGACTGCACAGCGGATGGCGAAGAGGGAATGTATAAGCTGTGTGGAGAACATTGCAGACACCAAATTCTCTACTATGTCCCAGTAGCTCCTATGATTGGGGGAGTCACTCTGGGGGTCACTTTGGGGGTCACTTCTGGTGTTTTTTCGCTCATAAGCTGTAAATCTGGGGTGTCCCCTGATATTCGCTCGCACAGCTTATATATTCCCTATCTGCCGCAGCCAGTTGTGTTCTAATAATTTGGCGATTTTTGGGGGGTTTTGCCTTGACATTGCTAGATGCTATATTTTCTTTATTTTTCTGGTGACGTGGCCATATAAGGGCTTGTTGTTTGCAGGATGAGATGCATTTTGTAATGACACCATCTTTGGGTGCCTACAACTTACTGATTACATTTTATTAACTCTTTCTTGCTGGATTAAAAAAAAAAAAATCAATCCTGCATTGAGTTTTACATTTTAAATTTTTCGCCATGCAGCGTACAGCATAAGTAACATGTGTCCTTTATTCTGCGGGTCGGTACGGTTACGGCGATACCTCATTTATGTTATTTTTTTATGCGATACTAAGTCTACAGAACAAAAACACATTTGGGGACATAAATCAATGTTTTTTGCATCGCCATCTTCTGAGACGTAACATTTTTATTTTTCGGTTGACAGTGTTGGTTGAGGGCTTATTTTTTGCGGGAAAATGTGCGCTTTTTATTGGCACTGTTGTGGGGTGAATATGACTTTTTGATCACTTTTTATAGCATATTTTGTAGGATGAGATGGCAAAAAATCATTATTTCCGGCGAGTTTTTTCCGTTTTTTTTTTCCGACGTTCACCGTGTACATTAAATATTATTTCAGTTTTATTGTACAGGTTGTTACGGACGCGGCGATACCAAATATGCATTGCTTTTTTTAATTTTTAGTGCTTTTTTTTTATATAATTCATTTTGTATAGAAAAAAAGGGATTTTTGGACTTTAGAACTTTATTACTTTTTTCATACACTTTATTTTTTTTTTTTTAACTTTTTTTTTACTTTTTCATGTGTCCCTTTAGGACACTTGAATCAGTTGATGCTTTGATGAAAGCATCAACTGATTCTACACAGTAGCAGACAGGACACGAGCAGGACATGAACCTGCTCGTGTCCTGTAAGCTGCAGAGGAAGTGAGCTGCATCGCTCACTTCCTCCACCGCCTGGCAGGATCACCAGGTATGTGGGGGCTCCGGTAGTCTGGGGTCACTGGCCAGACCCCAGACTACCTGTTACTGACATCGGCACCCCTCGATCTCGCCGCGGGGGGTGCCGATCACTTTAAATTATCGGCGGATCCCTTTCGATCGCGCCGTGATGTTTCACGGCGCGATCGAAAGGGTTAACACGTCCAGTCGGACTGAGTTCCGACTGGACGTTATGGAGGAAGGGGTTAGGTGTTAGTAACACCTAACCCCTGTCCCCCCCGCACCCCTCCCCCCGCCAGAAAGGTACCTAAAGGCCGGACGTATTTTGACAATAGTCCGGTCTTTAGGTACCAGCACATGAGGCCGTAAATTTACGTACGGCGGTCCTCATGTGGTTAAAGGGGTTGTCCTATCTCAAGGATCCTTTCTATACTGGTAGCTTATGTAAATTGAAGACTTTTCCTAAATGTATTACTTTATAAATGCTGCTTTGTTTGCCTGCTATGTGACCTTATTCCTCCCATTGTTTGCACAGTGTTACCATATCCATGGACCTATAGGACGAGTGACATCACTTACTCACTGCTCTGTTGGAAGGACAATCAGTTCAGCTAACTGCAGTTTGCTGATAAAGCAGAGTCTGTTATCTCGCTATGTAAACACACAGATAACACTGAGTACATTCTCTACAAGCATCTGCATATTATCTGATCTGCATTAGTATTGTGATACATCAGAGCATCCTGTTCAGTAAGACGGAGGTGGGGGGGGGGGAATACAGGAAGTCAGGAAGTGAGAATGGGATACAACAGGTGAACTGCTAAAATAGTGAGATGAGAAAACCCCTTTAAGAGGATCTTTAGTAGACTTTGCTTCTCATTTGGGGGAGGATTTTTTGTATTCCACAACTTGCACATACATGCATGTTCTCCCAGGATCTGGTGTCTTTTTAGGTACTGAGAGACCATTGTCCTATAGCAGCTTGTAGGGGACATTTAGTGGGTATGTAAGTGTACTTACCTGCAACACCCTCTCCTGGATTGTTAGAAATAGTCATTGTATGAAATGTAGCCAGCTATGTGTGTGTGTGTGTGTGTGTGGGGGGGGGGGGGTTGTATTTTTACATTAATACAATTTATTTTACATTTTTTTGTTCATTTTTCAGCAATTCCTTTTACATCTTGGGCTTGTGTTACCCAGATGGTTCCCTGCAGTGGCGTAACTACCACCATCGCAGCGGTAGCAGCTGCCACAGGGCCCGGGACATTAGGGGCCCGGTGACAGCTGCTATCATTATGCTCGGAGGTCTTTTCGGACCCCTGAGTATAATGATCGGGGCCCCCTGTTGGTGGAATACTTTCCACCAACAGGGGGCCCCGAAGCTGCAGCAACGGCTGAGACAGGAGCTGCAGGTCTGGCTCCTGTCAGCGCTGCAGGACGTTCCCCCTCTCTCCCCCCTCCCTTTCTCTGCTGTCCTCTGCCCACCAATGAGAGGAGGAGGCGGGGCTTATCCCTGCCGTCCAGCACAGAAGAGAAGAGGAAGAAGCTGCTCCAGGAAAATGAAACTGAAGCTACACAGGTACGTACTGGGGTTACTTATTACTATCAGGCATTTGGGGGGATTACTTGTGTTTTAGTAACTCCAT